>NW_027361906.1:480000-1680000 GCF_039654945.1 Dendrobates tinctorius
ATATATATATATATATATATATATATATATATATATATATATATATGTTTGCCTGTTCTTTTCAATGTTCACCACTGTAGGTGAAGATTTGGGTTCTCCAGATGTTTTCCGGTTGATACATCAATGGCAACTTTTTACAGTTCTTAAAATTTAGTATTAGTTTTAGCAGAATGTGCCACTTTTCACACTAAAACGCCACAAAAAGTTAAAGAAGGAAAAGAGCGTTTAAAAAAAATAAAATTAAATAAAATTTCCAAAATGCGTGATCAGTTTGAAAATTGGTGCAAGCACAGTCAACAAATACCACAAGCTAAAAAGAAGTGACTGAAAACTCGCACATTACCTTTTTTTTTTGCTTTGTTTTCAGCCCCTAAAATTGCACATCAATAAAGCCATGTGAGTCCTCCCCAATAAATTACAACCGGTCTGCGGTAAATGGAGGCATTCATTACAAATGCAAAAAATTCCAGCATGATTGTATCTGGGTAGGACGGTTTGTCACTTCTAGATGTTAAAACGTCACTGACCGCAAGCCGTGGTCTTGACAATGATGAGCCATTGAAAAACAACCATGTAAGATTCTACACGGTGTTCGCGGTGTTTTCTGTGCAGGGGATTATTCCTGATCCTGACATGAAGCGGTAATCTAAAAGTCCCTAAGTGCCCGCATCATCCGTCACCCTCTCTAGGCAGTAATTATAGCGGTTTTTCCTAACCATAGACATCTGTGACGCATCCGTCAGACACGTCACTTATAGCCTAGAATCTCGGACTTGTGAGGTCAGGAACGGGCAGGTAAGGGTGCTGATGTGAGACAAGCCGCGGGGACCCCATATTACCTGCATATCTGTGACTTTAGACTCCCCCCAAATGTGACTCTTCACGAGTAGGTGCCACCACCTGCCTGACCGGTGCTACCTATCAATATCTGGCTCTTGGTACCGTCTGCTTGCTGTCAGTGAATGAGAACCAACTGGAGTTGGTGCCGATCAATTCACAGAACTCGGTCTATCTACCACGTCTGACCGCGTCCCACATCCTGGCCACCTCAGTTCTTCTGATTAGCCTGACTGGCTGATGATGCCAAAAGGTAGATAGCAGTTTTTTGGAGTGGCAGACACAGATTACTGACATGGCCGACGTACCCCCCCACTCCACTCGATACAGTATCCTATCACATGGCCGAGACAACGCTGGAGGTTCCCATTCACTGACGGCAAGCAGAGACCTCAAATAGTAGCGACCCTTCTTTTTACACGAGAAAGGCTTCTTCCAGATTCTCCTTGTTATCCCGCCACTTTGTGAAGATTCGGTGCTCCTGGTGCAATTGATCGGCCGTTTCTCCTCTGCGGGGTTATGTATAATAGTGCGCCATTGCACAGACATGACTAGTTGATCTTAAAGGGGCGAATAAAACTTAAAAAAAAAAAAAAAAAAAAAAAAAGTTCTAAAATACTTAAGGGGCCATTATGACTGTCTCCCAACTTTCCTGGACTCCTGAATGTCAGTTGCGACTAGTGACAGCAGAGGCGAGCATATAATACCCGTATGTTAACCAAAGCGACGTCCATTACGTTTTTTTCTGTGAGCGAGCACCCAGCTTTCCCAGACTCCGATCAGCTCCTTGTGTGTTCGGCGGCAGCTCTGATCTTTTCATCCATCTTTCCCGTAGTACAGTAACGCTCTATCTGCGCACAGATTTCCTCCATTCCTGTCAGTTTTGCAGGATTATTTGCTCAGGTTCCCACTCAGTCAGAATCTCCGGCTATGGTTTTTTTTTTTTCCTTGGGTGGAGACTCTCAACAGGATGTGAATAAGAGATGAAATCCATACACAGACGGGTGTCCGCCGCCGCCGCACACTACCTCCCTGCTACTCGCCACAGCTGAACCGCTCTTAAAGGGGACAGCGCACCCCGGGTATCGGCGCTGGATGCTCATAAATATACCGCAGTCATGCACCAGCGGCGTACACTTGTCTTTTTTTATTATTATTTACGCCGGCCGAAAGATGTAAAATCGGCCAAAAAAAATTGTGAGATTTCACACACTTTAGCGCAACATTTCCGCCATTTTGGTTTTCACACAAGTTTTCCTAGAAATGTTTAAATGGTAATTTTATAATTTTACTAAAAGCTTCATAATTAGTTGACAGGGGAACACCTCTAAATGGAGGACCGTTTTCTGAGGTAAATGTATTAAAAAGAAAAAAAAAAAAATGGAGTCCGTTGTCTTATGACCTCTAATGCGGGAACAGATTCAGAGATGCGCCAGTTTTTCTACAGTTTACAGACAAACTGAGGTAAAATAAGGCCAGGTCTGCTGTATGTTTCCTCAGTAAGACGTGTGCAGCCTCCGCTCATGTAGCCAAGATGTCTGACAGGAAAACAAAAACAAGTCTCGTGGCCCGTAGCAACCAATTCCCACACACCTCTCACTTCTTCACCTGGTGAAGGAACATGGAAGCCATATTCCGGTTGTTGTGGGCACAAGGCTGCAGTTTTCTGTCTTTCCGTTTTGATCAGTGATGTTTTTTGTGTGCGGATTCTCATCTCTGATTACTTAATGTTCATTTTAAATCAGATTATGATGAAAATATTTTCAATAATTAACTTCCTGTCATTATAGATTGGCCCGACAGTTACAGAAGGAAGCGCAGTCACCGGCCAACTCGTCTGACTTCACAGAGGATCAGAAGGCAAGTGCTGTCATTTCTGTCATGGCTCACTCTGTACTCTGGACACCGGATGTTAATTTCATAGCAAATACAAGAATATAACTACTATAATACCGCCCCTATGTACAAGAATATAACTACTATATACTGCTCCTATGTACAAGAATATAACTACTATAATACTGCCCCCTATGTACAAGAATATAACTACTATAATACTGCCCCCTATGTACAAGAATATAACTACTATAATACTGCCCCCTATGTACAAGAATATAACTACTATAATACTGCCCCTATGTACAAGAATATAACTACTATAATACTGCCCCCTATGTACAAGAATATAACTACTATAATACTGCCCCTATGTACAAGAATATAACTACTATAATACTGCCCCTATGTACAAGAATATAACTACTATAATACTGCCCCTATGTACAAGAATATAACTACTATAATACTGCCCCTATGTACAAGAATATAACTACTATAATACTGCTCCTATGTACAAGAATATAACTACTATAATACTGCCCCCTATGTACAAGAATATAACTACTATAATACTGCCCCTATGTACAAGAATATAACTACTATAATACTGCCCCCTATGTACAAGAATATAACTACTATAATACTGCCCCTATGTACAAGAATATAACTACTATAATACTGCCCCTATGTACAAGAATATAACTACTATAATACTGCCCCTATGTACAAGAATATAACTACTATAATACTGCCCCTATGTACAAGAATATAACTACTATAATACTGCCCCTATGTACAAGAATATAACTACTATATACTGCTCCTATGTACAAGAATATAACTACTATAATACTGCCCCCTATGTACAAGAATATAACTACTATAATACTGCCCCTATGTACAAGAATATAACTACTATAATACTGCTCCTATGTACAAGAATATAACTACTATAATACTGCCCCCTATGTACAAGAATATAACTACTATAATACTGCCCCTATGTACAAGAATATAACTACTATAATACTGCTCCTATGTACAAGAATATAACTACTATAATACTGCCCCTATGTACAAGAATATAACTACTATAATACTGCTCCCTATGTACAAGAATATAACTACTATAATACTGCCCCATATGTACAGGAATATAACTACTATAATACTGCCCCTATATACAAGAATATAACTACTATAATACTGCCCCTATGTACAAGAATATAACTACTATAATACTGCCCTATGTACAAGAATATAACTACTATAATACTGCCCCTATGTACAAGAATATAACTACTATAATACTGCTCCTATGTACAAGAATATAACTACTATAATACTGCTCCTATGTACAAGAATATAACTACTATAATACTGCCCCATATGTACAAGAATATAACTACTATAATACTGCCCCTATATACAAGAATATACCTACTATAATACTGCCCCTATATACAAGAATATAACTACTATAATACTGCCCCCTATGTACAAGAATATAACTACTATAATACTGCCCCCTATGTACAAGAATATAACTACTATAATACTGCCCCCTATGTACAAGAATATAACTACTATAATACTGCCCCCTATGTACAAGAATATAACTACTATAATACTGCCCCCTATGTACAAGAATATAACTACTATAATACTGCCCCCTATGTACAAGAATATAACTACTATAATACTGCCCCATATGTACAAGAATATAACTACTATAATACTGCCCCCTATGTACAAGAATATAACTACTATAATACTGCCCCCTATGTACAAGAATATAACTACTATAATACTGCCCCTATGTACAAGAATATAACTGCTATAATACTGCCCCCTATGTACAAGAATATAACTACTATAATACTGCCCCCTATGTACAAGAATATAACTACTATAATACTGCCCCCTATGTACAAGAATATAACTACTATAATACTGCCCCTATGTACAAGAATATAACTACTATAATACTGCCCCTATGTACAAGAATATATCTACTATAATACTGCCCCTATGTACAAGAATATATCTACTATAATACTGCTCCTGCCTTATATATGTTCAGCCGGTTGTAGCCGGCAGGTGATTATGACGTATAGCAGTAATATGCTGCTGTAGGTTGGAGTGTGATGTCTCATGGTGTCCGTCAGACATTTCCTGTGTTCTCTCCCAGGGATGTTCTTTCTTCCACATTCGGGAGGCTAGGTAGGGAGCAGTGTCGGAGGGAGGGGGGATATTCTCTGCCAAAACATTACTAATATCAAGTCTTAAAATCTGCATCTCATTTAAGCCTCTTCATGTTGTATATGGAGCGAGAAGATAATTCTGCATTCTTGAAAGATTATCTCAGACCCTGAAAGGACTTAAACAGGAAAGAAACATCAAGTAATAATTCCTCTACTGATTTTTGAAGGCCTCTTGGGCCCCTCGGGGTCGGGCTCTTGCACTCTAGTGATAGATGCTTTGTCAGGAGGCCAGGACTTGACGGACACCTGCAGATTCTGTGCGGGAGATGTGCGGTTCTGGTTTTTTAGGTTAGATGTAATCGTTCATAGGAAACCTGAGGATAAGCGAGATTTATAGCATCACTGGTTATCATCGACTTATCCTGCCGCCCACGTCTCTGAGAAACTGAGCTTTATCACTCTTATTACAGGACGGACTGCAGAAATCCAGAGTCTCATGTCAGCTTATATAATGTGGATATCTGAAATGGATGAGACTGTAAAACCAATACTGTAACTTATTGACTTCCATTGAAGAGTGTTGTGGGCATGCTCTGTGCTTGGAAAATGGAGGAGGGGAGCAACCTCTTGCCCACTGTCATTTGTGTTTTACTGTTACGTATAGAGGACGGTATTATAGTAGCAAAAACCTTCTACTTAATTCATGTTGAAGGCATACTGAGTGACAGGTGCTGGGTGGGCATAGGGTGCTAATCTATCTCCTACCGGTTTGTGGTGTGCTCCTGGGTTACTATAATATTGCACCTTATGTACAATAATACTATAATGCTGCTCCCTATGTACAAGAATATAACTACTATAATACTGCCCCCTATGTACAAGAATATAACTACTATAATACTGCCCCCTATGTACAAGAATATAACTACTATAATACTGCCCCCTATGTACAAGAATATAACTACTATAATACTGCCCCCTATGTACAAGAATATAACTACTATAATACTGCCCCCTATGTACAAGAATATAGCTACTATAATACGGCTCCTATGTACAAGAATATAACTACTATAATACTGCCCCTATGTACAAGAATATAACTACTATAATACTGCCTCCTATGTACAAGAATATAACTACTATAATACGGCTCCTATGTACAAGAATATAACTACTATAATACTGCCCCTATGTACAAGAATATAACTACTATAATACTGCTCCTGTGTACAAGAATATAACTACTATAATACTGCTCCCTATGTACAAGAATATAACTACTATAATACGGCTCCTATGTACAAGAATATAACTACTATAATACTGCCCCTATGTACAAGAATATAACTACTATAATACTGCTCCTGTGTACAAGAATATAACTACTATAATACTGCTCCCTATGTACAAGAATATAACTACTATAATACGGCTCCTATGTACAAGAATATAACTACTATAATACTGCTCCTATGTACAAGAATATAACAACTATAATACTGCTCCTATGTACAAGAATATAACTACTATAATACTGCCCCTATGTATAAGAATATAACTACTATAATACTGCCCCCTATGTACAAGAATATAACTACTATAATACTGCCCCCTATGTACAAGAATATAACTACTATAATACTGCCCCTATGTATAAGAATATAACTACTATAATACTGCCCCTATGTATAAGAATATAACAACTATAATACTGCTCCTATGTATAAGAATATAACTACTATAATACTGCCCCTATGTATAAGAATATAACTACTATAATACTGCCCCCTATGTACAAGAATATAACTACTATAATACTGCCCCCTATGTACAAGAATATAACTACTATAATACTGCCCCTATGTATAAGAATATAACAACTATAATACTGCTCCTATGTATAAGAATATAACTACTATAATACTGCCCCTATGTATAAGAATATAACTACTATAATACGGCTCCTATGTACAAGAATATAACTACTATAATACTGCCCCCTATGTACAAGAATATAACTACTATAATACGGCTCCTATGTACAAGAATATAACTACTTTAATACTGCCCCTATGTACAAGAATATAACAACTATAATACTGCTCCTATGTACAAGAATATAACTACTATAATACTGCCCCTATGTATAAGAATATAACTACTATAATACTGCCCCCTATGTACAAGAATATAACTACTATAATACTGCCCCCTATGTACAAGAATATAACTACTATAATACTGCCCCTATGTATAAGAATATAACAACTATAATACTGCTCCTATGTATAAGAATATAACTACTATAATACTGCCCCTATGTATAAGAATATAACTACTATAATACTGCCCCCTATGTACAAGAATATAACTACTATAATACTGCCCCCTATGTACAAGAATATAACTACTATAATACTGCCCCTATGTACAAGAATATAACAACTATAATACTGCTCCTATGTACAAGAATATAACTACTATAATACTGCCCCTATGTATAAGAATATAACTACTATAATACTGTCCCCTATGTACAAGAATATAACTACTATAATACTGTCCCCTATGTACAAGAATATAACTACTATAATACTGCCCCCTATGTACAAGAATATAACTACTATAATACCGCCCCTATGTACAAGAATATAACTACTGTAATACTGCCCCTATGTACAAGAATATAACTACTATAATACCGCCCCTATGTACAAGAATATAACTACTGTAATACTGCCCCTATGTACAAGAATATAACTACTATAATACCGCTCCTATGTACAAGAATATAACTACTGTAATACTGCCCCTATGTACAAGGGGAGCATTGTGGTTAAACACTTTGTCGCTTTCTAGACCCTTTCTCAGGTATCGTGAACTTGTGCACACAGTTTTTGCCGAGCTTCGAGCTTTTACAGCTTTTTAGGGATTTGGAGCCCTGAAAGTATCTGTGTATGGAAAATGGATCATATCTTGGCAGCCCCCCAGTAGGCATTATTCACTCATGTTCTGAGAAGCGGCCACACCCTGCCTAAATTGTGCAGATGACGGTTCACTTCTGGGCTTGGGTGCAATGTATGTGTGTCCAGGAGACACTTCGTAAACTCTCTTCCCAGTATTATGAGGTCTGCCATCTGGCTCGGGATTCTGTGACACTGGTGACCAACTTTGAGTGCACCTACCTTTGAGGCCACGTGCACATGTTGCTTTTTTTTTTGCGGTTTCGCGGCGGTTTTTACGCACGGAATTGCCGTGAAAACAATCGCATCCCATGCAATCCTGTGGGATTCCACAATGTTGTGCTAATGCTGCAGAATCGCATAGCGGAAAAATATGCAGCATGCTCATTCTTTTTGCGGAATCATGGGGATTCCGCACCCATAGGATTGCATTGAAACGCTCATTTTACGCATGTGGCTATGCCCACCATGCGTAAAGTGAGCGCTTCATGTGTGGATGGTACCCAGGGTCTGGAGGAGTGGAGACTCTCCTCCAGGCCCTGGGTGCCATAATCCTGTAAAAAATAGAATAAAAATAAAAAATATTGTTATTCTCACCTTCCGACGGCCACCGGAGTCCTTCCCGCCTCTCACCACGCTCCCGGCATCTTCCGGTCCCAGTGATGCTTTGCGCGAATGACCGCTGATGACGTTGCGCTCTCGCGAGTGCGACATCATCTCAGGTCCTTTGCACAAAGCATCATTGGGACCGGAAGATGCCGGGAGCGTGGTGAGAGGCGGGAAGGACTCCGGTGGCCGTCGGAAGGTGAGAATAACAATGTTTTTTATTTTTGTAATTATTTTTTACATCCTATCTTTTACTACTGATGCTGCAAAAGTTGCTCACACTTGTAAACACCATGTTTGATAAGTGTGACCAACCTGTCAGTCAGTTTTCCAAGTGATGCTCCAGATCGCTTGGAAAACGCCAGCATTCTGGAGGCTAATTACGCTTGCAAAACGCTAGTTTTTCGCGGGAATTCTGCATGTGAATTTCCCGCGTTTTTCACGCGGCAGGGAGTTGCGGAATTGCCGCGGAAATTCCGCACGTGTGCACATAGCCGTAATCAAGTAGGTTCAGAGCAGCTGGACCCCCAAAGGATATTCCGACCTCAGACATAACTACAGGACGAGCTAAAAATGTCTGATGGATGCAACTTTCACCTATGGGCCTGGTCTTGCACCCCATGGAGATACATTTGCTTCATTCACTTAATTTTGAGGTACAAAAAGTTAGTGAAAGAATTACAGCCAGTGAAATAAGTATTGAACACGTCACTAATTTTCTAAATACAGCTATTTCTAAAGGAGCTATAGACATGAAATTCTCACCAGATGTCAGTAACCACTCATCCATTCCACACAGATAATTTATGGACATCTAAGGAGGATTTCTTTGTGTAATATTGAGAAATGACGCAAGGAAAAGTATTGAACACCCTTACTAAAATTTATTTAATACTTCATGCAAAAGCCTTTGTTGGTAATGAAACTTCAAGATGCCACCTATATGGAGAAACTAGTAGCAGGCATTGCTCAGGTGCGATTTTTGGCCCATTCTTCCACACAAGCACACTCACATCCTGAAGGTCCCATGGGCTAATCCTATGAACTCTGAGCTTTATTTACTTCCTTCCATGCATTTTGTATTGGATTCAGGTCTAGTGATTGGCTCGGCCCTGCTAGCAGCTTGATTTTCTTTCTCTCAAACCAACTAAGAGTTTCCTTGCCTGTGTGCGCTTGGGATCATTGTCTTGCTGAATTGTCCACCCTCATTTCATCTTCCTTATATTGATAGATGGCAGCAGATTTTTATCAAAAATGTCTCGGTATATTTGTCCATTCATCCTTCCTTCAGTTATATGAAGTTTGCTAGCGCCATAAAACCGCCCCAAACCATGATGTTCCCACCTCCAAACTTCACTGTCGTTATGGTGTTTTTGTCCTGATATGTAGTGTCTTTTGGCCTCCAAACATTGTGTGTATTATGACCTCCAAATCCAATTTTGATCTCTTCTCACCAGACTGTATTCTCCCAGTATTTCACAGGCTTGTCTAAATGTTGTTGCGCAAAGTTTAACTTTAAACACGCTTGCTTTTTGTTCAGCAATGGAGTCATGCGTGGTGAGCATGGGTACAGGCCATGGAGGTCGAATGCATTACTTACTACATAAGAGGAATCGACGATTGTACCTGCTGATTCCAGGTCTTTCTGTAGATCTCAACAGGTGGTCCTTGGATCTGGGACAACTCTTTGGTTCTTTTCTTTTCACTCTAACCAAAATCTTGTGGGGAGCAGCTGGACGTAGCCGGTTTATGGTGAAATTATGTTCTTTCCTTTTCTGGATTATGGCCCCAACAGTGCTCACTGGAACTTTCAGTAATTTAGAAATTCTTCTGTAACCAATGCCATCAGTATGTTTTGCAACAATAAGGTTGTGAAGGTCTTGAGATGGAGTTTTACCCATCATGACATGTATCTTGTGCGGCACTTTTTGGTTAAGGATACACTTTTTTTTTTTTTTTTTTTTTTTTATAGGCATCAGTTGAACTATCTGATATCATTTGCACTAAGTGGCAAGATTACCTTCTAGTTACTGATAGATTTCAGCTGGTGTCATGACTATCCAATGCCTTTTTGCACCTCCTCGTCATGTGTTCAATACTTTTTCCATGTGTCATTTCTCATTATTACACATAATTTATGGACATCTATGGATGACTTATTTGCCTGTGTGGATTGGATGGGTTGTTACCGAAATCTGGTGAGAATTTCATGCCAATAGCTCCTTTAGAAATAGATTTACTTAGAAAATCAGGGACGTATTCAATACTTATTTCACACGCTGTAACTTCAATGAAGGGACGTCTCTCTTCTGCTGATATAGGAAGAGTTAATGTTGTTACAGAATTGGCTGCTGGCCCCGTAACATGTTATTAATAATCCTGAACCGAGAGGCTGAGCCGGGAAGTGTGAAAATTAATTTGTGAATTTTGCATATTTCCCCTGATAAGGTGCGCGAGGGCGGCTACTAAGAAATTAATCTAAGAAATCCTGTAAAAATTCTGGAAATATCCGACTGGATCCCCCGGCAGTCTGATGTTTCTAGAGTTCGATGGGCAGAAAGGATTCTATCTTTTCTTTTTTATAAGCTGCCCTAAATATCGGCAGCTGCTTATTCCTCCACTTGTTCAGATATTAAAATTCAGAAATGCTGAAAATATATAAATATATATATATTTTGCTTCAACTTCACAAAGATCTCTCGTCTACTGCTAAGTAATATTCTTGTCATGTCCCATCCTGCAGTCACAACCAAAGCAGCTTTCAAATTGCTGGTTTTCCATTATCTTCAGTTTCCAGGTATTGTGTATATTTATATAAATATAATTAATATAAAATGTATTTTTTTTTCTTTGTGGCAGAAAACAATTGGAAAAATCGCAACATGCCTAGAGCTACGCAGCGCCGCCCTGCAGGTGAGTGTTATGTTTGCTCCTTTAGTTTCTAGTTTGGTGACTGTGATAGGGTGAGTTTTGAGGCATTAAAATTCCTTGCTTCTTGTTATAAAGTAACTAGTATTATTATTTTAGGTGCTTGCAGCCACCACTAGGTGGAGATACTTGCTAACAAGTTTACTCATCTGATGTTTTATTGGAGCTGTGTAAATCTATATGAATTGGGTTCCCCCTAGTGGTGACTATAAATCTGTATGTAGTGAGCTCACACTAGTGGTGGCTGTATAAATCTGTATGTAGTGAGCTCCCTCTGGTGGTGACTGTATAAATATGCATGTAGTGAGCTTCCCCTAGTGGTGACTGTATAAATCTGTATGTAGTGAGCTCCCCCTAGTGGTGGCTGTATATATATGTATGCAGTGAGCTTCCTCTAGTGGTGCCTGTATAAATTTGTATGTAGTGAGCTTCCCCTAGTGGTGACTGTATAAATATGTATGCAGTGAGCTCCCTCTAGTGGTGCCTGTATAAATCTGTATGTAGTGAGCTCCCCCTAGTGGTGGCTGTATAAATCTGTATGTAGTGAGCTCCCCCTAGTGGTGGCTGTATAAATCTGTATGTAGTGAGCTCCCCCTAGTGGTGGCTGTATAAATCCTGTATGTAGTGAGCTCCCCCTAGTGGTTCTTGCAGGTAGTTTAGAATTTTATCTCTTTAACTCTGTGACGTTCTGTATTGGAAAAGCGGAGTGATAATCGGGCCACAGTATTATGGCGTAAGCCTTGAATTCCAGGTTTTATTCCTTACCTGCATCAGATCTGTGGCTTCCCGACCGCACATTTATTTGTCGTGGGGGAAAGGATCGGTTGATAGGTGGAGCAGAGTCTCGGATGCATTGACTGTGCGGTTTATTCTTGGCTGTCGGCCTCTGACAGCTGTGAGATGACTGGCAGCGTGCCAGCACCACAGGACCTGCCGGGGACAGAGTGAATGAATCGCCCCTAGTGTAACCTCAGTCACAGCGTGAAGGGTGTGGGCTCCAGAAAAAGCCAATATTGTGCTGAGCGCGGCGGCCACGGAGTGTATTATTTTAGTGTTATAACTGACGGCTGATGTAACGTTATGTTAATATATCCGGACCCCAGAGCCCCCCATAGTGACGGTGACTATGCTAATACAGGAGAACTACACCCCAATTCATCAGCATAGGAACGGGACCGAGGACGTGGAGACAGATATATTGTGGGGTGACAGCCACGGATTTAATGGAGGACAGGTGTTTCTACATTTCGGGTGGGATCACACTGGGGGGTTTATGTTGTATTTTTGTAACTGCAGCAGGGACTTTGGATTGTACATTATCCATTGCTTGGTGCAGCTGCCGTCATGTCGCTGAGCCCCCCTAAGTCTTCCTCCTCTCTCTCCACAGTCCACACAGAGTCGAGAAGGATTCCAGCTGGAAGAGCTCAAGAAACTAGAACCCAGTAAGTATATACCGTCCTCTGTATACAGGTCATAGCCTAGAATTTAAAGGGTTAACCCAAACTTTGATATTAATGACCTGACTGCTCCGAGATGCAGTACCGGGCATGGTCACTACAGAGTGCGGCGCTCTGCCTGGTAAACAAGGAAAGGGATGTGACACTAACAGCTGATTGTAGGGCTGTCGAGAGCCACAAGCCCACCTGTCTTTAGGAGGGGCCTTTATGCTGGTTATGTGCTGCACATGTGCGCGGGCATGGCGCCATCTCGTACATGGCTGACTGTGTATAGCTGGCATTTACCTGTAACAGCAGCGACCAGAGCTCGCTCCCATCACTGCTGTTCAATGGCGCGGTCAGTCTGTGACGATGGGATCTACAGTAAGTGGCGCGGTCAGTCTGTGACGATGGGATCTACAGTAAGTGGCGTGGTCAGTCTGTGACGATGGGATCTACAGTAAGTGGCGCGGTCAGTCTGTGACGATGGGATCTACAGTAAGTGGCGCGGTCAGTCTGTGACGATGGGATCTACAGTAAGTGGCGCGGTCAGTCTGTGACGATGGGATCTACAGTAAGTGGCGCGGTCAGTCTGTGACGATGGGATCTACAGTAAGTGGCGCGGTCAGTCTGTGACGATGGGATCTACAGTAAGTGGCGCGGTCAGTCTGTGACGATGGGATCTACAGTAAGTGGCGCGGTCAGTCTGTGACGATGGGATCTACAGTAAGTGGCGCGGTCAGTCTGTGACGATGGGATCTACAGTAAGTGGCGCGGTCAGTCTGTGACGATGGGATCTACAGTAAGTGGCGCGGTCAGTCTGTGACGATGGGATCTACAGTAAGTGGCGCGGTCAGTCTGTGACGATGGGATCTACAGTAAGTGGCGCGGTCAGTCTGTGACGATGGGATCTACAGTAAGTGGCGCGGTCAGTCTGTGACGATGGGATCTACAGTAAGTGGCGCGGTCAGTCTGTGACGATGGGATCTACAGTAAGTGGCGCGGTCAGTCTGTGACGATGGGATCTACAGTAAGTGGCGCGGTCAGTCTGTGACGATGGGATCTACAGTAAGTGGCGCGGTCAGTCTGTGACGATGGGATCTACAGTAGGTGGCGCGGCCAGTCTGTGACGATGGGATCTACAGTAGGTGGCGCGGCCAGTCTGTGACGATGGGATCTACAGTAGGTGGCGCGGCCAGTCTGTGACGATGGGATCTACAGTAGGTGGCGCGGCCAGTCTGTGACGATGGGATCTACAGTAGGTGGCGCGGCCAGTCTGTGACGATGGGATCTACAGTAGGTGGCGCGGCCAGTCTGTGACGATGGGATCTACAGTAGGTGGCGCGGCCAGTCTGTGACGATGGGATCTACAGTAGGTGGCGCGGCCAGTCTGTGACGATGGGATCTACAGTAGGTGGCGCGGCCAGTCTGTGACGATGGGATCTACAGTAGGTGGCGCGGCCAGTCTGTGACGATGGGATCTACAGTAGGTGGCGCGGCCAGTCTGTGACGATGGGATCTACAGTAGGTGGCGCGGCCAGTCTGTGACGATGGGATCTACAGTAGGTGGCGCGGCCAGTCTGTGACGATGGGATCTACAGTAGGTGGCGCGGCCAGTCTGTGACGATGGGATCTACAGTAGGTGGCGCGGCCAGTCTGTGACGATGGGATCTACAGTAGGTGGCGCGGCCAGTCTGTGACGATGGGATCTACAGTAGGTGGCGCGGCCAGTCTGTGACGATGGGATCTACAGTAGGTGGCGCGGCCAGTCTGTGACGATGGGATCTACAGTAGGTGGCGCGGCCAGTCTGTGACGATGGGATCTACAGTAGGTGGCGCGGCCAGTCTGTGACGATGGGATCTACAGTAGGTGGCGCGGCCAGTCTGTGACGATGGGATCTACAGTAGGTGGCGCGGCCAGTCTGTGACGATGGGATCTACAGTAGGTGGCGCGGCCAGTCTGTGACGATGGGATCTACAGTAGGTGGCGCGGCCAGTCTGTGACGATGGGATCTACAGTAGGTGGCGCGGCCAGTCTGTGACGATGGGATCTACAGTAGGTGGCGCGGCCAGTCTGTGACGATGGGATCTACAGTAGGTGGCGCGGCCAGTCTGTGACGATGGGATCTACAGTAGGTGGCGCGGCCAGTCTGTGACGATGGGATCTACAGTAGGTGGCGCGGCCAGTCTGTGACGATGGGATCTACAGTAGGTGGCGCGGCCAGTCTGTGACGATGGGATCTACAGTAGGTGGCGCGGCCAGTCTGTGACGATGGGATCTACAGTAGGTGGCGCGGCCAGTCTGTGACGATGGGATCTACAGTAGGTGGCGCGGCCAGTCTGTGACGATGGGATCTACAGTAGGTGGCGCGGCCAGTCTGTGACGATGGGATCTACAGTAGGTGGCGCGGCCAGTCTGTGACGATGGGATCTACAGTAGGTGGCGCGGCCAGTCTGTGACGATGGGATCTACAGTAGGTGGCGCGGCCAGTCTGTGACGATGGGATCTACAGTAGGTGGCGCGGCCAGTCTGTGACGATGGGATCTACAGTAGGTGGCGCGGCCAGTCTGTGACGATGGGATCTACAGTAGGTGGCGCGGCCAGTCTGTGACGATGGGATCTACAGTAGGTGGCGCGGCCAGTCTGTGACGATGGGATCTACAGTAGGTGGCGCGGCCAGTCTGTGACGATGGGATCTACAGTAGGTGGCGCGGCCAGTCTGTGACGATGGGATCTACAGTAGGTGGCGCGGCCAGTCTGTGACGATGGGATCTACAGTAGGTGGCGCGGCCAGTCTGTGACGATGGGATCTACAGTAGGTGGCGCGGCCAGTCTGTGACGATGGGATCTACAGTAGGTGGCGCGGCCAGTCTGTGACGATGGGATCTACAGTAGGTGGCGCGGCCAGTCTGTGACGATGGGATCTACAGTAGGTGGCGCGGCCAGTCTGTGACGATGGGATCTACAGTAGGTGGCGCGGCCAGTCTGTGACGATGGGATCTACAGTAGGTGGCGCGGCCAGTCTGTGACGATGGGATCTACAGTAGGTGGCGCGGCCAGTCTGTGACGATGGGATCTACAGTAGGTGGCGCGGCCAGTCTGTGACGATGGGATCTACAGTAGGTGGCGCGGCCAGTCTGTGACGATGGGATCTACAGTAGGTGGCGCGGCCAGTCTGTGACGATGGGATCTACAGTAGGTGGCGCGGCCAGTCTGTGACGATGGGATCTACAGTAGGTGGCGCGGCCAGTCTGTGACGATGGGATCTACAGTAGGTGGCGCGGCCAGTCTGTGACGATGGGATCTACAGTAGGTGGCGCGGCCAGTCTGTGACGATGGGATCTACAGTAGGTGGCGCGGCCAGTCTGTGACGATGGGATCTACAGTAGGTGGCGCGGCCAGTCTGTGACGATGGGATCTACAGTAGGTGGCGCGGCCAGTCTGTGACGATGGGATCTACAGTAGGTGGCGCGGCCAGTCTGTGACGATGGGATCTACAGTAGGTGGCGCGGCCAGTCTGTGACGATGGGATCTACAGTAGGTGGCGCGGCCAGTCCGTGACGATGGGATCTACAGTAGGTGGCGCGGCCAGTCTGTGACGATGGGATCTACAGTAGGTGGCGCGGCCAGTCCGTGACGATGGGATCTACAGTAGGTGGCGCGGCCAGTCTGTGACGATGGGATCTAAATGGTGCAGTCCCTTTGGGTTATCGATTAGGGCGCACATGATCGGCGACAAGAACACAGGGTGCCGGAATACTCTGCTATATAGTGAGGGAGACTTGTACCCAAAATCAGCAGCCCCATTATAGTTCGGCATGGCAGGATATTGTACAAGCGACCCAAAGCTCATCGGCTCAGGTCCTCTAGGGAAAATGGAAAAAATTTAAAAAAAAAAAAAATATATATATAACCAAATATGCCCCAAAATGGTGGTAATAACAATCAGTTCATATTATTTTTTATTATATATATATATATTTATTTTTGTATAATTTTATTACTATTCTATTTTATTATATAACTGATATCATAAAAAATATATATACGGTGATTGTTGCTGAAAAAGTAGAAAAAAAAATAAAAAATGTTATTTCTCTTGGAAAAAGGAGAAAAATAAAAGGAAAGCGCAGAAATGAAAATTGGCCGCAGCAGGAAGGGGTTAATGGCATTGAATTTAATTCTATGTTGAATGAGTTTTTGGAGAAATCGTGTATTTTTTTTTTTTTTTTTTTTTAACTCTTGCTGTTCTCCCACTTTCTAGTCCTGGACAACCTTCTAACATTCAACAAAGAATTCCCCTTTGATGTTCAGCCCGTCCCTTTAAGGTAGGTACACCCCCCCCCCCCCCTTCCCACCACTCCGTCTGCATGGCAGTGAGTGGCGGTGGAGTGCCGGTCTATGGGCTGTATTACAGGTTTTTGTTTTGTTTTTTATTGCCAGCCATGGTTCCTCGATACATTGTGTATTTGTGTACTGTGTCCCAGTTTGGCCAAAATTAAAGGGGTTGTCCACATGGGCAATTTTTTGTTTTTTAATTCAATATTCATCGATCTCCCACCACTTACATTCCAACGCTGCTCGTCCCCCTGCCGCAGAGATGGTGTGTGACCTCTGCAGCTAATCACTATATGAGGCGGGTCACCGCTGCCACCGGTGATTGGTTGAACAGTCTCGAGGGACCAGGAAGTAGCGGACCCGAGAACGGAGCGGCAGGAGGTCAATGAGGTGGAGGTCTGCGGTGAGTGACAATTAGCACAGTCAGACGTGGAGGAGATGTGCGTAGAATTTGGCATTGCTGAAATCCTAGAAGTCGCACCCCCGCATATCGGTGCCTCCCGTGACTTGAGTCTGGCATTACTGGGTATACAGAGGGTATACACAGCTCTCGCTGACCTATTTAGGCTGCAGCGGATTACAGCAGAACATCTGTCGTGGGATCGCGCTCTGCTGCTGCCTCCTCCGCTGAGTGGGAGTGATCAGCATTGTCTGCTGCCTGGACATCTTGTGTGTCGCCTCCATAGACTGCGGCGTCCTCTACGTCCCTCTCCATCGTCCATTCTAATCTTTCCCCTGCTATGAGGTTTAGACAAATTTATTTTTCTGTTTTCCAGGAGGATTTTGGCCCCAGGAGAAGAAGAAAACTTAGAAGTGGAGGAGGAGGAAGAGGATGGAGGCGCCGGGGTCGGCTCTCCAGACTCCTTTCCAGCTCGGGTGCCTGGTAAGGACAACGGGTGACTGTGCAGCGCTCAGAGCAATGGCTGCCGCCTTCCAGGAGCAGCGCTGCACCTATGGGTCATGTCTGGTATTGCAGTTCAAATCTATTGAAGGGAAACTGTAGTACCACGCTCGGCCTGAGGACAGGCGTGGCACTTCTACAATTGGCGTGGATTGTGTAGCTGTATTGGTCATTAGAGTAGGACAGATACATGACCTGATGTGAATCGGCAGATGAGACGTCGCTGGCTCCGCTCACCTCCTGACATGTAAGTGAGAGGAGCAGGGGATGTTCAGTTAAGGAGGAAAATCGTGTGCCCCTTCGCGAGAACGGCACATATAATCTTTGTCCTGGTCAATCCCCTAAATCTCCATTAAATGTTAAGACACTTTACATCTACTTTCCATATCTCATTTCTTACAGGTCACATCTTCTCTACTCCACTCACATCCAAAGCTGCATTTAGAGCCATACTGCTTCTTCCTCATGACCAATTGTAGCCAGCAAAATTGTGAATGCAGCTCTGGAGGTGATTGGATCGCTTTGAGGGTGGGATATGTATAAGCCACGACTGCTATTTTGGGGTCACAATACTTGGAGGGTTCGCCACCCCCATCGCGGTGCTCAGGATATAACCATACAATGTATTACTAACATTTATAGAAACGAGAGCTGCCTGTTCTAATAAATGTGCCTCCTTGTATTTCCCTCCGTGTTTGTGCCCTGCTTGGTTGTGCCCCCATCGTTGTGCTTGGTGTTTCCCGCACCCATGCATGGTCTCCTCATTTGCATGTGCCCCATCATTGCCCATGTCAGGAGCCATCCAAGGTATGAACGCAGGATCATGTTATGCTTTTTTTTATGTTTTGTAGTTCTTGTGTAGTTCTGACTCCCCTCTCATTTTTCCCCTGAATTACAATGCATCACTAGTAAGTGTTTTATTTCACCCCAGTGCTGGATTCACATCTATAATGCTCAGTGCTGCTGTACAATGTCCTTCATGCTGCTTCTGAACATCTGTTACATAGACATGAGAGGTTCCTACTCTCTTATCTCTGCATGTGCTGCTTATGGGAAACATCATGGCAGTTACTCTGCACCCACTAGATTAGAGATGACTGATAGACATCATAGTAGCTACTGTCCACCCACTAGCTCAGATATGGAGACAAAAACTAGATACAAGTCAAATAATGGCTGGAAATAGTGTTATTTTTCATGTACACACAAGACCAGGATCTCTGTAAATAAAACTGCACGCAGTCACCACTAGGGGGAACCAATCAAAGACTGATTTATGATGAAGCTGTGAGCTCCCCTTAGTGATGAGTACAAGCAGCCAGAATTCTGGTGCTCACATCTAAAGCTGAGAGGCGACTTGATCGCATGGTTATACGGTTACAGCTCAAGTAATAATGGTGAATGGGGTCTTGTTGCAACCTGACAGAGATCCATCACACGTAAAAACCTGGGTGGGGTCTAACATTAGCGTCCTCTTACTGTCTGATCAGCCTCACACACATCAGTGTTTGTCTAGACCTGGCGATAGTAAGCTGTGGCAGGATATCCATGTTATAGGAAAGCTTCTGTAACCCGCTAGTTCACTATGAGATAAAGTTTAATCTTCATCTTTACTGTAGGCTGTAAAACGAGACTGTTTGTGTCTGGAGTGTAGTCTGTTTTGCTGCCACCTTGTGGCAATAGGAAAAGCCGCAACTTAATTTTCAGATGATTTTGCCTTTCGTGTCCTATCAGAGGGTGAAATCCTGGAGTTAATTCTCCAGACTCTACCACCTAATATAATATATATATTTCCTACTGAACCAGGAACTCTCCTTCCCCGACTGCCCTCCGAGCCTGGGATGACCCTTCTCACCATCAGAATTGAGAAAATCGGCTTGAAAGACGCCGGTCAGTGTATTGACCCCTACATGACGGTCAGTGTGAAGGGTGAGTGTCCTTAAATTTCACTCAGACAGTGGGTACCGAGGTCTCTGACTACATCGGGGGTTTGCCTTGGGGGGGGGGGCAGCGGAGTCGGTTTTGCCTTGGAACGGGGAGAGGACAGTGGAGCTGGGTGTGTGGAGGGCAGCAGAGCCAGGTTTGTGTTGGGTTCGGCAGAGCCAGGTTTGCCTTGGGGGGCAGCGGGGCCGTAGTATAATGCTCCAGTTATGGCAGTGTCCGGCCGGCGCTGTAATCCCGGGTTTTGCACTCTTTCCTCCCGGGAGCTGTATACTGCGGCTGCCCCTTTTCCGGGAGTCCTGCTCTCCCGGCTCCACAACTGCTGTCAGTAGATTTTCTCTCCCATGTTCTCATCTGGCGCGCTCACTGCTCCACACCTTTGGATCGAGATTGATGCTGCCGCCGCTGGAGCGGTGCATTGTGGGAGATGGTTGTGTCTTCTTTCCTTATTTTCCTTTACTCTGTCGCCTCATTGGGGGACACAGAACCATGGGTGTTATGCTGCTGTCCACTAGGAGGCGACACTATGCATAATCTGAAAAAGATTATCTATGGCTCCTCCTCTGCAGTTTACACCCCTGGACGGCGTTAGCCTTCTCCAGTTTTTGCTTAGTGTCGCATAGGAGGCACACCTAAAAAAAATTTTATTCTTTTTTTTCACTCCGTTTTTTTCGACGGGATTACAGATGAAGAAATGTGGGTCTCCTGTGAGACCCCCGGCATGGCTCCTTCCTCAGCCCCCTATTACTGGGTGCCCAGTTGAAGTCGAGATGGCTATTCCCCATGTCGCTCCTTCCCCAGTCCTTCGGGTGCTGGTTCGAAGTCGAGACCCCCCTCCTTCCCCAATTCCTTTTTGGTTTCCGGGTTGAGGTTGAGGCGAGGATAAAGCCCCCTGATGGTGACAGCAGCACCCTCCCTAATCCCCCTCTGGGGGCATTAGGTTGAGACGCCTCAGGTAGGGTCTGTACAGGCAGCACTCTGCAGCTCCCAACAGCATAAGCACACTGCGGCTGCATCCAGGGACCCCAGCCTGCTGCGGGCTCCTGTCGGGGCCGGGGGGGAGTGCAGGCAGGCATGGCACAATAGAAACACAGGGCTCCCTGTGCCCCTGTCTCTGCGGCAGCACCAGCTCTATAGTGCCTCAGGGGGACCCCTTACAGGGCCCCCCTTCCGCTTATAGCCCCACTGCTATCCTGCCTTTAGATCCGGGGGAGTCCGGGTCAGATCCGACCCCCTCCCGAACTTCCGCGCCGGCCTGGAGCCTTTCTGGGCATCAGGCATCTAATATTGGCCGCGGCTTCGGCCTAGCTGAAGCCGCCGCCTCCTCTCCGCCCCCCGGATAACAAATATGACTCTACAGTGTCATAGAGGGGGCGGATCGAGACAGGGTGCGTTTTTTCAGCTCTCCGCCCCCTTCTTCCCCTTCCTCTTCTTCTCGGCGGCCATTTCTGCTGCAGGACATCAGCAGGACCAGGCCAGCCAGTCTCCTCCGGGGGGCACAGGACTGCGGATCTTCGGCGCTGGACCTTGGGGCACACTGGTGGGGTAAGATCACAGCTTGGTTCTTTACTCGGCTATGAATCCATATTCCCTATAAGGCTCCCCTATAGGTTCCTCTGCAGGAAGGTCCTGACCACCGACGCAAGTCTGACGGGTTGGGGTGCGGTGCACTTACATCTTACATCATAGGGCAAGTGGTCACCAGTGGAGGCGAACATGCACATCAACATCCTGGAAATTCGTGCCATCCTCCTGGCGTTGAGAGCCTTTCGTCACTTACTGGCAGCCTCTCATATCAGAGTACAGTCGGACAATGCCACGGCTGTGGCATATGTGAACCACCAAGGCGGGACACGCAGTACCCAGGAGATGAGAGAAGTGACACACATCCTCCACTGGGCGGAAGACACTGGGTCGGTACTCTCTGCGGTCCACATTCCGGGTGTGGACAACTGGGAAGCCGACTTCCTCAGCAGACAAGAAATGGACTTGGGAGAGTGGTCTCTCCATCCCGAAATTTTTCGCCAGATCTGCCATCGCTGGGGGACCCTGGACGTGGACTTAATGGCATCCCATTTCAATGCCAAGGTCTCCAACTTCATGGCCAGAACACGCGATCCGCAGTCGCTTGGAGCGGATGCCCTGGCTCAGGACTGGACCCAGTTCCAGCTTCTGTACATCTTTCCACCTCTCCCCCTGATATCCAGAGTGGTGAGGAAGATCAAACAAGAAGTAGTTCCAACCATCCTAATCGCGCCAGACTGGCCCAGACGTACATGGTACGCCGACGTCGTACAACTTAGAGCAGACGCCCCCTGGCGTCTCCCCGACCGTCCCGATCTTGTGTCACAAGGCCCATTCTTCCACCAGAATTCAGGGGCTCTCAATTTGACGGTGTGGCCCTTGAGACCTGGGTTCTAACCCAGGAGGGCTCTCACCGGACGTCATTGGAACCATGATCAGGGCACGGAAGCCAGCCTCTGCCAAGACTTATTACCGTACCTGGAGAGCATTCTTTACTTGGTGTGAATCTCGCGACCAGGTCCCACTCACTTATTCTCTCCCCAAAGTGCTTGGTTTTCTCCAATCGGGTCTGGAGGCCAGACTGTCCCTGGGCTCGCTTAAGAGCCAGGTGTCAGCGCTCTCAGTTCTTTTTCAAAGATGCATTGCTAACAAGCCGCAAGTAAGGACTTTTCTTCAGGGGGTTTCCCGATTGGTTCCCCCTACAGACGGCCACTAGAAACGTGGGACCTCAACCTGGTCCTGACAGTATTGCAGGGACCTCTCTTCGAACCCCTTAGGGAAGTCCCACTTCGCCTTCTATCCCAGAAGGTGGTCTTTCTGGTGGCAATCACCTCGCTACGCAGGGTGTCTGAATTGTCGGCATTCTCCTGCAGACGGCCCTTCCTGGCTTTTCACCAGGACAAGGTAGTTCTCCGTACGGTCCCATCCTTCCTTCCGAAGGTTGTGTCCAACTTCCACCTCAATGTGAAAATTTCACTGCCATCCCTTTGCCTGGCTCCAGTTCATAGAGTGGAGAAGTCTCTGCATACGCTTGACCTCGTCAGGGCATTGCGTATATACGTGTCTAGGACTGCGGCCTTCCGGAAGTCTGATTCCCTTTTCCTTCTTCCGGAAGGCGTCCGCCCGGGTCTGCCAGCTCCAAGGCTACCCTCGCCAGGTGGATCAAATCCACCATACAAGAGGCTTACTGCCTTAAAAATTCTCCTCTTCCGGCCGGTATTACGGCACATTCTAAACGGGCGGTAGGGGCCTCCTGGGCCACTCGACACCAGGCTTCGGCTCAACAAGTGTGTAAGGCGGCCGCTTGGACTAGCCTACACACGTTTACCAAACACTACAGAGTTCATACCCAGTCCTCAGCGGACGTGAGCCTGGGTAGACGGGTCCTGCAGGCGGCGGTGCCCCAAGTTTAGGGTCCTGTCTGCACAATATTCGTCCATTGCTTCCCACCCAGGGTCTGCTTTGGGACGTCCCATGGTTCTGTGTCCCCCAATGAGGCAACAAAGGAGATTTTTGTGTACTCTCCGTAAAATCTCTTTCTCTTAGCCTCAAATTGGGGGACACAGCTCCCACCCTGTTGCCCTTACGGGTCGTTGTTACGGTTGGGTTCTCATATTGTTCTTTGAGCTCGTACATAGTGGCCTTCTTACAGGCATGGTTATGTTATTTCTGTTATATTCCTTCTAATGCTTTTGCTCAAAACTGGAGAAGGCTGATGCCGTCCAGGGGTGTATACTGCAGAGGCGGAGCCATAGTTAGTCTTTTTCAGATTATGCATAGTGTCGCTTCCTAGTGGACAGCAGCATAACACCCATGGTTCTGTGTCCCCCAATTAGATGCTAAGATAGATTTTACGGTGAGTACACAAAAATCTCCTTACTTTCCTCAAAGAGACAGTGACACCTCTTCTTCTTTGATATATATATATATATATATATATATATATATATATATATATATATATATATCAAAGTTTCAGTACTTGGTCTGCAAGTCAGTCTCCTAAGGACGAAGACAATTTTTCTTCATGTGCTTAAGTTGTTTGTTTGTTCTTTTCTCACCTTTTTCAAGAGCCATAACTTTATTTATTACAAGTAGCTGGGACGAGTTGTAGTTTTGACACCTTAAGTAGTATTAAAAGGAATGTCCACTCCTGAACACAATTATCTGACTATATTTTATTATTTCCTAATAGATTATCACATTTTTTTAGTTCATTAGGGTTTAAAGGAAAAAAAAAAAATCATAGAAACCGTCATTAAGTAGGTGAGCTGATGTTACCCCCATTATATAGCACTGACACCCCCCCAGGAATCAATAGTTGCATCGGGCTTTTATGTGTTAGTGATCGGCGCTGCAGAGGGAGGATTGGGAGGTTAATAACGCGTTGTGGCTGCCTAAGAACATAATGGGATCAGCAGCTTGCTGACTGTTTCCATTTCACAGTAGGTGATTAAAGCTGAGAAGAGGAAACGGTAACGTAGGTTATGTGATTCCCTGTGGAGCTTCACCAGAGTTTTGTTTTTCGCCCATTTCTGATGTATTTGACACTTTTATTTTCACAGATATAAACGGCATTGATTTGACGCCGGTTCAGGACACGCCAATGGCGTCCAGGAAGGAGGACACATACGTTCATTTTAATGTCGAAATTGATATCCAGAAACATGTTGAAAAACTTACAAAAGGTGAGTGCGTTATAACCCTGTGCGATGGCGCCTGCACGAGCAGAGGCGCAGCTGCCAGCGACTGAGGGGGGACTAGCGGTCACCAGAGGCGGTGAAGGATGGTGAGGGGCACAGGACAGGGGCCTCTTTATAGGATAACAGTGATGGGCGGCACAGTGGCTCTGCGGTTATCGCTGCATGTGGTGGCGACATTGCGGTTCACACTGTTTCTTTGAATTTCTGCAGTCCTAGCACAACAGCTGCATGAGTTCCCATGTTCTCCCCCTGTTTTCAGGGTAAACACATAGGATGCCCATCTTTAAAGGGTACAGACGCTCATTACTGTAGCACATGTGGTCTGAATATATGCAGAGGGGGTTATTTTTTTTTGCCCCCTCTAGGTTTATTAACCCTTTTACATCTTGGTTTCCAGGGGCTGCTATATTTTTCGAGTTCAAGCACTACAAGCCGAAGAAGCGTTTTACTAGCACAAAGTGTTTTGCCTTCATGGAGATGGATGAAATCAAACCGGGACAGATTGTAATAGAGCTGTAAGTGACCCGGATGCTGCACATACCCCGGCCACTGCTAATGACTTATCGTACAAAGGTAGTAAATTACCAGGATGTAATACTGTCACCAGGTCTGTGCACAGTGACTGCACCAGCAGAATAGTGAGTGCAGCTCTGGAGTATAATACAGGATGTAACTCAGGATCAGTAATGTAATGTATGTACACAGTGACTGCACCAGCAGAGAATAGTGAGTGCAGCTCTGGAGTAAAATACAGGATCAGTAATGTATGTACACAGTGACTGCACCAGCAGAAAAGTGAGTGCAGCTCTGGAGTATAATACAGGAGGTAACTCAGGATCAGTAATGTATGTACACAGTGACTGCACCAGCAGAATAGTGAGTGCAGCTCTGGAGTATAATACAGGAGGTAACTCAGGATCAGTAATGTATGTACACAGTGACTGCACCAGCAGAATAGTGAGTGCAGCTCTGGAGTATAATACAGGAGGTAACTCAGGATCAGTAATGTATGTACACAGTGACTGCACCAGCAGAATAGTGAGTGCAGCTCTGGAGTATAATACAGGAGGTAACTCAGGATCAGTAATGTATGTACACAGTGACTGCACCAGCAGAATAGTGAGTGCAGCTCTGGAGTATAATACAGGAGGTAACTCAGGATCAGTAATGTATGTACACAGTGACTGCACCAGCAGAATAGTGAGTGCAGCTCTGGAGTATAATACAGGAGGTAACTCAGGATCAGTAATGTATGTACACAGTGACTGCACCAGCAGAATAGTGAGTGCAGCTCTGGAGTATAATACAGGAGGTAACTCAGGATCAGTAATGTATGTACACAGTGACTGCACCAGCAGAATAGTGAGTGCAGCTCTGGGGTATAATACAGGAGGTAACTCAGGATCAGTAATATAATGTATGTACACAGTGACTGCACCAGCAGGTTAGTGAGGTTAGATCTGGGGTATAATACAGGATGTAACTCAGGATCAGTAATGTATGTACACAGTGACTGCACCAGCAGGTTAGTGAGGTTAGATCTGGGGTATAATACAGGAGGTAACTCAGGATCAGTAATGTATGTACACAGTGACTGCACCAGCAGAGAATAGTGAGTGCAGCTCTGGAGTAAAATACAGGATCAGTAATGTATGTACACAGTGACTGCACCAGCAGAATAGTGAGTGCAGCTCTGGGGTATAATACAGGATGTAACTCAGGATCAGTAATGTAATGTATGTACACAGTGACTGCACCAGCAGAAAAGTGAGTGCAGCTCTGGAGTATAATACAGGAGGTAACTCAGGATCAGTAATGTAATGTATGTACACAGTGACTGCACCAGCAGAATAGTGAGTGCAGCTCTGGGGTATAATACAGGAGGTAACTCAGGATCAGTAATATAATGTATGTACACAGTGACTGCACCAGCAGAATAGTGAGTGCAGCTCTGGGGTATAATACAGGAGGTAACTCAGGATCAGTAATATAATGTATGTACACAGTGACTGCACCAGCAGAATAGTGAGTGCAGCTCTGGGGTATAATACAGGAGGTAACTCAGGATCAGTAATATAATGTATGTACACAGTGACTCCACCAGCAGGTTAGTGAGTGCAGCTCTGGGGTATAATACAGGATGTAACGGATTTGTTTTTCCTTTTGATTGCAGCTACAAGAAACCAACAGACTTTAAACGGAAGAAGCTGCAGCTGCTAACCAAGAAGCCACTGTATCTCCACTTACACCAGACATTGCACAAGGACTGACCACTCTGCTGTCTTCCACCTCTTCTCCCCTCCCTTATGGGCTGTGCTCCCCCCTGTAGAAGGCTGTGCCCACCTTGCAGCATGACTGTCTGTGTCCCACAGCAATAAGAGCCCGAGCTGCCCGTCCGCATAGAACTTTGGTGACTGGTTCACTTTTGTATATATTACATTGCGGCCACATCTACTGGACCCTTTAGTTCTTGTTTTGTTTTTTGAAACTTTTTTACATTCCAGAATTCCCCACAACAACTAAAATTATTACAATGTTATAAAATAAATCCTTTTTTTTTTTTTTTTTATGTTTTGAGACTGCAGGAATTTATATTTTACAGACTTCTAGATTTCCAGTTTGTTTTTTGTTTACATCCACCTGTAATTTTCCCATGTTTTGTACCTGATCACATTCATCTTATAAAGTGATTTTTCTACTTTGATTTTTTTTTTTATCCTTTTTGTTTTATAAATGAATTAAATATAACTGGTAAATCTGAAGATTTCAGAATAGTCTATAGAGTTGATTTTAATGAATGAAGAAGCTGCTGGGAAAGGACCTGGTGGGTTTGTTGTACTTTTTTTTTTTTTTTATAATTTGGCGTTATGGTTTTTCTGTTGACTGTGGTAAGTAGTGCTCCATATAAAGGTTTGTTCACATTTTATAATCAGTTTTATTTGATTGCTGGCCTTTTTTTTAACTTATCGCTCCCATGGAATCGGATCTGCAAAATTGAACCAAAACTTGGTGTTTTTCTTCAATCAAGACCCAAGTATTGGACATAAGTATCCCGTCGACGTTGCAGAATAAAGGATTGGGCAGTCGGATTTCTGTCCTTGATCCTTCTCTTCTCACTAGAGATGTGACTGCGGCTTTTCATGGCTGAGCTTAGGTCCCAATGTACATATGAGAAAGTTTGACTTTTGTCTATCACAATTCAGATAAATAATCTTGCAGTTTTTACATTGGCCATAGGAAAAATTAGTAAAAAAACAAACAAACTGTCTTTTCCATGAGTTTTCAGCAATTTCATTATCTTCAGAGACAGGATTGCAATGATTGATCACGCCTCTAATACAGAGGCAATAACACAGGATCTACCAATCACAATAGGCAATGTCACAGCTCAGCTCCTCCCTTCATTATGACCTTTGCACATGCTCATTAGATGCTTCGATACGAAAATTGCAGCTAATGTACATGTTAAATATGTAGTTAAGTAAAAAAAAGTAGGAAAAACTGCTAAACTTCTAATTTTAATTACCATAATACATAGCCATATTGGAAAAAGCAATAAAAAATTTAATACAATCTGAGATATACAAAAGGTGACTGGATATCCTAAAGGAAAACCGTCCTTGATAGGACAAGTTATGCCATTGCTTGAGGTTTTCTCCACAGTTAGACATCTGAACCCAAAATGCTACCTCTGATTTTCATGGATCGCACTCATACCTGTGATACTCTATGGGGCCATACACACGTCTGATTTGTCAGACCAAAAGGCCCATGAAAAAATGGAGACCTGTTCAATTGTGTTCCAAGGGTCCCATCGCAATCTTCAATTTGTGCGTAAAATATAATTCACTGTCAGAATGGAGAAACTATATTAAAAAAAAAAAGTCCACTTCTCCAGACGCAAGAAAGTCATATGACCCTCTCTGAGCAGAGTAATCGGACGTGTGAATGAGGTCTTAGGTTGCACGTGCACACACTTGCTTAATTTAACAATGAGATCTAAAAAAAAAAAACAACTAAATCTATCCTCCACATTTATGGTAAGGTTCAGAGAAAAGTAAAACTATGTACATGTTCAGTATTTGCAGCTGAAAAGTCTGCAAACATTGATGCGCACAGAAAAAAACGCTGCTCCATCCACTTTTATTTGTTCCCAGTTATTAAAATGGGGGAAATGCAAAAACCGCTGAAAGAACTGACATTGTACAGATCGGAAACTGCTTAAAAATCTGCAAGGAAAAAACAAGTGCGAGATTTCAGAAGTCTATTTCGCTTCAGTGGTACTGTATGTATAACGCTTTTTTTTTTTAGGAGAAAAAAAAAAAAAAAATGCATCCAACGTGTGCACATAGCCTAATAGTTTGCCGTAATGTTACAGGGGAATCTTGAATCCCGCTATCCCCATCTGAGGGCTGCTCTCACTAAAGGAACAGGAAAACTTGTGAGTCCTGCTACCCCCACAGAGAAAACCCGTGAGCTGCTTTACCTGTCAACTCATAAAAAAGCCAGCGAGTAGGGAAGATGATTTGGTATCAGAACATAAACCTCATTGAGAACTAGCTCAAGCTCGAACATGCGTCGGCGCTCGTGCTCAAACAGACTTCCGGTAGAATTCAGAGTTCGGTATGAACCCCAAACTTTTAGGGTATGTGCACACGCTGCGGATTGTGGTGTGGATTCATCCGCAGGTCTTTTTACCTGCGTATTGCTCTGCGGTTTTTCATCTCAATGGAGGAGATGGGAATCCGCAGAAAGAATTGACATGTCAATTCTTTCTGCGGTTTCAAAACCGCAGAAAAACCGCGTGGAAAAAACAGGATTTTTTGGGTTGCTTACCGTAAAATCTGTTTCTCGGAGCCTTCATTGGGGGACACAGAGACCATGGGTGTATGCTTTGCTGCCACTAGGAGGCTGACACTATGCACAAAAAAATGTTAGCTCCTCCTCCGCAGTATACACCCCACCGACCAGCACCAATTTCCTCAGTTAGTAAGAAAGCAGTAGGAGAAGTAACAAAACAGAATGAAAATAGAAGACAACTGAACTGTAACCAACCGACAAACATAACAGGAGTTGTAAAACATGGGAGGGTGCTGTGTCACCCAATGAAGGCTCCGAGAAACAGATTTTACGGTAAGCAACCCAAAAAATCCTGTTTTCTCGTTCGCCTTATTGGGGGACACAGAGACCATGGGACGTCCCAAAGCAGTCCCTGGGGTGGGAAACAAACTTCCATCAGGCCAGCGGACTCACCACCGCGGCCTGCAGAATCCGTCTACCTAGGCTGGCGTCCGCCGAAGCGTAGGTGTGGACTCTGTAGAATTTCACAAACGTGTGAACCGATGACCATGTTGCAGCTTTGCAAAGCTGCAGCGCGGAAGCTCTGTGGCGCACCGCCCAGGAGGCACCCACTGCCCGAGTAGAGTGGGCCCTGATCCCCGGAGGGGCTCCGCGACGCTTAACTCGGTAGGCTTCCAAAATTGCCGATCTGATCCAGCGAGCAATAGTGGCCTTTGACGCCGAGTGACCTTTCCGCGCCCCATCAGGGATAATGAAAAGAGACTCTGTCTTTCGCAAGGAAGTCGTCCTAGACAGACTCTTATCGCCCTAACCAGGTCCAGATTGTTCAAGGACCACTCTCGGGGATGAGTTGGATACGGACAAAAGGATGGTAGCACGATATCCTCGTTGAGGTGAAACGAGGACACCACCTTCGGCAGGAAAGAGGGCGGAGGCCGCAGAACTACCTTATCCTGATGGAGCACCAGAAAAGGGGAGCGGCACGAAAGAGCTGCCAATTCCGACACGCGCCGGACGGAGGTGATGGCCACCAGAAGGCTACCTTCCAAGAAAGGAGAGAAAGGGAAATATCCCTGAGGGGTTCAAAGGGAGGACCATGCAGAACCTCAAGAACCAGATTAAGATCCCATGGATCCACGGGCGCCCGGTACGGCAGAACCGTGTGAGCCACGCCCTGAAGAAAGGTCTTAACCTGAGGACGGGAAGCCAATGTTTTCTGAAAAAAAATGGACAGCGCCGAAACTTGACCCTTCAGGAAACTGAGGGCAAGCCCCGCATCCAATCCTGCCTGAAGAAACGCTAGGACTGAAGGGAGCGAAAAGGACATGGGCGCGATGTCATTGGTCTCACACCAAGTGAAATAGGCCTTCCAAGTACGGTAGTAGATCTTGGAAGATGATGGCTTTCTGGCTCGGATCATGGTCTGAACTACCTGGTCGGAAAATCCTGCCCGTTTCAGAACCTCTGTCTTAACAGCCACGCCGTTAAATTGAGCGGCCGAGAATTGGGGTGGCAAATCAGTCCCTGAGACAGCAGAACTGTTCTGTCTGGAAGCTTCCAGGGGGCGTCCGCGAGAAGGTTGACAATGTCCGCGAACCAAGACCTTCTGGGCCAATTCGGGGCGATGAGAATGACTGGAATTCCTTCTGCCTTGATCCTTTTCAACAGGTTGGGAAGAAGAGGCAGAAGAGGGAACAGGTAGGGAAGGTCGAACTGGGACCAAGGAACGGCCAGGGCGTCGGCGCCCACTGCCAGAGGGTCCCGAGACCTGGACACGAATTGTGGGAATTTCCTGTTGAGGTGAGACGCCATGAGGTCTACATCCGGGGGTCCCCACCGAAGGCAGAGCAGATGAAACACCTGCGGATGGAGGGACCACTCTCCCGCCGCGAGACCCTTGCGGCTGAGAAAATCGTCAGCCCAGTTGTCTACGCTGGGAATGTGCACCGCGGAAATTGTCGGAACGGAAATCTCCGCCCAACGTAGAATCTTGGACCCCTCCGCCAGGGCTGAGACACTCCGTGTTCCCCCTTGGCGGTAGACATATGCCACCGCTGTGGTGATGTCTGTCTGAATCCGTACCGGCAGTCCCTTGAGGAGCTTTTCCCAGTGAATGAGAGCAAGATGGATAGCTCGAATCTCCAGAATGTTGATCGGTACTGATTCCCGATCCGACCATCGACCCTGAACAGTGTGGTTGCGGAACACTGCACCCCAACCGAGGAGACTGGCATCTGTGGTTACTATCTGCCAGCGAATGGGAAGGAAGAATCGACCCGATAGAATGAGAGGTGACAACAACCACCAGTTGAGGGACCGCTTGATCCGGTAAGAAGGAGGAACAGGGCGATTCAGGGACCGAGGCGACCTGTCCCACTTCGACAGAATGGCCTGCTGGAGAGGTCTGGCGTGAAATAGGGCAAAGGGAACTGCCTCTATCGCCGCCACCATCTTTCTCAGGACCCTCCTGGATGTACGGAGGGACGGGAATCGTGAGATCTGCAGCGATCGTACTTCCTGCTGCAGAGAGAGAATCTTCTCTTGTGGGAGAAAGACCCTTGACCGACAAGTGTCGAACAGAAGGCCTAGAAAGACCAGGCGTTGGGTCAGAACCAGACAGGACTTTTTCCTGTTGCCGATCCACCCGAAATTGGAAAGAGTGTCCAGGACGATTGACAAACTTTGGCGAGCCTGTTGAAATGAGGGAGCCCTGATCAGAATAACGTCTAGGTACGGGAAAAGAACGAGACCTCTGACTCTCAACAAAGCCATCAACGCAGCCACGATCTTCGTGAAGAGTCTGGGAGCGGTGGCAAGACCGAAGGGCAGTGCGACGAGCTGGTAGTGGTGCTGTCTGAGGAGAGAGGCGATAGCCGTAGAGAACCCCGGGATCAAGGCTGGATCTTTGGAGGCCGGGATTCGAAGAAACGATCCCGTGGGAGAGAGACAAACTGTATCTTGTATCCTGCCTGACCTCCCTGACCCAAGCATCCTCTACGGAGGCCAGCCAAACGTCCCTGAAGGAAGGAAGTCGGCCTCCCAATTGGAAAGGCCCCTCGCGTGTCCGACGATAGTCCTGCTGAAGTAGACCATCCAGATCTGGACGGTCTGCCCTGGGAAGAGTGGGATCGCCAGGAAGGAGTGGGTCTGAAGGAAACTTTCTTTCTCTCCTGGCGAGCCTGCGGTCTCTGTTGGCTGGAGTTGTCCGCCGTATTGAAACGGCGGAAAGTCCGAAAGGGTCGAAACTGACGCCTTAGTGGAGGTCTGCGAGGATTGGACTGAGGGAGGAGTGAACTCGTGCCTCCGGTGGCGTCCTTAATAATCTGGTCCAATTGGGACCCAAAGAGGCGCACCCCCTGAAAAGGCAGGTTAGTGAGGGACTTTTTAGAAGACAAGTCCGCTTGCCAGGCCTTTAGCCAAACTGTACGTCGAATTGCAACTACGTTGCTTGACGCCTGAACTGCACAGGATGCGGCATCCAAGGAAGCGGAAAGAAGATAGTCCCCAGCATGGGAGATCTGATTGGCGAGATCGGCCAAACGCTCCGGTTGCGCCTTATCTAAGACGCCTTGATGAAGGTCGTCTGCCCACGTGGCTATGGCCTTTGCTGCCCAGGATGAAGCAAAGATTGGGCACAGAGCCGCTGAAGCCGCTTCAAAGGCAGACTTCGCCAGGGATTCTATAATCCTGTCATTAGAATCCTTTAGGGACGCCACGCCTGAAAGCGGGAGAACCGTGTTATTGGAAAGCCTGGACACGGGCGGATCCACCGAGGGAGAGGCCGGCCAGTTGTCCGTGAGCTCCTTAGCAAATGGGTAGAGTACGCCTAGACGTTTTCCTCTTTGAAAGCGTCTGGTCGGATCCTCTCTTTCCTTGGTAAAAATCTTCCCAAACTCGGAATGGAAAGGAAAAACCCTGGAGGGAGTTTCTGCCCGTCTGAACGAAACCTCCTGATCTGAGGATTTCGCAGGGGAGTCAGCAATATCGAAAGTATGATGGATCGCTGCAATGAGGTTCTGCACTGTGACCTTCATGTTTGCATCCAGCTCTAAAATCCCCTCAGATGACCTGTCCGAAAGCGCTTCACCTGACTCGGGAGAGGAGGCCCGAGAGGGAGGCTGCTGGGAAGGGCTATGCGGTGAGATGGGACTAGGAGAGGAATCCGGCTGGGCATCTTGCCTGGGTCTTTTGCGACTAACGCTGACTGACTCAGATGGAACAATTTGGGACCTGCTTGGCCCTGCTGAAGAGTCCAGGGGCAACTTATCAAGAACGGCCACCAGGGACTGAGACACCCTGGTGAGGTCTGCCACTGATTGAGATAGCGAGGAGGCCCAGCCAGGCATGGGGGGGTTCACTCTCACCTGGAGCCGTAGATGGCTCCTGGACTGCGTCAGGCTGAATTGGGTTGCTGCAATCCAGGCAGAGGGGAGTGGACTGGCCTGAGGGAAGTTTGCGATTGCACGAAGAACATGCAAAGAACTTGACTAAAGTGCAGGGGGGGGCAGTAGAGCGGGTACGATCAGACTTAGAGGTAGACATTTTGAAAAGCTGAGGTAATGCTGGAAGGTTGGGGGACAGAGGGCGGAGAAGGGTCAGTCTGCAGTGCAGAGCTACTCACGGTCCGGTGTCCCCAGAAGCGATGCTCTGCGACCTGTCAGTGGATGCAGGTCAGAGCGAAATCCGGCCGATAGACCTCCTGAACGAAAAAACCAGCTGGCGGAAGATGATCCGGTGACGAGCTGGTGTCCGGCTAACAGGCTGGTAAAATGGCGCCTGCCTGAGAAAAAGCGCGCGTCCAGGAGAGGAGGGAGGGCGGAGCACCTCGCAGGGTTAAAATTCACCGCCCTCTAGCCAATATCAGGCTGGGCAGGTGAAGGACAGGCGGTGGGAGGGCCTGGGAAGAGCGGGAGAGAAGCCCGCTTAGAAGAAAGGGGCGGGGGGCGTGGCCGCGACGCAGCGGTAGGCCCGAACTGAAGCCGGAGCCTAAATTAGTTGCGGTGGCCGCCTGTCAGCAGGGGGTCGGCACGGAGGTCGGAAGAAGGGGACGCCGCAGCCGCAAGCCGCTCTCAAGGGGCCAGCAAAAAAGAGCATGGTGTGCCTATAGATGTAGGGCGACTGCGTGCGACCGCAGCGCCCGCATCCCTGTGCCATTGAAGAGGCCCCCGGTCCGTCGGGAATGAGCAGCCAGGTAATAAAAAAAAAAAAAAAAAAATCTATACTCACCCATCCCCGATCCGTTACCTGTCTGAAGAAGTCCTGCGTCTCATCCAACCGACAGGCTCTGGTAGGCGAGTGGGAGGGAGACTGGCGACAAGGACCCCTGGAGTCGCTGGCACGTCTTGGTGTCGGCGTCCGTCTGGCTGGTCCTGCCGCAGAGAACTGCAAGGATACGGGGTGGCAGTACACGCCGTACTCGCAGACTCCATGTGGGAGTACAGATGTGACTTTTCACTCTGTATCCCTCTGTAGAACCTGTAAAGGAACGACGCACGACGAGGTAGATATGGGTCTAATGAAAGACCCGTGTCCACCTCCTACTGACACTAAGCTAAACTGAGGAAATTGGTGCCGGTCGGTGGGGTGTATACTGCGGAGGAGGAGCTAACCTTTTTTTGTGCATAGTGTCAGCCTCCTAGTGGCAGCAAAGCATACACCCATGGTCTCTGTGTCCCCCAATAAGGCGAACGAGAAATCCGCACCGTCTGCACTGCGGTTTGAGATTCCCATAGGGAATCATGGTACTGTACACCGCAGCAGAAACTGCTGCGGGTCCGCAGCGGAACCACAGCAGAATCCGCAGCGTGTGCACACACCCTTAAGTTCTGCTTCACTCGCCAACACACATTGTTTGACAACCTTAGGTGGGATTGAAGGCGTTTAATTAGATGAAATTGGCTCTCAAGCACGAGAAATAATCTAAAAACTAAATTTAAAAAAAAAAAACGGCAAAAGTTCTTTTAAATCCTTTATTATTTTCCATCTTACTGAGTTACGGGTTTCTGGTTTGCAGCACCCGATGTTAAAAACAATGATTTCTTCTATGTAAACCGGTGGTGTATAATATAATTAAGCTAGCGAGTGTGGAAAAGCAATCAGAATAATGATATTCTTATAAAATGTATTTCCACAGGAAATATTTTCAAAGATTTTAGACATTCATTATTTTCCACACACAATGGTTACATACGATACATTAAATAAACTAAAGAAAAAAAAAACACACGTGGATCCCGGTATTGCACATTCTGAAAAAATTCATTAAGAATTGTGGCTTCAGGATATGACAGAAAACATAAAATAAAAAATTGGGTGCAAAATTATGTAACTATTAAAAAAAATCCTAAAAAGATTGACTAGAATAAAATATTTATTGCAAATATAAGACATGTGAAATTATAAATCAGACGTTTATGTAAACCGGTAATTCTTGAACCATTTTGAGCCAGAGATTGTGTCCTATTAGTCTACACATGATTTTTTTTTTTTTTTAGGATTTTTGACCTTGAGAAAGTTCATGATCTGTCTGAACCGGCTGACTGTGTCCTGCTCGCTGCTCAAGTAATGAAGGCCCAGCGGGGACTCCAGGGTGCAATCCTGGGGGGAAGTCTCTTATGCCTGTTTGAAGAGGACCAAATGGTGGGAAGTCTCTGGCTCCTGGTGGAGGCCCTGCCAGAAATTCTCTAGAACCAGGTGGTGGTCCCGGTAGAAATTCCCTAGCTCCTGGTGGGGGAACTCCTGGTATGAACTCTCTTGATCCTAGTGGAGGCATTACTGGTGGGAAGTCCCTAGATCCTGGAGTTGGGAGGCCTGGTGGTATATCTCTCAAACCAGGAGGAATTGAACCTAGTGGGAAGTCCCGAGCTCCTGGAGGTGGAAGACCAGGTGGAAAATCCCGAGCTCCTGGAGGAGGTGGTCCTGGTAGGAAGTCCCTTGCTCCTGGAGGAGGCGGCCCTGGTGGGAAATCCCGAGCTCCTGGAGGAGGCGGCCCTGGTGGGAAATCCCGAGCTCCTGGAGGAGGCGGCCCTGGTGGGAAATCCCGTGCTCCTGGAGGAGGCGGCCCTGGTGGGAAATCCCGTGCTCCTGGAGGAGGCGGCCCTGGTGGGAAATCCCGTGCTCCTGGAGGAAGTGGCCCTGGTGGGAAGTCTCTCAGACCAGGATGCGGTAGTCCTGGTGGGAAGTCTCTTACTCCCGGAGGTGGTACTGGATAATCTCTAGGACCATGCATAGGAACAGAACCTGGAGGGAACGGCGCTCGGTTTAGACCCCTTGGATCTGGAGGCATTGCACCAGGCGGCATCATAGGCCTTGGAGGAAAGTCTCTAACGCCTGGTGGGAGACCATGCACTGAAATGAAAAAAAATAAAAAAAAAATAAAAAAAGACAAAACTCTATGCTTTGTAACAAACCCTCAGCTGTGTGAGCATGACTAGATAGATGGTCCTACTTGCCAACATACAAGCGAGATGATCATTTCAGGTTCGTGTTGAAAGGTGGGTGAAAAAAAAATCATCTCCCTCATCATATGGCGGGTGGCTGTTCAGGCCAATAGGAAAGGCTGTGTCCGAGTTTACCCTTAACTCTGCTGCATACACAGTGTTACATGACATTTTGCCACCAGCAGGGTTGAAAGTTATCCCCTATCCATAGGACCCCCAGCAATTCGGACAACAAGGGTTTGCAGAGCCCCGTTTGACCTCTGCTCAATTCATTGTCTATGACTTTCTACGGAGTTAAACAAAGAATGGAACAAAGCTAGAACTTGTCCACAGTCGCTTTATACAAGGATGGGTCTGCAGAGCTCCCGTCTTGGGATTGTAGGGGAATCCAATGTTATCCCCTATCCTACATATAGGAGACAACCTTTGGATTCTGGCAATACCCCTTTAAACCCAAAATGCAGTGAGCTCCCCCTAGTGGTGGCTACAGGCATCCAGAATTATCCTTTTATGTCTAGGCATGGGATTTTATATCAGTTCAGAATACTGGCCCTATGGCGGAGGACGTGTATGGGCCCGCATCATCACAACATAAAAATAATGGTCCTACTTTGTGGTAATGATCGAGGACCGAAGGCTCCGCGGGGTGGTGCTGGGCCAATCAATCGACCAGGAGGCATGGTGGGAGCAGCAGCAGACGAGTTGATCACCGGAGTGCCGGGAAATGATGGCGGACCTTTGGCTACTGGCATTACCTGCAGACAGAGAACGGAAGTCAGCGTTTCTAGGCGTTGGTAATGGAGGAGATGTCAGGATGAAGAGCACCCCCTAATCTGCGGGTATAATTCAAACACAGAAAATCTTATATAGAGGGGCCTAAAACAAAAAGACAATGGACCCTTTTATTTACTGAAGCACTGTCCTGCGCCTTAAAGGGGTGTAACTAAGAACCGGCCCCATGTATTGAGCCCATCAGGGCATGTGGCAAATACTTCCAGCCCTATACGATATGTGCATGGCGCCACCCGCAGGTGTCGGCTCCAAATTACAGCTGTCACTGTCCTGCATGATTTGTGATACCGGTCACTGAGCTCCTAAGGCCTCGCCAGTGACACAATACAATGCCGGTCGGTAGAATCCAGCACATATTTCATTGCATCACTAAAACAACAAAAAAAGAAAACTACTAAAACATTACACTGGGGAAAGAAAAAAAAAACAAAAAACCTGTGGCTCTCTAAACAACCCCTTCACTAATGGGGAGAAAAGAATAAAAGGGTCATGGGCTTCACGATTTTGGTGTAAAAAATTATTACATGTTCAAATGCTGACGGTTTTCAATCAAGAACCTTTGAAGGGGCGTGTTTGAATTATACGTGAAAACCAAAAAGTTCCTCCCCTGCCACCCGAAGAACCTCGCGCTTCCATACATCACCGAAGAACCTCGCGCTTCCATACATCACCATAAACCCTCAGCACAGAGGAGTGTAAAGAGCAGAAGGGAATGAGAGAGCGGACGTTGAAGACCATGCCCCGGGCACTTCTGTTCGGTTAGCTCCCTCCCCCCTCTCGCAGCAGCGAGGTGCACAATATTCATAGCTTCTATTAACCAAAATGCATAAAACGGTTTGTGCCACTTAGGGTGATAGAATAACATGTCCGTGTTATTAATTATCTTACACACGGCTGCATAATTGCCTCAATCTTAGACCCAGGAAGAGGATGGAGGCAAAACCTGCAAATATTGGTGTGTGTCTTTTTAGCAAATGCAGTGGTGGTGTAAAGAGTCAAGCAGAATTTGGATGTCCCTCGCAACAGAACTATTTAAATGGGTGGAGAAGCAGGTCTCACAGAATCTTTCTAGCAGTGGGCAAGTGGGACAGGACTCACAGGCTTTCTCGAGGAATGGGTGGGGAAAGCAGGACTCACAGGCTTTCTCTAAGCGTAGGCAAGGGTAACAGACTTGACAACAGATTTTATTTTAAAGGTGTCAATCTTATTTAACCACAACAAACCCACGGGTAAGCAGTAAAGGTTAAAAATTTGGGATGGCCCCAATAATTTTTCTTTCACATGTGCAGTCCTCCAAACCGATGAGGAGAGATATTAAATAAAAGCTGGAGAGCAGGTTAAAAAGCAGGTGAAAGTAGCCCGTGTACTCCTTGCAGAGGGCGCCACACATGCCAGGTTACAAGCAATGTTATATTCACCGCAAGGTTACATTGACGACCAGAAGTAGCAGGTGAACCCACAACTCCATGCACGGCTGCAAAATACTTACCTGAATGGGTTCCTCAGACTGGGAGGAACTAGCGGGCAAACTGGGGACCTCAGACTCATTAGATGGGATTGGCTTTTAGTTTTACAAGAAGAAATAATTTAGAAAGAAGAACAAATGCACAGAGGAAATTATTAAAAGTGATAGGGAAAAAGGGGATGTGCCCCCAAGTACTCACCAATCCATCCATCCCCAGAGAGGGCGACGATGTTCTGGGACCACTGTGTAGGACTGCACTGGAGTGACCCAGATCCACTGGGGAATGGAAAAGACATTACTCAGTAAGATGGCTATATTACTGTACATAGGGGCAGTATTATAGTAGTTATATTCTTGTACATATAGGAGCAGTATTATAGTAGTTATATTCTTGTACATAGGGGCAGTATTATAGTAGTTATATTCTTGTACATAGGAGCAGTATTATAGTAGTTATATTCTTGTACATAGGAGCAGTATTATAGTAGTTATATTCTTGTACATAGGAGCAGTATTATAGTAGTTATATTCTTGTATATAGGAGTAGTATTAAAGTAGTTATATTCTTGTATATAGGAGCAGTATTAAAGTAGTTATATTCTTGTATATAGGAGCAGTATTATAGTAGTTATATTCTTGTACATAGGGGCAGTATTATAGTAGTTATATTCTTGTACATTGGAGCAGTATTATAGTAGTTATATTCTTGTACATAGGAGCAGTATTATAGTAGTTATATTCTTGTACATAGGAGCAGTATTATAGTAGTTATATTCTTGTATATAGGAGCAGTATTATAGTAGTTATATTCTTGTACATAGGGCAGTATTATAGTAGTTATATTCTTGTACATTGGAGCAGTATTATAGTAGTTATATTCTTGTATATAGGAGCAGTATTATAGTAGTTATATTCTTGTACATAGGGCAGTATTATAGTAGTTATATTCTTCTACATAGGGGCAGTATTATAGTAGTTATATTCTTGTATATAGGATCAGTATTATAGTAGTTATATTCTTGTATATAGGAGCAGTATTATAGTAGTTATATTCTTGAATATAGGAGCAGTATTATAGTAGTTATATTCTTCTACATAGGGGGCAGTATTATAGTAGTTATATTCTTGTACATTGGAGCAGTATTATAGTAGTTATATTCTTGTACATAGGAGCAGTATTATAGTAGTTATATTCTTGTATATAGGAGCAGTATTATAGTAGTTATATTCTTGTACATAGGAGCAGTATTATAGTAGTTATATTCTTGTACATAGGAGCAGTATTATAGTAGTTATATTCTTGTATATAGGAGCAGTATTATAGTAGTTATATTCTTGTACATAGGGCAGTATTATAGTAGTTATATTCTTGTACATAGGAGCAGTATTATAGTAGTTATATTCTTGTATATAGGAGCAGTATTATAGTAGTTATATTCTTGTACATAGGGCAGTATTATAGTAGTTATATTCTTCTACATAGGGGCAGTATTATAGTAGTTATATTCTTGTATATAGGATCAGTATTATAGTAGTTATATTCTTGTATATAGGAGCAGTATTATAGTAGTTATATTCTTGAATATAGGAGCAGTATTATAGTAGTTATATTCTTCTACATAGGGGGCAGTATTATAGTAGTTATATTCTTGTATATAGGATCAGTATTATAGTAGTTATATTCTTGTACATAGGGGCAGTATTATAGTAGTTATATTCTTGTACATAGGAGCAGTATTATAGTAGTTATATTCTTGTACATAGGAGCAGTATTATAGTAGTTATATTCTTGTACATAGGGAGCAGTATTATAGTAGTTATATTCTTGTACATAGGAGCAGTATTATAGTAGTTATATTCTTGTACATAGGAGCAGTATTATAGTAGTTATATTCTTGTACATAGGGGCAGTATTATAGTAGTTCTATTCTTGTACATAGGGGGCAGTATTATAGTAGTTATATACTTGTACATAGGGGCAGTATTATAGTAGCTATATTCTTGTACATAGAGGCAGTATTATAGTAATAATAATCTTGTACATAGGGGGCAGTATTATAGTAGTTATATTCTTGTCCATAGGGGGCAGTATTATAGTAGTTATATTGTTGTACAAAGGATAGTAGTTTCTTGTCACTTTGTAACATACTACGTTAGCTTACCGGGTGCAGAAGTTCTTCCAGATACTTCCGGATGAGGTCGTCTGGGTCCAGAATTGTCAGCGCCACCTTCGTAGAGTGGACATAAGATGGCATTACACCAATGCTTTCTATTATAAGCACAGGACTCAGACGGGGATCAACAACTGTTGTTGGAGGATGAAAGCTGAGGACAGTGTGTCACTATTGTACAATCTTTGGAAGTGAATGTCTACCCTTTACCATTCTGTCTTTTAATGGACCAAAATAGTTAAAATGAAAAAAAAAGAACAAAAATGAAAATTGTTGCGACGGGAAGGGGGTTAATATTGTATGAGATGTAAACGCATCAAATCTCAAGCTGTAAAACTACTACTGATTGATTTCATGAACGTGACTTCAGGAGAGTCAGGAAGATTTGACCCTTCGATGAACTAAACCAGTGACTGAAGGATTATAAGCAATTTAGGACAAAGGTTCAGCTCCAAATTTGCTGTTACCTCCCCCTGGGTTTCTCTTCTGCCAGATAACTTGATGCAGAATGAACACGACCACATCAAGCTTTCTGGGTGAGGTCATGAAGGAAAATCAAACAAGTGCAAACACAAAGGAAGCCAAAATATGTCAGATGTCCCATCCCCCTCCACAGTAGGATCATTGTTGCAAGACTATGTGGTTATCAATGGGTTACTGGGTCCAAAGTGTAATAAAAAATCCTTCTGCAAAAATGTACAACTTTAATCATAATAATATTAATAATTAATATATATACTCCAGAGCTGCACTCACTATTCTGCTGGTGCAGTCACTGTGTACATACATTACATTACTGATCCTGAGTTACATCCTGTATTATACCCCAGAGCTGCACTCATTATTCTGCTGGTGCAGTCACTGTGTACATACATTACATTACTGATCCTGAGTTACATCCTGTATTATACTCCAGAGCTGCACTCACTATTCTGCTGGTGCAGTCACTGTGTACATACATTACATTACTGATCCTGAGTTACATCCTGTATTATACTCCAGAGCTGCACTCACTATTCTGCTGGTGCAGTCACTGTGTACATACATTACTGATCCCGAGTTACCTCCTGTATTATACTCCAGAGCTGCACTTACTATTCTGCTAGTGGAGTCACTGTGTACATACATTACATTATTCATCCTAAGTTACATTCTGTATTATACTCCAGAGCTGCACTCACTATTCTGCTGGTGCAGTCAGTGTATATACATTACTGATCCGGAGTTACATCCTGTATTATACTCCAGAGCTGCGCTCACTATTCTGCTGGTGCAGTCACTGTGTATATACATTACATTACTGATCCTGAGTTACATCCTGTATTATACTCCAGAGCTGCGCTCACTATTCTGCTGGTGCAGCCACTGTGTACATACATTACATTACTGATCCTGAGTTACATCCTGTATTATACTCCAGAGCTGCACTCACTATTCTGCTGGTGCAGCCACTGTGTACATACATTACTGATCCTGAGTTACCTCCTGTATTATACTCCAGAGCTGCACTTACTATTCTGCTAGTGGAGTCACTGTGTACATACATTACATTACTGATCCTGAGTTACCTCCTGTATTATACTCCAGAGCTGCACTTACTATTCTGCTAGTGGAGTCACTGTGTACATACATTACTGATCCTGAGTTACATCCTGTATTATACTCCAGAGCTGCACTCACTATTCTGCTGGTGCAGTCACTGTGTACATACATTACATTACTGATCCTGAGTTACATCCTGTATTATACTCCAGAGCTGAACTCACTATTCTGCTGGTGCAGTCACTGTGTACATACATTACTGATCCTGAGTTACATACTGTATTATACACCAGAGCTGCACTCACAATTCTGCTGGTGCAGTCACTGTGTACATACATTACTGATCCTGAGTTACATCCTGTATTATACCCCAGAGCTGCACTCACTATTCTGCTGGTGCAGTCACTGTGTACATACATTACATTACTGATCCTGAGTTACATCCTGTATTATACTCCAGAGCTGCACTCACTATTCTGCTGGTGCAGTCACTGTGTACATACATTACTGATCCTGAGTTACATACTGTATTATACACCAGAGCTGCACTCACAATTCTGCTGGTGCAGTCACTGTGTACATACATTACTGATCCTGAGTTACATCCTGTATTATACCCCAGAGCTGCACTCACTATTCTGCTGGTGCAGTCACAGTGTACATATATTACATTAGTGATCCTGAGTTACATCCTTATTATACCCCAGAGCTGCACTCACTATTCTGCTGGTGCAGTCACTGTGTACATACATTACATTACTGATCCTGAGTTACATCCTGTATTATACTCCAGGGCTTCACTCACTATTCTGCTGGTGGAGTCACTGTGTACATACATTACTGATCCCGAGTTACCTCCTGTATTATACTCCAGAGCTGCACTTACTATTCTGCTAGTGGAGTCACTGTGTACATACATTACTGATCCTGAGTTACATCCTGTATTATACTCCAGAGCTGCACTCACTATTCTGCTGGTGCAGTCACTGTGTACATACATTACATTACTGATCCTGAGTTACATCCTGTATTATACTCCAGAGCTGAACTCACTATTCTGCTGGTGCAGTCACTGTGTACATCCATTACATTACTGATCCTGAGTTACATACTGTATTATACACCAGAGCTGCACTCACAATTCTGCTGGTGCAGTCACTGTGTACATACATTACTGATCCTGAGTTACATCCTGTATTATACCCCAGAGCTGCACTCACTATTCTGCTGGTGCAGTCACTGTGTACATACATTACATTACTGATCCTGAGTTACATCCTGTATTATACTCCAGAGCTGCACTCACTATTCTGCTGGTGCAGTCACTGTGTACATACATTACTGATCCTGAGTTACATACTGTATTATACACCAGAGCTGCACTCACAATTCTGCTGGTGCAGTCACTGTGTACATACATTACATTACTGATCCTGAGTTACATCCTGTATTATACTCCAGGGCTGCACTCACTATTCTGCTGGTGGAGTCACTGTGTACATACATTACTGATCCCGAGTTACCTCCTGTATTATACTCCAGAGCTGCACTTACTATTCTGCTAGTGGAGTCACTGTGTACATACATTACATTATTCATCCTAAGTTACATTCTGTATTATACTCCAGAGCTGCACTCACTATTCTGCTGGTGCAGTCAGTGTATATACATTACTGATCCGGAGTTACATCCTGTATTATACTCCAGAGCTGTGCTCACTATTCTGCTGGTGCAGCCACTGTGTACATACATTACATTACTGATCCTGAGTTACCTCCTGTATTATACTCCAGAGCTGCACTTACTATTCTGCTAGTGGAGTCACTGTGTACATACATTACATTACTGATCCTGAGTTACCTCCTGTATTATACTCCAGAGCTGCACTTACTATTCTGCTAGTGGAGTCACTGTGTACATACATTACTGATCCTGAGTTACCTCCTGTATTATACTCCAGAGCTGCACTTACTATTCTGCTAGTGGAGTCACTGTGTACATACATTACTGATCCTGAGTTACATCCTGTATTATACTCCAGAGCTGCACTCACTATTCTGCTGGTGCAGCCACTGTGTACATACATTAAATTACTGATCCTGAGTTACATCCTGTATTATACTCCAGAGCTGCGCTCACTATTCTGCTGGTGCAGCCACTGTGTACATACATTATACAGGCTATATGTCAGAATCAGCACCTGGACAGAGATGCCATATTGCCTATTACACATTATTTAGAGTCACCTTGTGCATAAAGCTATTTTTCGCAGAGAATATTCTATGTGGATCTGTGTCATACAGGGAACTGACCTTTCAGGTCCTCTGATCGGCTGAGGTTCGCTGAAGCAGATCGTACAGACCCGTCCATCAATATCGGAGGGGATGGGGCTCCCCCACTTACAGGTGAAGGCCCAAAAGATCCATCTCTACTCAGATTACCTGTCATCAAAATGGGGAAAAGTGAAAGAAAATAGGGACAAATATTTAACGTTGAATATGGAGTGAAATATTGAAAAATACTTCGTGGACAGTAAAAAGAAAAAAAAAAACGTTCAATTTATGTGATGGGACTCGTGGAGTAAGAAGTGTCTAAGAGCCGGAGGGCAGAAATGTGCCGTCAGTGAGGGACTGGAGTACATTTCTAGAAGAATGTATGCCACTAATCTAGGCGCCCAGCAGCTTGTACCTCTCCTCGGTGGTGGCTGGTGATCGGGTCGTCCTGGGGTTGGCTTTACTATGGACGGTCTCTGCAGAGCTGCGATCTTTTGGTTCACTTCTATTAACCTGTAATGGAATAAGTACAGACGAGTTTAGGGAGATTTACACCTCAATCATAATACATGTCCACAGATCTCCGAGTCACACGTTGCGAGGCGTCTCAGGTTTTCTTCCTCCATCTTTCTCCTTGACCCACACAGCAGAAGATCTACAGACTTCTCCTTTCAAAACTCGCCGTCCGACCTGATAAGATTCTGGCACCAGACATATTATACATATATGTATATTAGGTGTTCAGGGATCCACTTACTTTTGCCTTAAATTTGCACATTCCCGTTTCTCTTCTGCCAGGGTCCTCTCTGCCGTCCGGGCGGTGAGCTGGTGAGAAAGGAGAAATTATCCGATGAAGCTTAGAAAATATTGTGTTTTGTGAAAGTGGCTCACGCGGTGGGACGCCTCATCACTGGCTCATGCCGACATCACTTTGGACGAGTTGTTTTCAGATTTGTCTAATTGGATTCTCCAATTGATTTTCAGCGTGTAAAGACAAAGTGCTCATCTGCCCTCAGGGGTTAATAGCGGGGCGTCCTCTCTCCAGGATCTCCATCTTATGGTTATAAACAGTTCCTCGCTCTCGGGATGACCCGTCCTGTCTTGCATTACACAGAGAACCCAATAATGTGAATAGGTCCTGTGTAATACCCAATTTGTCCTGCGGGGGTGCAGCAGTGAAACTGAACCCTTACTGCCAGGTTTCCTCATAGATTACAGATGATCGCTGGGGATCACAACAGGAGGACACTTTGTGATCAGCTTATAATAAAGGGATTATTTTTTAATAAGAAGGGATTTCAAACCCCTTAAACATACCCTGTAATGAAAAGGGGACTCCAGCGGTTGTAGCCTACAATCCATCACACTTTTGTGCCATTACTAATTTATACAGTTATATTTTTTAAACAGAATCTGTAATATAATTTCACAATACAAATTGCATACTTTACAAAATAAATAATAGACCTGATGAGACTGGCATACTTACTATGAATGGTTGTATAATGTTTTTAGAAAGTTTACCTCCGCCTTGGTCCTTGTAGCCTGACTGACAGCTCCTCATTGTCCCTCCATCCTGTTGCCGATTCTGCACCTAAGTAAGCTGACTGACCGCTCCTCAGTGTACCTCCTCCCTGCTTCTGAATCTCCACCCACCCTAAGCTGACTGACTGCTCCTCAGTGTACTTCCTCCCTCCTGCTGAATCTCCACCCACCTAAGCTAACTGCTCCTCAGTGTACCTCCTCCCTGCTTCTGAATCTCCACCCACCTAAGCTGACAAACTGCTAGTCAGTGTACCTCCTCCCTGCTGCTGAATGTCCACCCACCTAAGCTGACTAATTGCTCCTCCTCAGTGTACCTCCTCTCTGCTGCTGAATCTCCACCCACCTGACTGCACCTCAGTGTACCTCCTCCCTGCTTCTGAATCTCCACCCACCTAAGCTAACTACTCCTCCTCAGTGTACCTCCTCTCTGCTGCTGTATCTCCACCCACCTGACTGCTCCTCAGTGTACCTCCTCCCTGCTGCATCTCCATCCACCTAAGGTGTCTGACTACTCCTCCTCAGTGTACCTTCTCTCTGCTGCTGAGAACTCACACTGCTCAGTACAAGCTGCAGCTGTCAGGCTGTTTTGGAGGAGACTGAATACTCTTGGACTCATGATTTTTCTCATGGTTTAGCTAGACCCCTAAAATGTACATTTTTATATTAGGATTATAACATTCTCCCATGGATAAGTACACCGGCTTAATCAGGTCTAAGTGGTGCTATTTAGCAACATGCACAATTTGTACAGTGGGATGTATGGAAATCGCCGCAGTCTGGTTCAATGGGCAGGGTTTTCTGCGCTTGCGCATTGAAAAGGCAAAACATATAATCGGTACTGCACATGCGCCGATATTTTTCAGCGCGGTCTATGCCCCGGAAGTGTGTCCTGCATGTGAAGACTTCCGGGGCATAGACTGCACTGAAAAATACTGGCGCATGCGCAGTACCGATTATGCGCTTTGCCCACAGTTGGGCAAAGCATACTGTGCAAGCGCCAGAGGCCTTTTCAATGCGCAAGCGCGGAAAACCTACGGCATCTGTGGTATTCACAGATGAAGATTACGTTCAGCATGCCGAGGAGGAGGGTGGTAGAAGACAAATAAGCCCCGCCCATCGGACCAGACTGCGATTTCCATACATCCCCAACCAAGATAAAAAAAAGGTATTTATGCATCAAATGTGCGGGTCTGGGGGAATCAAAAGTCCTAATACAATCCTTATGTGACACAGAATTGAATATCTTTACATGACATCACTAAAAATGGGTGACAGATTCCCTTTAATCACGGCAAGTCTTAAGCCCCCGTCACACATAGCGATCTCGCTGCTGAGTCACAATTTTTGTGACACAACAGCGATCTCACCAGCGAGATCGCTGTGTGTGACACTGACCAGCGACCGGCCCCCCTGCCGGTATCGCTGATCGTTGTTGGAATGCCCTGGACATTTCTTTGATCGCTGGTCTCCCGCTGGCCAGCACGCATCGTTGCGTGTGACAGGCGGGAGACCAGCGATCAGCGCGCTGGTAACTAAGGTAAACATCAGGTTTCTAAGCAGCGCATGTCACTTAGAAACCCGATGTGTACCCTAGTTACCAGCACGCTGATGCAGGGAGCTGGTAACTAAGGTAAACATCTGGTTTTTAAGCAGCGCGCATCACTTAGAAACCCGATGTGTACCTTAGTTACCAGCTCCCTGCATCAGCGCGCTGGTAACTAGCGTGCACAGCGACGCCGGGCGCTCGGCGTCGCTGGTGCTGATCGCTGGCGAAGCTGTTTGACAGCTCACCAGCGATGCTGACACGTTGATATCGTTGTCGGGATCGCTGGTGAGTCGCTATGTGTGACGGGGTCCTTAGAGATGGGCAAGAAGCACGGACGTCCCTGGTAGTGAAGTTTGCAGACAGCGATGTATAATAAGGAACGTCTCTCATACTCACCCAGTTCTCATGAGCCTTTTTTTCATGACTTGCAATCTTAAAATTAAGAGAAAAAAAAAAAGTTAAAAAAAAAATAAAACCTTACACTTACGCCCTCCTCTGCAATACCAAGCTGAAGGGCAGAGCGGCGAATGTCCCCAGAGAGGAAGACACTTCGGATCAATAAGTAGCTGATCACACACATCCGTCAGATGTCCTCACAATCTTATGTGTGCAGGGACTTCCCACCCATAGAGTGCAAGCTCCTAGGGCAAGGACCTGTCTTCTTGTGTCTCAGTCTGGTCTCTACTTACTTTTTTTTCTTTTTTTGCTTCCTGATTGTAGAGCCAAATATAAGTACAGATTATTCTCCATATTATCGGCCTCATCCTAATGTTACGTCTATATACAGGCTGGGGGTAGGAGAAAGTGTATGGAGGCTGTACTATAAATATAAGGTGAGTGACCTGATGGGTAATGTTACCTGATTCTTAAAGGATCGCTCCGTTTTTTGCAGCTCCTCTTCCATTTCTTGAATACGCTGTCTGTGTGCACGGAAGAAGAGGAGTTATAAAAGGAGAGACATGAAGACATGAAGGATCGCCTGCAGCGCCCAATATCTCCACCAAACTCAAAGTCACAATCCCTGATAACCAACATGAATCATTGGGCCGATTTTCTGGGCCAATCATGTGGACTAATGTGATATTGAGTGCGGCTGGACAGCAGGAGAAGCGCTCCACCAGGGGCGAGGTGGACGTACGTACTTGTAGATTTTCACTTCTTCGCTGGCCACGATGGCTTTCTCGTCAGCGGCGGATAACTTCTGCTCCTTTTCTTGCCTCTCGTACTCCTCCTGGGTAAGTTTTCTAAAGGGGATTACAAGACAATCACAGATGCCAGGATTAGAGGTGTTGAATATAAAGGTAATTTCATCCTCTAAAGACATGGTTATGCCATCACTTCACCCTGGGGACAACCACAGATCCTGAGAATAAGGTGGCTCTCGCTCCGATGTGGAGCTGTGCCCCCTTCTAATTATTCCTACTTTCCCCATCTGTGGAGTCAGTTGATGTTCCCTTCTAAAAAAAATAAGCAGGAGCGCAACCAGGGCCGGCTCCAAGAATAAAGGGTAAATGGGTTCCCGGATGAGAGATGTACCAGCGTCCACTGTTCACTTCATCCCGGCATTAAAAAAGCTTTAACTTTGTCCTCTTTTTTTCCCAGTCAACAGGATTGTACTAGGGCTTGTTCTTCACAGTACGAGCGGTCATCTTATTATTCCATTTTGGGGTCCATATGACTTTTTGATCTCCTCGTATTAATTTTTTTTTATACAAGAGCTGCGCACATTCGAAACGTACTACGGATTTCATTAAGGGGTTAATGAAAGTCTATCTACCTATATAATGCAGATGATGGATAATGGATAATCCAGCAAGTCGTTAATACAGGATTATTAGCTTTTGGCATGATCTAAAAATGCTGCCTACCAGCTCATAGCAAAATTATTGGTAGCCAAAAAGTTAAAAGGTGGGAAGATCCATTACAAAACAAAAAAATAGCTGAATTTATTTTCTTTACTTCTAAAAAAAAAAAATGAGAGAAAAAAAGTGCTTGTTTTTTCTTTTTGACATTGGCCCCTCACACACTGTCAATTATTGCGGACGTTCCCAGAATTCTCCCAATCCCAGGTCCGGTAATGGCGCCACTCACTTCTGCAGCGCCATCTCCTTCTGCTGGTAAAGCTCGGTGAGAATCTCCACTTTCTGGCGCAGAGTTTTGCACTCGTTGTCCAGTCGGGTCTTGTCGGACTGCAGGGAGCTGGTGTCATGCTGAAGTTGCTTAATTTCCTCTGGAGACGAGAGAAAAGGGAACATCTCTACTATGAATATAGTGCGGAAACGGCTGAAAGTCTCATGTGGAAAGACGCTGAAAATAAAACCTTGTATGCTAAACTGAACACCTTCCCGATAAAACGCAGAGATGTGCGGACGGTAACATTATCATATAGTGTATTATTCAGGTACAGAGTCAGCCCCAGCGTGTGCTAGTGACGGCTGCCTCATAGGTGACAACAGGATGGAAATCTTCTGGGGTCCCCAGAACCCTTACTACATCTCATATCTGATGCCTCGGCCCTTGGTGACTACTTTACAATTTGTACTGTACTTTCCCATCTCACCTTCCAGATCGTGCCGTGAGGAGATCTCGTCTGTCAGTTTTCGCTGATACAGATCTTTCTCCTCCTCGATAATGGATAGCGTGGTTTTTACCTAATAGAGAAAGAAAAAGATGGATTTTTGGTTCTTACCGTAAAATCTCTTTCTTGGAGCCTTCATTGGGGGACACAGATTACCATGGGTGTATGCTGCTGCTGCTAGGAGGCTGACACTATGCAAAACAAGAAAATTAGCTCCTCCCCGGCAGTATACACCCACCGACAGGCACCAAGCACCTCAGTTGGTGAAAAAGCAGTAGGAGAAGCAACGAGAAAACTCTAAACATATGTACCAACCCAACAAGGGACTCTAAGACCCAACACGGTACAACTTAAACAGGGAGGGTGCTGTGTCCCCCAATGAAAGCTCCAAGAAAGAGATTTTACGGTAAGAACCAAAAATCCATCTTTCTTTATCGCCTTATTGGGGGACACAGATTACCATGGGACGTTCCAAAGCAGTCCCAAGGGTGGGAACAGCAATAAGGAACGAAAGTAACGGAAAGGCTTAGGTCGGCCGGTGAGCCACCGCCGCCTGCAGAACCTTCCTACCAACAACAGCATCAGACGAGGCCTGGGTATGAACCCTGTAGAACCTCGTGAAAGTGTGCAAAGATGACCAGGTTGCGGCCTTGCAAATTTGCATGGCCGAGGCCTGGTGACGAGCAGCCCACGAAGCCGCCACAGCCCGGGTGGAATGAGCTCTTACTCCCGGAGGGGGTCGCTTTTCCTGAAGACGATACGCCTCCAGAATTGTAGAACGAATCCAGCGAGCGATTGTGGATTTGGAAGCCGGAAGGCCCTTCTGGCGACCTTCAGAGATGATCAGCAAGGAATCGGACCGACGAAAGGAAGAAGTCATGGCGAGATAGACACGCAGGGCTCTAACTACGTCCAGTTTGTGGAGAGACTTCTCAAGAGGATGAGATGGAGCCGGACAAAAAGAAGGAAGGACGATATCCTCATTGATATGGAAAGCGGAAACCACCTTTGGAAGAAAAGAAGGAACGGGCCTGAGAACGGCTTTGTCCTGATGGAGAATCAGTTAAGGGGAACGACAAGACAAGGCCGCCAATTCAGAAACTCTTCTGATGGATGAAATGGCGATCAAAAAGGTGACCTTCCAAGAGAGAAGGGACAAAGGGATGTCCTGGAGAGGCTCGAACGGCGCCTTCTGGAGAGCGCCAAGAACAAGGTTGAGATCCCACGGGTCTATTAGCGAATGATGAGGAGGAGCCACGTGGGAAACCCCTTGCAGAAAGCTTCTCTACCACAGGTCAAAACCTATCTCTTCTTTGGAAGAGGATAGAGAGAGCGGAAACCTGGCCCTTGAGCGTACTGAGGGACAGACCCGCGTCTAACCCAGACTGAAGAAACCCAAGGATAGATGGGATAGAAAAGGACATTGGGAAGACTCTTATCATCGCACCAACGGAAAAAAGCCTTCCAGTACCTATAGTAAATGCGGGAAGAGGATGGTTTCCTGGCTCTGATCATAGTTTGAATAACCTGACTGGACAGACCTGATTCCTTCAGAATTGCGGTCTCAATGGCCATGCCGTCAAACTCAGAGACTGAGAATTCTCGTGGTAAAGGGGGCCTTGCGATAGAAGGTCTGGACGGTCTGGAAGCCTCCAGGGGACGTCCGCGAGCATGTTGACCAGTTCCGCGTACCAAGGCCGTCTTGGCCAATCTGGAGCGACTAGAATCACTGGTACGCCTTCCGATTTTATCTTTTTGACCACTTGAGGGATCAAGGCCAGAGGCGGGAACAGATAAGGAAGTTGAAACTGGGACCACGGAGTCACCAGTGCGTCGCATGCGACGGCTAGAGGGTCCCTGGACCTGGCTACGAACTGCGGCACCTTGTGGTTCATCCGAGATGCCATGAGATCGACATCCGGGGTGCCCCAACGGTCGCATATCTGAGAGAAGACTGCGGGGTGCAGGGACCATTCGCCGGACGCTAGGCCCTGGCGACTCAAAGTCGGCTGCCCAGTTTTCCACCCCTGGAATATGGACGGCGGAGATTGTCGGAACATAACGTTCTGCCCAGCGGAATATCTTGGCCACTTCTGACATTACTTGCTTGCTGCGCGTGCCCCCCTGATGGTTTATGTACGCCACGGCCGTGGCGTTGTCCGACTGAATACGGACTGGCTTGCCGGACAGGAGGGGCTGCCAATGAAGAAGGGCCAGGAAGATTGCTCTGATCTCCAGAAGATTGATTGGGAGGAGAGACTCCTGTGGCTTCCAGCGTCCTTGGGCCGCTTTCTGATGGAACACGGCCCCCCATCCTAGAAGGCTCGCATCGGTGGTGATGACTTGCCACTGAGGCGGAAGGAAGGACCTCCCTTGGAGAACTGACGCTGGCCGTAGCCACCAAGTGAGAGACTGCCTCACTCAGAGGAAGCCGAATAGGACGGTCCAAGGACATCGTGGTCTTGTCCCAGGCTGAAAGCAGAGACAGCTGGAGGGGGCGAAGATGAAACTGCGCAAAGGGTACTGCTTCCATGGAAGCCACCATCTTCCCCAGGACCTTCATGCAGAACAGAATGGGAGCAGGCCTCTTGAGAGTCCTGATGCCCTTGGAAAGAGTTGTAAATTTTTCCCTTGGAAGAAAAACACGGGCTAGCTTCATATCGAATTCCATGCCCAGAAAGGTCAGACGCTGGGTGGGGATCAGAATGGACTTCTCCTTGTTGACTAGCCAACCTAGGCAGCTGAGAGTGTCCAGAGTTATCTGAAGGCTCTGGAGACAGTCCTGGCGAGACGAACCTTTGATCAAAAGATCGTCCAGATAAGGGATGATGAGGATCCCTCTGGAGCGAAGGATGGCCATGACGGTCGCCATCACCTTCGTGAAAACACGGGGCGCTGAAGCTAGGCCGAAAGGAAGAGCTGTGAACTGAAAGTGGTCTCCCTGAAACGCAAATCGAAGATACTTCTGATGCTGCGCACAAATTGCAATGTGCAGATAGGCATCCCGAATGTCCACCGAGCAGAGAAATTCCCCGGGTTCCATGGAAGCAATCACCGACCGAAGAGACTCCATTTTGAAATGAAGAATCTTCACGTGGTGATTGAGCAATTTGAGGTCCAGAATAGGACGAAGAGAGCCGTCTTTCTTCGGGACTACAAAGAGATTGGAGTAGAACCCGGAAAACCGTTCGTTTGAGGGAACGGGAACAATGACTCCGGCGGAAAGAAGGGAGGAAATGGCCTGCAGAAAACCCGGAATCTGGACCTGCTGTCGCGGAGGCCGAGACCGGAAAAACCGTCTGTTCGGGAGTGAAGCAAATTCGATCTTGTATCCGGATGCGACGAGTTCTCTGACCCAAGCGTCGTCGACAACGGACAGCCAAGCATCCACGAAAGAGGAAAGTCTGCCTCCCACTCTGGAAGAAATTCCAGGTGGGGGTGACCCGTCACTTTGACGAAAATCTGCCGGAATTGGCACCTGCAGATCTGGAATATTGTCCTCTAGATCTCCAGCGAGGAGCGGGTTTGTAGGAAGGTTTCCTCTGATCCCGCTCCCTGGTTGCGGGCGGCCGATCCTGTTGAGTGGCTCTCTCCGTGGCAGAGAAGGGACGAAAGGGCCTGAATGGTCGAAAACCCTTTCTGTTCAAAAAACGTTTTGGTCGACATTGGGGAAGCGAAAAGTACTTTTACCTCCAGTGGCATCGGAAATTATCTGATCCAGCTTTGCTCCAAAGAGTCTAGAGCCATGGAATGGCAGATTGGTAAGCGACTTTTTTGAAGTAGTGTCCGCATTCCATGACTTTAGCCAGAGGACTCGGCGTACAGCTACTATGTTGCTGTTAGCCCTTGCAAAGCAGCCGGCCGCGTCCAAGGAGGCGGCCAAAAGGTATTTACCCGCATGGTTAATCTGATCTGCAAGATCCGCCAACTCGTCTTGAGGAGCTGACGCTAAGATGCCTCTGCGAAGAATTTTTTCCCAAGCGGAAATGACTTTCGCCACCCAGGCGGATGCGAAAATAGGGCAGAGAGAGGCGCCAGATGCCTCAAAGATAGATTTAGCTAGAGATTCAATCTGCCTGTCAGAAGGATCTTTGAGCGATGCCCCATCTGGTAGAGAGAGCACCGTTTTTGAGGCTATCCGGGAAACTGGAGGATCCACCTCGGGAGCCTTGGACCACTTTGAGAGCAGTTCTGCGTCAAAGGGGTACAGAACATCCAAGTACTTGCGGCCTGAGAAACGTTGCTCAGGGCGCTCCCAGTGTTTGGATAAGGTAGTATCGAAATCGTTGTGATTGGGAAAGGTTCGAGACGGAGGTCTTGCTCGTTTAAGGAGAACCGAGCATTCCTGAGGTGGAGCCTCATCCTGTTTAATTTTTAGTGTTTGGAAGATAGCTGCAATAAGACTATCGACCATGTCCCGCGTTTTAGAAACGCTGTTCCCCTCAGAACTAGCTTCCGATTGAGAATCATCGCCTGACTGAAGGTTGTCATCCGAGGAAGGAGAAGGAGGCCTGGGAGCGGAAGGGCCCTGCGAGCTCGAGGACGAAGTGGACAGAGCCCGCTTCCTAGAAGTCCTACCCTGTCTGTCTCTCTGAAGGTCGCGGTCAGGTGCGGACGACTCACCCCGAGAGGCGGTTGGGGCAGAGGTGGCTGAGGATAGCTGAGGTAATCGTTCTAAGACGTGGACCAGCGACTGTGATACTTTTGTCAAATCAGAAACAGACTGTGACATTGTAACGGCCCACTCCGGGGGGAGAGAGGAGGGAAGAGCGCCCTCAGGCCGGGACTCTGTGCGTTCCTGAGATGCTGACATATTTGAAGGACTGCAGGGGGGGCAGAATGGGGACGACCGACCCGATGCCCACTTCTTTTTACAGCGCGCACAGGCGTAATAGATAGCGGTGGGCCTGAAGCAGAGATCCCCTGAAGGGTTGGGCATAAGTAAACTGCACTGAATGGCCGCAGGAATTAGGGAATAACTGCCAAGGAGAGCTAATCCTTGCCTCAGAGCAGAGCCTACCGAGATTCTGTGCGAGCAGCAGAAGAAACGCCAAAGTGTCCGCCGAGCAGCGCAGGAAGGAGTGATTAGGAACAGGAGATCCTTGTGCTGGAAGATGGGGGCGGAGCTTAGCGGCTGCGCCGTGAGTGGTTAATAGCGACGGAGAGGGCATGGCAGAAGGGGGAGGCCGGCATCTCAAAGAGAAAGAAGCCCTGTGATGGGCTAGAAAAGGCGCGCTGAAAGGAGCGCGCTAGGAAGGGAGGAGGGAGCAGAAGAATTCCCCGCGCTGAGGGGAAAGTGAAAGCGAAAGTGACGGCGCCGAAGCCCCATGCCGACCCCGACATACCGCGCTAAGGAAGTGGCCATCTGATCGCGGTCCTGCTGCTTGCGACGCTGCGGTGAGTGAGGGGAACCCCAGAGTCTCCCTGACTAGAGCAGGGGAAGGGGAGGACCGCAAGCGGCTGTGTGAGCGCGCGGCAGGCAGAAAGTTCGGGAGATTCAAATGCTGTGGGCCTCCCAAGGTCCTTTTTTCTTCTCCCATGCACTGAAGCTTATGCGGGGCCGGAGGGAACGTACAGGCACTTACCTGACGTCCCAGAAGAGGATGACCACAGGGGCCCACGGGGAAACGGCAGGCCGCTGGGAGGGGAAGGAGTCCTCTGTACCCGCATCCTGCAGAAGACGGCTTGAAATACCTGCGATCGCAGTCTTCCTCTCAGCCCTGTCCCGAGAAAGGGGTGAGGAGGGGGATTCGGCAAGGACCAGCCACCTGTCCACAACCCTTATCACTGGAAGGTGATAGGGAAAAGTCCTGCCTGCGGTACTGAGAGTTGCGATGTGGGTGACACCACACTGCTCGCTCAGCCGCATGATATAGGAAATCAGGGTGATAACTATACCCTGTTTCCCACTGGAAAAAACCTAAAAGATAAAAGAAGGAAAAGATTAAAAAGTTCAAGCTAAACCTGAAAGAAAAATTGGATTAAAAACTGCGGATCTGGGGAGATCCCGGTCCGCCTCCTACAGACACTAAGCACAAACTGAGGTGCTTGGTGCCTGTCGGTGGGTGTATACTGCCGGGGAGGAGCTAATTTTCTTGTTTTGCATAGTGTCAGCCTCCTAGCAGCAGCAGCATACACCCATGGTAATCTGTGTCCCCCAATAAGGCGATAAAGAAAAGACAAATGTCAGCGGTCAGAGGAGAAAGTCCCAGCTCATCAGCACATGGCAGGATCTACTCATGCCTGCCTTCTCCCTAAAGAACCATCCAGCCCTCGTACAGCCCCTATATCTATCACACGTTTTATCTTTCTATCTGTAGGTTGGATCCATCACCACATAAATAACCAGAGTTCAGCAGCCTCACCCTCGTCACGTCCATCATCTGCTTTATTTGCATCTTCATCTTTTCCTTGCGTTTCTCTAGAAGAAAAAAAAAAAAAAAAAAAGAAAACCCTGAGCTTATTTAAGCCATAAGAAACACAGCGCATGTACATACCATCTATAACTAGATACACCCATCAGCCATATTACCGCCTTCTGCTGCACATTGTGTAGCTCCCCTGTGTCCGTCAGTGCATTTCATGGCTGATCGGTGTATTACACGTTACATATCTGCTGTAGTATTATCACCTGGGATTTCTCCGTTTTCCAGCTCCCTGTCCACCGCCGGCTGCCAGCTGATATCATCTCCAGTGTCCTCCTCCAGCTGCTTCAGCTGCACGATGCAGTTAGTCAGGACCTAAGGATATAAGGGGAGACCTAAGAACCCAGTATTGGAGCAGTGAGACTTTCTACAGAAACAGAACTTCAACTTTAACCTAAAAAAAAAAAAAAACAGTCACAGGGTGTTCACTAATATATACTCCCCTGATGGAGCCTTACTACTAAGGTGAAAACGTGTCGGGAGGAATTTTTGTTTTTGGGGTCACTTAGATTAGTTCCACACCTGGGTACTGCCCTCGTCAAGGTGTGAGTCACATAGGGGGCACGACATGGGTCTTCTCCTTGTCCATAGCTTCATCTGAAGCCCATGAGACTCTACAGACTACCACGTCCTTCAGTTTGGCTCGGGTGAGATGTTTGCTTTATTGGTCATTGATATACACTTGGCTTTCTCCTGCTGATGTGACCGAGTGAGTGAGGCGCCATTGCACGGCTTCGGGCAGCTCTGCCTTTATGGTTGGTTTTACTTCTAGTTTATTGGATAACACACTGTGATTTTTTAAGGTTAATTATGAAAAGTTCTGCTTTAGTAGAATCTCTCCGTGCTATAATACTGCATGTATGTCTGGGAGCTGTGGTTCTGGCGCACACGGGACGATATCATTTTGATATACGAGATATAAAAATGCCTCAGATGCCGCCTGGTAATAACTGTGGTGTGAGCAGAGACGTGACCTCTCCTTTCCCTGATCTTCCTCTCTCACACATGCACATCATAGGCCAATGTGATATTGTGTGTATGCAGAAGGACGCCCACACCATCATGGAGGGAATGGACAAAAAAAACATGGAAATACAAAAATGTGGTTACTCGTGACCCCTCGAAAAAACAGCTGGTGCAGCTCAAAAGCTAAAGACAAGCTAATATGTAATTCCCTGAGCTCTGCCCAATCCGCAGGTGTAGCACTTTCACCCCCCTCACTTCTCTGAACCATCAGCTACACAGACATTACCCCCTCCCTGCACTGGACCACCAGATGCACAGACTCCTTCACAGCTCTAGTACTCTAGGGATCCAGATAATAACCCTATGATCCTAGACCTTGATGCTGTTTCCTACTATTTGCCTGGATGTTTTATAGATAATTTTTAGGTGCTGTATGTTAAGGTGTTATTCACAACATTTAAAGTTGCTGATTTCTTGGGGTCTGATCACTGGGACCCCCCATGGATCCTGCATACAGAGCTCTGAAATGCCTGAAATCAGCTATGTGTAGCAGTCCCTATGAGAGTGACTTGATGCATGTCCTCACCTTTATGTGAGAAGCTCCTTGGCACGTGACCGTAAAACCATGCAAGTCACATATCTGTGCTCACATGACAAACACTTGAGTTGGATGTATAGGCGGATCTTGACATTGTACATGAACGTCAGAAATGAACGTTTAGTGAAAAAAAAAAAAGAAAGAAAAGCCCTTAAATATTTATGTATTCTGTATTGCCTGGCTTGGAGGAATCGGTGCTCGTGACCCGATTGTCTAACAGGGAATACAGGAGGGAGGTCACAGCCAAATGGTCAAATGTAACGAGATGGAAAGAACCTAAAACATCAGAGAAATCATTTTACCTCAATCTCGTTCTCTTTGTAGGCCAGAGCTTCCTCCAAATCCTTGTGCGATTTCTGCTGGAGACGGATCTGCTCGTCGAGCTCCCGCTGTCTCTCGCTCCATCCGTCCGCTTCCTGCAGGAGCTACAACAAAAAGAAAATGACATGTGAAGATGAATAGTAACATGCAGTGAATGGAAACCATCTGCCGGTGCCCGGAAGCAGCTGCACTAGTAAATGTTACTAAATAACAAGGAGAAATAGCGGTCGGAGGTGACTTAGAGATAGGACACTAGTAAGGAGTTCAGTTCAGGTCACACCTGCTCCTTCCTGTCCTTCAGCCGGGCATTCTCCTCTTGCAAAATACGGACATCGTTTCGGACCTTCTGCTCTTTCATTTTTGCCTCGTTTAATGCAATTTGCAACTGAATAAAAAAAATAAAGGACAAAATGAGTGATAAAAAGAAAGGGCACTGCTAACATTTGTGTGATTGATAGGAGCAGCTTCTCCCTCTGGCTCAGAGGAGCTAGCTCAAAAAGGACACATGGAAAGGGCATGTTATGACAGTCAATGTTTTAAGACATATGGATGTTTAAAAAACAAAATCCTCAAACAAAGAGACAAATCCAGATCCTCTGGAATAAGAGACTGAAATGTGTTACTGATGTGGCTGCAGCCGGCTGCTCGGCACGTCTCATGCATGGCAGACAGGTATCTTATTAATTAGAAGTGCGATACCTGCCTGCAGAGCCCTCAATACCTGGCAAGAGGCCATGTCAGTAGCGAATCTCATCTGATGCAAAAGTAAGAGGCACTGGATAACCCCTTTAATGAAGTATTTCCATTCACGGAGAACACAGCTGCCCTCGGGGGGGACTGAGCTTACCTCTGAGAGCTCCGCAGAGTTTTGCACAAACTGATCTTTCAGCTGCTCTACAGATTTCTGCCCTTCATAGATCTGCAAACAGACAAAGTAGTTTTATTCAATCTATTTATGACATACTAATCTACAATTATGATCATTTCTGAAAAGGGAAGGCAGACATACATGCGAGTACATATGCAGTATACATTAAGAGATGAGAAACACATGGATAGATGTCTGTTAATAGTCAGTCGTACATGCATATCAACTCAATACCCCAGCGGTATAGTTTCACACATGTCAGCGCTGGTATTCCCAGCGGATGACGGGACTTTGTTGTGTCACGGGACCGCTGCAGTGAATGTCACTTTATCCACCAGGAACATCAGTGGTGACCTCGCTGGAACAATACCACTGGGGAAAGTTTTTTGGGGGGGCCCTTAATTGATTAAGCAGGGGATGTCCATTACTAGACATCTCATTTAGAGGAGGTGAATGTTTTCCCGTTCATTCAAAACGTTCTTAAAGCGACATTCTGGAGTGCAGTCATGCCATATATCACCAATGGATATATGGTGTAAGCCTTGGTCTAAAGCATTGTCAGTATATGGAGTATGGTGCTGACAAGTGAGGTTGGTAAAGTCGTTCATCTGAAGTATTGCAGAGGGTGAAGAGAGAGGAGCAGGGTAATGAAGGCTAGGGCAGTGGTAAGGATTTTAGTTTTTATGGTAACATTTGGGCTAAAGAAGTCCATTAAAGAAGGTTTCTATGTTAAAAAAATAAATAAAAATATGGAAATCTGCTTGAAGATCACATAGCACCGTTCTGGGGCTGCCCTTTTTATTTATGAAAGGAGTGCGCAGCCAATCTATTGCCAAAAGTGCACAGAGCCCTCCTCCTTTTAAGGAAGGGTCAAACTTTCTAGTAAAGTCAGGTCTGAGCTTAAAGGCTGTGGCATCCCAGCATGGAGAGCAGGACCCCACATGCCTCCACGGCCCCTATAGAAATGGGATCCCAGCATGGAGAGGAGGACCCCACATGCCTCCACGGCCCCTATAGCAAATGGGATCCCAGCATGGAGATCAGGACCCCACATGCCTCTGCAGCCCCTCTCACTGTGGGATCCCAGCATGACCTCATATGCCTCCGCAGCTCCACTCACAGTGGGATCCCAGTATAGAGAGCATGACCCCCCCATATCCAATTGCAGCCCCCCTCTTAAGGTACTGTCACACTTAGCGATGCACCAGCAATCCCGACCAGTGATATGACGCGGTCAGGATCGCTGGTGCATCGCTAAGTGGTCGCTAGTGAGCTGCCACACAGGCAGATCTCACCAGCGACATCGCTGGGGACGGGGGTCGCTACTTACCTGTCACACCAGGCGATCCTGCGTCCTCCCGCCCGGCTCCACGCGTCGCTCATCGTCACAGCAGGAAGCGCCGCAGGAAGCTGACGACGAGAAACAGTCCAGCCTGTTCTCGCGCGATCAGCGATAAGCAGCGGGGGAACGGGTTGTAGGTAAGTATCACACACAGCGATATCGCTAGCAATATCGCTATAACGTCACAAGTTATAGCGATATTGCTAGCGATATCTCTTAGAGTGACATGCCCTTTAGTGTTATAGTGATATCTCGCTCATAGCTCTGACACAAATGATTAGCGCTCTCAGGATGTCACCATTCAGTAACCACTTAGTAAAGGACATGGCCACGCTGGTTTAATGAACAGAGAGGGATCTCACACTTTCACTGTGACGGGGGCTGCGGAGGGATGTAGGATCCAACTCTGCATGCTGGGATCGATGCCACAATCCAGAAGCTCAGATCCCGTTTTTGGGAGACATTAGGAACTGTCACACACATTTTTGTCATTTACTTATATTTGGAAAGATTGGTCCTCCGAGTTAGTAACCGCTGCAACTGTCAAACATACTTGATGTCTGAACGGTGGCCTGATATTTATCTACAAGCTCCGGTCCCAGCAGCTCCTCCTACCTTGTACGCGGGACCGAGTTTTCAGCATCGTCCATGACCTGCGCTGTGTGTGAAGGGGGCTGGCCGACTGCTCAGTTCATTAGCTTAGCCAGACTCCCGCAATCAGGCAGCCCCCTCCATAAACCACACCAGTCACTTACAGTTGCAGGGAGTGCTGCCGTGTGTCTGACACAAACCAGAAGAAAACATGCTTGTAGCAGACATCCCGAGCACCTTTCAAGCCTGACGTATTCCCTTCAAGAAGCCATGGAGTTACATAAAATACTTCTGTCTGTCACACTAGGAGCGACCCCCGAGATAAACGTCACGGCCGTCCCCTTCTCACCAGTTCCTGCTTTCTCTTGTTCTGTTCCTTCTGAGTCTCCAACTCCTGAAGCAAGTTCCTCATTCGGGCGTCTAACTGCTTGTTGTTGTTCTTCATCTCTTTAATCGTCGCCTGGAGGAAAGGAAAGCGGAAACCTTTATATCCTCCATTTATAAATGTTTCTATATTCTCCTTCTGGTAATTAATCCATCAATGCACTGGTAACTTCAGTACTGAAACCATTAATTAAACCCCCAACATCTACATGTAAGAAACCTCAAATATTAAAGAAAAGTGAATGCTTGTCCTTGATCTACAATTATCGGACAATATCTTGTAGAAATTAATGCATTCGTATAGTAAAAAGTAGTTAATCTTGAACGTGCAATCTCTTGATCGTCTGTACAATACTCTGCACTACTGTAGTATTGCAGTGCATTCTGTAATTTCTAGTCTTTCACAAAGCCCAGCCCGGGACCCATCAGCACCCTGAGATCACCTTGTGGAGACGTCAACAGAGTCAGAAGCGACCCCCCCCACCCCTTTGCTAACTTCCTAAATGCTGATGTCACGACTGACAGAGGCAACTAAGAGGTTATACTGTTGCAATCTGAACTGGCCCCAACTGCAGCGGATACTCTGAGCTCGATCCACAGCAAGTCCGCACATCCACTGTACTGCAAATGTTGGGCAGATGTTGCTAAAGAGGTGAAAAATTCTTACTATAGCCACACCTACAATCAACACACAGCTAAAAAAAAAATATTTCTGCAGCCACCACTACAGGGAGCACACTGCAAAAAATATATTTGTATTGCTGCAGCCACCACTAGAGGGAGCACACTGCAAAAAAATTATTTCTGCAGCCTCCACTAGAGGAAGCACACTGAATATGATCCATACACTGATCCTCACAGTATAACAGCACAGGATTCCTTTAGCGTTGGCTGTACCCAGTCAGAATTGTATTGCCTCTTACCATTTACCTCTGACCAGTTTAGATATATTAGGAAATGAATGAGCACAAAAAATGACTAGGGGTTAACAAAGCTTAAATTTACTTTTGCTAAAAGTCAAGTATTGCCCTCGTCGAAATCTAGGGATGTACCCATACCTTGAGAGCGGCGGCCTCTTCCTGCAGGTGGTTGCTTTTCTTTTGGGTCGAGCCTTCAGCCTCCTTCACTTCTTTGATCTGCGGATTAACAAGTAACGAGTTAATTACCGCGAGATGACATCAAAGCTTCAAAGCATCCGTTCTCCCCAATTTACCTTTTGTTCAAACTCGGATATTCTTTCTAAAGCTTCACTTTTCTCTTTCATCAGCAGTGCGATCTTCTCTGCAAGCTGCTTTTCATTCACTGGAAAGAAAAAAAAAAAAACAAAGAAAAGAAAAAAAGTGTTGCTTCTTCTGGTCTCGGATGTAAGAAACAGCGGGGAAAAAAATGTCTAATTTAGTGAAAAGTAAAATATGTGAAAGCGGCTTTTTAATATCTCACTTCTGCATTGAGATACGATAACTTGAAGTTACAGGCCTGAAGCTGCACTACTGAGACAGTGAGTCCCCTTGTGTGATGTGGATTCCAATCCAGACTCATCGGGCAACAAAAAGGAAAGTGGCTCCAAATAACTGTTTACATCCTCTCCACTGCAGCCGACAGAAGGGGACACATTGTTATGAGAACAACTCGGTAGTGCAGCCTCAGGCTTCAGGCCTATAACTTCAAGCCATCAAATTACAGCACAAAAATAAGATCGCAACAAAAAGTTTTCACCATTTTTACTTTACACCAAAAGGGAATTTTATATATATTTTTTCATGGCGACTCACGATTCTTTATTACAATAAGCGTGATGATAAAGAATATATACATTTGTTCACATTTCCTAAATTCTAGGTTTCTCTATGGCTGGAAAAAAAAACAAAAACAAAAAAGTTCTCTCTAAAGGTAAGATGTGACTTAGCAGTTGGAAGCTGTGGTTTCGGTGGTGTAATTTTCGGTTGCACCCACTTCAAAAACACGACAGCAACGAGTTCATCAGAGGAGAAGAAAATGAAGAGACAGGAAGAGATGAAGAGTTTTTATCAACTTTAACATCTTCTGCAGGACAGCACAGCTCGCCCCCGCCTCCTGCCTGCAGGACAGCACCGCTCGCCCCCGCTTCCTGCCTGCAGGACAGCACCACGTGCGCCTCCGGGAGTCCTGCCTGCAGGACAGCACCGCTCGCCCCCGCCTCCTGCCTGCAGGACAGCACCGCTCGCCCCTGCCTCCTGCCTGCAGGACAGCACCGCTCGCCCCTGCCTCCTGCCTGCAGGACAGCACCTACTACATATTGGGGTAGGATTTTGGAGAAGGAAATTCCCTTTAAATGATGCTCTAAACTAAAAAGTCTGCACAACTTAAAATATAAGAAAGGAAGCAACCAAAACTCCAGCAGAAGTAATAAGGTTGCTTTTAAATCTTGCTCGGTCATAGTGAGAGGTTTTGCTGATGCAGCGTTGTAATGATTCACACACGAAATCTAGACAATCAGGAAAACTTACCTTGATACATTCTGCTCTTCACCTGCAAGAGAACAGATCACACGTGTTACTACAATGTCCCTCTGACACATGCATCTACAAAAGGTCAGGACTGCGGGGGCGGCCGGGGAGTGAAAGAGGACACTTGCAAAGTCAGATTACCGGAAAGCTAAGAAAAGCTTCCAGCTTAATGCAATGTGTATGAGATCGCTCTGCTGCTGCCGCCATTAGCAGGTCATAACGGGGCATTCCCACCCCAGGATATGCAATTACTTTGGGACCCTCACATATCAGGAGAATTGGGGGGGGGGGGGGGGGTCTTGTAATCCTTGCTCACCGATTCAGAGCATGGTAAGGTGGCCGCGCTCTGCCTTGTTCTCAACTTCCAAAGACTTGGAGAAAGCAGCCGAGGGTGAATCAGGATCCTGGTCTCTCAACAGGTGAGAGACAGATGGGGAGAACGAGGGTATTGTGACCCCGGCTTTATCAAAATCAATGGGGGGGTTTACAGAAAGTGCGGAGCGCTCCCATCTCTCCTCTGCCATTAATAGAAGCGGCTGCTCTAAATAGGGGGTCACATGACCTCCATTCATCCGATAGGAAAAGTCTGAAAAGTGGGAATTGATCCTATCAGGCATTATGGCAAATACTGTGCAATATGGGAATACCCCGTGAAGACCCCTCGACAAGGGTAGATAATCGTCTGAATGAACGTTAGTAAGTACACCAGTTCACCAGGCAGTGATCAGAGAGGAATAATGAGTAAACGCCTCCATAATGGGGTCTAAAAGGATAAGTGTTGCCGACAGCACATCTTGTAAACCCTGGTGACCATTTGCCTGCTGTATGGGAACAGTTCGTCCACATGAAGTTTGCTGGATAATAAAAATCCCTATAGTCGATATCTCGCCGATGGGCAGAAATCAGTACAAGAAAATGGGTCGTTATTTTATATTGTGACGTGCAGGCAGAGAGGACGCCTTGTGAGAGCACTCACCGAGAGACACGTTCTCCAGAAGAAAATCAAGAAAGAGACAAGTCCCACTAAGAAGGCGATGATGACCGGCTCCCAGTCCATGCCATGGAAGTCAGGCCCGGGCTGGAAATCTTCGGGCAGAGCAGACACCAGCTGTAACGTCAATGTAAGAATGTAAATCTTGATAGAAAATGTTAAAACACATGGACAGTAAAACAAGCTCGTGGTCTCCAACCTCCGAGCCTTCAGCTGAGGCATTCAGGAGCTAAACCGGTGTTTTGCAAAAACTCCAGTCCTCAGGGGCCTCCCAACAGATCACATTTTCAGGATATCCTTAGTATTGCACAGGTGAGAGATCCAGTGGACACTTCTGATTCTTTGATCATAATTTTCATCAAGTGTGCAATACCAAGGAACTCCTGAAAACATGAGATGCTGGGGGCTACTGAGGACAGGAGTTTGCGAAACACTGGCTTAAACCACCCGACATGCAGATGTGACCTTTCCTATGTGACAGAAGCAGCCTGACAACCTGTGTAGTCTCCAAGATGACAACTTTCTTCACTCGGGAGGAGACACAAGTGAAATCGAATCAAGAAGTTGATACCTAACGTTTTAAAGAAACTGCTAAATCGCTGACGGTCAAGGTACAATCTCATCCAAAATGACTATCTCAGCCACTACCCTCTGCTGCCGACACCAGCAATATGGGCTGGAGTCAGTATCAGGGGTAATGAGGGGTATGAGACGATCTGCACAGAATGCGCTGGAGGATCAGTAGTTAATAACTTGGAGCTTCACAAACTAATTTTGAACATTTAGGATGAGACCACGCCGGCGCGAGGGCGGCTGCCCACAGATGATATGGCGCCCATTAGCCACTGCGGTTGGTGAGAGTTTAGGCAGCAGTCGCCCCCCTGTGGCAGCACCTTCATACTGTGCAAGATGTAGAATAAAACACTTTTCACACCCAGCGATCCCTTATAGCACCCGTCCAGAGGCGGCCTCTTTCTGACAGAAAGTAGTTGCTGGTGGGGAAGCAAAGTCTGAACATGAGCGGCTGTTTATCGGAGAGGTAAATATGGCTTTTTTGGCCATTGGTTTAAAATATATATTTTTTATCCCCTGGATTATCCCTTTAATCACGTAAAGTGAAGGTAATACCAGAAAATTACTTTTGTTTCCATTATGTTTTGGGTCTATTTTGTGGGAGGTTGTTTTTTTTTTTTTTTTTTAGAATTCTACTAACAAATAATCCTAAAATCTTGCAGCTATCCCTATGACTAAGCCTGATACTTCTCATAATCAACCGCCTCTCTGCACAGTGAATGCTGCACAGCACACTGAGCTTGCCCACAGCACACATCTACAAAAGTCAACTGCATAGACGTCAGATGGGTCATCTGATGGTAAAAAAAGGGTTAACTCATCTGCTGAATGGGGGATAATTTACTGGTCAGATGACGTCCAACTTCTGATACCTGCACAGATTGGCACAATGGCAAATCTTTATCCTGGTCATGAAGAGGAGCGACAGAAAGAATGAAGCTGCGGTCGTACGTCCAGAATAAACAGAGCGGAGGTCGGTGATGTGCAACGTCACTTTCCAATAGGGATAAAAGATCTGTGTTCTGTCGATCGGTGCAGGTACCAGCAGTCGGACCTCCACCCCCCGATAAAGACTTGTTTCCCCAGAAAACCATTTTAAAACAAAGAAAAAAATAATAAAATGAATCACTATTAGTAGGCTCCTAAAATATAACTTATTAATTCATTTAAAACTATATTACTCACGTGATAATCTTCTAAAAATAGTCTAGAGCAATAATCATTACCAACCAGGGTTGAATCAGGGATATGGATTGATAAGAAACCTAGATACAGCTAGTTACAAGATGTATACAATATATTAACCATAAAAATGACAGCATCCTAAGGATGAACACCTGCGCTGACATAACAACCAAAACTTGGTTGTGGTAATACTGTATATATATATACATACATATACACACACACATTAATAATAATAATAATAATAATAATAATAATCTTTATTTATATAGCGCCAACATATTCCGCAGAGCTTTACAGTTTAACAGTTTCAAAACACAAGTCATAAGTAACAACACTAACAAAACAATAATTAAAGCAAAATAAGACGAAATAAGACGACCCTGCTCGTGAGAGCTTACAATCTACAATGAGATGAGGGAGATACAGAGTACAGGTGTGTATTTACAATGGTGTATTTACAATGAAGGTCCAGCCATCTTGCGGGAGTGAGGGATGGATGGAGATAGTGAATGGGCTACACATGCACACTTACACAGAGAATGACTTTGATTAGTGAATGTGATAAGCCGCTCTGAACAGGTGTGTTTTGAGGGAGCGCCTAAAACTATGCAAATTGTGGATAGTCCTGATTTCTTGGGGTAGAGCATTCCAGAGGATAGGAGCAGCACGGGAGAAGTCTTGGAGTCGGGAGTGGGAGGTACGGATTAGTGCAGAGGTTAGTCGAAAGTCGTTTGCAGAGCGCAGCGATCGGCTAGGCCGATAGACAGAAATGAGAGAAGAGATGTAAGGGGGTGCCGCACTGTGGAGAGATTTGTGGGTGAGAACAAGTACTTTGAATTGGATCCTATAAAGAATGGGCAGCCAATGTAAGGACTGGCGAAGACCGGACGCGTCCGAGTACCGGTTACCCAGATGGACGATCCTGGCCGCTGCATTAAGTATGGACTGGAGAGGGGATAGTCGAGTGACGGGGAGGCCAATTAATAGAGCGTTGCAGTAATCCAGGCGAGAGTGGATCAGTGCTACAGTGAGGGTTTTTGTTGTTTCCATAGTGAGAAAAGTCTTAGTTACTCACCGGTTAACGGTATTTTTCGGAGTCCATGACAGCACCACCTGAGAGAGGGGATCCGCCCTTTAGGAACAGGAAACCTACAGATACAAAAAGGGTGGCACCTCTCCCACGCATCAGTTGGATTACAGAGCACAAGAGGACTTCCAAGGTTAATGCATGATTTATGTACAGTATTCTTTACAATTATAACTTTTATCACCAGTGGGTATATACAAGAAAAAAGACGTGCACACCCCAATTAAACTAAAGGGAGGGAATATACGGGTGCTGTCATGGACTCCGAAAAATACCGTTAACCGGTGATTAACTAAGACTTTATTCGGTCGTCCATGACAGCACCACCTGAGAGATTTACAGAGAGTAATATCAGCTTTAGGGAGGGACTACAGCCTGCAGCACCCTTATACCAAAAGAGAGGTCTGTGGAAGCACCCAGGTCTAGCCTATAATGACTATAAAAGGTGCTCGGAGAGGACCAAGTAGCCGCCTTACATATCTGGTCGATGGAGACTTCTGATCTTTCGGCCCATGAGGTTGCCATTGCCCTGGTGGAATGCGCCCTCAGCTTTCCGGGTGGCGACCTGCCCTTTGATGTGTATGCTATTGCAATCGCCTCTCTAATCCATCTGGCTAGTGTATTTTTTGATGCTCTACAACCTTTTCTGGGGCCTTGATGAGAGATAAATAGGGCATTATCTTTCTTCCAGGGATCGGTGACTGACAGATATTCTATGAGGCCTCTCCTGACATCCAGGGTGTGTAGTTTCCTTTCCTTCTCGTTAGTTGGATTAGGGAGGAAGGATGGCAGAACTATCTCCTGTGTCCTATGGAAACTAGAAACTACCTTTGGCAAGTACGCTGGATCAGGTCTAAGTATTACCCTATCCTCTTTAAACTGTAAATAAGGAGGACACCTAGATAAAGCCTGAATATCGCTTATTCTGCGAGCTGATGTTAGAGCTACCAGGAAGGCTACCTTGAGGGACAGGTTTTTTAGGGAAGCCGACGAGATAGGTTCGAATGGAGTCTCTGTCATAGCAGTGAGGACTAGGTTCAAGTCCCACGGCATAAACCTATCCTTCATTATTGGCCTGGATCTACCTGCTGCCTTAATGAATCTGCTTATCCAATAATTACCAGCAATGTTACAGCTAAACAGAGCCCCCAAGGCTGACACTTGTACTTTAAGGGTACTGGTAGAGAGTCCCATGTCTAGACCTTTTTGTAGGAACTCTAATATCTGCATTATAGGTGCTGAATCCCCAGCGATTACTTCTGAGTTTTGAAGGAATTTTTTCCAAATCCTAACGTAAATTTTTATGGTAATGATTTTCCTACTTTTAAGTAGGGTGTTAATTAGGTCTGCGGAGAAACCCTTCTCTTCTAATAATGACCGTTCAAACTCCACGCCGTCAGATGAAGGCCAGCCACCTGAGGATGGAAGACTGGGCCCTGGGACAGGAGATCCGGGATGTCCGGCAGAACCCAAGGATCGGACACCGACATGGTCCTGAGGCATGAGAACCATGCTCTCCTGGGCCAAAACGGAGCGATAACTATCACCCTTGCTCTGTCTTTCCTGATTTTCCTCATCACTAGGGGTAGAAGAGATAGGGGAGGGAAGGCGTAGGCTAGTTTGAAGTCCCAGTTTATCAGGAAGGCATCTACCGCCAGAGGATTTTCTCTGGGATTCAGGGAGCAGAATTGTTTCAATTGCGTGTTGTCTCTGGTGGCGAATAGGTCTACCTCTGGATATCCCCACTTTTGAACAATCAGATTGAATATGGAGGTGTTTAAAGACCATTCCCCTTGCTTTAGCCGATTGCGGCTTAAAAAGTCTGCCGTGATGTTGTCTTTTCCTTTTATATGCAATGCTGTTAAAGATAGGAAGTATTGTTCTGCTAGATGGAACAACCGCTCTGCTACAAACATCAGGGGTCTGGAACGAGTCCCGCCTTGGTGATTGATGTATGCCACGGTGACCTGATTGTCGGAGAACACTCGCACGTGATGGCCCTGTAGGTACACAAGGAGCTTTTTAGCCGCCTGTTCTACTGCCGTCAATTCTTTTAGGTTAGATGACATTCCTAACTGATGATGTTGCCATTGGTCCTGGACTAAAATTTCACCCATATGAGCTCCCCAACCGTAAGGACTAGCATCCGTGGTGACTATGCGGGTTACGTTATACTCCCAGGGCACCCCTTTTGATAAGTTATCCTTGTCTAACCACCACTCTAGGGACTCCCTTGTGTTACGGGATAAGGTTAGCTGACCCTCCAAGTAACCTCCAAGGACTTTTTGATGTAATAAGACCTCGCTCTGTAGTTTCCTTGCATGAAACTGGGCCCACTGGACTGCCGGGATACAGGCCGAAAGAGAGCCTAGAAGGGACATGGCTTTTCTGAGGGACATGGTGGGGTTATTGGAGGCGTTCAGGATCTGATAATGGAGGCGAACAAGCTTGTCCGGAGGCAGACGGCATTCCTGTTTTTCAGAATCCAGGGTTAGGCCCAAAAATTGTTGGACTTTCATTGGTTGCAACCGAGACTTTTTGACGTTCAGCAACCATCCTAACCGTTCTAGGGCAGACATTGCCTTTTGTAGCTGTTGTAAACAATGGTTCGCCGTTTTACCTACAATAAGAAAATCGTCCAGGTAGGGGATCACCAGAATGTTCGATTCACGTAGATGGGCCATGACCTCCGCTATCACCTTAGTAAACACTCGGGGAGCGACTGCCACTCCAAAAGGGAGGGCCGCATATTGGAAATGTCGAATTGACCCATCCAACTGAACCGCCACTCTGAGGAACCGCTGATGGCCTGCATGGATGGGTATATGGTAGTATGCGTCTTTTAAATCTAACACCACCATGAAGCAGTTTTGGAACAGCAATTTTATTGCAGATTTAATCGTTTCCATCTTAAAGGGACGTATGACCAAAAATTTGTTGAGGGCCTTAAGGTTAATTATTGTCCTAAAGGAGCTGTCCGGTTTGCGGACCAGGAACAGAGGGGAGTAGAATCCCTTCCCCCATTCTTCCTCTGGAACCTCTATCAGGACTTTCTTAGCGCACAGGTTATGAACCTCGGCTTCCAGGGCAGCTTGTTCTGCCGCAGACGACCTGAGTGGGGTGATTTTAAATTGATCAAGGGGAACCCTAGAAAACTCTAGTCGTAGTCCCACGGCTATTATCCCCAATATCCAGCTGCTATTGGAGATCAGAGACCAGGATGGGTAGAAGGCAGCTAGTCTCCCTCCTACTGGGGCAACTAGTCATTGGGGCGGCTTTTTCGTATCCCGAGCTGGACCTTCCTGGCGTCCTCCCCCAAACATGAATCCTGTACCTTTCCTTTTTTTATCATCTCATCTGCCCTGATCTCTGGACGGCCTTCTCCGGAAAAACCCTTTCCTGGCAAAGGGACGTCTGTAAGAGGGGTTCGGGAGACTGGGAAATTTCTTTTTGTCATCTCCAGCTTTCTCCAACAATTCGTCCAAGACGGGGCCGAATAGGTACTCCCCCTCGCAGGGAATGGAACAGAGACGGGACCGGGCTTGAATATCTCCTGGCCAGCATTTTAACCAGAGCGCTCTTCGCGCTGCATTAGACAGACCTGCGGCTTTAGCCGCCATTCTTGCAGAGTCTGCAGAAGCATCGGCTAAAAACGCCGCGGCATTCTGAATGATGGGCAAATTTTTCCGAATAGATGATCTTGAAGCTCCATCTCTTAGTTCGGAATCTAGCTGATCTAGCCAGACCATCATAGATCTGGCTGTACAGGTGGCAGCTACCGCTGGTCTTAACGCGCCTGCTGACATCTCCCATGTCCCTTTAAGGAAAGAATCCGCTTTTTTATCTAACGGATCTTTCAGGGAGGCCATATCGTCAAATGGTATGGCGGATTTTTTAGATGCTTTGGCTACTGCTGCATCTAGTTTCGGGGCTTTATCCCATCTGTTTACTACCGGATTATCGAAGGGGTATCTCCGCTTAAAGGCTGGTGGCATGGAGCCCCTTTTCTCCGGTCTCTTCCATTCTCTATCAATTAGGCTCTGAACCTTTTCGTTCAATGGAAAAGCTTTACGTTTTTTGGGGTCCAACCCCCCGAACATTATGTCCTGTGCTGAGAGTTCCCGTTTTTTGTCCGCTACCCCCATGGTGGACCGTATAGCTTTCACTAATTTGTCCATCTGGTCTAAGGGGAAGCAGAACCGGCTAGAGTCTTCATCCGAGGAAGACGACGAGGAGGCCGAGGAGTCCGAGGAATTGTCACCCTTCCCAGGGGCGACTGAGGCCTCCGAGCCTGAACCACTAGCCTCTCTTCTCCTAGAAGGTTCTCTTTGAGGTAAAGCTTTCATTTCTGCCCTGATCATGTCTCTCAGGTTTGAAGTGAAGTCAGGTGTCTCTTCCGCTACCTGCATAAACGGGGGAGAGTATAAGGGCCTGACAATCTACCCCTGGACTCCCTGTCCTTAATAACTCCTACCGCCTGCCGTATGCATGGCTGGCATAACTTTTTAGGGTGGCCATCTGGTAGGGGGGAACTACAGAGGGCACATTCCCTGTGTTTCTGTTTTCCCGTAACCTTCTTCCCCCGAAAAAAAACATAAGGGAACACTGCATCAAGGTACATTCACGGAGATCTCTTACCCATGCAGATGAGGCAGGTACCGGATCACGGAGGGAGGCAGGGGGGTCCTTTCTGGAGGAACTTTCGCGGCTCTGGTCGCTAGTTCGTCTCTGTTTCTTCTGTTGGCCACTCGCCTGTTTCTGCGGGTGCTCCTGCGTCTCGTCGTGCTGGACTAAGGGGGCTTCCGACGTATCCATTGCTGGGGCCTTCAGAAGCACCCCAGCGGCGTCCCCATCTGCCTTATATGGCCTCCTGTCCGGGTCAGCAGGCATCCTGCCATAGCACCACCCACCCGGCTTTTGCGTTCCCTCCCCCATGCTCCGGCCCCCCTTGCCTTCGCCGGGTCGCCGCGCGACCCCCGGACCGGCATGCACCCGCAGCGCGCGACGGAGGCCGCCGGCACCCGACTTCCGGTATCGGCGCTATCGCTCCGCCCCTTCCGCCGCGTCACTTCCGCTGCTCACAGAGCCCTGCGGGAGCGCGCGCGAAGGAGCCGCGCAGCCCCGCCCGGAGTGCCAGCACCCCCCGCCATGAGCCCGGCCAGGGGACAGCACCGACCCGGAGGACCGGGCCTGGGGAAGCGCATCGGGGCATACATACCAGGTGCTGGCTTTGGAGACGGCATCCACCGGACCCCTGCTCCACCTGCTTCGTCCACTGCCGTGGTGACCTACCCGGCCCCACCGTGGCGCTTCCAGGGACCCCGCACTGACCGAGGTAGGAGACCCCCTCGCTACCTGGGTCGGTCAGCCGGCCTGGGTATTCAATGATGATTCCATGACGGACGATCTGTAGAGAGTCCTGTCCTCTAGGAACAGGAAACCAACTGATGCGTGGGAGAGGTGCCACCCTTTTTGTATCTGTAGGTTTCCTGTTCCTAAAGGGCGGATCCCCTCTCTCAGGTGGTGCTGTCATGGACGACCGAATAAAGGGCGGATTCTAGAGATGTTCTTTAGGTGTAAGCGGCAAGAGCGGGCAAGGGATTGTATATGGGATGTGAAGGAGAGATTGGTGTCAAACATAACACCCAGACAGCGCACCTGCTGCCGGGGTGTTATTGTGGTACCACCCACGGAGAGGGAAATGTCAGATTTAGGGAGGTTAGTAGACGGCGGGAGCAGAAGAAGTTCAGTTTTGGAGAGGTTGAGTTTCAGATAGAAAGCGGACATGATATTGGAGACTGCGGACAGACAGTCACTGGCGTTCTGTAGTACAGCGGGGGTAAGGTCGGGGGAAGACGTGTATAGTTGTGTGTCATCAGCATAAAGATGGTACTGAAAGCCAAATCTGCTGATGGTCTGTCCAATTGGGGCCGTGTAGAGAGAGAAAAGAAGGGGGCCAAGGACTGAGCCCTGAGGTACCCCGACAGCAAGAGGAAGAGGAGATGACGTGGAGCCAGAGAACAAAACACTGAAGGAGCGGTCAGAGAGATAGGAAGAGAACCAGGAGAGTGCAGTGTCCTTAATGCCTAGTGACTGGAGCCTAGAGAGTAGGAGATGGTGGTCAACAGTATCGAAAGCTGCAGATAGGTCAAGAAGAATGAGCAGAGAGTGGTCACCGTTACGTTTTGCTGTCAGAAGGTCATTGGTCACTTTGATGAGTGCAGTTTCAGTCGAATGTAGGGGGCGGAAGCCGGACTGTGAAGGGTCTAGAAGGGAGTGAATGGAGAGTTAACGGGTAAGGCGGGAGTAAACTAGGCGTTCCAAAAGTTTAGAGATGAAGGGGAGATTGGAGACTGGTCTGTAGTTGTTTGTGCAGGATGGGTTGAGAGCAGGTTTCTTTAGTAATGGAGTAACGATGGCGTGTTTGAAGGAGGATGGGAAAATGCCCGAGGAGAGGGAGAGATTAATGATTGTAGTTAGGTGGGTTGTGACGACTGGAGAGAGAGACTGGAGGAGATGTGAGGGAATGGGGTCGGTAGTGCATGTAGTCGGACGAGAAGAAGAGAGGAGTCTGGAGACTTCTTCTTCTGTGATGGGATCAAATGTGGAGAGTGAGCCAGGGGAGATATATATATATTTTATATGAACAGCTAATGAACCTAAAAAAATATGTTTGAGTCCCCGCAGCGGTCGCCCTGTTTGTTAGGCTATCCCTGCATGAGTTGTGGCTGTGGAACAGATGCGAGAGATGCAGCTACAGTGGGGAAAAAAAGTATTTAGTCAGTCAGCAATAGTGCAAGTTCCACCACTTAAAAAGATGAGAGGCGTCTGTAATTAACATCATAGGTAGACCTCAACTATGGGAGACAAACTGAGAAAAAAAAATCCAGAAAATCACATTGTCTGTTTTTTTTTTCATTTTATTTGCATATTATGGTGGAAAATAAGTATTTGGTCAGAAACAAAATTTCATCTCAATACTTTGTGATATATCCTTTGTTGGCAATGACAGAGGTCAAACGTTTTCTGTAAGTCTTCACAAGGTTGCCACACAGTGTTGTTGGTATGTTGGCCCATTCCTCCATGCAGATCTCCTCTAGAGCAGTGATGTTTTTGGCTTTTCGCTTGGCAACACGGACTTTCAACTCCCTCCAAAGGTTTTCTATAGGGTTGAGATCTGGAGACTGGCTAGGCCACTCCAGGACCTTGAAATGCTTCTTACGAAGCCACTCCTTCGTTGCCCTGGCGGTGTGCTTTGGATCATTGTCATGTTGAAAGACCCAGCCACGTTTCATCTTCAATGCCCTTGCTGATGGAAGGAGGTTTGCACTCAAAATCTCACGATACATGGCCCCATTCATTCTTTCATGTACCCGGATCAGTCGTCCTGGCCCCTTTGCAGAAACAGCCCCAAAGCCTGATGTTTCCACCACCATGCTTTACAGTAGGTATGGTGTTTGATGGATGCAACTCAGTATTCTTTTTCCTCCAAACACGACAAGTTGTGTTTCTACCAAATAGTTTCAGTTTGGTTTCATCAGACCATAGGACATTCTCCCAAAACTCCTCTGGATCATCCAAATGCTCTCTAGCAAACTTCAGACGGGCCCGGACATGTACAGGCTTAAGCAGTGGGACACGTCTGGCACTGCAGGATCTGAGTCCATGGTGGCGTAGTGTGTTACTTATGGTAGGCCTTGTTACATTGGTCCCAGCTCTCTGCAGTTCATTCACTAGGTCCCCCCGCGTGGTTCTGGGATTTTTGCTCACCGTTCTTGTGATCATTCTGACCCCACGGGGTGGGATTTTGCGTGGAGCACCAGATCGAGAGAGATTATCAGTGGTCTTGTATGTCTTCCATTTTCTAATTATTGCTCCCACAGTTGATTTCTTCACTCCAAGCTGGTTGGCTATTGCAGATTCAGTCTTCCCAGCCTGGTGCAGGGCTACAATTTTGTTTCTGGTGTCCTTTGACAGCTCTTTGGTCTTCACCATAGTGGAGTTTGGAGTCAGACTGTTTGAGGGTGTGCACAGGTGTCTTTTTATACTGATAACAAGTTTAAACATGTGCCATTACTACAGGTAATGAGTGGAGGAAAAAGGAGACTCTTAAAGAAGAAGTTACAGGTCTGTGAGAGCCAGAAATCTTGATTGCTTGTTTCTGACCAAATACTTATTTTCCACCATAATATGCAAATAAAATGAAAAAAAAACAGACAATGTGATTTTCTGGATTTTTTTTTCTCAGTTTGTCTCCCATAGTTGAGGTCTACCTATGATGTAAATTACAGACGCCTCTCATCTTTTTAAGTGGTGGAACTTGCACTATTGCTGACTGACTAAATACTTTTTTTCCCCACTGTATGGGGACGCTAACATTTTTCGGGCACACTGAAGACAATCTATTAGCACACGAGCATGCTCAGATAACGCCTTATCCCAGCACGCTCGCTCATCACTAAGTGACACATCACCTTGAAAATAAATATGGAGATCGGCTTTTGTTTACTTTGCCCTAAAGTCTACACTGCGCCTCAGGCTGAACTTTGGAGCAAACCATATTCGACAATCACCGTTGCAGTGGTGACCGAATCACGTTGTGTTCAAAAGTTCTAGTAGGAGGTGAACTAAAGCATTTTAGACAAAATCTAGCAAATAAAAAAAAGTTTTTGTTTTGACCGTCTCAACTATCACAATCCAGAAAAACTCTGCGGCAGTTCAGGTTACATATGCACAGAATAAATACAGATGATCTGGCATATTCAGACTTACCACAGTGTCGAACATTTGGCTTCATGGTGATAGATTATCCCCCCCCCCACGAGACGTTATATCGCACCATGACACGAACATGGCTCCTCTGCATCGGCACATCGTGCGAGGAGGTCTGCATCTTGCGGCTGCATTGCGGTCGGCCCCATATCCCCTCTTACGTGGCAGCGTTTTGTCGAATCGCCTCATATAAATCCAGTATGGAACAGATGTACTGACCTGCTGAATTCGGGAGACCAGGAGGGTGTATATTGTAGGGAGGGTCCCCAGGACGCCCATATCTGACCCCATGTCCAGTGATGGAGAGAAGGTGGATGACGCAGCGTCTTCTTGCTCCATCTCATCCATGATAGGATGGATCAGCAGACAGTTCAGACCTGGTGGAGGTGGTGGTCACCGCAGACCAATGTGATGTCATTAGCAAGGAGAGGATGGGGGCCCCCTGCTCAGCCATACCAGCAGCCATGACCTGTACACAGGACGTCCGCACCTACGTCACGGTCTCCACTTTAAGTCACTAAAGTCTAAGAATGCACTAGAATCAAATCTATATAAACAACCTCAATTCCACAAAAAGCTGGGACGCTGCATAAAATGTAAAGAAAAAGGTGATGTAGAAACAGATCACAGAGTGAACGCTGGATATTTCTCATTTTGAAAAAATTAACGTACGGTATTTAGAAACTGATGGCAGAGAAAAGTCTCAAAAAAGTTGTGCTCGGGCAGTGCCCACCATTGTGCAAAGCCCCCTCTACTTCATACAACAGTCTGTAAATATCGGGGAAGTGAGGAGACAAATGCTGGAGTTTTAGGAGAGGAAGGTTGCCCCCATCTTGTCTTATGTAGGATTCTCACAGCTCCACAGTCCGGGAACTTTGCCAGATTTTTCTTTTCATAATGCACCAAATGTTTTCCATTGGGGAATGGTCTGGACTGCCAGTACATCACCCAATCTCTTCTTCTGTGCAGCCAAGCTGCTGTGATGGAAGCAGTATGGAGTTCACCATTGACCTGCTGAAGTATGAAAGTCCTTCCCTCAAATAGACGTCGTGTCGATGGAGCAGACATTGCTCTAACGCCTCTATACAATGCTCAACAGTGATGGCGGCCCTGCCATGGGCACTAATGGAGCCACAACCATCAGAGATGCAGACCTGTGCACCGATAAGTTGGACGGTCCCACGCCTTCGAGATAGCGAGCCGGACGGTCCCACTCCTTCGAGATAGCGAGCCGGACGGTCCCACTCCTTCGAGATAGCGAGCCGGACGGTCCCACTCCTTCGAGATAGCGAGCCGGACGGTCCCACTCCTTCGAGATAGCGAGCCGGACGGTCCCACTCCTTCGAGATAGCCAGCCGGACGGTCCCACTCCTTCGAGATAGCGAGCCGGACGGTCCCACTCCTTCGAGATAGCGAGCCGGACGGTCCCACTCCTTCGAGATAGCGAGCCGGACGGTCCCACTCCTTCGAGATAGCGAGCCGGACGGTCCCACTCCTTCGAGATAGCGAGCCGGACGGTCCCACTCCTTCGAGATAGCGAGCCGGACGGTCCCACTCCTTCGAGATAGCGAGCCGGACGGTCCCACTCCTTCGAGATAGCGAGCCGGACGGTCCCACTCCTTCGAGATAGCGAGCCGGACGGTCCCACTCCTTCGAGATAGCGAGCCGGACGGTCCCACTCCTTCGAGATAGCGAGCCGGACGGTCCCACTCCTTCGAGATAGCGAGCCGGACGGTCCCACTCCTTCGAGATAGCGAGCCGGACGGTCCCACTCCTTCGAGATAGCGAGCCGGACGGTCCCACTCCTTCGAGATAGCGAGCCGGACGGTCCCACTCCTTCGAGATAGCGAGCCGGACGGTCCTACTCCTTCGAGATAGCGAGCCGGACGGTCCCACTCCTTCGAGATAGCGAGCCGGACGGTCCCACTCCTTCGAGATAGCGAGCCGGACGGTCCCACTCCTCAGTCTACAGGATATAACGTATGTGGTTTCTATGAAAATTTCACATTCTGATTCCTCTGACCACAGAACAGTTTTCCATTTGGTCTCCATCCATTATAAAGGAGCCTTGGCCCAGAGAAGACGGCAGCGTTTCTGGATTATGCCGATATACGGCTTCTTCTTTCCAGGATAGAGATTTACAATCCAATAGCAACCGTGGGCCTTGTCGCTTGTACAAATGGATTTCTCCAGAACCTTTGAATCTCTTGATGACATTTTGTCCTGTAGATGGAGGATATTCAGTCTTTGCAAATTTACGTTAAGGAACATTTTTTCTGAAATTGCTGGACAATTGTTAGCAGCAGCTGTTCACAGATTGGTGACCTCTGACCATCTTTGCTTCTGAGAGACTCTGCCTCTCTCACAGGCTCTTATTATACAGTTATGTGACCAACTTGAAAATTTACCTCCCGGCTGTTTTTCATTACTGTTTCAGCCAGTTTGTGAACCCTATACCAACTCTTTTTCAGTTGAGTCACTGCGATAAAATTCTAAATAAGTTGATATTTTTGATTGAAATGATAGAATGTCCAATGTTCAACTTCTGATCTGTTTTCTGTTTTGCGGTGAATAAAAAAAAAAAAAAGGCAATAGGAGATTTCCTGCAGTCTTAAATTCTTTATATTTTACACTGTGACCTCAACTTTTTGGAATTTGGGTTTTGTAATAATATCAGCAATAATTTAAAAAAGTCAGACCTGTCACAATTGGTATGCATATCCTCTACATACACACAGGACCAGGATTCTGGCTCTCATCTCACAGATGCAACAGACCAATCATATAAGAGACAGCCATCACCTCTACATTATAGGTCTGTCCCCTGTATAAGGAGCAGTCTCCCCCCTCTGTCCCCTGTATATGGAGCAGTCTCCCCCCTCTGTCCCCTGTATAAGGAGCAGTCTCCCCCCTCTGTCCCCTGTATAAGGAGCAGTCTCCCCCCTCTGTCCCCTGTATATGGAGCAGTCTCCCCCCTCTGTCCCCTGTATATGGAGCAGTCTCCCCCCTCTGTCCCCTGTATATGGAGCAGTCTCCCCCCTCTGTCCCCTGTATATGGAGCAGTCTCCCCCCTCTGTCCCCTGTATATGGAGCAGTCTCCCCCCTCTGTCCCCTGTATAAGGAGCAGTCTCCCCCCTCTGTCCCCTGTATAAGGAGCAGTCTCCCCCCTCTGTCCCCTGTATAAGGAGCAGTCTCCCCCTTCTGTCCCCTGTATAAGGAGCAGTCTCCCCCTTCTGTCCCCTGTATAAGGAGCAGTCTCCCCCTTCTGTCCCCTGTATAAGGAGCAGTCTCCCCCTTCTGTATACGGAGCAGTCTCCCCCCTCTGTCCTCTGTATATGTAGCAGTCTCCCTCCTCTGTCCTCTGTATATGGAGCAGTCTCCCCCCTCTGTCCTCTGTATATGGAGCAGTCTCCCCCCTCTGTCCTCTGTATAAGGAGCAGTCTCCCCCTTCTGTATACGGAGCAGTCTCCCCCTCTGTATAAGGAGCAGTCTCCCCCTCTGTATAAGGAGCAGTCTCCCCCTTCTGTATACGGAGCAGTCTCCCCCCTCTGTATAAGGAGCAGTCTCCCCCCTCTGTATAAGGAGCAGTCTCCCCCCTCTGTCCTCTGTATAAGGAGCAGTCTCCCCCCTCTGTATAAGGAGCAGTCTCCCCCTTCTGTATATGGAGCAGTCTCCCCCCTCTGTATAAGGAGCAGTCTCCCCCCTCTGTATAAAGGAGCAGTCTCCCCCCTCTGTATAAAGGAGCAGTCTCCCCCCTCTGTATAAAGGAGCAGTCTCCCCCCTCTGTATAAAGGAGCAGTCTCCCCCCTCTGTATAAAGGAGCAGTCTCCCCCCTCTGTATAAAGGAGCAGTCTCCCCCCTCTGTCCTCTGTATAAGGAGCAGTCTCCCCCTCTGTATAAGGAGCAGTCTCCCCCCTCTGTCCTCTGTATAAGGAGCAGTCTCCTCCTTCTGTATACGGAGCAGTCCCCCCCCTCTGTCCTCTGTATATGGAGCAGTCTCCCCCCTCTGTCCTCTGTATATGGAGCAGTCTCCCCCTTCTGTATACGGAGCAGTCTCCCCCTCTGTATAAGGAGCAGTCTCCCCCCTCTGTCCTCTGTATAAGGAGCAGTCTCCTCCTTCTGTATACGGAGCAGTCTCCCCCTTCTGTATACGGAGCAGTCTCCCCCTCTGTATACGGAGCAGTCTCCCCCTTCTGTATACGGAGCAGTCTCCCCCTTCTGTATACGGAGCAGTCTCCCCCCTTCTGTATACGGAGCAGTCTCCCCCCTTCTGTATACGGAGCAGTCTCCCCCCTTCTGTATACGGAGCAGTCTCCCCCCTTCTGTATACGGAGCAGTCTCCCCCCTTCTGTATACGGAGCAGTCTCCCCCCTTCTGTATACGGAGCAGTCTCCCCCCTTCTGTATACGGAGCAGTCTCCCCCCTTCTGTATACGGAGCAGTCTCCCCCCTTCTGTATACGGAGCAGTCTCCCCCCTTCTGTATACGGAGCAGTCTCCCCCCTTCTGTATACGGAGCAGTCTCCCCCCTTCTGTATACGGAGCAGTCTCCCCCCTTCTGTATACGGAGCAGTCTCCCCCCTTCTGTATACGGAGCAGTCTCCCCCCTTCTGTATACGGAGCAGTCTCCCCCCTTCTGTATACGGAGCAGTCTCCCCCCTTCTGTATACGGAGCAGTCTCCCCCCTTCTGTATACGGAGCAGTCTCCCCCCTTCTGTATACGGAGCAGTCTCCCCCCTTCTGTATACGGAGCAGTCTCCCCCCTCTGTATAAGGAGCAGTCTCCCCCCTCTGTATAAGGAGCAGTCTCCCCCCTCTGTATAAGGAGCAGTCTCCCCCCTCTGTATAAGGAGCAGTCTCCCCCCTCTGTATAAGGAGCAGTCTCCCCCCTCTGTCCTCTGTATAAGGAGCAGTCTCCCCCTTCTGTATACGGAGCAGTCTCCCCCCTCTGTATAAGGAGCAGTCTCCCCCTTCTGTATACGGAGCAGTCTCCCCCCTCTGTATAAGGAGCAGTCTCCCCCCTCTGTATAAGGAGCAGTCTCCCCCCTCTGTATAAGGAGCAGTCTCCCCCCTCTGTCCTCTGTATAAGGAGCAGTCTCCCCCCTCTGTATAAGGAGCAGTCTCCCCCTTCTGTATATGGAGCAGTCTCCCCCCTCTGTATAAGGAGCAGTCTCCCCCCTCTGTATAAAGGAGCAGTCTCCCCCCTCTGTATAAAGGAGCAGTCTCCCCCCTCTGTCCTCTGTATAAGGAGCAGTCTCCCCCTCTGTATAAGGAGCAGTCTCCCCCCTCTGTCCTCTGTATAAGGAGCAGTCTCCTCCTTCTGTATACGGAGCAGTCCCCCCCCTCTGTCCTCTGTATATGGAGCAGTCTCCCCCCTCTGTCCTCTGTATATGGAGCAGTCTCCCCCCTCTGTCCTCTGTATATGGAGCAGTCTCCCCCCTCTGTCCTCTGTATATGGAGCAGTCTCCCCCTTCTGTATACGGAGCAGTCTCCCCCTCTGTATAAGGAGCAGTCTCCCCCCTCTGTCCTCTGTATAAGGAGCAGTCTCCTCCTTCTGTATACGGAGCAGTCTCCCCCCTCTGTCCTCTGTATACGGAGCAGTCTCCCCCCTTCTGTATACGGAGCAGTCTCCCCCCTTCTGTATACGGAGCAGTCTCCCCCCTTCTGTATACGGAGCAGTCTCCCCCCTTCTGTATACGGAGCAGTCTCCCCCCTTCTGTATACGGAGCAGTCTCCCCCCTTCTGTATACGGAGCAGTCTCCCCCCTTCTGTATACGGAGCAGTCTCCCCCCTTCTGTATACGGAGCAGTCTCCCCCCTTCTGTATACGGAGCAGTCTCCCCCCTCTGTATACGGAGCAGTCTCCCCCCTTCTGTATACGGAGCAGTCTCCCCCCTTCTGTATACGGAGCAGTCTCCCCCCTTCTGTATACGGAGCAGTCTCCCCCCTCTGTATAAGGAGCAGTCTCCCCCCTCTGTATAAGGAGCAGTCTCCCCCCTCTGTATAAGGAGCAGTCTCCCCCCTCTGTATAAGGAGCAGTCTCCCCCCTCTGTCCTCTGTATAAGGAGCAGTCTCCCCCTTCTGTATACGGAGCAGTCTCCCCCCTCTGTATAAGGAGCAGTCTCCCCCTTCTGTATATGGAGCAGTCTCCCCCCTCTGTATAAAGGAGCAGTCTCCCCCCTCTGTATAAAGGAGCAGTCTCCCCCCTCTGTCCTCTGTATAAGGAGCAGTCTCCCCCTTCTGTATACGGAGCAGTCTCCCCCTCTGTATAAGGAGCAGTCTCCCCCCTCTGTCCTCTGTATAAGGAGCAGTCTCCTCCTTCTGTATACGGAGCAGTCTCCCCCCTCTGTCCTCTGTATAAGGAGCAGTCTCCCCCCTCTGTATACGGAGCAGTCTCCCCCCTCTGTCCTCTGTATAAGGAGCAGTCTCCCCCTTCTGTCCTCTGTATAAGGAGCAGTCTCCCCCTTCTGTCCTCTGTATAAGGAGCAGTCTCCCCCTTCTGTAAACGGAGCAGTCTCCCCCCTCTGTATAAGGAGCAGTCTCCCCCCTCTGTCCTCTGTATAAGGAGCAGTCTCCCCCCTCTGTCCTCTGTATAAGGAGCAGTCTCCCCCTTCTGTAAACGGAGCAGTCTCCCCCCTCTGTATAAGGAGCAGTCTCCCCCCTGTCCTCTGTATAAGGAGCAGTCTCCTCCTTCTGTATACACAGCAGTCTCCCCCCTCTGTATAAGGAGCAGTCTCCCCCCTCTGTCCTCTGTATACGGAGCAGTCTCCCCCCTCTGTATAAGGAGCAGTCTCCCCCCTCTGTATAAGGAGCAGTCTCCCCCCTCTGTCCTCTGTATAAGGAGCAGTCTCCCCCCTCTGTATAAGGAGCAGTCTCCCCCCTCTGTATAAGGAGCAGTCTCCCCCCTCTGTATAAGGAGCAGTCTCCTCCCTTTGTATAAGGAGCAGTCTCCCCCCTCTGTCCTCTGTATAAGGAGCAGTCTCCCCCCTCTGTCCTCTGTATACGGAGCAGTCTCCCCCCTCTGTATAAGGAGCAGTCTCCCCCCTCTGTCCTCTGTATAAGGAGCAGTCTCCCCCCCCTCTGTCCTCTGTATAAGGAGCAGTCTCCCCCCTCTGTATAAGGAGCAGTCTCCCCCCTCTGTCCTCTGTATAAGGAGCAGTCTCCCCCTTCTGTATACGGAGCAGTCTCCCCCCTCTGTATACGGAGCAGTCTCCCCCCTCTGTATACGGAGCAGTCTCCCCCCTCTGTATACGGAGCAGTCTCCCCCCTCTGTATACGGAGCAGTCTCCCCCCTCTGTATACGGAGCAGTCTCCCCCCTCTGTATAAGGAGCAGTCTCCCCCCTCTGTATAAGGAGCAGTCTCCCCCCTCTGTATAAGGAGCAGTCTCCCCCCTCTGTATAAGGAGCAGTCTCCCCCCTCTGTATAAGGAGCAGTCTCCCCCCTCTGTATAAGGAGCAGTCTCCCCCCTCTGTCCTCTGTATAAGGAGCAGTCTCCCCCCTCTGTCCTCTGTATAAGGAGCAGTCTCCCCCCTCTGTCCTCTGTATAAGGAGCAGTCTCCCCCCTCTGTCCTCTGTATAAGGAGCAGTCTCCCCCCTCTGTCCTCTGTATAAGGAGCAGTCTCCCCCCTCTGTCCTCTGTATAAGGAGCAGTCTCCTCCTTCTGTATAAGGAGCAGTCTCCCCCCTCTGTCCTCTGTATAAGGAGCAGTCTCCTCCTTCTGTATAAGGAGCAGTCTCCCCCCTCTGTCCTCTGTATAAGGAGCAGTCTCCCCCCTCTGTCCTCTGTATATGGAGCAGTCTCCCCCCTCTGTATAAGGAGCAGTCTCCCCCCTCTGTCCTCTGTATAAGGAGCAGTCTCCCCCCTCTGTCCTCTGTATAAGGAGCAGTCTCCTCCTTCTGTCCTCTGTATAAGGAGCAGTCTCCTCCTTCTGTATAAGGAGCAGTCTCCCCCCTCTGTCCTCTGTATAAGGAGCAGTCTCCTCCTTCTGTATAAGGAGCAGTCTCCCCCCTCTGTCCTCTGTATAAGGAGCAGTCTCCTCCTTCTGTCCTCTGTATAAGGAGCAGTCTCCTCCTTCTGTATAAGGAGCAGTCTCCCCCCTCTGTCCTCTGTATAAGGAGCAGTCTCCCCCCTCTGTCCTCTGTATAAGGAGCAGTCTCCCCCCTCTGTCCTCTGTATATGGAGCAGTCTCCCCCCTCTGTCCTCTGTATATGGAGCAGTCTCCCCCCTCTGTATAAGGAGCAGTCTCCCCCCTCTGTCCTATGTATATGGAGCTGTCTCCCCTGTATATTAGTCGCAGTCCTCTGTGGCACTCGCACCTCGCACCCTCCCCTCTACTACACATAGACACACAGGTCGCACGCTGCCGTCTCACCTGGCGCTGCCTCAGCTGCTCTGAACTTCGCCTCCTGTCATAACAACACGTCACCACTGAGTCCCGGGTAAGACCCGGATGCGGTGACGTCAATGGCCGGCGACAACCCGGAAGTAGGAAGGAGCGAGCGCGCGCAGCTGACCGGCCCTTTTCCTTGACCTCCTCGGGCGTCCACAGACACAGCGGCGGCGGCGGCCGTTGTTTCTTTTTTTTTTTTTTTTTTGTATGTGTTTTTTTTTCCTACATTCACACAAAACACTCTATGGTCTGCGCCGAGTCATGAGTCAGCCCCGCTAGGCATGTCGGGACTTGTAGTTTTTGTCAGGATCAGCTGATCTGAGAAGCCGGAAGTCGGTGACAGCTGTGACCCCGGATCACACACACAGCAGGGATTCTCTATGTGTTCTAACAAATGTATATTCTGCATAGAAAAGGGGACATTCCTTTAAGGCGAAACTTTGATATTTCAAGAATTCTTGAAGTATCCAAATTTGCATAAATTATTGCAAAAATGTTAATAGTATAATCATTATGTAGGCAATTTGCATACTTTCCCAGCACAGCACTGCACGGCCTATAAGTCTCCTTACACTGGCACGTCAGCCATGTGACTGTCCCCCAGGTGAGGCATCACCCGCTGTAATTAGTGATGACTCATGTAGTGTGTGTATATATATATATATATATATATACATACATACATACATATATACACACACCGGCGGCAGCTCTACACGTGTTCTGCCCGGACGTCGCTCCATCGTTTTTTTCATCCTAGGACAGGTGCAGACGGCCGGACTATCGGACGCCACATCCGATCGCACTTGGCCAGTGTTACTTTATGGGACGGTGCACAGGATTGATTTTTTCCTCGGACCGACGAGCACAATTTGTCTCAGATTCTCAGCCCCTCCGCCGTGCAGGTGACCGAGTCCTGCACGGAGAAGATGGAGACTTTGTTTTTCCTTTCATCATCCTCGTCATCTCAGAGAATCGTTCGCAGTGTGACGAGCACAGCCAGCCCGCCTCCCTCAGACGAGAGAATATACGCTGGTGTGACCGCGTCCTTAGGCCGAGCTCACACGTTGCATCTTGTCACGCTGTCCGCGGAGGCAGACATCAGTCGTAAGGAGAAGCGCGCAGGAATAAGGGTATGTTTCCACGTTCCGTAAAAGGCGGCACATGCCCGCTCCGCCCAAAGCGCTGCCCCTTGTACGCGCGGTGATTCCAGATGTGTTCATTGAACCGTGCAGAATCACCGCATCCTATTCATAGACTGTGATATTTATCTTGCGGAGACAGAGCGTCTCCTCAGGATAAATAGACATGCTGCGGTCTAGAAAGACGCACCACATGTGCGTATACGCAGGGAAGCTGGGGGCACGCATAGTGGACATGGGATTTCATAAAATCCCCTCCACTATGCTGTAACATCTGGACGCTGCGGCTGTACGCAGTGTCCAACCCGCAGTGTTTACTGACCGTGTGCACATACCCTTAGACACAAATTTCATTGCATTACCCCCAGTGGCGCACGCCTATTCAGAAATCTTACTCCTGTCAGGGATTGCAGTTACAACTATGGTTCACAGAACATCGCTACTTTTAAGTCATTTAACAGGCGGACGTCATCCCACTCGGTCTCGGCTCCACACATTTTAGGTAATTTTATTTTTCTGCAACTTCTTTTTCTGCAAAACTTTGGTGCAATTTTTAAGTGTTTTAGGAACTGGCATAAAAACTGTAATTAATCAGCCACAAACATCCTATTGTTTTAGTAAATGCACATGTATATTAAAAGCAACAAAGAGAGAGTGGAAGGTCAAGCAGGGTCAGCTGTGATATCACCAACTATCAATGGGGGATCCTGTGTTATCTACTGTATATAGAGGTGTTATCATTCATTCCACAGGAGGAGGAGGTGAGCTGTGAGACCACCTATTGTAAATGGTGAATGCTGTGTTATCTGCTGTATATAGAGGTGTTATCAGTCATTCTATGGGAGGAGGTGTGCTGTGATATCACCAACTATCAATGGGGGATCATGTGTCATCTATATAGAGGTGTTATCAGTCATTGCACAGGAGGAGGTGGTGAGCTGTGACATAACCTATTGTAAATGGTGAATGCTGTTTTATCTGCTGTATATAGAGGTGTTATCAGTCATTGCACATGAGAGGAGGAGGAGGGGAGTTGTGACATCACCTATTGTAAATGGTGAATGCTGTTTTATCTGCTGTATATAGAGGTGTTATCTGTCATTGTACAGGAGGAGGTGAGCTGTGACATCACGTATTGTAAATGGTGGATCCAGAGTTATCTGCTGTATATAGAGGTGTTATCATTCATTCCACAGGAGGAGGAGGTGAGCTGTGACTGTACAATCAGTCATTGTACAGGATAAGAAGGTGAGCTGTGACATCACCTATTGTGAATGGTGGATCGAGAGTTATCTGCTGTATATAGAGGTGTTATCAGACATTGTAATCCTGCATCTGATAAGGAAACGCCAGTAAATTCTTCCTGAAACAGGAAGTATGAGACTAAATAAGCCCCGGTGGTCCATGTTAAAAATTACAAGGTTACTTGTTTTGTTTTATAAAAATTGTGATATGAAAAATAAAAAAAATACTAAGAATTTTGTCATTTTCTGATGACATGTTCCCTTTAAAGGGCATCTAATCTGCCAGCAGGATTTCACACCCTCCAAACTATTTATATGCACATGTTGCTCTTTCAAAGACAAGTCCAGCAATATCTTTACATAACCAGTCCGTTCCTCCATTACTGAGAAATCAGCATTTGAATTTATATGTAAATTAGGCTGAAGAGCTATGGTAGATCTGAAGCCTCTGTCAGTCCAGCTCTATTCCGTGCTTGACTGATGGCTCCTCACACAGCATAGAGGCTGTCAGTCAAGCAGCAGGAGGAGGGTGCTGTGGGCAGGAATAGAGCTGGAGTGACAGAGGCTTTAGATCTACCATAGCTCTCCAGCCTCATTTGCATATAAATTCAAATGCTAATTTCTCAGTAACGGAGTGGCAGACTGGCCATATAAAGGTATTGCTGGACTTTATCACATGGTTCTGATAACCAATGAAAATGTCTACTGATCGGAAATGCTAATTTTTGTACCGTGGACAGCATGCATCCTGGCTTGTGGTCAGATCATGAATTATGTCACTTCTAGGGTTGTCTCAGGTCTGCAGACAGGGATGAACAAGGCCTCTGCTCTGCCCAATGTTTGCCCTGCAGACATCCCGAGGATTAATAATCCATATTTACTCTCCTGTTCACTGAAACCGAAAAATCACTAATTTCTCCTTAGATAAATATCATTACACATCGCTGCTTTGGCTCGCTGTGGGACTGGTGGAGCAGCTTTCTTTGTCTTAACAGAACCACAGGAACTGTGCGATGAAAGGTAAGAAAAGCCTCCTGGCCGTAGATTATACCTCTCAGATGTGCCTTATAATCTACCAGTAAATATTGTCCTTGTCCCGTCCAAATTACTGTGCGGATACATTTCATAATCATATTATATAAGGGATGGAGCGCCGGATCTTCACCTACACGGTCTGAAGTGTCTAATAAAACACTCACTGCCTGCAGCCACCACTAGGGGGAGCTCAGTGCTAGTCGTGACCAGCTGCCAGCAGTAGTTGCAGGAGGCCCACCATCATTTTCTGACAATACACCCACACACTTTAAACAGCTCATTTGTCCACCAGTCAATCCTCCTGGCACCTCCATACATGTGCAAGCATTCTGTATGGGGGGAGGGAAGTCAGCTGATGTCAGGCACCACCGGAGCAGCGCAGAATAGCTGAACCGTCTGCGTGTAAATAATACTGCATGATATCAAGAAAATTAGTGTTTTTCTGATGCCAGAAAACTGATGAAAAAGCCTTGATAAAATCCACCAAATATTTCAGTAAAGTTGAAAATAAATGCCAAAAAGAGCAATAAGACCGTACGGCTCATCTTCCCTACTTAATGTAGCCAACAGAGAAGAAGCAATGTGCGGTGCTGCCCCAAACAAGCAAAAAGGCACAAGGGAAGGGGGTCATCAAAACATGACTTGGTGTTTCAGTCAAGTATTATGTTAAAGTGAACCTGTCAGCAGGATTGTGCTGAGTAAACTACAGGCATTGTCAGTGTTATACTGATTAAAATGATACCTGGGGTGAAGAAATCCGTCTTGTGGTTCTTGTTTCTTCTCTGTTAGAAGTTTTCAGTTAATGAGATGCTCATGCTCTGGGGTGGCCTGTGGGCGGCTATTTTTTTTGTGCTCTGGCCTCCTAGTCATTATTGGGCCTTAAATGTTAGGTCACTGCTCCTTCAGTGACCGGCCTCCCATTTTAAATACTGCTCTTGCGCTGTTAATATTGTGCTCTTTAAAAAAAAAAAAGTAACTCCGGCAAAATAGAGAGAGATGCTACTGCACATGAGCCGCCGCCATTTTGCTAGAGTTACTTTATTTTTTTTTTTTTTTAAAGAGCACAATATTGACTGCACAAGAGCAGTATTTAAAATGGGAGGGTGCGGTGACCTAACATTTAAGCCACAATGATGACTGCTCACTGTCTATACACTTGATAACACAGCATCCACCATTGACTATAGGCGATGTCACAGCTCACCTACTCCTCCTGTACAATGACTGATCACACCTATTTACAGCAGCTAACACAGGATCCAACATTCACAATAAGTGATGTCACAGCTCACCTCCTCCCCCTCCTGTATAATGACCAGTTCCAGATTAGAGCATGATTATTTAATGCTTTCAGTACAAACAAAATTACCAAGGCCCCACTTATCGGGGCTAGATTCATTTAGGTTCATGCCAAAAAAAATAATTATATTACCTTAATTTATCTTAAAGGGATTTTCAGGAATACAAAATTAATGATCTGTCCTTTGATAAGGACTTCTTATTTAGATTTTGCAGACATTCAACCCTCAGCACTTGAATTAGGCAGCCCATCAGTGATGCAGTGCAATACCCCTGGTAGTGGCTGCTGTAGCATCGGCGTCCCTGCACGCTTCCTTCCTCACAGCTGTGATGCACGTCTCACACCTCCTCTTCCTTCCTCTGCTGCCCGCGGTCTACGCAGTGCTCACAGATCCCAGGGGAACTGTGCTTAGGGCATGATCCCAGTCTCTTAAAGGGAGAGTGAATGTGATCCTAAAGTGTCCCCAGCCAATGGCTGGGAAAAATTTATTATTTAAGGCACGTCAACCTGTTGGGAGGTGCTTGAGCAACGTGTTATGTCAGTAGTCTGCATGCTTGCTTGTTCTCAGGTCCCCAGTACCTGCCAGTCAGTATATCTGTCCTGTACTTGCTGTGTTTTCCTGTATTTCAGCCGTGCCCGCCAGTACCTGCCTGCCTATCAGCCGTGCCTACTAGTACCTGTCTTCCTGTGTACCAGCCGTGTCCACCAGTACCTGCCTGCACCTGCTGTTACAGCTTTGGGGGACAGCTGGCATGCATCTGAGGTCTATCCTGGAGTAGCACTTAGTTTTAGCCAAGTCTAACCCCACCATCAGTTGCTTTAGCGAACAATGGGGTGTTTGCCTAGTCACGCCCAGACACTGCAAGGTCCATGGCACAGTGGTTCCACCACCCAGCCCGTTACAGCTGTTCCGAGTTTTTCTATTCCAGTGATTTGGACAGTCACTACCAAGAGCCTGACCAACACCCTATAGCATATTGATCGCCTGTTCTTAGGCTACACCAGCCAGAGAACAACAATGTGGGTAACTGACGGTTTGAGGAGCATGGATATAGAACAATACTGACCAATACTCAAAAGTTTCCAAATGCCAGCTCTCCCCAGACACCATTTCAAGAGTAAGATGTCCCCCACCTGCTTCGGAAAACCATGCGAGTGAATGCCCAAATTTGCCATTGATTCTCCAGGATTACAGCAGACTTACAGTGCACCAGTTTCCCCTCACAAATGGGCGATTTTTGGCCACCACAACACAGGATGTTATCCTTAAAGGTGAATTCTACTTTCAATGTTAAAACTTTAGAGGACAGGATCAAAGAGTGTTTTCAAGCTCAACAGCATCATAACAGCTCAATATCATGCTCTATCATGAAGCGTCTGGCACACCCGTGCTTCAGAAACATCAATGAAGAAGCCATGTCGTGTTTCATGGAAGGCAGCGATGCTTCCCAAGGAGCTACAAATAGCACCAAATAAATCAAGATACAATAAAGATCTAATAGTCTCTTAGTCTATAAAAAGGGCTTTCTGGGAATATAAAAAAGCAATAAAAGGAAATATCATTATGCACAAATTCCCAAATACCTTTATTTAGCCGTTCACACGCATTTTGTCTAGAGAGGTATTGCCAGGCAGAAGCCTATCCTATGATATTAATAGGACAGGTGCCTGTGAGCATCTGCATTAGGAAACTCTGTCCCCTCTATTCATGTGTAGTAAGATACTCTGATACTGGAGATACCAGCGGTGCTGAAGTAAGAAGAGGCCGCTCACACTGCTGTCCACCCTGTCTTTCTGATCTAATACTAGAGATACCAGGCATGCTACAGTATGAATAGTCTGCTCACACTGCTGTCCACCCTGTCTTTCTGATCTAATACTGGGGATACCCAGTGGTGCTGAGGTAAGAATAGACTGTTCACACTGCTGTCCACCCTTTCTGATCTGCAGTAGGAAACTCTGCCCCCTCCATTCATGTGTAGAAAAATATTCTGATACTGGAGATACCAGTGATGCTGAGGTAAGAAGAGAATAGGCTGCTCACCCTACTGTCCACCGTGTCTGTCTGATCTAATACTGGAGAAACCAGGAGTGCTGATGTAAGAAGAGGCTGTTTACACTGTTATCTACCCTGTTGGTCTGATCTAATACAGGAGATATCAAGGCTGTCAAGGTAAGAAGAGGCTGCTCACACTGCTGCCCCCCCTGTCTATCTGATCTAACACTGGAGATACAAGTGGTGCTGAAGTAAGAAGAGACTGTTCACACTGCTGTCCACCCTGTCTGTTTGATCTAATACTGGAGAAACCAGGAGTGCGGATGTAAGAACAGGCTGTTCACACTGCTGTCCACCCTGTCAGTCTGATCTAATACAGGAGATATCAAGGCTGTCAAGGTAAGAAGAGGCTGCTCACACTGCTGCCCCCCGTCTATCTGATCTAACACTGGAGATACAAGCGGTGCTGAAGTAAGAAGAGACTGTTCACACTGCTGTCCACCCTGTCTGTTTGATCTAATACTGGAGAAACCAGGAGTGCAGATGTAAGAACAGGCTGTTCACACTGCTGTCCACCCTGTCAGTCTGATCTAATACAGGAGATATCAAGGCTGTCAAGGTAAGAAGAGGCTGCTCACACTGCTGTCCACCCATACCATCTGATCTAACACTGGAGATACAAGCGGTACTGAAGTAAGAACAGACTGCTCACAATGCGGTCCACCCTGTCTATATGATCTAATACTAAAGATACCAGGAGTGCTGACTGACATAAGAAGCTGCTCACACTGTTGTCCTCCCTGTCTATTTGATCTAATACTGGAGATATTATAAAAGTACTAAAGTGTGATTTTGTCATTAAAAGTATTTAGGAATTTATGACAACATATTTTTCAATTTATTATTCTTGCATTCCCAGAGAAGCCCTTTAAGCAACATGTGTAAATCTGAATGGCCGTCATGTATTACTATATTCAAACTGTAGCGATATCAGCACATTGCCGGGCTCTCTTTGTCTGTAGAGGGGTTTATGCAGTTGGTACAACAACTTCTAACAATAGTATGGTTCCATCTATGCGACTTACCAAGCTGGCAAGCGGTGCCACACTCTTCTTGGCTGCAAGGAACGCGCTGCCCATTGAAGACAACACACATGACAGCGACATGGATTCTGTCTCATCTACCTCCACTCCACCTTCATCTACAGCAGTGACTACAAGGAACAAGGAAGGAAGAGAGAGTTATACGTTGTGTATGTCCATATATGATCAGTGTTGCTTATGTATAGTGATACCATGCTGGTATAACAAGGGCATCTTCTGTATATAAGTATATATGTACAGCTGATATAACACGGGCTTCTTCTGTATATATGTACAGCTGATATCACGCGGGCTTCTTCTGTATACAAGTATATATGTACAGCTGACATAACGCGGGCTTCTTTTGTATATAAGTACAGGGTGGGCCATTTATATGGATACACCTGGGTGGGCATTTTTAAAGTTGGATCCAAAATGGCCACCATGGTCACTAGCCATCTTGAAAAGTTTCCCCCTCCTATATACTAATATACCAGAAACAAGAAGTTGATATCACCAACCATTCCCATTTTATTTAGGTTTACCCATATACATGGCCCACCCTGTATATATGTACAGCTGATGTAACGCAGGATTCTTTATATATGTACAGCTGATATAACATGGGCTTCTTCGGTATAAAAGTTTATATAGATTTAACTTTTATAGGACAACACTACCCAATAACTGCATGGACAACACTACCCAATAAACTACACAACTGCTGCGATTTATTACTAGACTGATATAACAGACATCATTAGTAGTAAGAACAGTACAATGGTCTAGTGATACATAAAAGCATACGTCTCTCACCTGGGTCAGGTTTCTCCACATTATGGGATATTGCTGGGTCTTCAGTAGGAGAAAAAACAAGTTCTGGTTCCTCCTTATGAATCTCTGGTGGTTGCACTGTGGTCTCCTCCACCTCTGACTCCAGCACTGGTGGTTGCACTGTGGTCTCCACCTGTGGCTCAATTATTGGTGGTTGCACTGTGGTCTCCTCCACCAGTGGCTCCAGTACCGGAGATTGAACTGTAGTCTCGTCCACCTGTGGCTCCAGCACTGGTGGTTGCTCTGTGGTCTCCTCCACCAGTGGCTCCAGCACTGGTGGTTGCACTGTGGTTTCCTCCACTTGTGGCTCCAGTATCGGTGGTTGCACTATGGTCTCCTCCTTCTCCTGTTGTTCCAGTACTGGTGGTTGCTCTGTGGTGCTCGATTCTGCGGCCTCATCCACTTGTGGTTCTGGTATCGTGTCTTCCCCCACTGTGCTCTGTTCAGTATCTAGTGTGTCCTCATTTTTCTCGTCTTCTTCTGTATTTTCTATAGAAAGAAAGTCAATCATGAAAGCAGCTAAAATCTGTGACCCAAATCGTAGGGCTAGTCACAGGGATACATTTGGCCTGTACAGGATGCCTATGTGTGCATTTGCCTTACACGATGTAACAATACAAATATTAGGCTAAAAAAGGTTTTGAATTGTCTATTAGACTACAAAACTGCATATACAATTTGAGATGGCATATGCTTTGTTTTTTTATTTAACATGGGAGCCTATGGGCAATAGATACCACTTTATGCCATCCATCAGTGGCCTCCGCTGATGTGACAAGATGGGGTTTCCAGCTGTATGGGGAAAATATAAGCCGCTGAAGTGCTATCGAAAGTTGTCTCTTGAGCAACTCAGAACTCTGCGGTCTCCTTGCAGTCTCCTCACATTCTGGTTGGGCGGGCTTTCCCCCTTGAATGACAGTTATGGTGAGTAGCAGAGCTGTAGTATTAGCAGAACTATAAAGCTCAGCACAAGTTCTGCTGTAACACATTCAGCTACCCGTGGTCTGTTCTGAGTCTACACTGTTATCTCCGTATATACACATAAAGATAACAGGGCATTTGAACAAGTGCACAACTCTGGACAGATGCGAGAGAGATGTGATTAGCAGACCGGCTCTGAAAGTTGCCAGACGAGTGATTTATAACTGCATCTCTTCAGAAGATGACAGGGAAAGGAGGGAGATCAGTAGATAATAGAATTCAAAGGGCTGTAAAGAGGTGGCTTGTATCTTATGAGTTAACCCCTCTCCTAAAATGTAAATACTGCACACTCCAAGCTAAGGCCTGGCCAAGCTATATGGAAAAGAGCTGTACAATCTATAAAAGATAAAAGATTTAATGGCAGAAAAATGACAACAGATAGAAAAAGAAAGTCAATGACAAACTTTATTCATGCTGTCTAACTAATTAAGGCAATTTAAGAACTTGAGAATACCCTTTTAAAATAATGTGAACAGGACTTAACTGGTGGTCAGCGAATACTCCTAAGGCTGCGTGCACACGCTGCGGATTCCGCTGCGTTTCCGCAGCGGTTTTGGCCGCTGCGGACCCGCAGCAGTTTTAGCTGCGGTGTACAGTACCATTCAAATGAATGGGAAAAAAAAAACGCTGTGCCGACGCTGCGGAAAAAAACGCGCGGATTTGCTGCGGTTTTGAATCCGCAGAAAGAATTGCATGTCAATTCTTTCTGCGGAAACCGCTGCGGGTTCCTATCTCCACCATTGTGGAGATAGTGAATCCGCAGGACCAAACCGCAGGCAAAACCGCAGGTAATCCGCAGGTCTTTGGACCTGCGGATTATCTGCGGTTTTTGCAAAATCCGTGCGGATTAATCCGCAGCGGATTCCGCAGCGTGTGCACGTACCCTAACGATCAGCCAATACTCCTACCCATCAGCCATCATTTCTAGGAAAGCGGCAGGAGGTCATACCTATATCTTGTAAATGCCACTACTGAAGAGATGGCTAGTCTGTGGCAGCCTGACCATGGCAGTATGAATTTCTTTGGCAGGCACTCAGATGGCAGCATCTTTTGAGTTGTGATTACTTGCCCCCACAGTGTTTTGACATTGCGATGTTCTGCACATCACGTCAGGCCTCGTAATTTCTAGAGGCGCCCAGGATGCCAGCATTCAAGTGCTGGATGAGGAAGTTTGCACTGCCATGTTCAACAGCCATGGAGAACCAAAGAGGATGTTGAACCAGAATAGTGCTTATCTCTAATGTGGAGTAATCAGAATAATTATTAGATCATTGCCAAATGTTTATGTATATGGTCAACATAAAGTTGACCACATATGGGTAAGTCTGTTTTCTGATGAAGATTAGGTAGGTAGATAAAGTAGATCCATATATTACATTTGTAACATAGTAGAACACTGCAAACTGTAATATAGAAGAAAATATTCTCACCTTTTTCCATCAGATCTTGGTCCTGGACTCCTGGAGCAAGCAAAGTACTCTCACTTAAGGCAGAATGTTTCTGTCTGAGCTTATACGAGATTTCCTGAATGTCATCTAGCAAACTTGACTCCTCGTCAAACATTTCCTTCTCGGTGGCAAGAATTTCATCATTGTTTGCTTCTCTGGAATCCAAAACACTCTCAACAAAGTCAAGTATATTGCTTTCAGATGCCTCTAAAATCTGGTCAAGAGCTTTGTCGATATGATCCAGACGTACATTATCTTTCCGTGCAACTTTTAACTCCGAGTTCATGTCGTGAAACATGGCTTCCAGTCTCATGAGATTCTCAAGGCCAAGGTACTTGGTGAACAGTGTAATGCGTGTTTCATTCAGATTCTCCCTCATGATAGACAGAGCGGTAATGCCTTCAAGATAAGATTCCTCCTCCTCCTGTGCATCATTCTCTGAAGGAATGGAGTCATCATCGAACTTGTCAGAAAGTTTTTCAAGGTCTACACTGACTGTCTTGTCACTGGCAGAGTCAGTTTCCTGGAGAATGTCTTCTTTGGGTGCTTTCTCATCTTGTGCTGGTGTCTCCTGTTGAGTTTCTTCAACTATGTACAGATTGTCATCAACATTGATTCTTTCGTCATCTTTTATTGTCACCATTTCCTCTGGATTTCGTTTGGTCGCACTGTTCGTTTCATCCTCAATGTTTTGTACAATGGAAGCTTTTGTGACTTCTGTTCCTTCTTCATTTTCATGTGCGACATCTCCAGACCCTATGATGTTGGACTCCGATGTCATGACATTGTCACCAGTATCACCGTCAGATTCCAGCTTTCTAGATCGTGTGGCATTAATAGCATTTTCGTCTTCTAACAGCCCATCCTCAATTTCCTCATTCGTCTCCTCTCGATTTTCATCTGATGAGGTCTTCTTTTCCTCATGGACCTCTTTTTCTAGAACATTTTCATAGTCTGATTGCGTAGTGTCTACATTATTAGTCCTTTTGGATTGAACTGACTTTGATGGTTCTGGTTCTGTATTGGCCGAACTTTCTGGAAGATCAACATTTTCTGTATTTTCTTCATCTTTGCGTGAACCATCACCCTCTTTGTCTGAGATATCTTCACAGCTTTCCACAGATTTATCATCTACTTGTGATTTAGCTGCATAATCTTCCTCTGTATCAGATCTTTGTTCATTGTTTTCCTTTGCCTGTGCTTCTGAAATTGTTAGCTGTGCATCTTCCTCTTCTTTTGAGGGTTCATCTAAAACTTTATTACTAATAGATTTGTCATCTTCTAGATCAGGATTATTTGTTAACAGTGGGTCACTTTCATTTGATTTTCTCTCTTCAGTTTGGTTTACATTGGTTTTAGTTTTCTCGAGCTTTGACTCCTCAGATATTGGAAGTTTCTCATTGATGGCTTTATTACCTCCAGTAGCCCCCTGATCTAGAATATCAGTTTTTGTGTCCACCACATTTGCCCCTTTGATTTCTCTAGGATCTTTGCTTGAATCTTGCAATGTGTCAGTTTCTGGGCCTGTCGCCTCAGCATCCTCCACTGACTTGGTCGTCTCCTCTGTAGACACATTGTTATCTTTAGATTGTAACTGGATATCTTCTGGACCGTTTTCAGTTTTTGGTTGCTCAATTTGGGATTCTTTGGTTCCCTCAAAATCTACATTAGCAGCATGATCAAGAGCTTCTTGTTCTCCAGTTCCTTCCAGATCTGCATTACCAGATTGATCAATAACTTCTGGTTCTCTTCTTCTTTCCAGATCTGATTTGCCAGCTTGATCAAGAACTTCTAGTTCTCTTGTTCCTTCCAGATCTGCATTACCTCTTTGATCCAGAATTTCTGGTTCTTTAGTTACCGATTCCAGATCAACGTCTCTTTTGGAAGGTGAAGTTTCATCAATAGAAGATAAATTAACTGCATTTTCAGACGAGCTGTTAGAAGTAATATTAATCTTTGGTTTTGTTTCCAAAGTTTGATCACCCTCAACAGCGGACAATGTTTCCTCTGCCAGTTCTTCTTCTAAAATATATAGATCATCATCAAAAGGTGGCTCAGAATTTTCATGCCTTATACGGTTTTCCTCCATACCAAGTAAATACAAGTTGCTGTCTTCTTCCAAGTTTTCAACTAGGTCTTCATCCTCCTCTTCCTCGGAATCTATTCCATCTTGATCGGTGACATCCCGTGTGTGTTCCCCACCACTAACAATTGCAAAGAAAGTGTCTCCCCATGTGGTCACTATGTTGTTTTCTTGCTTTAATGGTGTTGCATGACTTACATCTACAGATACCTTCACCTCATCCTCGGGAGGTGTTGTTTTTGCCTCCAGTGGGATGCTAGAGGCAGAATCATTTTCAAAAGTGGTCTGATCAAATGATGTCACATCAGATTCTTCGAAAGACAACAATGGAGGCTCCTTGAACTCTTCTGAAAGGACCTCCTCATATTCTGCTTCATAGACTTTATACTCAGGATTGTCTTCCTCATAAAGATATTTATCATCCAATGTAACGCTTCTGGTCTCCTCATCATTTGATACAATAGCATCGCCTGTTGAGCCAATTTTGGTCTTCAATTTCTGAACCAGGTCCTCGTCTATAAGAGTATAGGAATTAAAGTTTTTATCCTTTTCTTCAGATTCATTGGCTTCTCCCTGAGAAATGCTGTCATTTTTGGCTTGTTCACTATCTGGCACTTGTGAGTTGCTTTTTGTATTTTGTGCATCATGTGCAACATTTTTTTCCTGAGAATTTTTGGAGTGGCTATTTACAGTGTGACTATGTACATTTTCATCTTTTGGGAAATTAACACTTTCCATTGGATCTGTATCTGCCTGCTTACTCAACTTAATTTTGTTTTCTGGGCTTTCGAGGGGTTGTTCATTTATTTCTTGGTGTTCGGAAGTGGGCATGTTTCCGGATTCTGATGCAGAATCAGAAGCAGCCAGTTTAGAATCTGAAGGAGTTGGCTCCTCTGGTAATTTTTCAGTTTCTGAATCACTTCCTGGTTTTTCTTTAGAATCCGGAGTTGATGGCTCTTCGGATGGTCTTCCAGATCCTAAAGATGATGAACCAGAAGATGCAGGTTCTAATAGAGACAAATCTCCAGCCACCAATTTTGCTTTTGAAGCCGATGGCTCTTCAATGATGGTATCTGTGTTTGCACCAGGTTGATCTTCATTTGGTTTTTCAAGTTCTAAGTCGGAAGGCTCATTTGGTGTAGTCCCAACATTTGATTTTTTTTCAGACACTTCCACGGTTACTTCCGACTTCGAAGAGAAAAGTTCTCCTTCTTCTCCCTTTAGCTCTTCTTCTGATGCTTTATTTTCTGCACCAGAAGATTCTTCTGAAGGTGAATCAGAAACTGAAGAAGATTTTTCTGCAGGTGGTGCGTCCACTGGTTCATTACTAGTTATGCTTTCTTTTTGTTTTTTTAAAAGTTCATCAACATCATAACTATCAAATTTATCCCTTCCATCTTCGGAACAAACAAAATCTGTTTCCTAAAATAAGAATGAATTATAATTAGTATTTTGAAAAATAAAGCAATTATTTCTAAGCAAATAACTTGATTTGACTATAGGCTGGATAGTCATTTCAAGCACTAGGACAATGAAGTTTGTGATTAATTCAGGTAGAGCTGGGATTGTATTGGTTGTTATAAATCCCCACCAATGTACTAATTCTACTGCCTGCCATTTATAGTTCAAGGAGAGAAAAGCTTACATCCGTCGGTAGCTCCAGCTCATCATTTTCGTAAACTTGTTTAACATCTACAAGATCCTTTGGAAAGTATCCGAAGTGCGTACCTACCTGCAAAACAAGACAGAGTGTTATTAATATACATGACAATTTCTCATAATTTCAGAAATTGATGTCACCTTTGAACTAAGATTTCCAGAATTTCTTGAAACTCAAAATAACCTTGTGATCCTACCACTATGTAACAATGGCCCTTAAGGAAGTGTTTACACTAAAAAGTACAGTGACCGACAGCAGCATTAACACTAGACTGTGCGGTTAATAGCGGCAGCATTCCCACCGCACTGTGGACTGACCGGCAGCAGTGTTTATACTTTACCGTGCAATGACTGGCGGCAGCATTTACAATAGATTGCGCAATGACCGGTAGCAGAGCTAACACTAGACACTACAGCGTTTACATTAGACTGAGCAGTGTACAGTGACTGGTGGCGCATTTCCACGAGCCAGTGCAGTGACCGGCGGCAGCATTAACACTAGATTGTGCACTGTCCGCCAGCAGCATTAATATTATACTGAGCATTGAGCGTTTAAAGTATACTGTGCAGTGACCAGCAGCAGCATTTACACTAGACTGTTTGCAATGTTTACACTCGACTATGAAGTGACTGGCGGCAGCGTTTTTACTAGACTATACAGTGACTGGTGGCAGTAGCTCTTCTAGACTATGCAGTACCTGGTTTAAGCATATAAACTAGATTATGTAGTGACCGTCGACAGCATTTCGAATAGACTATGCAGTGACCGGCGGCAGCGCTTACACTAGACTATGCAGTGACTGTCGGAAGCGTTTACACTAGACTGAGCAGTGACTGTCAGCAGCGTTGACGCTGGCTGGGTCATTCTTCATATACTCCAAATATACGTCCTATATGTGAACAGAGAGACAAAACTCTCCCTAACCTGACATCAATTTTCATTCCCGGATATCTGATACCTAAGTAAACACCATAAAATGCTGCCATGTCACACTGTCCCCTGGTGCCAGAAGAAGTGAAGGCTAAATATAAACCTTCGTAAAGTCTTCTGCTTAGACAGGAAACCGCTCTGACCGCCACAAACCATCACATTATATCACTCACTAATAATAGCGTGCGTCAAGGTAAACCTGGGCCATGACCACCGGTGACCTTCATCATGAAGACGCGACACCTGCACAGATATCTCCATGGGATCCATAAGGCCTGTTTGGATCTTAAAGCAGTTAAAGTGGTACTCGAGTCTACAAAAATGTAAGATTAGTTATTGTCTCACACCAATCAAATAGCAATAGCCTCCAGGTCTGACTGGCCTAAGAGCCATTATTAGGCCTCCCCTGCCTTGGTTAATGCATCTCAAAACCCCACGATCACGACGTGTCGCTGCTCAGACAGAGACAGTCCCCCATCCTGTGTCAAACACCTTAGATGCGGCGGTAGCTAGTGACCGTGGCGTCTAAGGGGTTAGCCTGCCAGAGGACGCCCAGATGTGTGTTACAGGTTGGTTCTGACCGCAATCTAATGAGAACATTGCATATTACCCACAAGGTCATTCAGACGGATATATCCACCGGCTCGGGACAGATATATCTACCGGCTCGGGACAGATATATCTACCGGCTCAGGACGGCTATAGCCACTGGCTCAGGACGGCTATAGCCACCGGCTCAGGATGGCTATATCCATCTTTATAAACTATTCTATAAAAATCATTTATTTGCTATAAATAATGGAGTATGCAGTCCTTGGTAAATAACAGCGCATTTTTAAGATTTTCCATGAATTTCTGAACGGTATGACTAAGTCATTCCCAACACAAAACCAAGAGTATTCAGCCAGTGAGCAAGGGCAAAAATCAAGACCCCCCATGTAATCAATGGGGATACCGAGGGAAAAAGCAAATTGTATTTTAAATGACATTCGCAGATATCAGTATCGGTCCAGCTTTCTTTTGCTCCATGTTTTTTTTTCTGTTGCTTTTCTGTCGACCGGACGCCTAATCAAGTGGCGGCCCTCAGGACACATGACGGAAAAACAAGCAGCTAATGAAGACGGCCAGAGACGGACTTATTCTGTAGGAATTGCCAACTGCTATGGCAGGTTTACTTGGGCAAATTTCTGCCAATAAAAAGTAAAAGACCCTGCGGTGATAACGTGTGATGGATTTTCACACAGAGGCAATCTCCTTCTTATGTCAAACACCTTAGATGCTTCAGCCGCTATTAACCGTGGCATCTAAGGGGTTAACATGTTGGGATCTAAAGTCATTCCGCTTCCACCAGTTGTGGCGAGAGCCCAGTTCTTATTGTATTCAATAATAAGGGCCTAAGTGACACAGCCATTTTTCTTTTCTCATACATTCACAAGTACCAGCATCAGTCCAGCTTTCTCTCGATCAATGTTTTTTTTTTCCCGTCTGAACGCTTCATCCATATCATAAGCGACTAATGAATCAGGCCAGAGACAGACTCTCTATCCATTATATAGGGGTGAAAAAAAGTGTGCGCTAGTGTGGCTCAGACACGGCATGAAGGCAAGTTAATTTAGGCAGATATATTGATTGGCGATCATAAGTTTAGCAGCCTTGATTTATGGTCCTTTAAAGGGAATTTACGGTTTTTGGCTGCAATTTGTTTTTAAAACATGGATTTTTATGATAACTCACCGTAAAATCCTTTTCTCCGAGACGCTCATTGGGGGACACAGATATTGTGGGTGTATGCTTCTGCCGCTAGGAGGCTGACACTAAGTGAAAAAAAGAGGTTAGCTCCTCCTCCGTCGTATACACCCTTGCCCCTATTGCGGGCGGAACTCAGTTTGGTGCCAAAGCAGCAGGAGGACAACAAAATCAGCCTTAATACAGGTACAACATGTCCAGAAAAGGACCACCCTTATATCACATAAATAAATGCGTATTAACTAAACAAAAACAGAGCCAACTGGCTAATAGGGTGGGTGCTGTGTCCCCCAATGAGCGTCTCGGAGAAAAGGATTTTACGGTGAGTTATCACAAAAATCCTTGTTTCTCCTTCGCCTCATTGGGGGACACAGATACTGTGGGACGTCCTAAAGCAGTACCTGGGTGGGAGAATTGACTCACCGATCCAAGCTACATGCACCTCTTGTTTAAAAGGTGTGCCACCGCTGCTTGGAGAATCCTTCTACCCAGGCTCGCATCCGCCGAGGCCTGACCATGGATATTATGTTTGGCAAATGTGTGCAGGCTTGACCAGGTTGCTGCCTTGCAAACCTGTTCTGTCGAAGCCTGGTGCCGAAGCGCCCAAGAGGCACCCACTGCCCGGGTAGAGTGCGCTCTGATCCCTGCTGGAATCGGCGTGCCTCTAATGCGGTCGGACTCCTGAATAGTCAAGCGACTCCATCTGGCTATGGTCGATTTTGAGGCAGCAACTCCCTTCCTGCGCCCTTCGGGGAGCACGAACAGCGTGCCGTCCGCGACACGTACCTCCGGATGGCTCTTACCAGGTCAAACGTGTGAAGAGCCTTTTCCACACAGTGAACGGATGCTGGACAAAATGAAGGCAAAACAACATCTTCATTAATGTGAAAAGACCACACGACTTTCGGCAAAAAAGGAGGGGCTGGTCTGAGAACCACCTGGTCCTTATGGAAAGTGAGGAATGGAGCTCGGCAGGATAGGGCCGCCAGCTCTGAAGCCCGCCTGATGGAAGTGATGGCCACTAGGAACACCACTTTCCAGGAATGGTACCTCAAAGAGATATCCTGTAGCGGTTCAAATGGAGCTTCCTGCAGAACACTTAGGACCATGTTCAGGTCCCAGGCGTCCATAGGCGCCTTATAGGGAGATACCAAGTGGGAGACTCCCTGAATGAAAAGTCTTCACCTGCAGATTGGTAGCAATTCTGTGCTGGAACAGGACGGATAAGGCCGATATTTGTCTCCTTAGGGAACTTGGGGCAAAGCCAGAGTCTAATGCTCTACCGACTGAGCTATATGGGCTCTCTAAGCCCGACTGGAGAAAAGACAAGATGTTGGGAATCGAGAATCTCAGCGGAGAAACACCGCGGCCTCGACACCAAGCAAAGAACACCTTCCAGGTGTGGTGGTAAATTCGTGCTGAAGCAGGCTTCCGGGCGCTAATCATTGTAGCGACCACCTCGCTCCCGAACCCTGCCTGGGTTAGAATCCAAGATTCAATGGCCATGCCATCAAACACAGGGTCCCTGATTTCGGGTGGCAAATCGGCCCTTGAGACAGTAGATCTGGGCGTTCTGGCAGGCGCCAAGGAAGGTCGGCGAGCAGTTGCATTAGATCTGCGTCCCACGCTCAACGGGGCCAGTCTGGGGCCAGCAGAATCGCCGGCACCCCTTCCGTCTTGATCTTTTTGATGACTCTCGGAAGTAGTGGCAGTGGGGGAAATAGATATGGGAGGCGAAACTGGTTCCATGGCAGAACCAACGCGTCCACCGCGAATGCCTGCGGGTCCCTGGCCTGAGCGACATATGTGGGCACCTTGGCATTCCTTCTGGAAGCCATCAGGTCCACATCCGTAGCTCCCCACAATTGAGAAATCTGCTGAAAAACTTCAGGATATAGAGACCACTCTCCGGATGCAAGACCCTGCCGGATGAGAAAGTCTGCCACCCAATTTTCCACGCCCCGGAATGTGGACAGCCGAAATCACCGAGTGGTTTGCTTCGGCCCACTGAAGAACGAGCTCCACCTCGCGCATGGTTGCTCTGCTGCGGGTGCTCCCTTGATGATTTATGTAAGCCACCGCCGTGGCGTTGTCCGATTGAATCCGGACGGGGCGGCATGCTAGAAAGTGATGAAACTTCTGCAGAGCCAGCCGAATTACTCATATCTCCAATAAGTTGATCGGGAGGAGTGCCTCCTGTGGCGACCACCATTCCTGGGTTGTGTGGTGGCGAAACACCGCTCCTCCACCGAGGAGACTGTCGTCGGTTGTCATTACCAGCCAATAATCTGGGGGGAAAGGTTTCCCCTGGGCCAGAGAGGAACTGGTTATCCACCATCCAAGCGACTACCTGACTTGGGAGGACAGTCGGCACCGCCGATCGAGCGTGAAAGGATTCTTGTCTCAGGCTGACAAGAGGGCGTGCTGCAGGGGGTGAAGGTGGAACTGGGCGACAGGTATCGCTTCCATTGCTGCAACCATTTTCCCTAGAATCCTCATCCTGGATCGGATGGTATGAGGGACTGGTTGGCGAAGTGTCCAGACACCCTGCCGGAGAGCTAGCGCCCTTTCCTGAGGGAGAATTACCAACCCTCGGCAAGAGTCGAAGATCATTCCTAGGAAGGAGATCCTCTGAGCTGGCACAAGGGATGACTTCTTTGCATTGCCAACCATCCTAAGTGGGCAAGAGTAACTAGCATGATGTTGACCTTTTCCTCGCATGCCGGTATTGACGGGCCCTTGACCAAGAGGTCCTCCAGATAAGGCAAGATGACTATGCCTCGAGAATGCAGTGTGGCCATGACAACTGCCATAACCTTTGTGAACACTCTGGGAGCCGTGGCTAGCCCGAAGGGTAGCGCTACGAACTGAAAATATTGATCGCCGATGGTGAAGCGTAGAAACCTCTGATGAGGAGGAAAAATGGGAATATGCAGATATGCATCCTGGATGTCTATTGAGGCCAAGTATTCTCACTGCTCCATGGCCGATATGAATGAATGGAGAGACTCCATCTGGAGATGTCTGATCCTGATGAATTTGTTCAGAAGCTTCAGGTCCAAAACAGGCTTGACAGACCCGTCCTTTTTGGGAACCGCAAAAAGGTTGGAATAGAACCCCTGAGCTCTTTCGTGTTCCAGCACTGGAACAATGACTCCGTTGTGCTGGAGCGATTTGATGACTCCCAATAGAGCCCTTGCCTGGGTATCCACCCTGGGAAGCCGGAAAGAAAAAACCGTCTTGGAGGATATCTGACAAATTCTATTTTGTAACCTGAGACCACCAATTCCTTTCCCCATGCGTCGTGAGCGACATTGACCCAGACGTGGTGAAACCAGAGTAAGCGGCCGCCCACCTTGCCGGTGTCGTCTGGTAAAGGCGTCGAGTCATTTGGCTGACGATCTTTGGGATCTGGATCCCCTCGATCTGGGCTGCTGAGTATGTATTCTCCCCAAAGGTTGGCTCTATACGAGACCTGCCGCTCCTTATCCTGGTTGGGGCTGCCTGAGGTGGTGGAATTGGCCGCTGTAGTCCACCCGGGGTTGCGAAAGGCCCGAAAACGTGCCTGAAAACGGGTGACAAAAAAGCATTTTGACCTTTTGTTGAGGGAGAAACCCGCTCTTTCCTCCTGTGGAGTCGGAGATAAGTTGATCCAACTTCTCCCCAAATAGGTGGCCGCACTGATAAGGCAGGGAACTCAAGGACTTCTTAGAAGTAGAATCGGCTCGCCATGTCCTTAACCATAGGGCTCTTCTGATAGAAATTGCATTAGCGGCAGCAAATGCCGAGCAATTGTCCGCATCCAAAGACGCATTGATTACATAGTCTCCGGCCATCGCCATCTGACCTGCGACCTCCGAAATATCTGCAGGTAGATCCTGCTCCTGCGCAACCTTGTTTAATGTTTCTGACCATGATATCATAGCCTTGGCTACCCAAGTTGCTGCGAATGAGGGAGTGAGCGCTGACCCTGACGCCTCATAAACTGAGCGAGCTAAGCTCTCTATAAGGCGGTCCGTGGGATCCTTAATTGAGGAAGCACTAGGGGCGGATAGCAGGGTCTTAGTAGCTAGGCGCGAAATCGGAGGATCCACCATCGGGGATTCCATCCATTTTTTACGGAGGTCCGGAGCAAACGGATACCTTGTTTCGAGTGCCTTTTGACCCGAGAAACGCCTGTCTGGACGTTCTCTGTGCCGCTGCACTATGTCCTCAAACACCGGGCGAGAGGAAAAAATTCTGTGCGGGCGCTTCACTTGCTTACATGCCACTTCATGCCCCGTAGCCGCTGCGGGATCATCCTCAATCCCCAAGGTCTGATTGACGCCTTCTATGAGGCTGTCCACTGTTTCACGTGACGCTGGAGTATCCAGGTCAAGGGGCTCGTCTGAGTCGAATTCTGAGGTCTGCTCGCTGGTGACGAGAAGCAGAACTTACGGATGCCAAGGCACCGGATGGACTGGGCGACACCGTGTGGATTCGTTTCCCTCGGGTCTGCCTGGAGTGAGAGTGGCCCCTGCAGGCGAGAGGCTCTTGTGAGGTGGAGGTCTCCTCTAAGGCCGGAGAGCCACTGTCCCTGCACCCATCTGATGCCTGAAGGGACTCAATTGCATGAACTGTGACAGTGATAGGGCCCACTCTGGGGGGCTTGGCACATTGGTCGCGGTTGCATGGGAGGACAGACACTGAGGTTCTGTTAGGTGTCGGGTTCCGGGTGCTGCACAGCAGGAATCCCGAGCCTTGTCCTCTGCGGTCTGCCCACACCAGCATTGTGGGTTCGGTCGCAGGGGAGGGCTCCTGGGTGCGTTTGGAGTCGCCGACTTTGCATAATCGCTTGCTCTGCGCCCGCGGAAGAGATGCATGCTGCTTCTTCGGACATGCTATATCTGTCCGCTGCTGGGGATAGGGGGAAGGAGGTAGCACCTCTTTTCCTGTGGTCTCCCGGGCAGCACTTACCCCAGTCCTGTGCCCCCCCCCGTTCCTGGACGCCTTCGCACAAAAATCGTGCGCCACCAGCTGTGGGGCGGACCGCCAGCATATAAACCTGTTCAGGGGCAGTACTTCCGGGTCTGCGGCCTAGCCGTGCTCCGAAGCCGGGGACTAAATTTATCCCCTGCCGCCCAGGCCTGGGGGGCGGGCCGCCGAAAGTGTGACGCGCGGCCTGGAGGCGGAACTTCCGGTCGCGGCCTAGCTTTGGCTAAAGCCGCAGCCTCAATTTATCCCCTGCCCTGCCCTGACGGGGGGGGGGCGACTATGGCGCCGCAAAAAAATGGCGCTACTTACTGGCGCGGGCTTCTCCGCACCGCTCTGCAGCTACTGGCCGGTGGCATCTGACAGCTAAGGGCTCCAGCCCAGGATCTTCGCCGCAGGAGCCCTCCCAGGCCCTCTCCTCACTGACGATCCTCTTCAGCTTACCAGCTCAGGTGTGTGAGGGGGCCTTGACAAAATAGGACGGTGCAGGCACCCTAGCTCCATCTAACCCCTTCAGGGGGTGAGGAGAGGGACCATCCGCCGCCTTGCAGCACCGCAGTCTAAGCATTGGTGGAGAAGTGGGGGCTGCACGGACTAGTCTTGTGCCGCTGCACGGACTAATCTTGTGCCTCTGTACAGCCCATGGTTTCAATACCTAGGGGTGGCCAGGGCTAAGTCCGGCATTGTGTCCCACGTCGCGGGAGAGGATATGTGGAGGGACACTCGCACGTGCTCGACCGTTGATGGTTTGGGGAGATCGGACCCTTTCAATAGGGTCCGTCGCCCCTGTCTCATCTTCATGGGAAAAAAAAAAAAAAATCTGGAGCAAAACCAGACGTGTGTGCCTCCATGGACACTAAGCAAAAAACTGAGTTCTGCCCGCAATAGGGGCGAGGGTGTATACGACGGAGGAGCTAACCTCTTTTTTTCACTTAGTGTCAGCCTCCTAGCGGCAGAAGCATACACCCCACAGTATCTGTGTCCCCCAATGAGGCAAAGGAGAAAAAAAGGCTTTCATTCATCCTTCCATGTCCAGTGCTGAGCCTCTGCCACTGCCCTCGGTAATTGTCTTCAGCGTTGACGTCACATCAACAGCGCAGCAGACAAGTAATGATCTCTAAGCAGCTTGTGCCATCTACTGGGACAGACATTGAGCTCTTGGATTGGCTGCAGCGCTATCAACAAGATGTCAGTGCATCAGATAATAGCAGACACCGGGAGCAACATCACAGTCTCAGCGCTGGACCTGGGGAGGGTGAGTAAAAGGCAGTTTGTTTTCTATTAAACAAACTGCAGCTGGGAGACAGGGGCTTTCAAAACCCAGAAAACCTCATTAATTTGGGCAGATCCCAACTGAATCAGGACAAAAGGATCACTCGGCCCTCACACAGTTTGCATCCGGTGAAGTGCTGCTGACCACGATGATTTTACCAGAGGTGGTTGGTGGACAGTAATCTGAGCCTAACAGGCCAATTATTATCTGCCTGTGTAAAAGGGTCTTTCGGCCTTGAATCTATAAGCAAAATCTGCACTTGACACAAGGAGTTTTCTGTGTACTTGCATCAAACTCTATAGAAATCTTACTCCATTTTGACGGTACAGGAAATGATTGAGTAGATTCAATGCGGTTAAAAATTGAATCATTTCCCTGTAGGAAAGTTTTTTACATTTTCTCCAGTTTTGACAGATTTATGTGAACCCGAGCGATCATACATTTAATAGCACAAGCTCTTTAAATACACCCCTGCAGAAGAGATAAATGGCCTTTTCATTATTTGGCCTGTAAAAGCCAAGCGTTGCCAATTTTTTAATGAAACGCAAGTGCAAAAAAAAAAAATATATATATATATATATATATATATATACACACACACACAGTAGGTACAGAAAGGATTCAGACCCCTTTAAATTTTTCACTCTGTTTTATCGCAGTCATTTGGTAAATTCAAAAAAGTTCATTTTTTTCTCATTAATGTACACTCTGCACCCTATCTTGTCTGAAAAAAAAAAACAGAAATGTAGAAATTTTTGCAAATTTATTATGAAAGAAAAACTGAAATATCACATGGTCATAAGTATTCAGACCCTTTGCTCAGACACTCATATGTAAGTCACATGCTGTCCATTTCCTTGTGATCCTCCTTGAGATGGTTCTACTCCTTCATTGGAGTGCAGCTCCAAAATCATGGCTGTACTAGCTCAAAAGGGTGCGTCTACTCAATACTGAGCAAAGGGGCTGAATACTTATGACCATGTGATATTTCACTTTTTATTTTTTTTAATAAATTTGCAAAAATTTCTACATTTCTGTTTTTTTTTCTCTCAAGATGGGGTGCAGAGTGCACATTAATGAGAAAAAAATAAACTTTTTTGAATTTACCAAATGGCTGCAATGAAACAAAGAGTGAAAAATTTAAATGGGTCTGAATACTTTCCTTACCCACTGTATATATATATTTATTTATTTTTTTAACTCCAAAATATGTGCATTTAAGAAAAAAATTGCCCCAGAGGTGTTCATATCCTTAAAGATCCAAAAGATTATACTGAATTTTTGGGGATTTCTATTTGAAAGCTGCAGAGACTGCAGTCATTTCACACATGAATTAATGACATCTGTACAACCACGACCTCAACGTAAAGGGAAGATGTGACTCTCCAAATACTCAGAAAACAAAAGCTTCTTGGCACAAATATTGAATTTCATAGTTTTTTCTTATAAACGCCAACATTTTGGTTTGGCGATTCCTGCCAGGACTCAGAAGTCAAGTGCTGGTACTGATAAGTATGCTACGGCAATAACAGACCAGTGTTCCTAATATACCTTTATAAAATCGATTTAATCTACATTCAGTTTTACACTTTTAAATTGATAGCAAACATGCCAAGAAGGGTACCGCTGTCCCACACCGCGCCAGTGTTTTTATGGATTTATTATCCTCCGTAAAGTATATTCACAGGGTACAAAGTTGGTTCCCACAGAGACATTTCTAGAAAAAAAACACTTGGAAAAGTTTGTAGCTCACTGGCAATTTTTATTAAGAGCTGCAAGATAATGGACACGACAATTGTTGTGATGTGACACCATGGTCAAGAACCCATAAAACCAATGCAGACTCCGGAACAGACCCCTTAAACAAATGTATACCCCAGACCGCTAATACTATGTAGGCCTCTGATGAGACCACTAAACAAATACAGACCCTAAATAAACAGTCACCTTACTTCCTAAACTAATACAGATCCCTAAATAAAAGAGAATTCTAACTATAATCCCTAAAGACCGTCTAAATAAATGGAAACCGAAGACCAAACCCACTAAATAGACCCCAGAGCAGACCCTCAAAACTAATACAGACCCCAAAGCAGACCTCGTAAACTAATACAGAACCCAACATAGACTCCATAGACTAATACAGACCCCAGACCAGATTCACAAACTTATACAGAGCCCCTAAACTTATACAGATACAGAGCAGACCCCTTAAACCAATACGGACCCAAAACTCCTTAAACTAAAAACAGATCAAGGTCCAGACTCCCTAAAGAAATGCAGACCCAGGACCAGACTCCCTAAATTAATAAAGATCTCACCGCCCCTAAACTAATACAGACCCAGAGCATAACCCCTTAAACTAGTAAAGACCCAGTACTAAACCCCTTAAACTGATACAAACTCTAGAGCCCCCAAACTAATACAGACCCTGGAGCCCCCTAAACTAATAAAGACCTCGGACCAGACCCCTAAACTAAGACAGACCCCAGACTCACTAGACTAATAGACCCCAGATCAAATCCCCAAACTAATACAGAGCCCCTAAATTAATACAAATTCAGAGCAGACCCCCTAAACCACGGCAGTGGAGTCGGAGTCGTGGAGTCAAAGCCGGTGTCATGGAAACTGAGGAGTCTGAGTCGGAGGTTTGGCTTACAGCCCTGGCAGAGCTGTGGAGTTGGAGCCGGAGCCCATTTTGGTGGAGTCGGAGTCGATGTCATGAAAACTGAGGAGTCAGAGGTTTGGCTTACCAACTCCACAGCCCTGCCCTAAACTAGGAAAGACTAAATACTAAACCCCTTAAACTAATACAGACCCTAGAGGTCCTAAATTTATACAGACCCAGGAGAGACCCCTTAAACTAATACAGACCTAGGACCAGACCACCTAAACTAATACAGACCCCAGACAAGATCTCCAAATTAATACAGAGCCCCTAAATTAATGCAGATACAGAGCAGACCCTTTAAACTAATACAGGACCAGACTAACACAGACCGAGTTCCAGACCCCCTAAACAAATGCAGACCCGGGACCAGATCCGGGCCTAGACTAATACGGACCTCACAGCCCCGAAACTAATAAAGATCCAGAGCAGACCCCTAAACTAGTAAAGACTCAGTACTAGACCCCTTAAATTAATACAGATCCTAAACTAATACACTACTGTTCAAAAGTTTAGGGTCACTTAGAAATTTCCTTATTTTTGAAAGAAAAGCACAGTTTTTCCCAATGAAGCTAACATTAAATGATTCAGAAATACACTATATACATTGTTAATGTGGTAAATGACTATTCTAGCTGCAAACATCTGGTTTGTAATGCAATATCTTCATAGGTGTATAGAGGCCCATTTCCAACAACCACCACTCCAGTGTTCTTATGGTACTTTGTGCATGCTATCTGTGTAAGAAAGCTAATGGATGGTTAGAATACCCTTGAAAACCCTTGTTCAAGAATGTTAGCACAGCTGAAAACAGTTTGACCGATTAGAGAAGCTATAAACCTGACTTTCCTTTGAGCTAGTTGAGAATCTGGAGTATTACATTTGTTGATTCCATTAAACTCTCAAAATGGCCAGAAAAAAAGAACTATCATGTGAAACACGACAGTCTATTCTTGTTCTTAGAAATGAAGGCTATTCCATGCGAGAAGTTGCCAAGAAACTGAAGATTTCCTACAACGGTGTGTTCTACTCCCTTCAGAGGAGAGCACAAACAGGCTCTAACCAGAGTAGAAAGAGAAGTGGAAGGCCCCGCTGCACAACTGAGCAACAAGACAAGTACATTAGAGTCTGTAGTTTGAGAAATCGACGCCTCACAGGTCCTCAACTGGCAGCTTCATTAAATAGTACACGCAAAACGCCAGTGTCAACGTCTACAGTGAAGAGGCGACTCCGGGATGCAGGCCTTCAGGGCAGACTGGTAAAGAAAAAGCCATATCTGAGACTGGCTAATAAAAGGAAAAGATTAACATTGACAATAGAACACAGACATTGCAACAGTGGAAGATTGGAAAAAAGTGTTACGGACAGGCAAATCAAAGTTTGAGGTGTTTGGATCACACAGAAGAACATTTGTGAGATGCAGAACAACTGAAAAGATGCTGGAAGAGTGCCAGACGCCATCTGTCAAGCATGGTGGAGGTAATGTGATGGTCTGGGGTTGCTTTGGTGCTGGTCAAGTGGGAGATTTGTACAAGGTAAAAGGGATTTTGAATAAGGAAGGCTATCATTCCACTTTGCAACGCCATGCCAAACCCTGTGGACGGGGCTTGATTGGAGCCAATTTCATCCTACAACAGGACAATGACCCAAAGCACACCTCCAAATTATGCAAGAACTATTTAGGGAAGAAGCAGGCAGCTGGGATTCTATCTGTAATGGAGTGCCCAGCGCAGTCACCAGATCTCAACCCCATTGAGCTGTTGTGGGAGCAGCTTGACCGTATGTTACGCAAAAAGTGCCCATCAAGCCAAACCAACTTGTGGGAGCGGCTTCTGGAAGCATGGGGTGAAGGAAATTAACTGCTAGAATGTCAACGGTCTGCAATGCTGGAATTGCTGCACAGGGAGCATTCTTTGACGAAAGCAAAATTTTAAGGAGAAAATTATTATTTCAAATAAAAATCTTTTTTTTCAAACCTTGTCAATGTCTGGACTAGATTTTAAATTCATTTGGCAACTCATTTGATTAATAAAAGTATGAGATTTCATGGAAAACACAACATTTTCTGGGTGAACCCAAAATTTTGAACGGTTATGTACATACTCAAAGCAGCCCCCCCAAAAATTAATATAGACATCGAACTAGACTCCCTAAACTAATACAGACCACTTAAACTAGCTCAGACCTTGAAAACAAATATAAACCTCAGATCCCCTAAATAAACACAGACCCCCACAGCTGAATACAAAAACCAGCAGCACAGCCAGCTCTCGTACTATGGAGCCGCCGGCTGTGGTGGCAGGAACAAGAATTTGCTCCTTTTTTTTTTACGCTGTAATAAAGTACGTTGTTATTTGTGGAGCTGCGCCTTCATCAATATGGAGCACCATTATGTAATTAGTAAGTCTCCCCCCCCATATGCCCTTCACCACATTCAGTTCACAATCGGCCAAGGACTCTGCATGAAAGGCAGCTCATTCAGCCATTCCTTTACAATCAGGGACCAAGGACAGGCTTCATCTTCTAACTAGGCCTCGTTTCCATGGAAATCACTAATACGCCAAAAAGAACTGCACGGTTATAACAGATGTTTACTTACACTTCCTGCCCAAAGGTCCGACGATCTCCCCAATAACATGTAGTAAACATATACTATTTCACCCTTTTTAATTTTCACAAAACGACAGTCCGGCCCCGTGAAATCTTGTATGGCTTTACCCCTGCACATTAATTCTGCGGAGAGAGAGAGGAAAAGAATAGAAATAAATAACATGAATGGGTATATATACACACACACATATATATATATATATATATATATATATATATATATATATATATATATATACACTGTGTTCCAAATTATTATGCAAATTGGATTTAAGTGCCATAAAGATGTAATTTTTTGTTTTTCAAATAAACTCATAGATGGTATTGTGTATCAGGGCTCTTTGGATCACTGAAATCAATCTCAAACGCCTGTGATAATTAGTTTACCAGGTGAGTCCAATTAAAGGAAAACTACTTAAGAATGATGTTCCACATTATTAAGCAGGGCACAGGTTTCAAGGAATTTAGGAAATAAAAAGGACCTCTCTGCTGCTGAAAAGCATCAAATAGTGCAATGCCTTGGTCAAGAGATGAAAACAATAGATATTTCCCAAAAATTTAAACGTGACCATCGTACTGTTAAGAGATTTGTGGTTGATTCTGAGCACAGACATGTTTGTGCTGATAAAGGCAGAATGAGGAAGGTTTCTGTCAGGCAAGTTCATTGGATTAAGAGAGTGGCTGCTAAAAAGCCATTACAAACCAGAAAACAGATATTTAAAGCTGCTGGTGCCTCTGGAGTTCCTCGAACCTCAAGGTGTAGGATCTCTCAAAGGCTTGCTGTGGTGCATAAACCTACTATTCGGCCACTCCTAAAAAGTGTTCACAAGCAGAAATGGTTGCAGTGGGCCCAGACATACATGAAGACTAATTTTCATACAGTCTTGTTTACTGATGAGTGTCGAGCAACCCTGGATGGAGTAGTGGATGGTTGGGGGATGGCCACTATGTCCCAACAAGGCTGCGACGTCAGCAAGGAGGTGGAGGAGTCATGTTTTGTGCCGGATTCATGGGGAAACAGCTGGTAGGGCTCTTTAAGATTCCTGAAGGTGTGAAAATGACCTCTGCAAAGTATATAGAGTTTCTGACTGACAGCTGTCTTCCATGGTATAAAAAGCAGAAACGTGCCTTCAGGAGCAAAATCATTTTCATGCATGACAATGCCCCATCTCATGCTGCAAAGAATCCCTCTGAGTCATTGACTGCTATAGGCATAAAAGGAGATAAACTCATGGTGTGGCCACCATCTTCCCCTGACCTCAACCCTATAGAGAACCTTTGGAGTATCATCAAGCAAAAGATCTATGAGGGTGGGAGGCAGATCACATCCAAACAGCAGCTCTGGGGGCTATTCCGACTTCATGCAAAGAAATACAAGCAGAAACTCTCCAAAAACTCACAATTTTAATGGATGCAAGAATTGTGACATCACAGAAGGGTTCCTATGTTACCATGTAACTTGGCCTGTTAAGCTATTTAACTCCAAAATATCCTTTTTGTTTAGTGAATGTGACCTCCTAATGCTGCAAATTCCACAAATGAGCATTTTCAGTTCTTTAAAACATTTCAAATGTTTAGAAATTCTAGTGTGCCTAATAATTTGGAACAGTGCAATTTGAGTTTTTATTCATTTTGGAGATTATACTGTTATCATTGGGAGGTTTCTTCAATAAAATTTGTTGTATACTCTAACGGGTGATGACTTTTATTAGACTGACTGTCATTTGTACCGACTATTTAGGAAAATCAGAGAAAAATATCATTTGCATAATAATTTGGAACACAGTGTATATATACACACACTTCTGTGAGCAATCTAATATTTTTAGTATTAGCATCCCTATAATGACTTCACAACAACCACCGATACCCATTTGTCCCGTACGCATTAGGCTACTTTCACACTAGCGTTTCCTGGAGCTGCGGAGGGATGTGCACGGCGGCCATGAAGCTCCGCCCACGGCCGCACATCCTCCAGTCAGCTCTGCCTATGGGCGCATGACGCTGAATGCGAACCCTATCTTTAGCATTGTGTACCCAGGCCATGCGCAGGTATGCGTTTGCCGGCGCATGCGTCCTTTTGACGGTGCGCCGAGCGCACCAAAATGCAACACGGTGCATTTGGCACAGGTTGGCGCACCGTCAAAAGGACGCATGCGCCGGCAAACGCATACTTGCACACGGCCTGCAAACCCAATGCTAAAGATAGGGTACGCGTCATGGCCTATAGGCGGAGCTGATCGGAGGAGGTGCGGCCGTGGGCGCAGCTTCACGGTGGCCGTGCGCATCCCTCCGCAGCTCCAGGAAACACTAGTGTGAAAGTAGCCTTAGACACCCACTTATAGGGTAGGGGCTTATACACAGCCGGCACAGGACTCCTAGGGGTACACGGGGACTCTACTAAAGCACTGATTCTAGAAGAGATCAATTTGGTACTGTACGTGCCTAGCAAAGCCAGTATGGCCTCCAAACATGCCCAACAGAACTTATACAAGCTCCGTTCCCTTGTGCACCAACCCTATGACCCAATGCACATGACGTATTATGGATCCATGTTTGATGAATCCGTAACATGGTGCCCATCCACTCCTATGGGCTCAATCTGCGCTAAAATAATCGTAGCCTTCTCTCTTGCTTGCAGTATTAGACGCTTGTAGGACAGAATACAGTGTTTCATAGATTGCCTACAATTTCATAATATTTAATATGTGAAGACACGGCCTGCGGCCATAAAGAAAAGTGCTGTGTCTATGGTCACGCAGACCTTTGATGTATGAGTGTACGAGAAGCAGAGCTCAACATGGTGCTGCACATGCATGGGGAGGGGGGGTGACATGGCGCTGCACATGCATGGGGGGTGTGGGGCTCATGCAGTATGTATAGGGAGGCTTTGTGGGGATCATGCCGTATATGGGGAGGCTGTGTGGGGCTCATGTCGCATATGGGGGAGGCTGTGTGGGGCTCATGCCGCATATAAGGGGCTGTTGGGGGACTCATACGATTACAGCCCCTTCTGTATCTCGGGTTCAAACAATATATAGGGGGTGTGTCCGCATACTTAATTCTGCTCAGTATTAAGTGATACAATTAATATTAATATAATTATCAATAATATAATAATTATAATATATTAATATTGAGCAGAATTAATTTCAGCCTAATGGTTCGGCCATCCACAACAGTCACGGTCTCTCATGTGGTCCCTCGGGAAAATTAATTGCCCACCCCTGCTCTAGATCCTTTGAAAAGCTGGCAATTCATATGCCGCGTACATGTAAATTACAGAGTGACAGGTTAGAACAAAATAAATATATACACAAAGAATATGTAGATATATAGATGTCAGCGACACACACATATACATATATATATTACTATTACGTACATAAATAGTAGATAGAAGAAAAGCCAGAAATTCAGCAGCCGTGTAGTGTAAAATCACAGCGTGACAGGATAGAATAGGATAGAATAGACAATCATTGCGGTGAATTTCAACTGCGGTGAACTCGACTCTGCACCGTGCAACTTTCCCACGGTGTTACCGGGGACCTCACCAAGGTCACGGCAGTTCAGTCCAGCTAGGAACACAGCCTTAGTGACCAGAGGTAACCTCTATGACGTCACCGCTAGACACTGAGGCTGCACTCGCAGTTCAGTCGTCAGTGGTTATCAGCCTGGACAGTCGCATCTTGACACCGTCCAGATTGAAAACTATTTCTCCTCCAGACATGGATTACGGCGTGGGACAGAATGACGGAAAGGTGAGGGATATTGTTGTTTTATTATTTTTAGTTTATTACAGGAGAATGAGTGCTTCGGTGGAATTAGGTTGTAAGATGGTTTAATTAAGATTATTAAAGGAGTCTGTGTCATTGTTTTCAATTAAAGGACTTTATTCTTGGTGTGTGTGTTTTCTTACAATGTGACTATGGGGTTAGTAATGGGGGCGTCTTATTGACGCCTCTCCATTACTAACCTCGGGGCTTGATATCATCTGACCATACAAAGGTGACATTAACCCCACAATTATGAACCCCACTTGCCACCGCTACAGGGCAAGTGGGAAGAGCGAGGCTAAGTGCCAGAATCGGCGCATCTAATAGATGTGCCTTTTATGAGCAGCTGCGGGCTGATATTTTTAGGCTGGGGGGGCCAATATCAGTGGCCCCTTACCAGCCTGAAAATATCAGCCCCCAGCTGTCAGCTTCAGTAAGGCTGGTTGTCAAAAATGGGGGAGAACCCACGCTGGTTTTTTAAATATTTATTCAAATAATTAAAAAAAAAAAAAACAGCATGGGGACCACTCTATTACTGATAACCAGCCTTGCTGAAGCTGACGGCTGTTGCAGCCCCCAGCTGTGAGCTTTGCCTGGCTGGTTATCAGAAAACCATGGGAAACCACGCAGTTCTTTATACAGCACAGGAGCGATGAATACTCCCATCATCCGCTCCTGCTCTGTTATTAGTGGCAGCAGGCGTTGGATGATGAGAGCGGTAGTCCCATCAGCTGACACCAGTGACTGGAGGTAAACTTTATACCTCTGATCACAGCTGAGTGCTCTCTGTTATGATGAGTCACCGAAGGAGGAAAGAACAAAATACCAGCTAAGTCCAGAAAAACCAGAGAGGTTGGCAGCTATCGGATTGCAGACCCCTGAACCTATCCACAACAACTAGCAGTAGCCGTGGGGGGTTCCTACGGTGCCCTAGACCCCTCGATCACAGCCGGAGAACTATATAGCCTAAAGACAGAAAGGGGAAAAACTAAACTGCCCCAGAGCAGACCCCAAAGCAATAGGCAGCCCCCAACATATAATGACGGTGAAGCAAGATGAAAACACTAACACAGATAGAAAGATAGGTTGAGCAAATGATGGGGCCCAAGCTAACTACATAGGACAGGATAGGAAAGCTGCTGTCTGCCATCCGCAAAAACCCTATCAATATGAGCCAACCGACTGATAGGAAAAACAGGCCCTGAAGTCGCTAGGCTTCAAAAGACTATATCAACACTCAGGTATATTCTGAAGACAGAGCAAAAGAACAACAGATCAGAGACAAAAATGGAATTCAGCTCACCCCCGGCTGGGGATGGCAGAACTCCCAAAAAACAAGGCAAAACAAAAACAAAACTGAAGAGTACAAAGCAGAGCAGAAAAACTTAGCTTTGAGATGCAGGAATCAGACTGGTCTCCAAGAATCCAGCAGGAAAATCACCAGCCAGGAAGAAGGGCGTCGGCAGCCTTATATCCAGTCCTCAATTCCAGCCACCCAGTCATCATCTAGCTGCCCAGGTGTTTGGTAATCAGTCTCACTACCTTCCTTCACTAGAGGAGGGAGTTCATCAGACCTCAATGGTGAAGGGAAAAATGAACTCACAACAGCTCTTGCTGTCTGTTGACAGCGTGGGAATCGCGGCTCTCTGACCGGCGGGGATGGTTTCACCGCCGATCAGAAGCAGTGTTTGCCGCGCTGTCATTCGCATCACCGCATGTCAAGCACTCTATTGTCGGGCCCCCCAAGAGAATGGGGTCCGGGTCCGCTCTGCTGGTTGACAGGTTGTATGGACGCATCATGCAGCCTGCCATCTAGAGGTAACGAAGCTGATTGTGAGGTCACATCCTGCTGTCCTTGACTTTTCTGCAGCACATACGCTGCAAGAAAAGTCAACCTGCATATTTGCAGTGTTTTTTCACCATCCATGCAAGTCAATGGATGAAAAACGCTGAAAAAAAAAGCTGTGAGAAGTGACGTGCTCTATGTAAAAAAAAACGCTGCAAAGCACAAAATTCTGATGACAAAAAAAACAATGTGTGTGCATGAGATTTCTGAAATCTTATAGGCTTTGCAGGTACTGTAAAACGAGGCTTAAAATTAGCATAAAAAAGCATAAAAAAAAACAAGCAGCAAAAATGCTCAGTGTGAACTTACCCGTAAACTGACAATTGTCCTTATAGTGCGGATGGAAATTATACACACAAACAGCATGACTAGAGGAAATGACGCTTATCTTTATTGTGCACTTTGTCAGCGGAGTTATCCCTGTATACAGAGTCACTATGTGTAATAGTAATTTCCGGAAGAATGTGAACATTGAGGTCAATGTCATTAAAAGAACTTTCATTCCTTGCAAAGACAAGGAAGCAACAAGTCCAAAGTCGGACCCCTACCTATCCGACTGCATGGTGCAAACACCACCCTCCCCTTCCTGAATTGTCTAACCTGCCAAAAATAATATCCTGGTGACAATATCACTTTGCTCAACCGCCATCGCTAAGGATGAAGCATCGCAGTTGGCCACGACTATCCGCCCTAGTGGTACAACAACAGGACCTTGGCGCTGTGGTCGTGTTACGTCATGATGGAGGCCACAACTTTCAATTGGAATTTTCACGCAAAATGGCAGGGGAAGGAAAAAAGTTCTGAGCTTATCAGCGCAGTGCAACTTTTCGGGATTTTCCTGTTCTCCAAAAGAACTTTTAATAAATAGGGTCGACGATAAACCTCTTTATCCGGAGGTTCACGGCTGCTATGGGAGCGTCGGGGGTCACGTCAATATTTATACTGCTGGGGTTGAAATGCAGCAAGTTATCTGCCCATTTTATGAGTTTGTTCCGGAAATTAATACATGTCGTAACCGTCTCCGATTTGAGAGGGTGGGGTGTCACTGTTTTGCGCAATTATACATACAGGATCCGGGGCGGACACACCAATGGTGCACCTGGGCAACTACACAGGGGCCCAAGAGTTTAGGGAGCCCACTTAATCCTCCAAAAAAGAAAAAGGCTTCTGTCACTGACACATTACTGGACTGTAATGTTGCCTCACAGGGGTCCCCCAAGGTTGTATGCGCCCCCGAACAGGCCACGCAAATGTCAGGATTCACAGGTCACTGGTCCACCAGCCATGTAAGTATTCCGTGGACAAGAGTCCTACGAACCTCGGCCTACCCGCGGCGTCCGTGGTACCTTTTCTGATTACTAAGCCAGCTGACATTTTTCATAACAAGGAGCCGGGATGGCGCAGGTAGTAGGAGGCTGCCAGCGCTCTTATCTGGTGGCCTCAGACTACTGATGAGGGTCTTGCAAATCTCTTTGCTCAATTCCATCATCCAAATCCTTCAGCTTAATTCATTATTTGTGACTTTTCAAAATGTTGCATAAGTTTGGTGCATTTCTACTCCAGTGCAAAATATTTCTCATTTTTCTTATTTTTTTTTTGCAGTTGAGAATTTGTGTGTAGGATCGTGCAACTTACGACTCCAAAAAGAAGAAAAAAACAAACAAGAATATTTGAATATATGTCAAATTCAAACACCGGATTGATGAATTTGGTGCAAAAATCCACGAGTGCAAAAAGAAAAACAAGAAACTAGCAAATGATGAGTCAGATATACCACAGATCCGCTTGTTTTGTCGCCATGGATGCTCCGCTTATCGACTTCGTTATCAGAAGTATTAACCCGTCTCTGATGACCTTAAAGGAGAACCGCTCCAAATTAGCAACAAAGTCTAAAACTGGAGGGATAGGTGCAGAAGTCATCCAATGCAACAGTGTCCAAGTGTTATCTAAGTCCAAGTGTGCCAGGTGAGATAGCTGCAGCCATAAAAGTGCAGCACAACAATGGCACAAGTGTGAGGACTGAGCCATCAGGGGGGTGTCTTGGGGTGGGGGCCCCTCTCCAGACCCTCTGCTCCCCCCTCCCCCCAGAGATACAATGTAACCATTCCCTGCTACTCACTGCTACATTCTGGGTCTGCGCAGCGCTTCCTCTCGGAGAACCTCCTGTCCTGGGCTGTGCTGCTGCTGAGAAGGGGCTGCCACAACAGGAGCAGGAGGTAGATGGGGGCTCTGGCTGCAGCCATGTCAGCAGCAGGGTGGCAGTGTCCTGGACATGGAGGGGAAAAGGAGGAGAGAGCATGAGCAGAGAGAGGCAGACACGTCAGCAGGAGACAGCAAGGCAAGGAGGTGGAGGAGGAGACTGCTGGAGAGAGAGGGCAGGAGCCAGGAAGAGCTGGGAGCTAAGCTGCTGCAGAACTACAAGGCTCAGCAAGCTTCAGCTCTACCACTACATGCCAGAAATGGAGAACTACAAACCCCAGCATGCTCTACAACCTGTACTTCTAAAATGCATTATTGGGAGAGAATAGTGTGAACTTTAGGTGCAGTGATGACAATTTATGGGGTTGTAGAACTAGAAGTCCCAGCATGCTCCATCCAGTACTGCATGCTGGAGATGGAGAACTACAAACCCCAGCATGCTCTACAACCTGTATATGTAAAAGTGTATTATTAGCAGAGAATAGTGGGAGCTTTATGTGCAGTGATGACCCTTATGGGGTTGTAGAACTAGAAGTCCCAAGCATGCTCCATCCAGTACTGCATGCTGGAGATGGAGAACTACAAACCCCAGCATGCTCTACAACCTGTATATGTAAAAGTGTATTATTAACAGAGAATAGTGGGAGCTTTATGTGCAGTGATGACCCTTATGGGGTTGTAGAACTAGAAGTCCCAGCATGCTCCATCCAGTACTGCATGCTGGAGATGGAGAACTACAAACCCCAGCATGCTCTACAACCTGTACTTCTAAAATGCATTATTGGAAGAGAATAGTGTGAACTTTAGGTGCAGTGATGACAATTTATGGGGTTGTAGAACTAGAAGTCCCAGCATGCTCCATCCAGTACTGCATGCTGGAGATGGAGAACTAAAAACCCCAGCATGCTCTACAACCTGTATATGTAAAAGTGTATTATTAGCAGAGAATAGTGGGAGCTTTATGTGCAGTGATGACCCTTATGGGGTTGTAGAACTAGAAGTCCCAGCATGCTCCATCCAGTACTGCATGCTGGAGATGGAGAACTACAAACCCCAGCATGCTCTACAACCTGTACTTCTAAAATGCATTATTGGAAGAGAATAGTGTGAACTTTAGGTGCAGTGATGACAATTTATGGGGTTGTAGAACTAGAAGTCCCAAGCATGCTCCATCCAGTACTGCATGCTGGAGATGGAGAACTACAAACCCCAGCATGCTCTACAACCTGTATATGTAAAAGTGTATTATTAGCAGAGAATAGTGGGAGCTTTATGTGCAGTGATGACCCTTATGGGGTTGTAGAACTAGAAGTCCCAGCATGCTCCATCCAGTACTGCATGCTGGAGATGGAGAACTACAAACCCCAGCATGCTCTACAACCTGTACTTCTAAAATGCATTATTGGAAGAGAATAGTGTGAACTTTAGGTGCAGTGATGACAATTTATGGGGTTGTAGAACTAGAAGTCCCAAGCATGCTCCATCCAGTACTGCATGCTGGAGATGGAGAACTACAAACCACAGCATGCTCTACAACCTGTATATGTAAAAGTGTATTATTAACAGAGAATAGTGGGAGCTTTATGTGCAGTGATGACCCTTATGGGGTTGTAGAACTAGAAGTCCCAGCATGCTCCATCCAGTACTGCATGCTGGAGATGGAGAACTACAAACCCCAGCATGCTCTACAACCTGTACTTCTAAAATGCATTATTGGAAGAGAATAGTGTGAACTTTAGGTGCAGTGATGACAATTTATGGGGTTGTAGAACTAGAAGTCCCAAGCATGCTCCATCCAGTACTGCATGCTGGAGATGGAGAACTACAAACCCCAGCATGCTCTACAACCTGTATATGTAAAAGTGTATTATTAACAGAGAATAGTGGGAGCTTTATGTGCAGTGATGACCCTTATGGGGTTGTAGAACTAGAAGTCCCAGCATACTCCATCCAGTACTGCATGCTGGAGATGGAGAACTAGAAGTCCCAGAATGCTCAGGTATTTCTAAAAGTTTGTTATAATTGGCAGGGAATAGTGGAAGCTTTTTGTGCAGTGGTGACACTTACGGGGTTGTAGAACTAGAAGTATCAGCATGTTCCATTTCTAGAACTGAGAGTCTGGACATGCTGAGCATGTGTAGCTGTAGAATTAGATCTACATCTGTAGTACTGCAAGGCTTGTTGACTGTGCTGGATATGTGCAATGGCGACTAGCTGTAGAACTAGAAGTCCCAGCATGCTCTATTAACTTAATTTCAAAGTATTTCTAAAGTGTATTGTTGGCAGGGAATAGTCCGAGTGATGAGTCTTAGGTGGTTGAAGAACTAGAAGTCCCAGCTTTCGACCGTATCCATGTCTTGTAGAAAAACAGTAGTGATAGGCCGTGTAAGATAAAAAAGCCTTGTGAATGGATGACAGGTTGTAGGACTATAAGTTCCAGCTTGTCTGGCAGATGCAAGTATTAGGGTGTGTGCACACTCTGCGGATCGTGCTGCGGAATTTTCCGCTCGGATTTGTGTAGATTTTCTGCGGTTTAGCCTGAGGGTTTCCCCTGCGGTTTGGCACCTGCCATGGAGCAGGTGCCAAACCGCAGCGGAATCCGCACAAAGAATTGACATGCTGCGGATTTGAAACCGCAGCAAATCCGAGCGGAAAATTCTGCACCGTGTGCACTGCGGATTTCATGTTCCATGGATTATAATGGTAATTGATCCGCAGGACCCAAAACCGCTGCGGATCCGCAGCGTGTGCACACACCCTTAGTGTATGATAGAGTCAGATGTGTAGTGATGTACTCAGAGTCAGATTGAGTTATTCAGTTTGGTTTTTTGCTTCCCCCCCCCCCCCCCCCGTGGTATACCAAGGGAATAAAGGGTGGGGGAATTATTGGGATTTGATAGTTATTCCTATGAGCATGGTATATTCTTGTTTGAAGAGGTTTTTGCTGATAAGGCATATTCTGTATCTGTGCCTGTCTACTGATCTAAAGCTTCTTAATTCTGATGCTTCAATAAATAAATTTTTCTTGATTAAAAAAAAAAAGTATTTCCTTGAGTAACTTACTAGGAAACAGTTAGTTATGCATTGGTACAGCCACACTAACGTAAGTGGATTTTGCTTTGAGCCGGCTGCATTGCATTTGCAGGCATGAATATACTCATTTTACTTTGATAACCGCAGTTTTGAAGTTTGCATATCTGTTGTGTCTGCAAAAATGTAAATGTGACCGGCTTCGGATGCAGGAGCTACCTATTATGTACATTCTCTGGTGTGGCCTGTAGTTGGGTTCAGATCAGCGAATTCTGTCGTGTCCTTTTTTTTTCTACATGGACCTGAAGTTTATGTGGAAAATAGCTTAGGTGCACATAGACTAACATTGCTCTGTGGACTGACCGTCCGTGATCCGTTGCACAAGCCTAAGGCCGGGGTCACACTAACCGACGCAAAATACGGTCAGTATTTTACATGTGTAACACGGATGAATGGCCCCAAAACAGTGCTCCGTATGTCATCCGTAATCAAGGTGTGGTCGCGTATTTTGCGCATGTCAGCATCCGTGTGGCGAGATTTTCTCGCAGGCTTGCAAAATGGACATATAATGGAGCCCTATGACAGGGTTTCTAACAGAAACCAAAGATTAGATATAGACACATAGAATGCATATATATATATTCTATGTGTCTATATCTATTCTTTCGTTTCTTTATTAAACCTGTCAGTGTGAGTTTACTGTACAGCGCACTGAATTGCCGGCTTTTCTAAAAGACACCTGGTGTGTATTTCTCGCAAGTCACATGTGTGCTCCGTGTGTAATCCGTATTTTTGCGCACCCATAGACTTGTATTGGCGTATTACGGGTGTAGTACGCTGACAATCACAGCATGCTGCGAGTGGCACGGAGCGTAGAATACGCCCGAGAAATATACGGCTAGTGCGAGGGACCCCATAGAGAATCATTGGTCCGTGTCTAATGCGTGCTTTTAGCGCCTCTCACTCGGCCGTATTCCTCGCCAGTGTGACCCCGGCCTAAGTCTAAAAATTTGCTAACTTGAACCGAGCCTTAAAGGGATTGTCCCCTTTTAGAAAATCCCCGTCCCCTGGGTGCAGGTTGTTCGAAAAACAAAATGCACTTTACTCACCAATCCCGAGTCCAGTGCCGAGTTTCCACCGCTGCTACCGGTCGGTGTCTGTTATTGTCTGCAGCGCTGACAGCGCAACTGCAAATTCTTGAGCTCAGATGCGAGGCCCCTACTCAGAGACACAGGTTGATGTGTCGTCAGCACTGCAGCCTTTATTAAATATCGGGAGCAGCGGTGGAGACGTAGTGCGGAACCCCAGGATGGTTAGTGAAGTGCAGTCTGCTTGTTTTTCTTTTTCTAAACATTTTTCCAAAAGGGAATAATCCCATTAAGGCCGGGATCACAAATGCGAGAAACTTGGACGAGTCTCACATGTCAATACCCAGCACTGCCGCCGGCACTCAGGAGCGGAGCGTGCGGCTGCATGTATTGCTATGCGGCAGCGCGCTCCAATCCAAGTGCTGCCGGGTATTGACATGCGAGACTTGTCCGAGTTTCTCGCATTTGTGATCCCGGCCTAAGACAGTAGATAGCTGTTGGCCAAGCATTCTCTTTGCTATCTGTCCTGATGCCCCATACACAAGAATGCTCAGCCTTGTCCGAGTGCTGGAGTATTCCCCTGAGAACAATCTTTTCCTGTAATCTGTCAGAGGAGAGTCTGGAGGCCGCCATGCACACCAGACTGTTAGCCGATATCGGATGACTTTAGTCTAATGTCTGTAGGGGCAATGCGTGTCAACGGGATTTTGATGAGACGCAGCCGAGTTACTGTTTGGACTGTAACCGTACATTGGCTGAAGCCCCCACTAGTAGGACCCCTATGATCACTAGAATGGGGATCCTGCATCTCCCAGTTCTCTTCACCAAACAACTACATGTGGATCTGTGCGACTGAAACACCCAAACGGGTATTTTTATCATCACAGAGACGTCCATTTTTTTTTTTTCACAGACCCGTTGATTTGAGTTTGATGACTAGGATCAAAAATGGACCTGTCTCCGGGTCCTGGGTCCGCCAAACACGTACATGGGAACAGCCCCATACACTATAAAGGCTCATTCACACGTCAGTATTTGGTCTGTATTTTGCATCAGTGTTTGTATGCCAAAGCCAGGAATGGAACTTACAGAGAAAAAAATATGGTTGAAAGACTGACTCCTGTCCTTTATTTTGGAGACATTCCTTGTTTTGGCATACAAATACTGATGAAATACTGATCAAAAATACTGATGTGTGAAAGAGGCCTAACATGTATGTGTCCAGTCCATGAAAAACCACAGCTGGGACACGTATGTGAATACCGTGCGCCTGAACGAGGCCTTAGCGGCCAGTAATTGTGGGGGGGCCAAGCAATCATACATTTAACGTATCCCAGCTTGTGGTAAAATCTTGTAAAATATGGCGACGACTTGGGATACACGATCAGTGTTTTGTCGCTTGGACATTGATAGGACCTCGTTTTTTGACCAGAAAGGAACTGAGATGCCTCATGTTCACCTGTTTCACACCTCTGACCTTTACGGACCCCCCTCCCTCGCAGGTCTCCAGCCATGGACATGCATATAAGGCTGCTGGGGTCTGGTCAGGAGACCTCCAGCCTGTCCGAATATTGTGGGTTGTACTTAGACTGTAACCCTGGAAATGCGAAAAACGGTATTAAAGGTATTTAGCAATAACCACGTTTCCTTGGTAACCAATGGTGAATGGGGCTCTAAATATGCAAGCAAAATTATTCACACTTTGCAGCCGCATTTCTTAAAAAAATTGAACTAAAAACAAAAAAAAGTTATGTAAACACTAAGGGCCTGGTTTTTTAGAAGCTGTCTCAATGAAAACAGTATGTTGCCCGTGGCAACCAATCAGAATCCAGCTTTAATTTTTTAAATAGCTATAGGAAAATATAAGCTCTGCTGTGATTGGTTGTTATGGGCAACAAAAACAGCTTTGCTTTTTTAGACAATTTTGGTAAAGCTAATTGTAGCATTGGAAGATTCCTGAGCAGGAATTCTCAACTATTAAGTTACATTCACGAATCTATGTTTAGAAAACAAAAGGTAAAAAGTTATAATACAGAAACATGCAGCCAATCGTAGTCCAGCTTTTATTATGCTAATACTAGATAGGAAATGTAAGCAGCGCTCTCATTGGTCGGTGAGATATATATATATATATATATAATATTGATTTTGTACTTTATTTTATTTTATTATGAGAGCGACTTATGAGAGTGTAAACACTTAGGCGGAAGTTTAAAAAAACCCAACTTCAACTCCCAGCATGCTATTCTGTCGCAAGAGTCTATAGGCCGGAAGTACGTCATTCCAGCGCGCTGTAACGCTCTAACATTGGTTTCCTGACAAAGTTCACACAGAGGTCGGAACTTCCTGTTTCTTGCCAACCACAAGATGGCTGTGTAAGCCGGAAGTAGCGTGGTTCACTCGGTTCCTAGCTGCCGATCACCATGGGTGAGTTGTGTGCGATGTAGTAAAGCTCTGCGGCAATAACTGCCCGGACATGGAGGCTGCTGGGGAGGGATGTGGAGCGTATGGCGGGTGCAGGGGAGGGATGTGGAGCGTATGGCGGGTGCAGGGGAGGGATGTGGAGCGTATGGCGGGTGCAGGGGAGGGATGTGGAGTGTATGGCGGGTGCTGGGGAGAGATGTGGAGCGTATGGCGGGTGCTGAGGAGAGATGTGGAGCGTATGGCGGGTGCAGAGGAGGGATGTGAAGCGTATGGCGGGTGCTGAGGAGAGATGTGAAGCGTATGGCGGGTGCAGAGGAGGGATGTGTGGCGGGTGCTGAGGAGAGATGTGGAGCGTATGGCGGGTGCAGGGGAGGGATGTGGAGCGTATGGCGGGTGCAGGGGAGGGATGTGGAGCGTATGGCGGGTGCAGGGGAGGGATGTGGAGTGTATGGCGGGTGCTGGGGAGAGATGTGGAGCGTATGGCGGGTGCTGAGGAGAGATGTGGAGCGTATGGCGGGTGCTGAGGAGAGATGTGGAGCGTATGGCGGGTGCTGAGGAGAGATGTGAAGCGTATGGCGGGTGCTGAGGAGAGATGTGAAGCGTATGGCGGGTGCTGAGGAGAGATGTGAAGCGTATGGCGGGTGCAGAGGAGGGATGTGTGGCGGGTGCTGAGGAGAGATGTGGAGCGTATGGCGGGTGCTGAGGAGAGATGTGGAGCGTATGGCGGGTGCTGAGGAGAGATGTGAAGCGTATGGCGGGTGCTGAGGAGAGATGTGAAGCGTATGGCGGGTGCAGGGGAGGGATGTGGAGCGTATGGCGGGATGCAGGGGAGAGATGTGGAGCGTGTGGTGGGGGCAGGGGAGAGGGGTGGAGCGTGTGGCGGGTGCAGAGGAGGGATGTGTGGCGGGTGCAGGGGAGGGATGTGTGGCGGGTGCAGGGGAGGGATGTGTGGCGGGTGCAGGGGAGGGATGTGTGGCGGGTGCAGGGGAGGGATGTGTGGCGGGTGCAGGGGAGGGATGTGTGGCGGGTGCAGGGGAGGGATGTGTGGCGGGTGCAGGGGAGGGATGTGGAGCGTGTGGCGGGTGCAGGGGAGGGATGTGGAGCGTGTGGCGGGTGCAGGGGAGGGATGTGGAGCGTGTGGCGGGTGCTGGGGAGAGATTTGGAGCGTATGGCGGGTGCTGAGGAGAGATGTGGAGCGTGTGGCGGGGGCAGGGGAGAGATGTGTGGCGGGGGCAGGGGAGGGATGTGGAGCGTGTGGCGGGGGCAGGGGAGGGATGTGGAGCGTGTGGCGGGGGCAGGGGAGGGATGTGTGGCGGGTGCAGGGGAGGGATGTGTGGCGGGTGCAGGGGAGGGATGTGTGGCGGGTGCAGGGGAGGGATGTGGAGCGTGTGGCGGGTGCTGGGGAGGGATGTGGAGCGTGTGGCGGGTGCTGGGGAGGGATGTGGAGCGTGTGGCGGGTGCAGGGGAGGGATGTGGAGCGTGTGGCGGGTGCAGGGGAGGGATGTGGAGCGTGTGGCGGGTGCAGGGGAGGGATGTGGAGCGTGTGGCGGGTGCAGGGGAGGGATGTGTGGCGGGTGCAGGGGAGGGATGTGTGGCGGGTGCAGGGGAGGGATGTGTGGCGGCTGCTGGGGAGGGATGTGGAGCGTGCGGCGGCTGCTGGGGAGGGATGTGGAGCGTGTGGCGGCTGCTGGGGAGGGATGTGTGGCGGCTGCTGGGGAGGGATGTGCGGCGGCTGCTGGGGAGGGGTGTGGAGCGTGCGGCGGGTGCAGGGGAGGGGTGTGGAGCGTGCGGCAGGGGAGGGGTGTGGAGCGTGCGGCAGGGGAGGGGTGTGGAGCGTGCGGCGGGTGCTGGGGAGGGGTGTGGAGCGTGCGGCGGGTGCTGGGGAGGGGTGTGGAGCGTGCGGCGGGTGCTGGGGAGGGGTGCGGCGGGTGCAGGGGAGGGGTGTGGAGCGTGCGGCGGGTGCAGGGGAGGGGGTGTGGAGCGTGCGGCGGCTGCCGGGGAGGGGTGTGGAGCGTGCGGCGGGTGCAGGGGAGGGATGTGTGGCGGGTGCAGGGGAGGGATGTGTGGCGGGTGCAGGGGAGGGATGTGTGGCGGGTGCAGGGGAGGGATGTGGAGCGTGTGGCGGCTGCTGGGGAGGGATGTGGAGCGTATGGCGGGTGCTGAGGAGAGATGTGGAGCGTATGGCGGGTGCTGAGGAGAGATGTGAAGCGTATGGCGGGTGCTGAGGAGAGATGTGAAGCGTATGGCGGGTGCAGGGGAGGGATGTGGAGCGTATGGCGGGATGCAGGGGAGAGATGTGGAGCGTGTGGTGGGGGCAGGGGAGAGGGGTGGAGCGTGTGGCGGGTGCAGAGGAGGGATGTGTGGCGGGTGCAGGGGAGGGATGTGTGGCGGGTGCAGGGGAGGGATGTGTGGCGGGTGCAGGGGAGGGATGTGTGGCGGGTGCAGGGGAGGGATGTGTGGCGGGTGCAGGGGAGGGATGTGTGGCGGGTGCAGGGGAGGGATGTGTGGCGGGTGCAGGGGAGGGATGTGGAGCGTGTGGCGGGTGCAGGGGAGGGATGTGGAGCGTGTGGCGGGTGCTGGGGAGAGATTTGGAGCGTATGGCGGGTGCTGAGGAGAGATGTGGAGCGTGTGGCGGGGGCAGGGGAGAGATGTGTGGCGGGGGCAGGGGAGGGATGTGGAGCGTGTGGCGGGGGCAGGGGAGGGATGTGGAGCGTGTGGCGGGGGCAGGGGAGGGATGTGTGGCGGGTGCAGGGGAGGGATGTGTGGCGGGTGCAGGGGAGGGATGTGGAGCGTGTGGCGGGTGCAGGGGAGGGATGTGGAGCGTGTGGCGGGTGCTGGGGAGGGATGTGGAGCGTGTGGCGGGTGCTGGGGAGGGATGTGGAGCGTGTGGCGGGTGCAGGGGAGGGATGTGGAGCGTGTGGCGGGTGCAGGGGAGGGATGTGGAGCGTGTGGCGGGTGCAGGGGAGGGATGTGGAGCGTGTGGCGGGTGCAGGGGAGGGATGTGGAGCGTGTGGCGGGTGCAGGGGAGGGATGTGTGGCGGGTGCAGGGGAGGGATGTGTGGCGGCTGCTGGGGAGGGATGTGGAGCGTGCGGCGGCTGCTGGGGAGGGATGTGGAGCGTGTGGCGGCTGCTGGGGAGGGATGTGTGGCGGCTGCTGGGGAGGGATGTGCGGCGGGTGCAGGGGAGGGGTGTGGAGCGTGCGGCAGGGGAGGGGTGTGGAGCGTGCGGCAGGGGAGGGGTGTGGAGCGTGCGGCAGGGGAGGGGTGTGGAGCGTGCGGCAGGGGAGGGGTGTGGAGCGTGCGGCGGGTGCTGGGGAGGGGTGTGGAGCGTGCGGCGGGTGCTGGGGAGGGGTGTGGAGCGTGCGGCGGGTGCTGGGGAGGGGTGCGGCGGGTGCAGGGGAGGGGTGTGGAGCGTGCGGCGGGTGCAGGGGAGGGGGTGTGGAGCGTGCGGCGGCTGCCGGGGAGGGGTGTGGAGCGTGCGGCGGGTGCAGGGGAGGGATGTGTGGCGGGTGCAGGGGAGGGATGTGTGGCGGGTGCAGGGGAGGGATGTGTGGCGGGTGCAGGGGAGGGATGTGGAGCGTGTGGCGGCTGCTGGGGAGGGATGTGGAGCGTGTGGCGGGTGCTGGGGAGGGATGTGGAGCGTGTGGCGGGTGCAGGGGAGGGATGTGGAGCGTGTGGCGGGTGCAGGGGAGGGATGTGTGGCGGGTGCAGGGGAGGGATGTGGAGCGTGTGGCGGGTGCAGGGGAGGGATGTGTGGCGTGTGGCGGGTGCAGGGGAGGGATGTGTGGCGGGTGCAGGGGAGGGATGTGTGGCGGGTGCAGGGGAGGGATGTGGAGCGTGTGGCGGGTGCTGGGGAGGGGTGTGGAGCGTGTGGCGGGTGCTGGGGAGGGATGTGGAGCGTGCGGCGGGTGCTGGGGAGGGGTGTGGAGCGTGTGGCGGGTGCAGGGGAGGGGTGTGGAGCGTGTGGCGGGTGCAGGGGAGGGGTGTGGAGCGTGTGGCGGGTGCAGGGGAGGGATGTGGAGCGTGTGGCGGGTGCAGGGGAGGGATGTGGAGCGTGTGGCGGGTGCAGGGGAGGGATGTGGAGCGTGTGGCGGGTGCAGGGGAGGGATGTGGAGCGTGTGGCGGGTGCAGGGGAGGGATGTGGAGCGTGTGGCAGGTGCAGGGGAGGGATGTGTGGCGGGTGCAGGGGAGGGATGTGTGGCGGGTGCAGGGGAGGGATGTGTGGCGGGTGCAGGGGAGGGATGTGGAGCGTGTGGCGGGGGCAGGGGAGGGGTGTGGAGCGTGCGGCGGGTGCTGGGGAGAGGTGTGGAGCGTGCGGCGGGTGCTGGGGAGGGGTGTGGAGCGTGCGGCGGGTGCTGAGGAGGGGTGTGGAGCGTGCGGCGGGTGCTGGGGAGGGGTGTGGAGCGTGCGGCGGGTGCTGGGGAGGGGTGTGGAGCGTGCGGCGGGTGCTGGGGAGGGGTGTGGAGCGTGCGGCGGGTGCTGGGGAGGGGTGGGGAGGGGTGTGGAGCGTGCGGCGGGTGCAGGGTAGGGGTGTGGAGCGTGCGGCGGCTGCCGGGGAGGGGTGTGGAGCGTGCGGCGGCTGCTGCGTCTTTCTGGTCTGTATTTAGTGATGTGTATGTGTTATTAATGCAGGGTATATACCCATATCTGAGTATTCTAAGTCTCCATCTGTCAGTGAAGAAAAATATTCAGAACTGAGAGTCCTCAGTGGTTGATCCCTTTTAATGGCTAACTGAAAAGATGGTAACACATTGCAAGCTTTCGAGACTACTCAGGTCTCTTCATCAGGCATAGACTAATACAAAATCTGAAAGGTCACATATTTATGCACAAGACGGCACAGTCAGTGAGGAGCCAAATGCGTCATGAGAGCTTAGTAGACGCAATGTACCAAAGTTATTAATGCTTTAAATGCTTTTTTTTGTTTTTCCTCCGAATTCTAATCTGCGCCAAAGTTTCCAGTGCAGCGTTCTGGGATCTTCCACAACTTCTCTGGCGTCGCTGGAGGTGTTGGATGTTCCATTTTTTTATTTTTGCAACACTTCTGATAGACACAAGCTTTTGGAGCAGATTGCAATATATATATTATTTTATTTTCTCTTGCACAATAAATGTTTTTTTTCCCCTTCTATTTTTAATGCACTCAGGCCTCTTGCAGACTTCTGTTTCTGTGACTTTAATATTAATGACTTATTTTCAGGAGAGGTTGTTCTATTGGGTTCTCACACCCTCCCCAATCAGCTGTAAACCGAGTGCAGAACGGGATCAGCTCAGGCCCCTCTCACACTTTTGCTCTTCGCCACGTTCAGTGCTCCTGGCAGGGTTTAAGTCTGAAACCCCTGCAAAACTGGTCTTGGGCGTATGCTCCTACTGGATGGGGACACTTAGATGTAGTAGAGTCTTCTGAGTGTCCACCTCCAGTAGGCGCATGCATCCAAAATCTGTTCACGGCAGAGCGCACGTTTGCACCATTCTAGTTGGTGGCACATACGCCTGAATCCCATTTTGGGAGGGAAGGACGGGTTCTGACGTAAGCCTTGATGGGACCACTGAGTGGTGAATAATGAAATATAAAAGGGGCTTACAGTCTGTACGTGAATGTGATCTGAGCTGCAGGACTGTCATCGGGGGAGTGCTGCTGTACACCCGGCCGCCGCAGGAACTGTAAAAAGCTGACTCTGGGGTCGCAGGATCTTAGACCCCCACCAAATCCTAAGGACGTTATCGTTACAGAAATTCTTTACAGTTTGAAGCTGAAAGGTTTTTTTTTTTTTTTTTTTTTAATTTTTAAAGATGGTTTTATCTTGCTAATACGGGTTGACGGTGCAGGGGAGGGGGGGAGGTTTGACTTCTGTGGTTCTGATTTAGGCTATATTCAGACATCTGTACTCGGGCCACGATGCTTGGCCCCTCCACACGTCTCAACAACCTCGTGGCAGTGAGTGAAGCTGCCGTCCCATTAATAATCTTCTCTGAGCAGCAGCTGTCTCTGCTACCACCGTGCTGCCAAATGAAGGGGGGGCTGGGTGGTCGGTCGTTCTACAGCACCAAGCCTGAGGCTCACACACAGTGAATGGGCTCACATTGCAGCCTGCAGTGTACCGAGATGAGCAAGTCCCAAAAATATTCAAATGGTTGTGACTTTTTGCAATCCCCTTGTCACTGTATCGTTAGGGTTGCAATGCGTCCCCCATTCCCATGCATTATGCTGCAATGTGGCAGCTGGACCTGTGTAGCCCACCCTATATCAGTCCTGCAATATTTCCTTTCTAAAGCTTTTGTTGGGCGTTTCGTAAGTTAGACCAATAATATCTCTCTAGCCCTACAAACACTCTATTCTGATACTCGGTCATAACCTCAGCAGGAATACCCCAGCAATTGTATTTGGTATATTGTATCCATGCCATCTATATTGGTGGACCACCATTATTTGATCCCAAGGGTGGGACCCTCACTGATGAACTCTGGGCCCTCCTTACTGCAGTACCACTGTACTCCTGTAGATGTCACTGTGCCAGGTACCGGAGTGGAGGGGACGCAGCGCTATGTGCTTCTCAATCATAGAGAGCAATGTGCGGCTCTTCTCTGGCCTTAAAAATTATGTTCCCTCTTTTTTTTTATAAACCCGACAGTAGAAGAGGAGACCACAGCTTATACAGGGCTTTACTTTGTAACCATTGCTCTGCAGAGGAGCTACATACTCAAAATGGTAGGAGCTATTTCATCAGGACTTTGTGAACACTTGCTTTTTCTTTTATTTTCTATGCATTGAGGCAGCAAGAAATAAAAGATCTTGTTTTTTCTTTCAATAGAAGAAACAGAAATGGCATTAGAAGAAGAAGAAGAATATGGGATCGCTCTTCCAAGGACGCAGAAATCTATATGTAAGTGAAAAAGAAACAGCTCTTGGGAAATCTTGATACATCTAAATGCCAATCCCAATAACACTTATTATTTTTACTGAGCTTCAAATCATTTCCACCATCGATAGTTATCGAGTAAAATGTAAGTTGCCCGCAGTCACCACTAGAGGGAGCTCAGTGACTATTGTGTACATATAAAGCTCAATAATAAATCAGTGGGAGGTGAGCGCCCTCTGGTGCTGGCTGCTGGTAGACCAGGCTCTCAGTACCAGATAAATATATACATACTAGATGTGGGCCCGATGCTATCGCATCAGGAGGGCAGTGTGTGTGTAGGTGGGGTGTGTGTCCCACCACTGCCTGCCCACCCACCTCTGTGCAGTCACAGCCGGCAGGAAAGACAGTGGTTTGCGGCCTGTGCTGGAGATGGGGTGAGGCTCCACCAGAGGGCGCCCGCACCCCATCTCCAGCACAGGCCGCAAGCCGCGGTCTTTCGTGCCGGTTGTGACTGCACGAAGGTGGGTGGGCAGGCAGTGGCGGGATCCGGCACGTGTTGTCATGCGGCGGGGGGGTCCCGGCGGTGTCCTGCTGGTGGTACTGCGGAAGGGCCTGGTACCGCCAGCAGATAGCATATTGGAATACCCATCACTTGGGTATACCAATATGGCGGTCAGCGTGCTTCCGATGCGGCGCAGTGGATTGTGGGATTCGAGGACGTCCGGACAGAAGTGGATGACGGACAATTTTAGGTAATTATATAATAGATACATAAACATATACACAACTCTGGCAAAAATTGAGACCACTGCAAAATCTTCAGTTTGTCTGATTTTTCTCTTTATATTTTTGAGTAAAATGTAAATTGCTCTTTTACTCTATAAACTACTGACCACATGTCTCCGAATTTCCAAGCACTACATTTTGTATTTATTTTCAAAAATGAGAAATGGTCACAATAATAAAAGTGCAGACCTCAAATAATGCTAAGAAAACAAGTTCATAATCATTTAGAAACAACAATACTAATGTTTTAACTCAGGAAGAGTTCAGAAATCAATATTTTGTGGAATAAACTATGAATGTTAATCACAGCTTTCATGCGTCTTGGCTGCTTTCCACCAATCTATCACACTGCTTTTGGGTGACCTTATGCCACTCCTGGTACAAAAATGTAAGTTCTTCTTTGTTTGATGGCTTATGACTATCGATCTTGATTACATTCCAGAGGTTTTCAATGGGGCTCAGGTCTGGAGATTGGGCTGGCCATGACAGGGATTGGATGTGGTAGTCCTTCATCCACACATTGATTGACCTAGCTGTGTGGCATGGCGCATTGTCCTGCTGGAAAAACCAGTCCTCAGAGTTGGGGAATATTGCCTGAGCAGAAGGAATCAACTGTTTTTCCAGGATAACCTTGTATGCGGTTTCATACGTCCTTCACAGAAATTTTAAGGATGGAGGCAACATGACGATCACTGTATCCCCTCTGAAATGTAAAGTGCTGCGGAATATGTCGGCGCTATAAAAATAAAATTTATTATTATTATTATTCACAAAGATTAACCTGCCCAATTCCAGCCTTGCTGAAGCATCCGCAGATCATCACCGATCCTCCACCAAGACACTGGCTGGTTCGCCTCTCCAGGTCTCCTAACCATTAGAGGACCAGGTGTTGGGCAAAGCTAAAGATTAGACTCATCAGAGAAGATTACCTTACTCCAGTCCTCTGTGGTCCAATCCTTATGGTCTTTGGCAAACTTCAGCCTGGCTCTCCTTTGCTACTCATTGATGAAAGGCTTTTTTTTAGCTTTACATGACTTGAGCCCTGCCTCTAGGAGCCTGTTATGAACTGTTCTTGCCGTGCACTTCACCCCAGCTGCCATTTGCCATTCCTTTCGTTGGTCACTTGATGTCATCCTGCGGTTGCTGAGTGACATTTGAATAAGATGACGGTCATCGTGGTCAGTGGAGAGTCGTTTTCGTCCTCTGCCGGTCTGTAGCTTTGTTGTCCCCAATGTCTGCTGCTTGACCTTGTTGTAATGGACTGCCATCTTAGAAATTTTAAGGATGGAGGCAACATGACGATCACTGTATCCCTCTGTAGTAAAGCCAGAATTGAGCTCTTCTTTTCCTCACTCAAGACTTTTCTTTTCAACTCCTTTGGCATGGATAAAAGTTATTTTTTCCTTCCTATTACTTTTGGGATATTACTAGCACTTGTTTTGCCATCCAGCTTGTCCTATTGCAAGAGGATTGTGATCACCACAGCAGGGTTTTTTTTATACTTTCCTTCGTTAAATAAGATTTGGTCAGGTGATCACCTAATCAGAAGCACAGTAAGTAGAATGAGGTGTCCTCTGGTTGGAATTCAACTGATACTGGAATGGAATGGCTGTCAGACATGGAGAGAAGCGGATTTGTATAAACCTGTGCAGTGGTCTGTATATTTATTATGAATGTGTTTTTCATAGCAGGTGTTTAGGTGAGGGTATGTCCATATAATTCTTGAGTCCGCCAGGCCAGTAGCAGTTCCTTCTCTCGGTTCATAAAGGAAACTCTGGTCTCCGTATACACTAGTGATGTTTGTGGAGCAGCAGTGGAATAAACTTCAGCCATTATTGGGTCTTGTCCAGTTTATAATTAACCTGTTCATGGCTTTATCTTTCCCCCTGGGCACTTAAGCAGGAGCAAAACCACGGAAGAGCTACCGGGGGACAAGCGATCTGTGTCACCAGCTCATATGCAAAGCCATGCGTAAGAACGAGTGGGAGAAAGCGGCCGGGCTCCTCACCAGTTATCTCCAGATACTTTTGGATCGAGGCAAGCATGGACAGACAGTGACCCCAGAGGTGACTATTCTTACTGTACTCTTACCGATGTTCTCTGTGGTCAGCTAGTTTTGTCCGGGAGAGGCTGAGGGCAAAGTTCTTTATTGGGATATGTATGATTTCCGAATGTTGAATTTCCGGATGTCCATAATGTACAGAAGCTACAGGAACCTCGTTTAGTCCTTGTAATCTTGACGTTTCATCAGTAGCAAGAAAATATGGCAGCTGCTACTGCTGATGACGGCGCCTCTGCTGGTGAAATGTAGCATTACATGACGTCTATCCGGATGAAAGGGGGACATGTAGCATTTGGTTGTGCAGAAGCAACCATGAAAATACAAGAGAGCGTAAGGGGTTAAAGGATCAGAGTTATTGATTCCGGCCCTTACAGCAAGGCGACAGCAGAATAATACAGCCGGCGCTCGTAAGTGTCAACTGCGACGAACTGTAGTCAGATTAAATGCAGAATGTGGAAAAAGGGTTAACAGGTTTGTAATTTCATTAGCTCATTAACCCTTTGTGTTTTGAGGGAAGGACATATATATATAATTTTTTTGTTTTATAGATCATTTGGAGGATTGGAAGTGAGATCCTATTAAATCATCCCAAAAGCACACACAACGACATCAACATATTCCACGAAACCATGAAGAACCTCGGGTGTAAGAACTACCTGCGGGTGAGTGCGGCTCAGAGTGGGGTGTGTGTCCCGGGTGTGGAAGTGTTACCTCTGCTCTGTGCTTACAGGGATTGTGCCAGGATTGTCTGCATGTCCAGGAAAGGCCGGGCTACATGGCGACTCCAACCTCTGCCACAAATTATCAATGTCTCTTGAGGCTGCCTTGATTCACATTCCAGCATCCACTAAACAGTGGCAGTCGTCACATTGGTTGATTGGGCTGCTTTCATGTGACTTTCATTGCCGAATCATCAGACAGTTATAATCAGATGTCTAATAGTACTGAGCCGATGTCACAATACGTGCATGCATTACATTACTGATACTCAGCTACATCCTATATACTCGAGAGCTGCACTCACTATTCTGCTGCTGCAGTCACTGTGTACATACATTACATTACTGATCCTGTGTTACATCCTGTATTATACTCCAGAGCTGCACTCACTATTCTGCTGGTGCAGTCACTGTGTACATACATTACATTACTGATCCTGAGTTACATCCTGTATTATACCCCAGAGCTGCACTCACTATTCTGCTGGTGGGGTCTTTATGTACACGGATCCCTACTTGACACACCAGACATCTAACGTATACACGTATCTAACGTAGGACCTGTGCTGCCTCCTACTGGACACACACAGTATTGACCTCAGCCCGTTCCCTTTTCTTGCCCCTAATTGTGTGTAATTCTGTTTTTTTTGCCCTGGACGCTGCCGGGGAAGGTTGGACCGATAATGGAAGATAATGAATGATTTCTATGTTCTCACAGATTATATTGTTTGTCCAGGATACGCGCTCCTGAGATCCTGTATTTTCTGGCTGTGTAATGATTACACACCCTTCTCTTTGTGACTCTGCTGGCGCTCCCTGATTTCATGTGGTCTGCATGGATTTTTTTTTTTTTTAATTTAGCTTCTTTCTTCCTGACCCACTTTTTTCTTCTTCGCTATTTAGAAAAATCTTCTGGATCTACAGGTGCTTCTCACAAAATTAGAATATCATCAAAAAGTTAAATTATTCCAGTTCTTAAATACAAAAAGTGTCAAGTCAGCAGTCTTCCCCATGATTGTGGAGCTACTGAAACAGACTAAGGGACCTTTCTATACATTTAGGAAGCTTTTGCAGGTGTTTTTTGTTCATTATTCTAATTTACTGAGATAATGACTTTTGGGTTTTCATTGGCTGTAAGTCATAATCATCAACATTAACAGAAATAAACACGTGAAATAGATCACTCTGTGTGTAATGACGCTATGGAATATAGGAGCTTCATGTTTTGTGTTGAAGAACTGAAATTAACTTTTTGATGATATCCTAATTTTGTGAGAAGCTCCTGTATGTTCTGTTTAGATTTACCTTCCTCTTGGCTGATCTTATTGGAAAACAGCAAAAGAGCAAAAAGGTTTACCCGTATGTTAATGCACAATAAATATTGTGCATTAACATACCAGGCAGCCGCCCCCTCCATGTATTGGAGGCTGTGAGCTGTTTCATCGGTATTCTTGCACCTGTGTTGCCATCTTAATTATATGGGTCCACTGCATCCCGATAGTGCATTTGTCTGGAGGCCTGGACGGGTAAACCTTTTTGCTCTTTTGCTGTTTTCTATTATTGGAGGATTTTTAAGTCCTCTTTCTGTGCTATTTCACTGATCTTATTGGGCAAAGGGGTTTGTCATTTTGTCATTTTTAATAAATGTTTTGTGTTACATCCTAGTTACTATTCCTTATTTCATAAAAATATTTATTTAGTTTTCTGGTTCTTTGTCTACAGAAAATATGACTAACAATGCAAATAACATTCCTTAATATATATTTTGTAGCTGATCAGTCTGCTATAATACTGCTCCTATGTACAAGAATATAACTACTATAATACTGCTCCTATGTACAAGAGTATAACTACTATAATACTGCCCCTATGTACAAGAATATAACTACTATAATACTGCTTCTATATACAAGAATATAACTACTATAATACTGCCCCTATGTACAAGAATATAACTACTATAATACTGCCCCTATGTACAAGAATATAACTACTATAATACTGCCCCTATGTACAAGAATATAACTGCTATAATACTGCCCCTATGTACAAGAATATAACTACTATAATACTGCCCCTATGTACAAGAATATAACTACTATAATACTGCTTCTATATACAACAATATAACTACTATAATACTGCCCCTATGTACAAGAATATAACTACTATAATACTGCCCCTACGTACAAGAATATAACTACTATAATACTGCCCCTATGTACAAGAATATAACTACTATAATACTGCTCCTATGTACAAGAATATAACTACTATAATACTGCTCCTATGTACAAGAATATAACTACTATAATACTGCTTCTATATACAACAATATAACTACTATAATACTGCCCCTATGTACAAGAATATAACTACTATAATACTGCCCCTACGTACAAGAATATAACTACTATAATACTGCCCCTATGTACAAGAATGTACAGTCATGGCCAAAAGTTGAGAATGACACAAATATTATATTTTCACATGATCTGCTGCCCTCTGGTTTTTATGTGTGTTTGTCAGATGTTTTTATCACATACAGAAATATAATTGCAATCATATCATGAGTAACAAAAGGTTATATTGACAGTTAGGCCATGTGCACACGATGCAGATATGCAGCGTTTCCGCAGCGGATTTTACCGCGCAGAAACATTGCATATCCGCATTGTGATGTACAGTACCTTTAAAATGAATGAAAAAAAAAAAACGCTGTGCAGACGCTGCGGATTTTTCCGCGCGGTTTTCCTGCGGTACAAAATCCGCAGCATGTTACTTCTTTTGTGCGGTTTTCTATCTCCCCTGTCACCAAATCCGCAGGGGGAAGACCGCAATGGAAAACCGCACAAAAACCGCATGAAAACCGCGTGAAAAATGGAAGAAATCCGCAGGAAAAATGCAGGTCATTTGACCTGCGGTTTTCTTCCATTCTGCACGGAAAAATCCGCAGGGCTCAAAACCCCGTCTGCACTCAGCCTAAGAATGAGTTAATGCAGCAAGTCAATATTTGCAGTGTTGACCCTTCTTCTTCAGGACCGCAGCAATTCTCCCTGGCATGCTCTCAATCAACTTCTGGATCAAATCCTGACTGATAGCAGCCCATTCTTGCAAAATCAATGCTTTTATTTTGTCTGAATTTGAAGGTTTTTGTTTGTCCACCCATCTCTTGATGATTGACCACAAGTTCTCAATGGGATTAAGATCTGGGGAGTTTCCAGGCCATGGTCCCAAAATCTCTGTTTTGTTCCCTGAGCCATTTAGTTATCACCTTTGCTTTATGGCAAGGTGCTCCATCATGTTGAAAAAGGCATTGTTGATCGCCAAACTGCTCTTGGACGGTTGGGAGAAGTTGCTCTTGGAGGACATTCTGGTACCATTCTTTATTCATGGCTGTGTTTTTAGGCAAGACTGAGAGAGAGCCCATTCCCTTAGCTGAGAAGCAACCCCACACATGAATGGTTTCAGGATGCTTGACAGTTGGCATGAGACAAGACTGGTGGTAGCGCTCACCTGGTCTTCTCCGAATAAGCCGTTTTCCAGATGTCCCAAACAATCTAAAAGGGGATTCATCAGAGAAAATGACTTTACCCCAGTCCTCAGCAGTCCACTCCCTGTACCTCTTGCAGAATATCAGTCTGTCCTTGATGTTTTTCCTGGAGAGAAGTGGCTTCTTTGTTGCCCTGCTTGAGACCAGGCCTTGCTCCAAGAGTCTCCGCCTCACAGTGCGTGCAGATGCACTCACACCTGCCTGCTGCCATTCCTGAGCAAGCTCTGCACTGCTCGTAGCCCGATCCTGCAGCTGAAACACTTTTAACAGACGGTCCTGGCGCTTGCTGGTCTTTCTTGGGCGCCCTGGAGCCTTTTTGGAAACAAGGGAACCTCTCTCCTTGAAGTTCTTGATGATGCAATAGATTGTTGACTGAGGTGCAATCTTTCTAGCTGCGATACTCTTCCCTGTTAGGCCATTTTTGTGCAGTGCAATGATGACTGCACGTGTTTCTTTAGCGATAACCATGGTTAACAGAAGAGAAACAATGATGCCAAGCACCAGCCTCCTTTTAAAGTGTCCAGTGGTGTCATTCTTACTTAATCATGGCAGATTGATCTCCAGCCCTGTCCTCATCAACACCCACACCTGTGTTAATGGAGCAATCACTGAAACGATGTTAGCTGGTCCTTTTAAGGCAGGGCTGCAATGATGTTGAAATGTGTTTTGGGGGATAAAGTTCATTTTCTAGGCAAATATTGACTTTGCAAGTAATTGCTGTTAAGCTGATCACTCTTTATAACATTCTGGAGTATATGCAAATTGCCATTAGAAAAAATGAAGCAGTAGACTTTGTAAAAATTAATATTTGTGTCATTCTCTAAACTTTTGGCCATGACTGTAACTACTATAATACTGCCGCTATATACAAGAATATAACTACTATAATACTGCCCCCTATGTACAAGAATATAACTACTATAATACTGCCCCATATGTGCAAGAATATAACTACTATAATACTGCCCCATATGTGCAAGAATATAACTACTATAATACTGCCCCATATGTGCAAGAATATAACTACTATAATACTGCTCCTATGTACAAGAATATAACTACTTTAATACTGCCCCTATTTACAAGAATATAACTACTATAATACTGCTCCTATGTACAAGAATATAACTACTATAATACTGCCCCTATGTACAAGAATATAACTACTATAATACTGCCCCATATGTGCAAGAATATAACTACTATAATACTGCTCCTATGTACAGGAATATAACTACTATAATACTGCCCCTATGTACAAGAATATAACTACTATAATACTGTCCACTATGTACAGGAATATAACGGTCATACTGCTGTGATATTTGGTAACTGTCTGTTGGGTGCAGATCTCTCTGGAGCAGGTGTATCACTGCCTGTGTAGTGGTCAGATAGATGAAGCGCACAGGGTGCTGTCATTAGCTGAGAGCTGGAGGAGCGGTCGTCTTTCCTTGAAACAGAAACCCCTACAGAAGCTGATCCAAGCTTACCGAGCCGTCCTGAACTACCGCTCCTGGGTGGATAAAGGATCTGCAATGTCTCAGAACGGTAAAGTTTGGAAATAGTGACTCCTGTAGATGTTTCTCTGTTTTATGTACAGTTGATTTTTTTTTATTATTTCTTGATGTTTTTCTTTCTCGGATGTATACTTTTTTGTTTGACCTCTGGTACGATCTTTATATTTTTTCCGCCAGATCTGGACCATGCATCCCAGTCTTCCTCTTCTCACGCCATGGCCAGTTACTACAGACAAGCCACCACCTCGTTTCAGGAGATCCTTAAGTTTCCTGGAGTCTGGGATCCCTTCGTTCTCAGCTATGTGGATGTAAGCAATAATTGTGATATTTATTTGTCTCTTGTTAAATCTTGTGAAGTTCTTCTTGATTTTTTTTTTTTTTGTGTGCATGTTTTGGTTAGTGCACAGGATGGTTTTCTCTTTCTGTTCCCGTCACACAGTTAGGGTACCGTTACACCTAGTGACTCACCAGCGATATGACGCGGTCAGGATCGCTGGTGAATTGCTAGGTGGTCGCCAGTGAGCTGCCACTCAGGCAGATCTCACCAGCGACATCGCTGGGGACGGGGGTCGCTACTTACCTGTCAGACGCGGCGATCCTGCGTCCTCCCGCCCGGCTCCACGCGTCGCTTGTCGGCGCCACAGGAAGCCCAGCAGGAAGTGGACGACGAGGAATGGTCCAGCAGCTTCTCGCGCAATCAGCGATAACCAGCGGGGGAGCCGGTCGGAGGTAAGTATCACATGTAGCGATATCGCTAGCAATATCACTGCAACGTCACAAAATCGGTGACTTTACAGCGATATTGCTAGCGATATCGCAGTGTGTAACGGGGGCTTTAGAGTTAGAGGGGGTATCTCCAGCCCACGACCCTTCACAAAAAATGCAGGTGTGAATGGAGCTGAAGTTGTTCATGACCGCTGCTTCTCCGTTCAAAATACAGAGTTAAAAAAAAAAGCCGAGTACTACCACAGAAAGGACAACTTGTCTGAGTAATGTTCCCCTTGCTGCAAACACCAAAAAGATGGTCGGGTAAAAAAACAAAAAAAAAATCATTTATAGATAGGTGTGCACAAATAGGGAGCCGAGCTGATTTTTCTAGTGTGAAAACATAAAAATCACATGGTTGTGATATTTCACAATCATGTCTGAGAGCAGTTCTTTTCATCACCTTAGAAGAAGCCAGGAGGCGAAACTGTGATCCAGGGAGAAGCCAAGAGACGAGCCTCTGAGCCAGGGAAAAGCCAAGAGGTGAAACTGTGAGGCAGGGAGAAGCCAGGATGCGAAACTGAGAGCCAGGGAGAAGCCAAGAGATGAGCCTCTGAGGCGGGGGGAGCAGCCAAGAGGCGAGACTGAGAGCCAGGGGAGAAGCCAAGAGACGAGCCTCTGAGCCAGGGAAAAGCCAAGAGGCGAAACTGTGAGCCAGGGAGAAGCCAGGATGCGAAACTGTGAGCCAGGGAGAAGCCAAGAGGCGAAACTGAGAGCCAGGGAGAAGCCAAGAGACGAGCCTCTGAGGCGGGGGGAGCAGCCAAGAGGCGAGACTGAGAGCCAGGGAGAAGCCAAGAGACGAGCCTCTGAGCCAGGGAGAAGCCAAGAGACGAGCCTCTGAGCCAGGGAAAAGCCAAGAGGCGAAACTGTGAGCCAGGGAGAAGCCAGGATGCGAAACTGTGAGCCAGGGAGAAGCCAAGAGGCGAAACTGAGAGCCAGGGAGAAGCCAATAGACGAGCCTCTGAGCCAGGGAGAAGCCAAGAGGCGAAACTGTGAGGCGGGGGGAGCAGCCAAGAGGCGAGCCTCTGAGGCGGGGGGAGCAGCCAAGAGGCGAGCCTCTGAGGCGGGGGGAGCAGCCAAGAGGCGAGCCTCTGAGGCGGGGGGAGCAGCCAAGAGGCGAGCCTCTGAGGCGGGGGGAGCAGCGAGCCTCTGAGGCGGGGGGAGCAGCCAAGAGGTGAGCCTCTGAGGCGGGGGGAGCAGCGAGCCTCTGAGGCGGGGGGAGCAGCCAAGAGGTGAGCCTCTGAGGCGGGGGGAGCAGCGAGCCTCTGAGGCGGGGGGAGCAGCCAAGAGGCGAGCCTCTGAGGCGGGGGGAGCAGCCAAGAGGTGAGCCTCTGAGGCGGGGGGAGCAGCGAGCCTCTGAGGCGGGGGGAGCAGCCAAGAGGTGAGCCTCTGAGGCGGGGGGAGCAGCGAGCCTCTGAGCCAGACAGGCAGGTGACCTGGAGACTGTTCTAATTTTTTGATGGCGTTAGAGCTACTCTCAAACCCATTGTCACTTGGTCACCCTGTTTCTTCTGGATCTGACAGCACTCGCAAACACCGTGTTTGCCATATAGAGATTTTTACTTTTTTGTCTGCCCCACAGACATCTTCCCTGCTTTGATGAGGGCTCCGGCGCTGAGCCCGCATCAAAGCCGGGACATGTCAGCTGTTATGAACACCTGACATGTGCCCTCAATAGGCGCGAGCGGAATCTCCGTCCGCCCGCGCCTATTAACTAGTTAAATCCCGCTGTCAAAGCAGCGGGCATTTAAATAGCATTTCCGGCCGCCGGGCCGGAAATGACGTCATCGCTGACCCCCGTCACGTGATCGGGGGTCGGCGTCATGTTGCCTAGACAACCAGAGGTCTCTGAGACCTCTATGGTTGTTCCAGGCATATGGCTTTCAGCGCCACCCGGTGGTCGGTGCTGAAAGCACAGCAGTAAATCTGCTACATATGGGCGATCTGCTCATCGCCCATATGTAGCAGAGCCGATCAGGTTGCGCATGCTTCCAGCCTCCTATGGAGGCTATTGAAGCATGCCAAAAATAAAAAATAAAGTTTAAAAATAAAAAAAAAATAAAAAAACCTCAAAGTTCAAATAGCCTCCCTTTCGCCCCAATCAAAATAAAACAGTAAAAAAAAAAATCCCACATACACATATTAGGTATTGCCGCGTTCAGAATCGCCCGATCTATCAATAAAAAAAAAAAAAGCATTAACCCGATCGCTAAACGGCGTAGCGAGAAAAAAATTCAAAACGCCAGAATTACGTTTTTTGGTCGCCAAGACATTGCATTAAAATGCAATAACAGGCGATCAAAGAACGTATCTGCACAAAAGTGGTGTCATTAAAAACGTCAGCTTGGCACGGAAAAAATAAGCCCTCACCCGACCCCAGATCATGAAAAATGGAGACGCTACAGGTCTCGGAAAATTGCGCATTATTTTTTTTTTTTTTTTTTTTTAGCAAACTTTGGAATTTGTTTTCACCACTTAGATAAAAGAGGACATAGACATGTTTGGTGTCTATGAACTCGTAATGAACTGGAGAATCATAATGGCAGGGCAGATTTAGCATCTAGTGAACCTAACAAAAAAGCCAAGCAAAAAACAAGTGTGGGATTGCACTTTTTTGGCAATTTCACCGCACTTGGAATTTTTTTTCCCGTTTTCGAGTACACGACATGGTAAAACCAATGGTGTCATTTAAAAGTACAACTCGTCCCGCAAAAAATAAGCCCTCACATGGCCATATTGATGGAAAAATAAAGTTATGGCTCTGGAAAGACGGGGAGGGAAAAATGAAAATGCAAAACCAAAAATACCCCTGGTCGTTAAGGGGTTAACTAGGGGAAATAAAAAAATTTTTTTAATGTTTGTAAACTTTTTTTTTTTTTCCCAATTTCAGCTGAGTCGACTAAACAATAAAAAGTTACAAGTCTCAAAAATCCAACATTAACCAATTTTAAAAAATATAAAAAATTCCAATTTTTTTACTTTTTTTTTTAAAATATTTTTTAAAGTTTGGCATCGCCGTACTCATACCGATCAGAAATATCGTGATTCCTGGTCATTCTTAGCGGACAGTGAATGCCGAAGGAAAATTCTAATGTAACCGTTCCTTAGAAAGTTGTGACTTTTTTTTTTTTTTTTTTTTTCTCCTCCAATAATTACACTTTACGTTAAAAAAATTTATTTTTTTACTATTTTTTATTTTTTTTTTAAGCTCCTTGAATCTTCTGGGGAAAATCAGGAGGCGCAAAAAGTTTTGACAGAATACGCCAATGACTCCAAAAATCCGGCCAATCCTAATGCCCTGGTGTATCTGTATGAGTTCATGAAGAGGCACGCGGCTTTGAAGAAAAAGCGGATAGAAGTCCTGAGGGTGAGGATTGTTTACTATTCATGTATCGCCTACATATATCGAGGCGTTGTACAATACAGAGTTGGTTTTTGGAAGGTCTTGTGCAGGAGCTGAGACCACTGGATGTATCCACTTGATACGGCATTTACTTACATAGCATGGCACATCCACCTACGGAGCGCTAAGGGACAGTCGCACAGCCATCCAAGTCTGCAGCGCTATCCCCTGTGCAGAGCAGTCAATAGAGAGATTTCTGCCTACTTGTAAGAAGAGGAGCAGAGCGTCTACCGTAGCACAGCAGTGTAGCTGAGAAGACTCCCAGCAGGAGAAGGGACTCCGGTGTCAGCTGCCAGAAGGGGAAGGAGGCTGATCCTGTCGAGACCCTTGTACCCTGTACTATTAAAGCGGTAGGGGGAAAAAGGATACAAAAAATATTAAGTTAAAAACGTTTATTATTGTATAACCGCTAATATTGGCATCCTGGGATGACTCATGAAAGAAAATCTTTTAGAATTATTTATTGAAATTTTTTTTTTCTTAAATTTTCAGGTTTTAAATGCCAAGACTCCATCCCACAAGCTCATGCTGAAATTTAGCAAACTCCTTGGCAATTCTCGTAAGTGGCCATTATTATTAGTCTGCCGAGCAGCACAGCTCTGCGTTATGTTCACAGTGGAAAGTTGTTGGTTTTTTTTTTCGTACACCTTCCTTCTTGCTGCCTGTGCCGTGTACACTCAGGGCGTGACCTGATTATCAGCTATGGCAGGATCACAAGGAAAGGTGATATGTGTGTGTGTGTGTATATGTATATATATATATATATATATATATATGTATATATATATATATATATATATATATATACACTCACTCACTGGCCACTTTATTAGGTACACCTGTCCAACTGTGTGTTAAGACTTAATTTCTAATCAGCCAATCACATGGCGGCAACTCAGTGCATTTAGGCATGTAGACATGGTCAAGACAATCTCCTGCAGTTCAAACCGAGCATCAGTATGGGGAAGAAAGGTGATTTGAGTGCCTTTGAACGTGTCATGATTGTTGGTGCCAGAAGGGCTGGTCTGAGTATTTCAGAAACTGCTGATCTACTGGGATTTTCACGCACAACCATCTCTAGGGTTTACAGAGAATGGTCCGAAAATGAAAAAAAATCCAGTGAGCGGCAGTTCTGTGGCCGGAAATGCCTTGTTGATGCCAGAGGTCAGAGGAGAATGGGCAGACTGGTTCGAGCTGATAGAAAGGCAACAGTGACTCAAATTGCCACCCGTTACAACCAAGGTAGGCAGAAGAGCATCTCTGAACGCACAGTGCGTCGAACTTTGAGGCAGATGGGCTACAGCAGCAGAAGACCACACTGGGTACCACTCCTCTCAGCTAAGAACAGGAAACTGAGGCTACAATTTGCACAAGCTCATCGAAATTGGACAGTAGAAGATTGGAAAAACGTTGCCTGGTCTGATGAGTCTCGATTTCTGCTGCGACATTCGGATGGTAGGGTCAGAATTTGGCGTAAACAACATGAAAGCATGGATCCATCCTGCCTTGTATCAACGGTTCAGGCTGGTGGTGGTGGTGTCATGGTGTGGGGAATTTTTTCTTGGCACTCTTTGGGCCCCTTGGTACCAATTGAGCATCGTTGCAACGCCACAGCCTACCTGAGTATTGTTGCTGACCATGTCCATCCCTTTATGACCACAATGTACCCAACATCTGATGGCTACTTTCAGCAGGATAATGCGCCATGTCATAAAGCTCGAATCATCTCAGATTGGTTTCTTGAACATGACAATGAGTTCACTGTACTCAAATGGCCTCCTCAGTCACCAGATCTCAATCCAATAGAGCATCTTTGGGATGTGGTGGAACGGGAGATTCGCATCAGGGATGTGCAGCCGACAAATCTGCGCCAACTGTGTGATGCCATCATGTCAATATGGTCCAAAATCTCTGAGGAATGCTTCCAGCACCTTGTTGAATCTCTGCCACGAAGAATTGAGGCAGTTCTGAAGGCAAAAGAGGGTCCAACCCCTTACTAGCATGGTGTACCTAATAAAGTGGCCAGTGAGTGTGTGTGTGTATATATATATATATATATATATATATATATATATATATATATATATGGTAGTAGTGAGGCTGCTGTTCTATAATTTGCCACATGGTGGCGACTTGCAACAATTGCAGTCGTCCCCAGCAGCTGCAAGAGATCAGCTCTTCCTAAATGCCGACATCCCCTTGTCACAGCGCGGCCGACATCCGATATCTGTGTCAGCAGTGACGGCCGCGGAGACTTGTATCCAATATAACCGGAATATCGGCAAAGTGTTCGACATACAGTGGATATGTAAAGTATTCTGACCCCTTTAAAATGTTTCACTCTTTGTTTCATTGCAGCCATTTGGTAATTTCAAAAAAGTTCTTTTTTTTTTTTTTTCACGCTCATATGTAAGTCACATGCTGTCCATTTCCTTGTGATCCTCCTTGAGATGGTTCTACTCCTTCATTGGAGTCCAGCTGTGTGTAATTAAACTGATAGAACTTGATATGTAAAGGCACACACCTGTCTATATAAGACATCACAGTGCATGTCAGACCAAATGAGGATCATGAGGCCAAAGGAACTGGCCAACGAGCTCAGAGACAGAATTGTGGCAAGGCACAGATCTGGCCAAGGTTACAAAAAAACTTGTGCAGTACTCAAGGTTCCTAAGAGCACAGTGGCCTCCATAATCCTTAAATGGAAGAAGTTTGGGACCACCAGAAGACTTCCTAGACCTGGCCGACCAGCCAAACTGAGCAATCATGAGACAAGAGCCTTGGTGAGAAAGGTAAAGAAGAACCCCAAGATCACTGTGGCTGAGCTCCACAGATGCAGTAAGGAGATAGGAGAAAGTTCCACAAAGTCAACAATCACTGCAGCCCTCCACCAGTCAGGCCTTTATGGCAGAGTGGCCCGATGGAAGCCTCTCCTCAGTGGCAGACATATGAAAGCCCGCATAGAGTTTGCTAAAAAACACATGAAGGACTCCCAGACTACGAGAAATAAGATTCTCAGCTCTGATGAGACGAAGATAGGACTTTTTGGTTATAATTCTTAGCGGTAAGTGTGGAGAAAACCAGGCACTGCTCATCACCTGCCCAATACAATCCCAACAGTGAAACATGGTGGCAGCATATTTCTACATTTGTGTTGTTTTTTTTTTCAGTCAAGATGGGGTGCAGAGTGTACATTAATGAGAAAAAAATGAACTTTTTGGGATTTACCAAATGGCTGCAATGAAACAAAGTGTGAAAAATAGAGTTGAGAGAAATGGGTCGGTCAATTTCAAAAGTCGCCGACATTCGCAAGTGTTGGGTTTCATGAAACGAAACCCGACCATAGCGTGTGGTCGGCCAAGAGGTCGGCGACCATGGCGCCAAAGTCGCGTTTCAAAAGATGCTTCCAGCACCCTTTTTCAGCCAATGATGGAGGACGCACACTGTGGGCAACGCGATGACATAGGCAGCGGTCACCACCATCTTTGAGAAGGGCATGCAAGTGATTGGCTGGCTTTGTGTGGTCTAACAGGGGCTATAAAAGGGCGTGCACGCCGACCGCCATCTTACTTCTGCTGATCTTAGCATAGGGAGAGGTTGCTGCTGCTGATTCTGTAGGGAGAGCGTTAGGCAGGGAAGAAGATGCCAAAAAACTGCTTCTGCTGCTAGCGATTTTGCCTGTACAACACACCAGTTAGTGTGCAGTGACAGGGGAGGATATATTTTGGTGCATCAGCGGTGTTGGTTATTAGGCTGCCTTATAAGGCTCCCTGATAGCTGCATTGCTGTTTGCACACTGCTGTGCAAACTGCTTTTTTAAAAGCAAAAATACTTTTCATCCCCTTTTTTTGCCCAGTTACCAAGCGTTCATTTTTCCACACTTTTGTGTGCAGCAGTCCTGCTTATTAGGCTGCCTGCGTCCATACTTGGGACTGAGAGCATCATTGTCAGCTTGCTAAAATCTCTAGGGAGATTCAAATTCTCCCCAGTCCTATATAGACATTTTTTACACCATCCAATTTCAGCCTGTTATATTGAGGTGTAATCTACACTGGGCCTGAGATAATAGTTCAGTGTCCTCAAGTCTGTAAGGAGATTCAAATTCTCCCCAATATTATATACACCTTGTACCTTGTTTTACAGTACCATATTGCTGGTGGTATTTTGGGTAGATTTTCCCAAAAATGAGGAAGTGTGTTGTAAGAGGCCGTGGAAGTGGACGGGGGTTGCCAACTGGTAATGATGATGGTGGTGGTAGTGGATCTGCTGGTAGTGGCAATAGCACCTAATGCAGGAGTTGTTGAGCCTGCGTCGTCGTCTGGCTCCACCAGGCCTCGTAGGCTCCCTTTTCTGGGAGTAGGTAAACCGCTTTTAAAGCTGGAGCTTCAGGAACAAGTTTTGGCTTACATTGCTGACTCAGCCTCCTGCTCTTTCGCCTCTTCTGAACTTTCAAAAAATAAAAGCATTGAGTCGTCATTGGAGGCTCATGGTCAGGAACCACACCTTTTCTTGTGTCCTTCACCCCTACCAAAAGTAAAGGATGCGGCAGGCCACACTACAGATTACTCCATGGAGTTGTTTTCACATACCATGCCTGGGTTATCAAGTCAAATCATGAATTCCCCAGTCCAAGATGAATCTGACATGGAGTGCACTGATGTACAGCCACTGCTAGATTTATCTGCTGGTACATTCACTCAGAGCACTACATTGTCCTCGCAGTGTACTGAGCCAGAATCTGACCCTGATGAGACTCAGGTGCCCCTTCCCACATACTATACCACCATACACGGTGACACAGAGGAAGGTGCACATGACATTGAAGAGGAGGTGATGGATGACCCAGTTGTTGACCCAGATTGGCATCCATTGGGGGAGGAGGAGCATCCGCAGCAGGCATCGACATCGCAACAGCTGTTATCTGGCAGGCCCGGAGCACTCCAAAGACAGGTTCCAAAAATCAAGAGTTGCAGGACAGCTAGGCCAGACGGTCAAAATATCACAGCGTGCAAGGCCTCAAACTGTCTTCCCTAGTAGGAAGAGTGCAGTGTGGCACTTTTTTTGAACAAAATCCTAATGATCAGGCAAAGGTTATCTGTAAGAAGTGCGCAAAGACCTTTAGCCGAGAGAAAAATCTGAGAAATTTGAATACCAGTTGCATGCTTAGACATTTAACCACCATGCATTTGCAAGCGTGGACGGACTACCAAAACTCACGTACCACATGTGCAACTGCTCCCAATGAAGGTAGTCAGCAATGCTACATCGTTTCCCCTGCTGTAAGCCCACCGGTTAGCACACCACTAGCAGCAAATGTTGAGGTGTCGTCGCAAGGCCAAAGCAGTCAATGTTATTGCTACGAAAGACTGAATCTAGGCCATCAGAAAGAACACCAACTCCATCACCATCATCAACCCTCTCTTAGTCCGCCCTGTCCACCGCTAGTTCCACCATATGCAGCTCTCAAGTCCCGCTCACCCTACCAGAGACTGAGTAGGACAAGAAAGTACTCAGTCTCTCATCCGCGTACACTGGGTTTGAACGCCCACATTGCCAAACTAATCTCGTTAGAGATGATGCCCTACCGGTTGGTTGAAAGCGCAGCTTTCCGCGAACTCATGGCCTACGCAGTACCACGCTATGACCTACCCAGTCGCCATTTCTTTTCTCGCAAAGCCATCCCAGCTCTCCACGTTCATGTGAGAGACCACATTGTCCATGCACTCAAGCAATCAGTGAATGGAAAGGTGCACCTCACAACAGATGCATGGTCCAGTAGGCATGGCCAGGGCCGTTACGTGTCCATCACTGCGCACTGGGTTAATGTGGTGGATGCAGGATCCACAGGGGACAGCGGTGGTGGGACAGTGCTGCCTAGCCCACGGTATAGGAAACAGTTGGCTGTAGGCGTTCGACCCTCCTCCTCCTCCAGAAGCGAAAGCTCGTCCACAGAACGCAGAAGCACGAGCACTCCATCCGCAGCTGCCAGTGTTGCACACTCGGTGTCCCACTATCGAACAGCTAGTGGAAAGCGTCAGCAGGCTGTGTTGATGTGTTTGGGCGACAACAGACACACCGTGGAGGTCCTGGCCGACTACTTGCAGTGACAAACTGAGTCATGGCTGGGCAGTCTACATCTTGAGGCAGGCAAGGTAGTGATAACGGCTGGAATTTTGTGGCAGCCATAGCCCTTTCAAAACTCAGACACATACCTTGCTTGGCTCACACCTTGAACCTGGTGGTGCAGTGCTTCCTCAATAATTATCCGGAGTTAACAGGCCTGCTCCATAAGGTTCGAAGACTGTGCTCGCACATCCGCCGGTCGCCGGTACACTCCAGTCGTATGCAGAAGCTGCAGCGATTGCTCCAACTTCCCAAGCACCGCCTAATCATAGATGTTGCAACAAGGTGAAACTTCACCCTGCACATGGTGGAGCGGCTGTGCGAGCAGAGGCAGGCCGTAATGCATTTGTGGGAGGATACACGGCCATGCACTTTGAGGGCAGACATGAAGTTGTCGGGTGTGCAAAGGTCGTAGCTGAAAGACCTCTGTAAAGTCCTTCAGTGTTTTGAGGAATGCACAGGGCTGGTAAGCGCAGACGACGCCATCATACGCATGAGCATCCCACTTATGCGTCTGCTCATGCAAACTTTGACGAACATTAAGGAGCAGGCGTCTGCAGCCGAGGATGAGGGAAGCCTTGATGACAGTCAGCCATTGCCTGCTCCGGGACCTCTCCTGGACGAGGTGGAGGAAGAAGAGGAGGAGGAGGATGATGATGGGGATGATTATTTAGGGGAGGAGGATGCTTCTCGTGGGGCAAGAGAAAATGTTGGCGTGGCAAGGTCAGGTACAGGGTTTGTGCGTGACTGGAGGGATGTGGATTTGCCAGAAAGTGCTCCTCCACCCAGCACTCGCAGTGCATCATTGACACCGGGAACATTGGCCCACATGTCAGATTATGCCTTGCAGATCCTAAAAAGGGACCCCCGCATTGCCAAAATGATGAGCGATGACGACTACTGGTTGGCCAGCATCCTGGATCCATGCTATAAAGACAAATTTCAAAACTTCATGCCACAGGAGAACCATGACCTAATATTGGCTAACAAACAAGCAACTATGGTAAACCGTTGGAGGCATTCCCAGCACACAGCAGCGGTGATGGTTCTCCAACGAGCCGTAGGGGGCAACATGGAAGAGGTGTTCATGGTGCACACGTCAGAAGTGGCGTTGGAGACAGAGGTTTCATGACCATGTTGTGGACTGATTTTTCAAGTCCCGCTCACACGACTGGTAATACTGCATCAATTGAAAGTGACAGGAGACAGCAGTTGTCAACTATGGTTACCAACTACTTATCGCCCCATATCTATGTTCTCCCTCACAGGTCATTCCCCTTTGACTATTGGGCCTCTAAACTGGACACCTGGCCTGAATTGGCACAATATGCCTTACAGGAGCTCGCTTGCCCTGCTGCTAGTGTGCTATCGGAAAGAGTCTTCAGTGCTGCTGGCTCAATCCTGACAGTAAAAAGGACCCGTCTGTCTACCCAAAATGTTGATGATCTAACCTTCATTAAAATGAACCATGCATGGGTTTCAAAGGATTTTGTACCACCTTCCCCTGATGACACATAGGTTGCCAGAAAAATGGCTCGCTTTTGTCCTCCTCCTTCCTCGGACTTCTCCAATTCCTCCATTTGCAGCTGCTGAATGTCCAACATCAACATATGCCATTTTTTTAAACCTCCCTAACTGGGCTGAAGCCCCCCCCCCCCCATGGCCGGGGCCACCACCTAGCGCATGCAACCGTGCGAGTGCCATTGCCCTGGACAGGTGGGTGGTCCGACTCCTGGGCGCCGGCACTGGCACAGGGTCCCTCATAGAGCAATCAAGTGTCTCTGACGGTGGGGGTGCACACCCACTGTCAGACACACCGGCGCACTATGAGGGTCCCAGTGCCAGTACCGACGCCCACGAGTGGGCCCCCCTTGCTTGGGCAGGGCCCCAGCATTTGCAATATTTACCTCTCCCTGCTCCTCCGCTGTGTAGTCTGGGCTGTCAAATCCTTCCCTGGGACTGCCACTACAAATTTGGTGAACTGATAGATGATGGTTAAGACGTAGCTATGCCCTGTCTTGCTGGCCGGGCTCTAGCTTCAGATGATCAATGGCTTCCATTTCTTATGGACGTCGACTCACAATGAGATGCAGTGGTGGTTTATCATCAGCTTTCACAGTTTTCCTACTCAGACGCGTGACATTCCAGCACACATTTTTAAATGTGCCCTCTCATGCCAATCCAATAGAATCGCCTACAGCCTGTGGCTTCTGTCTTTTGCACTCCAAAGTTACCTGACAGATCATGATAGGCAGTGAGCACCATGTCTACATCTCTCCCTGTCATCAAAATTTGATGGAGATGGGATCCACGGTACTGCGATACAGCAACCCTTTCTTCACTAAGAACTATTTTCGCTGTCTCCACACACAAAGTAATTGATGGTCAGCATCGCCTCAGAGAATTCTCCCGAGAGTTTTTCCCGTGATTAGTAATTCCTAAATTTCTGCAATCACTCGACTTTGTCTGTACTTTTATCCATCTCGTTTCCTCTTGCGGATAGTCTGGACTGTCTTACTGAGACAGAAATATATATGAAGATATAAAAATACCCCAACAGTGTATACTGGTGTACGCTTCAAAAACATTTTCCTTTTTTTCTACTTTTTAGATTGTTGAGGCTGTGAGTGTCTTTGTCGTACTCCGGAAATAAACACGGAGATTTTAAATGTTTAAACTATGCTATATATACCTGTTATCCAGTGATACTGTACCCTTTCTCCACTTTCTGCAATCTTGTTGAATCCATACTGTGTCTGAGACCGTCTGAGTCTGCCTCCTGATTACAGATGAGTGGTGTTTGAGTGGAACTGTTGGCCAAGTTCAAATTCTAGCTGTTTTGGGCGGTGTTAGATCCGTTCGTCGAACTCCAACACTTTGATTAAAATTCGGCTGTTAGAGTTTCCGTTCGAGAACGTTTTGTTAAACAAAAGCGTATCTTTTGTTTCACATTACTAATGGTTTTCAATGATAATAGAGAGTTTTAGGGCATAGTAGCGGTGTCTGGTAGTAAGCGGTGTAGTACACCTGTGAAGGAGCTACACCGTGTGTGTTTCTAATAATTTTTTACCGCATCTTGTCTTGAAAATCCTTTTGGGCCTAGTAACTGTGTCTGCTACTCAGAAAAGGAGCCCACCCGTGAACCGAGCTATGCCGCCTGTTTATGAAAGAACCAGTTTTTTACTGCATTTGCACCACTTAATACTTTGGGCCTAGTAACTGTGTATGCTACTCAGCAGAGTTGGCCACCCGTGAACAAAGCTATGCCGCCTGTTTATGTAAGAACTGTGTGCTACTCAGCAGAGGAGCCCAGCTGTTAAGCAAGCTACAGCACCTGTGGTTTGGACACTTTATTTTTTAACATTCTTTCTGGAATGCCGTTTAGGCCTAATTCCGGAATTACGGTTGACCTGCACTTACTGGGAAATGCTTGTTCGCGGGGAAGAATTGTAATCCCAGATCCCCATCACTAACGGGGTTCAGCGTGTTATCCGCACCTGTAAGTGATACACGCTGGTCCTTTCATTGTAGCACGCGTGTAAGGGCATGACAGACCTGTTATTGGCCGATCTCGCATGCCAGAGCCTCGCGTGTCCCTCTAGTAAGCTGGACGCGGACCACGGGGGCATGCCTGAGTCTCGTTCGTTAACGGAATTAAGCTTGCAATCTGTGCAGCTTTTTTGTGGATGGCATGGTTGAGGTTGCCCGTGTTGAGTCCAATTAAGCCGCAGGCTCCACTCCTGGTGGTGCCCTTCTGGACATTCCTTTAAGGTTCAGCTTTGCAACCATACTGCCCCCGGAAACTAAACACTTTTCCTGACAGTGACGTTCTGGTCAAAGAGCGCGATGACATCACGTCTGTACGCCCTCTGCCTAAACAGTCCAAGTGCAGAGAGATGGAAGATGGGGACGACGAGGAGTCCAGAGTACAGGGATTCCTTAGCGAGGAGACTGATTTAATTGTTTTAAAGGTTGGGAGCAGTTTTTGGGGAGCACGATACTCTGGAGAATATCTGGGGCCCACCATACACTGGAGCATTCCAAAGGTGGACATCAGTCACTGGAGCAGCATTTACAGGGCCCATTATACACTGGAGCATTAGAAATGGGGCCCATTATATATGGAGCATTATATGGGCCCATAAGACAGTGGAGTTTCATCCATGGTGAACAACATATACTGTAGCATTATGTGGAGCTCATCATATACTGTATCAAACATTATATGGGGCCAATGATTCTGTATGGAGAAATATATGGGCCTCATTACTCTGTATAGCGCACTATGCGGTGGCCATAATACTGTATGGAGTAATATACTGTCCGTTTTTGGAGCTATTGGAGAATTTAAAATGGATATCAGTCATAAGATGTAAGAAGTGAAGTATTTTTCATTGTACTGTACCGCTATTTCTCTGCCGTATCAGAGGATCATGAATTGTGGCATGTGTTAAAGGAGCCCAGTGACACTCTTTGGCTTTGGGCACACGAAAATCTGGAGCCAGCCCTACCCCCCCCCCCCACAACTTTAGCCAAATAACCCCCAGTTTTCAATGCCTAACTATTATAAAGTAAATTAAGGTTGACAAGCTTAAGGAATAAGAATTGATGTTTATGGCATTAAAATGGGCACTGTAGGTGTGTTTCCTGTCCTCCACTCCCTGCCGACTTTTCTTCCTCATTGACTTACATTGGGTTTCGTGCTTCAGTCGGACTTCGACTTTTCACAATAATCGGCCGATTTCGTTCGATCCGACTTTTGCGAAAGTCGGGTTTCGTGAAACCTGACTCGACCCGAAAAAAGGCAAAGTTGCTCATCTCTAGTGAAAAATTTAACTGGGTCTGAATATTTTTTGTACCCTCTGTATCTTTACGCAATGAAGAAAAGGGTCACCACACGGAACACATCCTCTATATACTACACCATACAGGACACATCCTCTATATACTACACCACACGGGACACATCCTCTATATACTACACCACACGGGACACATCCTCTATATACTACACAGCACAGGACACATCCTCTATATACTACACCACACGGGACACATCCTCTATATACTACACCACACGGGACACATCCTCTATATACTACACAGCACAGGACACATCCTCTATATACTACACCACACGGAACACATCCTCTATATACTACACCATACGGGACACATCCTCTATATACTACACCACACGGGACACATCCTCTATATACTACACCACACGGGACACATCCTCTATATACTACACCACACGGGACACATCCTCTATATACTACACCACACGGGACACATCCTCTATATACTACACCACACGGGACACATCCTCTATATACTACACCACACGGGACACATCCTCTATATACTACACCACACGGGACACATCCTCTATATACTACACCACACGGGACACATCCTCTATATACTACACCACACGGGACACATCCTCTATATACTACACAGCACAGGACACATCCTCTATATACTACACCACACGGGACACATCCTCTATATACTACACCGCACGGGACACATCCTCTATATACTACACCGCACGGGACACATCCTCTATATACTACACCACACGGGACACATCCTCTATATACTACACCACACGGGACACATCCTCTATATACTACACCACACGGGACACATCCTCTATATACTACACCACACGGGACACATCCTCTATATACTACACCGCACGGGACACATCCTCTATATACTACACCACACGAGACACATCCTCTATATACTACACCGCACGGGGCACATCAGTGCGCTTCCCAGCTCTGCCCTAGTTGATGGGACGCTCCGCACTTCGGCACCAGACATGCGCCGCACATGTACAATAGTCAGAGAGGGGCTAAATAATGATTTGAAATTCTAGTAAAAAAAAACAAAAAACTAAAGTTATGACTTCACTGATATCCTTCAGAATATGAAGTTGTGTTTCTTATTGATCCATTGACAGATTCTGAAAATAATCAGAAGTTTTCTCTTCACGTTCTGTTCGATTTCTTGGATTTTTCGTTATGGAAGAAGGATGTGAAAGCCTGGCGTTACTTTGCGAAGAAACTGAGAAAAACTTTTTGTCGGTAAGTGACGTGTGGCCAAGTGTCGGGCATGTGAGAGGACAGAGGTGTCTCTTTAGAGCGCAGGCGATATAAGCCGAGACGCGCAGAATCCTGTCAAAGTAACTTGCTGCAGAGAAATCTGGTTGTAATAGCACAGTATTAGGAGCCAAGTGTAACAGGTAATTCTCTGGGAGGATCCAGCCAGAAAAATCTCATATCTCTCGTAAAAATTAAATTGCTTGGCATCGATACACAATGCGTGTAATTTCTTCTTCTTTTTTTTTTTTATGCGTAAATCAGATTTTCCCTAAGTTGGTGCACACTTTATCTTCTTAATCTTTATTCACTTCACAGCTCTTTTATTTCTTTTTCTATTTTTGTCTGATGCAGAGTTCCAAACTTCGCGCCTATAAAGTTCAGGTCACCACTAGAGGGAGCTCTCTATAGACTGCGCATACAGTACATTTGAATTTCATGACTGCTCATGATGCAGTAAGCTCCCCCTAGTGGTAGAATAGCGAGTTCAGTTGTTCTGTTTTTTTTTTTTTTTTTGGTTTTTTTTTTCCCTCATTCAGTTGTTTGATTTAGTTTTTGCTTTTTTTTTACCCCACTTTTTCAGTACATTAAATAGTAAATTAAAAGCCCCAAAAATGCAGCCCTTATATGGTGATATTGCCCTAAAAATAAATGTTATGTCTCTGGGAACATAAGACCGAAAGCGAAAATTGGTTGAATGGGTTAAAATTTGACTATTACATGATAAGGATTCCTTTAAAAAAAAAAAAAAAAAAAAAATTTAATTTATTTTATGCAGTTCCCTAATCTAACCTTGAAATCTGTGTTGTTGCTTCATTTGAATGGGGCAGTAAAATAAAATCGTTCTAGAGGTATGGTGTGAAATGAGGATTGGGGGAGGGGAGGTTCAGGACACACATGGCCTGGCCCCCGACATCCTTTGTTGTGAACTTCACAGCAGTTCTCCTTTCACAGTCCCATGTATAACGGGTTTAATTGGGCTGTAAAAATAATCAAAAAAAGAACCATAAACAGGAATCAAACACATGTGCTGTGCGTGGTAATATGAAGATGACAGCAGAAGAGTGGTTTGATCTTGTGGGAAGGAAAGTGACTTGTCTAATAAGAGAAGTTTTAATGCAGGGTTATATGCAACCGGGGAAATGTCATAAAATGGATGAGAATAAAAAAAAACCTTACAGCCTAAAAAATCCAGAGGTTTGAGGACAGCAGCAGCAGAAGAAGAGTGGTTTGATCTTGCAGGAGACAGTAACGTGTCTGTTCATGTATGTTAATTGGAACAGGGCTGTATGTGACTGGAGTAGTGTCTTGAAGGGGATGAAGAGAAAATGACTTCTAGTCTGGAGAATCTCTGATGGAATGATTCCAGCAGATTAGTTTTGATTTTGCTGGGGGCAGTGACCTGTCTGTTAATGTATGTTATGAAAACACACCGGTATTCGATTTTAGGCAGTGTCATGAAGGGGATGAAAAGAAAATACCCTTTAGTTAGACATCTCTCGTGTGATGAGTGCAGCAGGTGAGGAGTGGCTTGATTTTTACAGGTGTCAGTGACCTTGGCTGCACTTATGTTTATTGGGACATGGCTTTATGTGACTGGAGCACAGTCTCTGAAAATGGATGGGGACAGAATACCTTATACACAGACTTATCTCGGGTATGATGACTGCAGCCGAAGATAAGGGAGTTGATGTTTGTTGGGACAGTGACCGATCTTTTAATGTATGTGAGTGAGAACAAGGATGTGTGTCACAAGTGTCCTGAAGTGGATAAGAAGAAAATACCTTTTATAGCCAGACATCTATGAGGTGGGGGGGCAGCAGCAGAAGAGGAGTGGTTTGAGCTTGCTGGAGACAGTAACCTGTCTACTCATGTATGGTAATTGGAACATGACTGTATGTGATTGGAGCTGTCGCTTGAAGTGGATGAGGAGAAAAGAACTTGGTCATGAGTATCTGTGGTCTGATGACTCCAGCAGAAGAGGATTGGTTTGATTATGTGGAGGAATGTGACCTTTCTGTTAAGGTTTTGTTAACGAGAACACACCTGTATGAGACGGTGGCAGTATCATGAAGTGGTTGAACAGAAAATACTTAATAGTCAGAAATCTCTCGTTTGTTATGACTGCAGCAGAAGAGGAGTGGTTTGAGATTGCTGCAGACAGTAACCGGTCTACTTATGTATGAGATTAAAGGTGTCTCTTCAAGTGGTTCAATAGAAAATACCATATAGCCAACATTTCCCACTGACAGTAGTAGAAGAATATGTTAATCTTGTAGGAGGCAGTGATCTGACTACTCAAAGGTATTGGTCTATTTATTTATTTATTTTTTTGTGACTGCAGCTGAAGACGAGTAGTTTGATTTTGTAGGATACAGTAACCTGCCTGCTCGTTTTTGTTAATTGGAACATGGTAGTATGTGACTGAAGTAAATAAATATACCCTAAAGGCACACACATGTCTTCAGTGACTGCAGCGGAAGACTAGTGGGTTCATTCTGCTGAAGACAGTGACCTGTCCATTCAGAATTGGTGATGAGTCTGTGTGGGACTGGGGCTGTGTGAGGAAGTGGATGAAAGGACAATACTACATAGTGAGACATACCTCAGAACTGGTGTCAGCAGCAGCAGTGGACTGGGTTGATCTTGAAGGATGAAGTGACCTGAACACTCCAAGTGATTGGATTTTTTTTTTTCTTTTTATGTTAAGCGTATTTAATAAGATAATCGCAGGATGTCCCAGTGTGTTTGGAATGAGAAAATAAGGATTAGTCTCGGCTTATTGAAATAGGTGAGCCGTCTGTGTACTGGCCAGACACGGTTTATTTGATAAGTGGAAGCACAGAGTATTTCAGGAGAGTATTGGATCTCGTGTAACTTGTACATTCGTGTCGTTGGGGTCCAGGACTGTATATGAGGGGAAGGAATGGAGCCAAGATTTTGGTGGCCTCTGCACATTTCCATCTATGAGCTCGCGTTTAGGCGACTTGTTTTCATGTATTTATCGCATTAGGTCACCTACTTGTGATGATTTAAACCACGTGCTGCGAACATGAAAGCGGCTTTTATGTGTGTGTTGTGTAGGATGTAAATGTGGATTCTCTATTAGATGATTGCTCACGGGCTTGATGTCTGTCGTCTTTCCAGTGACCGCAGCGCTTGGATATTAGAGGAATGGCAGCCCAGGAAGAGCTGGTGGCCATCGTACCACTTCACCACGTATCAGGCCAAGAACGACTGGCGGGACTGTGAAAAGCTCGCCATGAAGAAGGCTTCAGTCGCTGGAATGTTACAGGGGCCGAGTAAGTCACCCCCTGATAATTTACACTATACGGAGCCAAGTATTGGGACACACGTCTCCATCAATTAATTCTGGTTTCTTATTCAGCCCCATTGCACCCCCTCTGCCTTGCACTGTATAACCAGCGCCTACCCAACCGCCACCCCCTTCACTGCCCGGTGTGTTGCATTCGGCCCCCGGTGTGAAGCATCCGTAGACACCCCCCGTCACTAGAGTTGAGCGACTTTGGTCTGATCGGGTTTCATGAAACAAAATTTGTTTCAGATGAAATGGGGAATAAAAGTCGGCATTGCGTGGATGAATGTCATCTGCTCAATGCCGAGTTTTATTCCCCATTGACTTGCATTGGGGTCGGGTTTCAGACGAAACTCCGACTTTTTTTGCCCTAGTCGGACCAGTTTCATCTGAAACAAATTTTGTTTCATGAAACCCGATCCGACCAAAGTCGCTCAACTCTACCCGTCACATCTGGCACCCTCGCACCCCTCCCAACCCCGCTGTGTAACATCCAGCCCCCTGGCTTATAACATCTGGTCTCTTAACACCTCGGCATATAACGCCCGGCCCCTTGACCTCCCGGTGTATAATGCCCGGCTCCCTCGCTACCCACCCACAACCGGTTTATAACTTCCGTCCCCCATACCGTCTTCCTTTTACTATCACATGACAAACCGGCCAGTTTTGCAGAGCTTTCCACTATACCTGCGCAGTCCTGTAATAGGATCCACCGGGGTAACAAGTCCGCCCATGACAATTCTTCCTCCTGAGCATTCCCCCATCACCTGTGAGAGATATTATTTAGAAGAGGAAGGAAACTCAGCCACAGAATGGAGAATACAGTAACATTACAGAGCAGGGGGGCCGAGTGCTGAGGAGCAAAGGTCAGAAAAGTCACCAACGTTCTGCTGACTCCATAACTGCAGAGTCCAGACCTCCATTGTGTCAGCACAAACACTGCGCCCCCGCCTTGAGCTTCATGGTCGAGCAGCTGCATGCAGCCGTACATCACCAAGCACAAAGCTGAGTGTCGGATGGAGTGGTGTAAAGCCGCCACCACTGGACTCTGGAGGAGACATGCTCTGGGCAGTGATGGATCGCACTTCTCTATCTGCGTCTGATGGAGGAGTCTGGGTTTGTTGATTCCATGACGACGTTACCCCCTGACTGCTTTGTGCCCCCTGTACAGATGGTGGACTATGATGCTATGGGGGTGTAATCGGGGGAGGCCGATGCCTCTTAATTACCTCCAGTAAAGGGAAAGCTTAAAGCTTCAGAACAAGACACTGAGGACAATTGTAGCTTCAGCTTTGTGGGAACAGTTTGGGGTTCGCCCTTTTCTGTTCCCCATGACTGTGTCCAGCCCACAAGCTCCATACAGACAATGGGGGGAATATGGGCGGCCGCACAGAGACTGGACCTCAGCCCCGTCCAACACCGATAATGGAGATTGTGATCCCGGCCTCCCCCGGCATCAGTGTCTGACCTCACAAATGTTCCTCTGGATGAAGCGGCAAAAATTCCCATACACCCCTTTAAAATCTTGTAGAAATCCTCCCCAGATGAGCGGGAGCCGTTATATCTGCAGAGGGGCGACTCCATAATAATCTCCATGGATGTAGGCTGGGAGGTGAGAAAAGCCCCTGGAGGTGAATCTGGAGGGAGGCACATACTTTTTCTCCATATACTGTACATTGATAAAACGGAAAAGAGTCAAGGATTTTTTTTTAAGTGACAGGTCGTCTTTATCATATATCCTGTGAATTTGTGGGATAAACTCAGGGCTGCGGAGTCGGAGTCGTGGAGTCGGAGTTAGTTTTGGTTGGAGTCGGTAGAAATGTTCCGACTCCAGCTTTAAAAAAAAATGTATTAATATTTCATAATTGAACTTTCATATGAATTTTATAAATGTTACTCAAATATATATGTTCTATCATACTATGAACAACAATGATAAGCAGTTCTGCTTGAGATAGACATTTCTTACTTCTTGTGTGTCACTGTTCTCCACTGCCCTTATCTAATCTTATACTTGGTTAACCTCATGCTGCCCCAACCCCCCTACTTACAATGTATGAAACTGAAAGTGAAAATGTGTTGCAAATTCTTAGTAGTAAAGCTCCTCCTCTAGACTAGATCATACTAGGTGTGCGTCTTCCAAGCATCTCACAGCTGCCTGCTACTCAGAAGAGGAAGACTGTAAGAAGTATTATCCTTTCAACAAACTTTGCATCAGTTAACTGTGAGTACATGAGGAATAATAACAGTATTACTGACCACTATATCAGTTGTACGATCTGACAGTAATTTTGTACAATTGTTTTTAGGAAAAACAATTGTCATTTGGATTGTGAATGCAGAATTAAAAACCTGAGAATGTCAAAGATGCATCACATTAAATCCGCTGTATTTGAACATTTCACCATCACTCAAGATAGAAAACATTATGTCTGTCAGTGTATGACAAATGATCCAGACGAAAACAAATGCTGTGAAGCCAAGATGAGTGCATATTCAGGCAAAGATAAAAATGCTCCTACCAGAGCTTCTAATCTAAAGAGACATTTACAGCGCTTTCATCCAGAAGTACTGAAAGCAGTGGATGAGAAAGACTGCATCCAAACCAATGAACCAGTGCCCAGCTCTTCCAGCCAAACAAAGGAGCAGAGAACTTTGCAGCCATCAGTTGCAAGATATTTTGTCAGTGACAAAGTTACTGTGACAATGACAGTAGATACATTTAAAAAACAGATCATAGAGCTTGTTGTAAAGGATAGTGTGCCTATTTCATTATTTTCACGGCCAGCTTTTATGTTTCTGAATGGGGAAATGGCCCGCAAGCTTGGTGTTTCTCTGGAGAGAGAGAGTATTAGAAAATTAGTAATCGAAGAAGCTTTTAAACAAAAGGAAGAACTTAAAAAAAACTCAAGGGACGCTTTCTGTTTCTTAAAATGGATGCCTGCACACGTCACAGAGTGAACTATTTTGCCATCAATGTCCGATTTTGTTTGTGACAAAAATGAAATAGTTACCAAGACATTGGCAGTAAAAGACACCAAAGCTCATCACACCAGTGAGTTTCTCCAGGTCTTGGTGGAAAAGGTTCTGCAAGACTATGAACTTAAAAAAGAGCAAGTTCTTTCTGTCGTAACTGACAATGCTTCAAATATGATAAGTACTATTAAGCTAATGAATGAGAGTAATGATGGTGACCAGCAGCTAGAAGAACATTCTGGGTCCACAGACACAGAAATGTTTGAAATAGAGGAACACAGTATTGAAACTGAGGAGCAAACTGAAGTTGCTTCAGATGAACAGCAACATGATAGTTTAGATCTTGTTGAAACTGTGTCTATATGTTCTTTCATTCATCACATGCGCTGTGTTGTGCATACGCTACAGCTGGCTATAAGAGACAGTCTGCAAGAAGGACATGCTGCTGCACTGATTGGCAAGGTGAGAAAATTGGCTACTGTTGCCAGAACCCCTAAAGTTGACTCAATTTTGAAGAGACGTGCTGGAAAAGGGGCAATTATTGATCAAGCCACACGATGGGGCAGTACTTACTTAATGATTCAGCGCTTGGTTGAACTGAAAACCTTTCTTGTAGACATGGCTAACCCTCAACTGACGCTAAGTGAAAGTCAGTGGAATCAGGTGACTGAGCTGGAAAAATTGCTAGAGCACCCATTTACAGTGACTAAAAAATTACAAGCAGAGGACTTAACTCCAGGTATTTTCTTAAAGGAGTGGAAGAACCTGATGTTTCGCCTGTCCCAAAGAGGAGGGTTAATTGCAAGTGGCATTGCTACATCAATGAAACGGAGAGAGGAGCAACTATTACAAAATAACATTCTTTTGGCAGCTGTTTATGTAGACCCAATGCATCGGATTCTTCTAGATGATCAACAGCTAAGTAAAGGAAAAGAAGCTCTGTTTGAAATAGCAGTAAGGATGAAATGGTTGCAGAACAGTCAGGAGGAACAAGAAGAATTTGGTCGTCCTGCCACATCTTCACCCTCATCATCAACTGATGAAGAATTTAATTTCGAAAAATATTTGGATCACAAGGACCGTGCAAAGCGTTACCGCATAGAAGAAGAGTCATCCCCATCAAGGAACACAGCCAGTACATTTCAGCAGAATTTTTCATGTGCACTAAAAGAAATTGAGAAATTTGACCGTTCATCAAAAATAACAGTGCAACAAGCGATTCCTCTGTATCCTGACATTGTCAGAGATGTTGCCCGAGTGGTTACTGCTTTGCCACCAACACAAGTTAGTGTAGAGAGGTTGTTCTCTGCTCTCAAAATAATTAGATCAGATTTGAGGGCATCCATGAAGGAGGATCTGACAGAGGCAATACTTTTTCTGAGGACAAATTTATAGATTTCTTCTTATTAACTGCATAAAAGTGTTTATTGCATATTTACTTACAGTTTAGAAAAGTTTATAAAAGTTATTTGCTATATTCTAATTGTATTCTAATAAATGTAGTTTTTGCTCTAAGTGGTCTGATTACTTATATGATGGTGAGAAACTGAATAAGCACGATGTTTAATATTTTACAACAGTAAATTTGTTATGAATTGGCCATTTATGAAGGAGTCGGAGCCTGATAAAATCCAGGAGTCGGAGTCGCAACTGTGGCTTACCGACTCCACAGCCCTAGATAAACTGTTAAACCCCTTCCGCACCCTGACTTGTACGTCTGCAGTAGGGTGCGACGTATGCGGGGAGCTCAGGACCGATGCCCACTGCAAACCAGGCAGATGACCACCGTGTTATACCGCCAGCATCTTCCTCTTGCTGCTCGTTCCATTCACATTTATATAACCTTTTAGATGCCTCTGATGATTACTGACCGCATCATGTAAATGTTTCCTGTACAGTCAGGGTGTGTGGATGGGTTTTGGGTTTTTGCCACTTTTCCAATCGGAAAGCTCAAAAGTGGAAATTTCTACATTCGTGTGATCGTCGTCCTGTTTGGATGATCTGACATGATTCCTCTTCTCTCTCTTCTAGCCTGCAGCTATTTCACCTGGATCTATAAATGTGGCAGGAAAAATCAGAAGACAGCCTTAAATCGTTTGAAGAAGTTTATTAGGAAGAACAACTGTGAAAATCTCCCGTTACAATCCAATGCAGGTGATGTAATGGAGTCGGCTATGGGATGAGAATTTACAGGATCCATGGCCGTCTCCTCTGTTGGCCGATGGATCCGCCGATGGCTGCCTCTTCCGATGGCTGGCACCACTTTAAGCTTTTTCAGTTGTCTTCTGAGGGATCTTGTTTTGAGCCCATTTGTAGGGTTCACTTTATATTTCCATCACGCTGAAGAGGCGCCGGCATTTATTCAGGGTTGTTACATGTTGACAGACATTTTTGCACTTTAATACTTAACAGCTCAATGATTGTTAAATAATAAAAAGTTACGCAACTTTCTAAAACAATTTTTTTTTCATTTCCTTGTCAAGATCTCTGTCTGTTGGCTGTAAATTGTGACCACCTTCGTTGTATTCAGAGGCTGGAGAGCCTTGCCCTGAGTTCACATTTCTCACAGCTGAGTATTTGCTACAATTGTATAGAGCATACCTATCAAAAATGGTGCAGCTGTAATTTGCCCCCTCCGCCTCGCACACAAAATAACAGTAAGAGATCTAATGGGGTTCTTCTGGCATCACTCGCTTCCCGGGATGAAGCACACCTGACATGTTTTGCTAGAAATGATCCAACAGTTTTGGCCATGCTAATATTAAAATAAAATGTCAAAATTGCCATTTATGATCTGTGGAAAGTTGTATGACTCGCCAATAGAGGTGTGTTTTTAATATGTAATGTTTAATCGGTCATTGTACAGGAGGAGGAGGTGGTGAGCTGTGACATCACCTATTGGGAATGGTGGATCCTGTGCTGTCTACTGCATATTAAAAGTATATGTTACTTTTAATTGCAATCCTGTCTGTGATGATAATAAGACTGCTGAAAAGTCTGTGTTCAGAGGCGGAAGTATAAATGTAGTATATGGGGCTTAGTGACTAGTGTGAAAATTGCAAAATTTCCGATTTTTACATGGTGATATGGAAATTTTTAAAAACTAATTTTTTCCCAGGACGTCCCTCATGACAGGAGGTGTTTCTAGTCCTCCTCTGGGGACAGAAAACACGAGAGAAGTTAAAACCCCTCCACCTCACCCTCAGTGTTTTCCTGTCCCTAGCAGGACAGAGCACAGAGATTATAACCAGTGGTCGGGGCAGGGTTACACAGAGCAGGTGGCTAGAATACAGACTACACTGGCTGGTGTTCATAGGAGACTGTGATTTTTGCTGCAAACGGCATTACTGTAGCACTGCTGGGCATAGTACAAGCAATCAGACGATCGCAGGTTCAAGTCCCCTAAAGGGACTAACAAATGCAATAGAAAGTGAAAAAAATGTTTGTTTTTTAATAAAAAATTAAAGTTCATATCACCCCTTTTTATTCCCCCATTGAAGAAAAAAAAAAACACACATTTGATATTGTTACGTCCGTAAAGACCGATTTATCAAAGTATAACATTAACCCAATCCGTAAAAGAGGTAAAAAATAAAAATACCAGAATATCATATCTACCAAAAAAATGGTATTGATAAAAAAATAAGCCCTCACACAGCCGATTGGCCTAAAATTGAAAATGTTCTAGGTTTCGGAAAATGGCGAAATAAGCAGAAAAAAAATGTATTTCTTTTGCAAATTATCAGAATTTTTTTCACCATTAAAATAATACAAAACATGAACGTTTTCTTTATCACCATATTTGTGCTGACCTGGAGAATCATATTGCGTATTTTTTCCCGTATATTGAACGCTGTAAAAAAAAAAAAAAACACAAACTATTGGGGAATTGTTTTTTTTTATTTTGCAAATTCGCCGCACTTGGAATTTTCTTCCTGATTTCCAGTTCAATATGTCATAAAATGAAAGGTGTTATTCAAAAGTACAAAAAAAACCAAGCCCTTATACAGTGATTTGGGCAGAAAATATATAAGCTATGGCCCTTGGAAGAAGAGGAAAAGGAAAAAAAACGGAAAACAGCCCGGTGATGAAGGGGTTGATAATATTGGCTTTCTCTTATGGGCTAAAGGAATGATTTGGGTTCCTCCATGGTCCAGGTGAAGTTGATCCCCTGCGCTCACTATAGTTTTTCCTCTGGTCCTCTATGAATGCGAGCCACAATGTTCCGGCTGCCATGATTACCTGGTTTCTTTTCTCTTGGATGCGACACCTGGTAAGCCGGAAGATATCTACCCGTAAGGGGTTACGAGACCTTCCTAAATTGCACATGGACAGTTTCTGCCACACAAGGCAATCCCTTTGAGCAAGAGTCGATGCAGCAAATTAATATCAGGACATGATGAAATTTCATTTCTCGTGAAACAGTCGGGGGCATCTGTGACCCATCTGTAGTCATCACTGAAGCAGAAGTCTTCCCTTCTCAGGAACCATGACAGAGGAACGCTTCTCTAGAAGACGATACATGTGATGCTGCACTCCACATTGGAAACATGCAGGAGACGATGTGCAGGACGTGAAGTTTTATATTTGTCCTTAATGCATTGCAGATACTCAGCTGCTCCATCATGTGTTAGTGCAAACAAAGACAAAAACTAGAGATTAACTCTAATTTATTCCTGTATGGAAAATACCAAGTCATCTTGTAACAGTCTGAATCGATCTCGGATCCACATGTCAGGTGTCGTTCTGGGATGGGGGTGGGAGATGCAGTTTTCACTTTCTGCCCCTAGCGGCCTTCTGCATATCCAGAACTGCCGGTGATGTACAGATATGGACAAAATTGTTAGTAACTTCTGTTACAGTAAGAAACACCCACAATGGTCACTGACATAACGTGAGTAATTTTCAGTTCATATTTACGGAGTATCAACTAATGAGAGATGACTTTGATTTTTTTTGCTTCTCAACTTTGGTTTAACAGAAAAAAATGAAAAACAAGAAACCTAATGAAACCAACCTGGACAAAAATGATGGTTCCATGCAGCCGTACATCACCAAGCACAATGTCGAGCATCGGATGGAGTGGTGTAAAGCCGTCACCACTGGACTCTGGAGGAGACGTGTTCTGGGCAGTGATGGATCGCACTTCTCTATCTGCGTCTGATGGAGGGGTCTGGGTTTGGTGATTCCAGGAGGACATTACCCCCTGACTGCACTGTGCCCCCTGTACAGATGGTGGAGGATAATTCTATGGGGGTGTAATTGGGGTGGCTGATGCCTCTTGGCTCCAGTGAAGGAGAAGCTTAAGTGTGAGTGCACACTGCGGATTTTTCCGCCCGGATTTGCAGGTAAATCCGCAAGTAAAATGACCTGCGGTTTGGCCGGACACCTGTACAATGAAACAGGTGTCAAACCGCTGCGGAATCCGCATGAAACAATTGACAGGCGGATTTAAAACCTCAGCAAATCCAAGCGGAGAAATCTGCAGCATATGCACTGCGGTTTTTAAAAGCCTTTGGCTAACATAGTACTGTACATTGCGGCTCCGCAGCAAAATCCGTACCGTGTGCACACACCCTAAATCTTCAGCACAAGACATGGTGGACAATTGTAGCTTCAGCTTTGTGGGAACAGTTTGGGGTTTGTCCTTTTCTGTTCCCCCATGACTGTGTCCAGTGCACAAGCTCCATACAAGGGAAAACACTGTGAGCACAACTTAAGTAATGGTGCTAAAGGTTAGGTTCCCAAACCAAGTAGTTATAAACCTAGCACTCAACTTTAGGATATTCAGAAGAATATTTTCTGTTCATTTTTTGTTAATTGGATTATTTTTTGTTTTTTTTATATTTACTTTCTATGTCTATGCATTTGATTTTGTAGTAACTGAAGAAGGTCAAAATTTGACAAACTTTTTTTTACTTACTACAAAAAAATATTCTTCTGAATATCCTAAAGTTGAGTGCTAGGTTTATAACTTATCACAAGCTCCATGCAGATATGCGGCGGGGGGGGGGGGGGAAATGAACGGCCGCATAGAACCCGGACCTCCGCCCCATCTAACACCAGTAATGGAGATTGTGCACCCGGCCTCCCCCTGACATCATGGTTTGATCTCACAAATGTTCCTCTAGACTCTAGAGCAGTGGTTCTCAAACTCCAGTCCTCGCAGACCCCAACATGTCATGTTTTCAGGATTTCCTTAGTATTTCACAGGGGATGGAAGTATCATCAAGGCATCAGGAATTCTCTCACATGTGTAACACTAGAAATCCTGAAAACATGACCTGTTGGGGTCCGCGAGGACTGGAGTTTGGGAACCACTGCTCTAGAGTCTAGATCAGGGTTCCCCAACTCCAGTCCTTAAGGACCACTAACAAGTCATGTTTTCAGGATTTCCTTAGTATTGCCCAGGTGATAATGGCTTCACCTGTACTATACAAGGGAAATCCTGAAAACATGACCTATTGGTGGGCCTTGAGGACTGGAGTTGGGGAACCCTGGTGTAGATGAAGGGGCAAAAATTCCCGCAGACCCCTTAAAAACTGGTAGAATAGGAAACAGTCGGGGTTTTTTTGCAGACCAGGCAAGTGACTGCCAAATTATACCTCCAGCATCTTCCTCTAACCGCTCGTTCCATTCAGATTTGTTTCACCTTCTAGAAGCCTGTGACGATTACTGACCGCATCATGTAAATATTTCTTATACAATCAGAGTGTGTGGATGGATCTTGGCTGCCTCTGCCGATGGATCCGCCTTCAAGCACGAGACAGCTGGAGCAGTTGGCTCTTGAGGAGTGGGCCAAAATACCTGTTGAGAGGTGCAGAAGTCTCATTGACAGTTACAGGAATTGCAATTTTTGCAATATATTTTTTTACTTTTTTATTCCAGGATATTTGTTTTGTGTTTTGCTTTTGGTTTTCTCTGTGTAAAGGTCATGTGTTCATATGCAATTACATTTTGCATGCACATTAATTTACTTTTTCTGCTCAGACCCAGTTTCTCATTTGTTTCATTGTGCATTCTGTGCACATATGGGTGTGACCGCCCTGTTTCTGAGTTGGAAAATCCATCCTGTCTGGCCTATACTATTACTGGTGGTTCAGTCCCTCTGTCCTTGTTCACATTTACGTCACTTGACAAGTGGAAAGGTTTTAAATACAAGAGTTAGGACTGTCCCACAAGGGTTGCCGTGACGTGGCGGGATGGCTTCTACATTATTTTGATCAAAATTATGTTAACTAAATACCCTTATTATTACTATTATTACTACCCTCATGCAATTTTTGCAATATATTTTTTTACTTTTTTATTCCAGGATATTTGTTTTGTGTTTTGCTTTTAGTTACAGGAATCGTTAGATTGCAGTGATTGCCTCAAAAGGTTGTGCAACAAAATATTAAGTTCAGGGTACCATCGTTTCTGTCCAGGCCTATTTCATGAGTTTAATTTTTTTTTTAAATTCTGTGGAGGCACGGCTGAAAAGCAATGTCTGACTTTCATTTATTCATTTTCATAGATTTTTGATTTATTACTACTTTTGTCAGATTCAAGTAATTTCTGTCACCATTGTGAGTTTTTCTGTCATTAAGCGAAGGGGTACCAACAATTTTGACCACGTATGTATATCACCAACCAGGACATCTTATCATCTGGAAAGTTACTCATCGACTAGGGTCAGCAACCTATAGCTGATGTCACACTACAACTCCCAGCATGCCCGTTAGTGCCGCAGGATGCCGATCCTGCTTCAAATGAAAATATTGGGACGGGTTATTATCATTCCAGTCTCGCATGCTTTCTATGTCAGCAGACTGTGATTTCCATACATAACACACAGGGCACGCAGGGACTTGTAGTGCGCCAGCACCAAACCCAACGGGGCAACATAAAACATTCTGCAGGAACCCTAGGCTATAAATTCAGGCTGCCTACACAATAAAATGACAGTCGTGGACTTGTGGTGATGGCCAATTTTTATGGACACCCTGAAAGAAACCTGAGAGGAACTACAACCCCCAGGAGGGTGTTTGCTGTGACTTGTAGAGTTTCAGAGAAGCAGGAGTAATAAAGCCGGTATGGTACCTGGTGCTCACCTCCTGGGGCCCCCGGTACACCCTGCCCTTCTGTTCATCCAGGTCTGGGCTGTGACGCTCTTCCAGCTGTGGCACCATGGCAAGAGAGGCCTGAACAGCCCCTGCACCTACAACTCCCAGTATTGCTGTGTCAGGACATAGAGTATGTGGGGGGTCATGCTACCATTAACGGTGTCCCCGACAAATAGTGGGCCCCTCCTTGTGTCCATGGTCCTGGCACTTGCCTGGATGCGCCAGGTGGTGACGCTAGCCCTGGCTCTACGCCTTCTAATGGAGAATGTCCACTGTTGGTCACAGGGCCGGCCCGAGAGATTACGGCGCCCTAGGCGAAACTTTTGTTGCGCCCCTACTATTCTTGGCAGTAGATGAAAACTTGGGATATAAATTTAGGAGCAAAATAAACCACAACAACAATGATTAATTAACTCTCTCCTAACTCTTTAATCTTCTGAGAAGTTGTATAGGACAAATATATACAAAGTAATCAATAACACAAAACAAAAACAACCATAGCTAATTAAAATTTTTGTTTCCTTGCCTTTTTTTTTTGAAAAGGATGACACTAAGTCACAGAGATTAATTTGTTTAGCAACTTCAGATTCTATCGAAATTGTTGCCAACCCAACCAACCTCTCTTGCGTCATATTTGTCCTTAAATATGTACACTTTTCTTTCCATCCCTAAAACTTTTTGCCTTTTGAAAAGATTTTTTATAATTTTTTCTATTTTTTTCTCTGGTGCCCCCTCAGCTGTCAATCATCTGCAGCACTTCCTGTGCCGACACATGTCTTGTCTGCCTAGAATCTGGGCCACAGCAAGGCGTAGGAGCGCCGCTCGGTCACGCTACAGGACCAGGTCCAGAGCCATACTGCGCTACGCAAGTGCCCCAGAGCCATACTGCGCTGCACTAGCGCTCCACTGGCACCTTTCCAGATATATTAGCCTACTTGGACCACACTATTTTTCTTATGCACCACAGTGCCTTACCTCCTATGTACATCCAAGACAAAGCGACATATGATTAAGACCCCGGTGAGGTCGAAACCTTTAGTCGCTTCCTGTCATCTTGTATTATCGCTCCCTTGTAAAATATTTGTATAATATTACAATAAATTTCACTTTTTATGCAAGATATTCCACTTGAGTGTGTGGTGAACCTTAATTCTATTGATTGAGGGCCTTCATGGTCCGTTACGCCAGCTCCTCATAAACTCTTACAGTGTGCAAGCTAATTCTAGTATTTATTAGAGTCCGGGCTTGTCTAAAAACATGTCTCATTCTTCTCAGAGGAGCAGGAGGCAGGATAAGACACCTGCATCTGTAAGAATTATAATTATTATTTATTTATATAGCACCATTGATTCCATGGTGCTGTACATGAGAAGGGGTAACATACAAATTACAGATATCACTTACAGTAAACAAAATAATCGTAGACTGATATAGAGGGGAGAGGACCCTGCCCTTTTGGGCTTACATGCTACTGGATGGTGGGGAAGGAGACAGTAGGTTGGTGGGTTGCAGCAGTTCCGGTGTTGGTTGAGGCGATGTGGTAATGGCCCGGATTGGGGGGGTGGTCCACTGCTTACCGCACACAGCCGACACAGACACGAGACGGAGGCAGATTTCAGTTGCAACAGGTCCTGGTTTTATTGGCCGTCCTCCTGACGACCGTAGCCATACACCGCAGTTCCTTTACAGCTCTCCGTACTCAGGCCCGGGTACCTTCACCTTTCCTTCAGTCGCAGTGACGTTCCTCGCGGATGTTTCGCTGGGGCTGTCCTAGACCTATCTACCGCCAGCGCTTCACCTGCCCGAGGTCGTCGTCCAATCGGTACCCCCGGGCCTCGTCTGTCTTGTGGTTCTTGATGTCAGGGCCACCCCCTGACTGTCTCTCCCTGCCAGTCCCCTGGTTGAACTCTCCACCGTTGTCAGTCTTCTGCTCCAGAGCTCCTCCCAGGACTAGACTCTACTGGAATCCCGTCCGCAAAGCCCTCCGCAGCCGGGCTCACAGGAAAGCAGGAGGCCGCGTGGCGGGGGCTGGTCACGGAGCCGCCAGCTGGGCCGGGGGATCTCTCACCTTCCCCAGCACCCTGCCTCCGGCAGGCCACCCCGCAGCTCCTCCCGCAGCCTCCAATCTTCACCCCGCCATCCGGCAGGGCCAGCCTCCTGACTCGCTGGTCCCGCGGGGAGGCTCCTAGGAGATGTCTTCTGCGGCTGCTCCAGCAGGGCCCGCAGTCGCTCCTCTTCTCTGCCCAATGTCTGAAGTGCTGCCAGTGGCTCCCAGGGGCAGGTCTCCTGCCGAGACTCGACCTCTTGTCGCCACCGCCATTCCAAACGTCCGAGACTGCGGCAACTACAGTGTTGCATCCCGTCTGGTGTACAGCAGTCGAATGGCGCCAAACAGCCGCAGCCGGTCTTCCCACCGGGGCCACTCCCGCTCTTGTTTGGGGAGGTGGTCAGCTTCTTCACCCATCTTCCAGGGTCCAGCATGAGGGGGTGGCGGTCTCCAGATGTACACCCTTCCCCCGGGGGGCGGACTTGAGACAGCCCCTGAACGTCCAATACAGCTGCAAACGCCTGTGCATCTTTCTGGCGTTGGAGTACCACAGCCATGTTGTCTGGCTTTTGTACGGCCCCGGATCTTCTGACAACAGCCAATGATCCGGAACAAAGTCTCCAATTTGCAATCCACAGGTGAGCAATTCAAGTCCTTTCAGGTACTTCTGGCGCAGGCCTGCCGCTGAAGGTAGAGTATTGGCGGCAGTGATCCTGCCGACTACGCCAAATGTGGTAATGGCCCGGATTGGGGGGTGGTCCACTGCTTACCGCGCACAGCCAACACAGAGATGAGACGGAGGCAGATTTCAGTTGCAACAGGTCCGGGTTTTATTGACAGTCCTCCTGACGACCGTAGCCATACACCACAGTTCCTTTACAGCTCTCCGTACTCAGGCCCGGGTACCTTCACCTTTCCTTCAGTCGTAGTGACGTTCCTCGCGGATCTTTCGCTGGGGCTGTCCTAGACCTATCAACCGCCAGCGCTTCACCTGCCCGAGGTCGTCGTCCAATCGGTACCCCCGGGGCCTCATCTGTCCTGCGGTTCTTGATGTCAGGGCCACCCCCCTGACTGTCTCTCCCTGTCAGTCCCCTTGTCGAACTCTCCACTGTTGTCAGTCTTCTCCAGAGCTCCTCCCGGGACTAGACTCTCCTGGAACCTCGTCCTGTCCTATTTATCCCCTCCCTCGAGAATTTCCCTCCTGGGTTCCTATCTCCCCGCCCCCATGACTAAGCGGTTTCTATAGCCGTAAGCTGCTGTCAAGTCCTAAACTACACTCCCCCCTGCCATCTTGTGGTCAAATCTAGGTATTGCACTCCCTTTTCTATCTTCCCCAGCTGTTACCCTTCTGTCAATGCCAATATCCGTCTATAGTGCACAAACCGTCCGTTCTTCCTCCAGTCAAGTCTCTCCGTCAAGTCACCTTCCCCACAGCGATATCTCCGGTAGTGGTGAGGAGGCGGCGGGGTCATTGCAGGCTGTAGGCTTTCTTGAAGAGGTGGGTTTTCAGGTTCCATCTGAAGTATCCGAATGTGGTTGATAGTCGGACATGTTGGGGCAAAGAATTCCAGAGGATGGGGGATATTAGGGAGAAGTCTTGGAGGCGGTTGGGTGAGGAGCGAATAAGTGGAGGAGAGAAGAAGGTCTTGGGATGACCGCAGATTACGTGAGGGAAGGTATCGGGAGATTAGTTCAGAGACATATGGAGGAGACAGGTTATGGTCTTGTAGGTCAGTATTAGTAATTTGAACTGGATATGCTGAGGGAATGGGAGCCAGTGAAGAGATTTGCAGAGGGGAGAAGCGGAGGAGTAGTGAGGAGAAAGATGAATTAGTTGGGCAGCAGAGTTAAGGATGGACTGGAGAGATGCGAGGGTGTTAGCAGGGAGACCACAGAAAAGGATGTTGCAGTAGTCGAGGCGGGAGATGATGAGGCCATGCACAAGTAGTTTAGTAGATTGAGGGTTGAGGAAAAGACGGATTCTGGAAATATTTTTGAGCTGCAGGCGGCAGGAGGTAGAAAGAGCTTGGATGTGCGGTTTGAAGGACAAGGCAGAGTCAAGAGTTACTCTGAGGCAGCGGACTTCTGGTACTGGGGAAAGCGTGATGTCATTAATTGTGAAAGATAAGTCAGGTAAGGAAGATGTGTGAGATGGAGGAAAGATGATGAGTTCAGATTTCTTCACATTGAGCTTGAGGAAGCGAGAGGAGAAGGAGGATATGGCTGTTAGACACTCCGGGATTCTGGACAGCAGAGAGGTGACGTCTGGGCCAGAGAGGTAGATCTGAGTGTCATCAGCATAAAGGTGGTACTGGAATCCATGGGACTTTATGAGTTGACCCTGGCCAAGGGTATAAATTTAGAAGAGTAGGGGTGCTAGAACAGAGAGAGGGTGGGATGAGGAGGTAGTGTGGGAGTGGGAGACGCTGAATGTGCGGTTGGAAAGGTATGAGGAGATCCCGGATAGGGCGAGGTCTTTGATGCCAGATTGCACTAAACATATTTAAACATCATCATCAAACATCAAAGGATAACATATCACCTATTACGGGTTGTAACGAGTGTCAAACTACAAATTGCTTCTCTTACTGATCATAAATGGGCAGAACACCTGTCATGACGGTACTCCTGTGAAGCAAACCTGTAGCTGGTGTTCACAGGAGACTGTGATTTTTGCTGCAAACAGCAATACTGTAGCACTGCTGGGCATGCTGTTTTAAATACTTTTTTCTCAACAGTGTTCACACAGGAAAAGGATTTGCCAGGGGAAATGCAGAGTGATAATGTAAACTCCCCATTAAGTATTACCTGCCTAACCCAGGAAGAAGTGCAGAACCGCCTTAGTAAGATTAAAATTGACAAATCACCAGGCCCTGATGGCATTCACCCTCGGGTATTAAGGGAGTTAAGTAATGTGATAGACAGGCCTCTATTCCTTATATTTAAAGACTCTATAGAAGCAGGGTCTGTTCCTTTTGATTGGCGGCAAGCAAATATGGTACCAATATTCAAAAAGGGGTGTAAAAGGGAACCTGGAAACTATCGGCCGGTAAGCTTAACATCGGTTGTGGGTAAAATTTTTGAAGGGTTTCTAAGGGATACCATTATGGAATATCTCAATGTTAATAAATGTTTAACTCCATATCAACATGGATTTATGAAGGATCACTCCTGTCAGACTAACCTGATCAGCTTCTAGGAGGATGTAAGCTCTCAAATGGACCCAGGAGAATCATTGGATGTCATTTATCTCCACTTCTCTAAAGCATTTGACACTGTCCCACATAAAAGATTGGTAAGTACGATGAGAAAGCTTGGGCTAGGGGAGAATGTGTGTAGATGGGTAGGTAGCTGGCTTAGTGATAGAAAGCAAAGAGTGGTTATTAATGGTGCATCCTCAGATTGGGCCTGGGTTACTAGTGGGGGACCACAGGGGTCTGTATTGGGCCCCCTACTATTTAATATATTTATTAATGATCTAGTGGATGGCTTACACAGTAAAATATCAGTATTTGCAGATGATACAAAACTATGTAAGGTAGTTAACACAAAGGAGGACAGTTTGCAACTACAGACAGATTTGAGTAAATTGGAGAATTGGGCTGAAAAATGGCAAATGAGGCTTAACACAGATACGTGTAAGGTTATGCACATGGGAAGGAGAAACAGATGCTACAATTACTTACTAAATGGGAAACTGCTGGGGAAATCAGACATGGAAAAAGACTTAGGCATCTTAGTCAATAAGAAGATAAATTGGAGTGCCCAGTGTCAGGCAGCTGCCACCAAAGCAAATAGGGTCATGGGATGCATTAGAAGAGGTCTGGGGACACGAGATGTAAACATAATTCTCCTTCTGTACAAATCACGCGTCAGACCACACTTGGAGTATTGTGTGCAATTTTGGACACCGAAAGACATTACTGAACTTGAAAGGATTCAAAGGCGGGCTACTAAAATGATAAATGGAGTTGGTTCACTACAATACGCAGAAAGGTTATCAAAATTAGGTCTATTTACTCTAGAAAAGAGAAGACTTAGGGGAGACTTAATATATATGTACAAGTATATCAGAGGGCAATACAGAGATCTCTCCAATGAACTGTTTGTACCAAGGACTGTGACAAGAACAAGGGGGCATTCTCTTCGTTTGGAGGAAAGACTATTTCTGCACCAGCATAGAAGAGGGTTCTTCACGGTAAGAGCAGTGAGGCTCTGGAATTCTCTTCCTGAGGAAGTGGTGATGGCCAACTCACTGAATGAATGTAAGAAAGGAATGGAGGCTTTTCTTGTGAGTAACAGTATAGAAGGTTACGAATAACAGAATATTATAGGTAGATGGTTGACCCAGCTCAGGGGAAGGAATTTTTTTCCCTATGGAGAAAATTGGCTTCTACTCTGTGGGTTTTTTGCCTTCCCCAGGATCAACAATGCAGAACAGCTGCACTAAAAATAGGCTGAACTAGATGGACATAAGGTCTTCCTTATGTTACTATGTTATAGTGCAAACAATGAGATGATCGCAGGTTCAAGTCTCCTAAAGGGACTAACAAATACAATAGAAAGTGAAAAAAGTTTGTTTTATTTTTTAAATAAAAAATTAAAGTTAAAATCACGCCTTTTTATTCCCCCATTGAAAAAAATACACATATTTGATATTGTTACGTCCCTAAAGTTCGATTTATCAAAATATAGAATTAATCCAAACAGTAAACGATGTAAAAAATAAAAAAAATAAAAATACAAGAATATCGTATCTGGCTAAAAATTGAAAATGTTATAGGTTTTGGAAAATGGCGAAATAGGCAAAAAAAAAAAGTATTTTTTTTACAAAATATCAGAATTTTTTTCACCATTACTGTATTCGTATTGACCTGGAGAATCATATTGCACAATAATTTTTACCGTATGTTGAACACTAAATAAAAAAAAAAAAAAACTATTGGGGAATTGTGGACTTTTTTTTCGCAATTACGCCGCACTTGGACTTTTCTTCCTGTTTTCCAGTCCAATACATCATAAAAAGTACGGTGTTATTCAAAAGTACAAATTGTCTAGCAAAAAACAAGTCCTTATACGGTGATTTTGACAGGTAATATATAAGTTATGGCTCTTGGAAGAGGAAGAAGAAGAAGAGTTAAAAAGCAAAAAAGTCAAAAATGGAAAATAGCCCGGTCATGAAGGGGTTCATAATATTGGCTTTCTCATATGGGCTAAAGGAATCATTTGGGTTCCTGCAGGGTCCAGGTGAAGTTGAAACCCCTGTGCTCACTATAGTTTTTCCTCTGGTCCTCTATGAATGCGAGCAACAATGTTCCCGCTTCCGTCATTACCTGGTCCCTTATCTCTTAGATGCTACACCTGGTAAGCCGGAAGATATCTACCCGTAAGGGGTTAGAAGACTTTTCTAAATTGCACATGTGTAAGAGGGTCGGGACCTAGCCCTTTAAATGTTGATGCTACTGTTTACATGTACATAATTGCTGTCAGTATTTACGTGTCTTTGTATTATATGTAAGCTGTATATACATGTTTTATTGCTATATTTAAGCTAGGGACAGTGCAGTTAGGGAAAAGGCTGCTAGATGTGGGCACTGAGTACACTGCATAGAAAGGTTCAGTTGTAGGACACTTAGAGGTTAATTGTAGGAGTGGTAGCTGGGGAATAAGCTAGATAGATTTCCTGGTTATAGTCAGACGGAGGTAGACCCCTTGTGTGCTCAGGTGGCCTTGGGGCCTGAACTGCTTAGCTATCACACAACATTCCCAATCAGAGAAGCCCAGCCATCTATAGAAAGGAATGGAAGTAATAGGGAAGAAGAGAAGAGTGCAGTGCATGGCAACGTAGTGAAGAAGATACAGAAGACCTGTGAAGAAGTACTAGTAGCAGAGTGGGCCACCAGCGAGTGCATGGGCAGGATAACCAAAAGGGGGTGGACGACCTAGTAGATGAATACTTCCATGTCTCGGCTGAAGTCAGTTCCAGGGAGATAGGTTGAAGTTCCGTTTTCACCGGGCTCCTCATCCCATTGTAACTTTGTGGCCTATTCCAGTGAAGTAGGAGAAGTTAGGGAAAGACGAAGAATAATGCATTGTTGGTACTGTGACAAGTGTGCTGGAAGTGCTATGGATGTCCAAGAAAGTGGATAGGCACAATCAGTACCGTGCAAAGAATATCCTTTATTGTGGCATCAAGTTACCAACAGCAGGCAGATAAAACCATGGATCGTTGTCTGTACTTGCTCCATGGTTTTATCTGCCTGCTGTTGGTAACTTGATGCCACAATAAAGTATATTCTTTGCACGGGACGGATTGTGCCTATCCACTTTCTTTTCTATGGATATACAGACTATTTTCCTTGGAAGTGGCACCCGTATTCCCTGATGTGTGTGCAGCTTCATTATCCCGAGGTCATACAGCTGTGCCTTTGTCCTGCTTTTTTTCTTCTATGGTAAGTGTTATGTATGTGCTGTGTCCTGAAGAGAATAAATCCGTTATGCTTAAAGTTGCTTTGGACTCTGCCTCCTGTCCTTTAAGTGAACAGAAGAACGTGGAACACAGCAGGGAAGAAGCAGCCGACAACACAGTTAGTATGGATTGTGGTGACCTGATTGCAACCCGGCCGTATTTTTACACATGGACAGTTTTTGCCATCACAAGGCAATCCCTTTGATCAAGAGTCGATGCAGCAAATTAATACCAGGACATGTTGAACTTTACATTTCTCGTGAATCAGTCGGGGGCATCCGTGACCCATCTGTAGTGATCATTGAAGCAGAAGTCTTCCCTTCTCAGGAACCATGAAAGAGGAACACTTCTCTAGAAAACGATACATGTGATGCTGCACTCCACATTGGAAACATGCAGGAGACGATGTGCAGGACGTGAAGTTTTATATTTGTCCTTAATGCATTGCAGATACTCGGCTGCTCCGTCATGTGTTAGTGCAAAGAAAGACAAAAACTAGAGATTAACTCTATTTTATTCCCGTATGGAAAATACCAAGTCATCTTGTAGCAGATGGTGGCTGAATCCATCTTAGTCCGGGATCACACATGTGAGGAATACGGCCGAGTCTTGCATGTTAATACCCGGCACTGCCGCCGGCACGCTGAGCGGAGCGTGCGGCTGCATAGCAATACATGGAGCCGCACGCTCCGCTCCCGAGTGCCGGCGGCATTTCCGGGTATTAACATGCAAGACTCGGCCGTATTCCTTGCATGTGTGATCCCGGCCTTAGATCCACATGTCAAGTGTCGTTCTGGGATGGGGGTGGGAGATGCAGTTTTTACTTTCTGCACCTAACGGCCAACTGCATATCTGGAACTGCCGGTGATGTACAGATATGGACTAAATTGTTAGTAACTTCTGTTAAATGAAGAAAACTCCCAATGGTCACTGACATAACGTGAGTAATTTTCAATTCATATTTACTGTTTATATTTATCAACTAATGAGATCAGACTTTGCTTCTCAAGTTTGGTTTAACAGAAAAAATGAAAAAACAAAAACAAAACAACACAATGAAACCGACCTGGACAAAAATGATGGTTCCCTTAACTTAATATTTTGAGACCCGTCCTTTTGAAACGATCTTTGCAGGCAAATGATTTCCGTAACTCTCAGTGAGACTTCTGCTCTCGTCCACAGGTATTTTGACTGCTCCTTGTGAACAGACGGCTCCTTGTGTCTCAGATGTGAAGGCGTCTTCTCCAGGCTCCAGGTCTCAGCTCCTTCTACAGATGTACTGTAGGATTTAGATCAGGACTCATAGAAGCCTCTACAGAAAAGTCCGGTGCTTTGCTCTTGGCCATTCTTGGATGTTTTTAGTTGTGTTTTGGGTCACTATCCTGTTGGAGGACCCATGAACTGTGACTCAGACCGAGCTTTCTGACGCTGTGCACCACATTTGACTCCATAATGCCTTGATAGTCTGGAGATTTCATTGTATCCTTCAAGACCCCCCCGTGCCAGATGAAGAAAAGCAGCCCCGAAACATAACCAAGGCTCCTACATGTGTCAGAGAAGGTGCACTGTTCTTTTCTTTGTAGGCTTCATTTTTTGTGTCTGTGAGCATAGAGCTGATGTAAGGTCAAAAATCTCCAGTTTTGTCTCCAAAAATCATTCCCCCATATTTTTTGTGGCTTGTCAACATGCACTGTGACAAATTCATATCTCGCTTTTTTATGATTTGCTTTCAGCAGTGGGTTCTTCCTCCGCTTTCCATGAAGTCCCATTTGGCCAAGACCGCAACGAACTGTGCAATCTGACACTGATGGACCTTGACCTTAGTTCACCTATAATCTCTTTGGAAGTTGTCCTCTGCTCTTTGGTTACCATTTGTATTATCTGTCTCTTCAATTTGTCATAAATTTTCTTCTTATGGTCACGTCTACGGACGTTGGCTACAGTTCCATAGACCCTAAACCTCTCAATAATCTGTGCTGCTGTAGTAACAGGAACATCAAGCTGTGTGGAGACTTCTTATTGCCTTTACCTTTATCGTGTGTGTCTACAACTTTCTTTCTAATTTCATGAGACAACTCTCTTCTTAAGGTACTGTCACACTTAGCGACGCACCAGCGATCCCGACCAGCGATATGACGCGGTCAGGATCGCCGGTGCATCGCTAAGTGGTCGCTAGTGAGCTGCCACATAGGCAGATCTCACCAGCGACATAGCAGGGGTCGGGGGTCGCTACTTACCTGTCAGACAAGGCGATCCTGACGTCCTCCCGCCCGCGTCCATGTGTTGCTCGTCGGCTCCACAGGAAGCCCAGCAGGAAGCTGACGGCGAGAAATGATCCAGGACGTTCTCACGCGATCAGCGATAATCAGCGGGGGAGAACGTCGGAGGTAAGTATCACACATAGCGATATCGCTAGCAATATCGCTATAACGTCACAAAAACCAGTGACAGGCTTAGTGTGACAGGCCCTTTAGCTTTCATTTGCCCATGTTCAGTGCTGTACACACCATGATACCAAACAACACAATGACTACTTTTCACTCAGTAAACAGGAAGATGGACAAACCATCATTTTCTTCCAGGACATGTTCATTAGTTGTTTTTTTTGTTTGTTTTTTATACAATTGTCTGTCAAAATCAATGTCTGATTTTCATCAGTTGATATTCATTAAATTTAAAATTAATTTTGTCAGTTTTGAATTTTTAGTGACCATTGTGGGTTTTTCTTACTTTGCCAGTAGGGTAGCAATAATTTTTTACATGTGTGAAGCACCAACACAACCTAATATTTATTCTTATTTATTGTAAACCACCATTATTTTCAGGGTCAATACATTAGAAACAAAAGAACCGAAACATGCTAGTTAATGGGACCGTGCCCTACATGGGTACTAGTTAGTCACATGTGTGAAACCACTCCAAAACATGGCATTTTAAACAAAAGGAAAAGGAGAACTTGGTTTTAAAAAAGGGGGTTTCAATTTTTATTAGGTAACTATCAAAAGACAGGATAGCATCACCATTAAAAAGATTACAAATGTCTCAAAAAAGGACAGACAGACACAATGCACAAAAATCTAATTGTTTACCCACAGGGGTTAACGTACTAAATTAACAAGCATACACAAGATCAAATATAAAGGGTATCAGTTTGCATCTCAAATGCCAAGTCAATGTTAGGTTAAGAGATAACCCATTAGTGTCATTAAGCCGACCTAAAATAGTAGCATTTAAAAGTTTAGATATTTTAGAAAGTCAGGGGTATAAACATCTTACCCTGTAGGAGAGAGCAGTAAAGTGCAGTGCACAGACCCCCAACGTGCGTTTCGTGTGGATTTGTTCCTTTGCTTTCTCAAGGTGCAGGTGTCAGTGAATGGTGTGCTAGGAAGACCTTTTGTAGCCATAGTAGCAGGTCACATGGTGTCCCATATGACCGCTACTCCCTTTGTGGCGCTGCACGCCCACCACGCCGGCTGCATCATGCAGAAGGTCTTCGATCGTCAAGCCAAAGCGCTCATGCACGGGAGCGCAAAGGAGAATCAAGGGCTCCCTCGAGCCCACGACAGACACAAAAATGCCGAGAAGCCAAGCACAAACATCAGGAAATGAAGTGAGCACGGGTACCACAGCGCCAGCCGGTGACATAAGAAAAAAAAAGTATATCACGGAGTTGAAAAGTTGAAATATTCATGAGAAGAGGCATACCCATTTCAAACAAAAAAGAGAAGCTAAAAACAACTTGTCAAAAATTAGATATGGTATGGATGGGAACTAGTGTAACGATCCAGTTAGCTTCATGCTGGGCCAAGAGGTTCTTAATGTTACCACCCCTGATCCCAGGGTGAATGATATCAATGCCCCTGACTAAAAGAGACTCAGGGTCACAATTGTGATGACTTCTAAAAATGTCGGGGGATCGTTTTAAGTAGGGAGGGGTCAGCCACTGTCTGGGCCGCGCCAATGTCCCGCACGTGTTTTTTAGGTTCAAATATGTTTTTTTATTATTATTATTATTATTATTATTATTATTATTATGTTATTTTCAATGGGGCAAAAAGGGGGGTGATTTGATCTTTTGTGGGTTTTTTTTCTTCATATTTTTAAAAATGTTTCTTTCTTCATTTAATAGAACCCTCAGGAGACTTGAAAATTTGATCATCCGATTGCTTGTGCTTTTAAATAGCCGTGCTGCTACCCTGCTACTGTATGTATAGCAGAAAACACAATCTCCTATGAAGATTATCGTAATGACAGGCACAATCTTCTGCAGACCCCCAGCTGTAATGACAACCCATCGGCACCCAGAGATCACAAGACAGGGGCGGCGATGGGCGGGATTCATGATGCACTTCCGGCCGGTGTGTTAATTCTCGCTGTCAGATATTGACAGTGAAATTTAATTGGTTAACAACCGCGCGTGGAGCTCCGATTTATCCACGGCTGTTAAAGGAACATGACAGCTGATTAATAAACCCTTTGAGGGTCTTTGGACATAGTGCATTTTCGAAAATAAAAAATTACATTTGAGGGAAATTACACCTTTGATCTGATCAGAATATGAAAGGCAAAGTCGCTAAGTATCTCTCCAGCTCTCCGACCCTTAAAAGCCCCCATACACATTAGACTAACATTGGCTGAACCCTCCGACAGTCAACGATACAATAAGTATTGGGGTTCCCGATGATGTAGGGAAAGATAACGAACCAGCTCGTCTGATTTCGGACTGCCTATCATTTTGTTCTCTAAGAGATAAGACTTCCGAGGTGCCTGACATCAGCGCTCTCTTCATTCAGCTGACGGCTATCTAAAGTGTCCAGGGTGCTTAAGTCCATCTGATTTCCATTATCAAGAAACCGGAGTGGCTTCTCCTTATGATTGACTAATAGTTGGAACATCATAAAGTTATTGCTTGGGGTTTTGTTGAGATGTTCCTTCACTAGAACAGAAGGGCGAAATGGAATGCAGTCCCCGACCATTACTTCTCAATTGCCAAAATGGTCACTGTACATTTGAGAAGAATGAGGCTTATCAGGAGATATGCCAGGTAGTGAGGAGTGGCTCATCACCCAACAGAAGTCTCTACTAGTCTCAATAAAGTCATTCCTCGGAAGCCCAATCCATCAAGCTTATGGCCCATAAGTTTTGTTATGGCCATTACTTCTAGAGATGTTTTGAACTTTGGTAATGAGTTCTGAGAATTGTACAAGTTTCGGTCACATAGATGTTTTATGTGATGCTTTTTGAGGTTTGGACTGTAGCATAGAGGACGGGCGCATATGGGACAACTGCCTATAAATTGGCCGATATTGTAAAATATTCAGTAAATATGTACACGAGGCGTCTGTCAGTTAGGACATTGTGCAAGCGTTGTATTTCAAAGAGGCCTATACTGTATTCTCCTCTCCCTTAAACCACGGTGGGTAGACATATGATGACATGGCGATCGGGCAAGGGGCCAGAGCTCATCAAACATTATTTGTTCTCTTTGAACACTCTATAAACCGTTTAGATAGTAATGTTCTGATGTTCGTTAATACTTGGTACTTAACGGGATCTTTTAGGTTTGTGGGGCCAGAAATGCAATTGTCTTGTAAATAGCTCCTATGAACTATTTACAAGGTGATTGTATGGGAAAAGCAGATGTTTTTCCATGAAGTTGAAGAAAAAGACTTTAAACTGCTTCTACTACTTAATTATATAACTGCTTTGTGACTAGTGGATAAAAAGAAAATATATTAGAATCCAGTATTCCATTTGCTATAAATTAGTCTTTGAACATCACTACAGTTGTAACTGGCACATATTCTCATTCATGCCATTGGTGGGCGGTACGCTTCCTTGCCCTGAGTTTACCCTGACTTGAGGTCCTGCGCAGTAGGTCCTTCATGTGTTTCACGTGTGCATTCCAGCGCGGAAACCGGAAGTCATTTTTTTACATCCGGGTCAGAATGCAAGCAGCGAAGAAGCGCCCGTGATTCCCACCGATGAATCTTTTCACCCAATCACGCTCCCTCAATATATATTTAAGGCACTAACTCCTGCCATGTCATTCATGCTTCCATGGAAGAAGCATACTAGCAAAACGGCGCTGTCGGGGTGGGAATCTGGCACCCTTGCGCTAAGCATTTTGCAGGTACCTTTCCTTTACTCTACCTCAACCTTTTTTGGCTTGCATTTTCTTTTGGCAAAAGTTTTCTATTTATAGATGTATACTGGTCACTTACATTTTTTATACATATTTGGTTATGTCTATGTGGATAATATACAAATTTTTTATGTAAAATAGCACTATGCACTTTACTTTTCAATATTGAATTGGTATTGACTCTTGTTTAGTTAATACATAGCCTCACAATCTAAATTTAGGGGTCGTTCAATACATCCCTTTTCATTTGAGTTTATTGAGCATTTACCTGCAAGTAATCATAGACAGCTTTAATTTTGGCTCCATGCACTTCTGTCTCTTTCTTGTTCTGCATGCTTGATTTATCATTATACATTATTTATTATATTTTAATTCCGAAACATTAATAAAGATTTATATATATATATGAAAATCTGTATAGACAGTGTAAATTTATGTGCATACAGTACCAGGCAAACGTTTAGACACATCATTACATCTACTGGGTCTCCTTATTCTTATTGGAATGTGCATTGTAGATTCAGACTGATGGCAGCAAAACCACAAAGGAACACATATGGAGAAAAGGAGTAATGAAGCACATGTGAAGGAAACGAGAATATATGTTAAACCTTAGATTCCTGACAACACGCCGCTTTTACTCTGATGACATCTTTAGTCACCCTTTGCATTCTCCCAAACATCTTTATTACCTGAAATGGCTTCCAATGAACAGGTTGCCTCATCAGGAATTCTTTTGTGGAATGACTGGCCTTCAGTAAATGTTTGTGACCTTCAGGTTTATTTTGCAGAGGCAGTGTTGGGGTGGAACAGGTTGCAGGATGCAGTGACGGACAGGAGGCAGAGCAAGGGTTATAACAATTTTAATTAACAATGGGATACTCCACGCAGGAAGGTAAACCGTTAAATGAAGGAATAAACAGTTCAATTTGCAAAGAATCTGCAGAGCTAAGGAACAATGAATCAGGTAACGGCCGTTCTTGTGAATCACTTAACGTGGCAGTAATTCCTCAGAGTGTGAATTCTGCTGGGAAGTCAATAGCGCCAACAATGGCTGACGCGTTACTTATCCAAGAAGGTCCTGTAGACAATGAGGATCCGTCTTCTGGCGGCACCGGTCGGTCTCCGCTACCTTCCGCTGAGCCCCTAGTCCATAAGTTGATGTGGCTGAGACGATTAAGGCCGCAGCACTTTCCAGGTCCAACGTAGACTGTCAAGTATAAACTGGCAAACCAGGGCACAAGAGTCTGTCCCATACCTGGTTTCTTTTATGTGGCACATGCGCTGTGCTCACGAATACGGAGCGTACGGTGCCTTGCTCTCTGGTAGTCACCGGGCACATTGCACCTCTCTCAAATCCCCGCTGGTGACGGCGGGAGTAACCGAACACAGGCCTGTGCAGCACCACATGCTGTAGGGACGGAGCACTCCTCTCAGCCTGCTGCACGCCGCCTGCCCGCACCATAAGTGTCTGCCGTCGTGAGTGCTTCCTCTTAGCCTCGCCTCCTGTCTCTAGATCATCGGGTCTGTCTGCTGCAGTCCGTTGCAGCGCTGGCGTTCGGGTGCGAAGCGCGCTGACAGCCTTGCTGCTCTCACGCTGATGGCGGGGGCATCTCTGCAGCCTCGCACGCTTTTTCTCTCAGCTTCTGGCGTGGCTCCCTGACTAAACACGTCCCCTCTTCCTGAGTCATGGGGCCTGTCTGGTCCCCTATTACTTCCCTCGGAAAACAGTGGATGCAGTTCCGGGCCTGGAGCAGCACAGGTATCTGCAGCCCGATCTTCCTCCTTACAGGTGCACAGCTCCATACAGTGCTGATCCCAATTCTAAAACTTCTCTAAACCTGAATATGCCAAGAAGCTCTCAACTAAGTAGAGATAAACTACTATTCATCAGTAATTCTGGAATATTGCTAGAACTTTGAGAGTATCAAGTGCAGTTATGAAAACCATCAATTGCTATGATGAAACTGGTTGTCATGAGGACTGAACTAGGAAAAAAGGAAGTCCAACAATTACCTTTGCTGCAGAGGACAAGTTAATCAAAGTCAGAAGCCTCAGAAAATGCAAATTGAAAGCACCTCAGAAAACAGCCCTCATTAATGATGCACAAACATCAAAGATCAGACACTTCTCAACATAATCTTTCTAGAGGAGACTGAGAGAAACTGTCTTGTATGGTTGAATTGCAGCAAAAAAGCCATGCCGAGGACCACAAACAAGAGTTATTTGGGATGAGTAACACAAGGACTGGAAATTAGATTAGTGGAAATTTGAACTGAGATCTGATCAGTCAAAATGTGAGATGATTTGTGAGATGCAAAAAAGGTGAGCAGATGATTGCTACATGTGTAGTGCCTATTATGAAGCATGGAGTGGGAGGCGTGATTGTTCCTTGCTGGTGACAGTGTTGGTGATTTATTCCGAATTCAAGGCACATTACCCAGAATGACTACTGCAGCAACTACCATCACGTCTGGTTTACACTCAGTTGGGCCATCATTTGTGCTGCAGTAGGACAATGACCCAGAACACCTCCAGGCTATTGATCAAGAAAGGAAGGTATGGAGGCAACATCAGATGACCTGGCCTCAACAATCACCTGAAATCAAACCTATGGTAATGGTTTGGAATGAGTTGGTTCCAGAGTAAAGGTATACCAGCTGACAATTGCTTAGCACCTCTGGGAACTCCTCTAAGATTGTTGGAAGTCATTCCAGATGACAAACTGATGAAGCTGCAAGAGAGAATGCCAGGGGGGAAAGCATGAAGAACCATTGCATGAACAAGTGCGTCAAAACTTTTGACTGCTACTGTGTGTATATACAGTTGAAGTCCACAAAAGACCATTGGCTAGTTCTCCATGATGTTTGGAACAACATCCCTGCTGAGTTTCTCCAAAAACGGTGTGCAAGTGAATCTAGAAGAAATCATGAAGGCAAATGTCATTCACAGTTTTTGTAGGAACTTAGCAAGAGATTGTTCCAAATATCGAAGAGATATAACCACAGATCTTATATGGATGTCGCTTGGGCAAATCCTTCTGTCTCTTCATGTGATCCAAGACCAGGGCTGGTTTTTGACAGAGTGGGGCCCTGGGCAAAAGTGGAGCCCCAAATGCTAACAAATTACACCATCACACAGAAACATGTCGGTTGTATTTACATGCGCTGAATTCAGGCCATTAAATAAGCGTGATAGACAAAATTGAAGTTGTTCGACACTTGTTTCCAAGTTTCTTTGCACCAGCTCATAGAGCACCCCTCATAGAGTATAATGTAGCCCCCTCAGAGTATAATGCAGCCCCACTCCCACGCAAAGCTTAATGTAGTTCCCTCATAGAGTATAATGTAGTCACCTTATAGAGTATAATGCAGCCCCCCATAGAGTATAATGCAGCCCCCTGAGAGTATAATGCAGCCCACCATACACAGTATAATGCAGCCCCCCCACACACAGTATAGTGCAGCCCCTTACACACAGTATACTGTAGCCCCCCACACAGTACAATTCAGCCACAATCAGAGTATAATGCAGCCCCACCCCACGCAAAGCTAAATGTAGTTCCCTCACAGAGTATAATGTAGTCACCTCATAGAGTACAGTATAATGCAGCCCCCATAGAGTATAATGCATCCGCCTGAGAGTATAATGCAGCCCACCATACACACACAGTATAATGCAGCCCCCCACACACTGTATAGTGCAGCCCCTTACACACAGTATACTGTAGCCCCCCACACAGTATAATGCAGACCCCATCAGAGAATAATGCAGCCCCCACACACACCACATAATGCAGCCCCTCTCACACAATATAATGTAGCCCCTCACACACAGTATAATGAATCCCCTACATACACACACAGTATAATGCAGCCCCCACATGCACGCACAGAATAATGCAGCCCCCACATGCACTGTATAATGCAGCCCCCACACAGTATAGTGCAGCTCCCCACACACACAGTATAATGCAGCCCCTCACACACACAGTATAATGAACCTCCCTACATACACACAGTATAATGCACCCCCCCACACACACACAGTATAATGCAGCCCCCACACACACTGAATAATGCAACCCTCCTACACACAGTATAATGCAGCCCCTCACATACACATACAGTTTAATGCATCCCCCACACAATATAATGCAGCCCCCCTTACATACATACACAGTATAATGCAATTTGGTTTTGCTATTAGTAGTTTGTAGAAAATGTAGTTGATATGATTCTTATCTGAAGTCTATGTAGGGGGGTGACAGAGTCAGGTGTCTGTCCCCCTGTGGATTCTGTACACCTGTCTTACGTGTGGTACCCTGTCATTTATTAATGTCATTGTAACGTGATGCATTCTAATGTGATGCATTTGTACATGCGGAGTTTTAGCTTAGGGATAGGTTGGGGTATAGAGGGTTAAACAGTTTGGAGGAGTTAAAGGGGAACGGTTCAAAGCCTCAGGGATATAGGGTAAGGAGTTCCTGCCTAGAGGCAGAGAGCCCGGGCAGTCTTGCCCAGGGTGAGACGTGCATCACAGCGAAAACAGAGGGTTCCCCAATCGTAGGAATAAAAGCTGCTCCAGACTGACGGTCAGTGTGGAAGTGCACCAGCTCGGTGGGATCGTCACCAGGAGGAAACCGGGGTCTGAGACCAGGATGGGAGCTGGTGACGTATAACATACCGAGGCAGCAGGGAAAGTACAGGAAACATTGCCTTGTTTGTACTGTGTCACGGATGTGACTGTTCAGTAAAGTTCAACCGTTGGAAAAGAACTGTGGCTCTGTGGTATTTCATGAGATCTGGCCTTCATCTACCGAAGTGAACATGACATGGAGGTAATTGACCGTACCGCAGGACCGAGAATTTACGTATCTTCCCATGTATAAGGTGCCGGGGTGCTCACTGACTGTTGCTGAGTGGACTCGCCCACGACTACAACCCCACGTCACCTTGTTACATCTATATGGCGGCACACAAAGCCCCTTTAGGTCCATTCTGTATCAGAGACATATAATGGCATGGTTGTCCGGAAGCTGAACCCTCAGGACCGCGACGACGAACCTCCCCTAGGCAAGCTGACCAGGTGGACCACTCCCTATACAGGGAGTGTTAGGGGCAGACCCAAGGGAGACTATCGTCGCGGAAGCTCATAGCCGGGGACAACCGGAGGATGACGTAGGCAGGAGAAGGACTGGAGAACCGATGGGGAATGAAGACGACCACAGGGGAGACTGCTGTTGCCGCGAGGATGGAGGTGACCACCAGGAGGGATGCTGGAACAGGTAGCAGGACAGGAACGGAGTAGACCTGGAAAGGAACACGAGAGGGTAACTAATAGGCAGACTAGCGGGAAGTCAGGAGGAGTGCAAGGCACAGAGACAGACAGAGCGCTAGGAAGCGTGGCCCCGATATCAGAGCGCTGTCATGATCTGAAGTGGATCTGACAGTTTTAAAAGCAGAGTGAACTTTTTTTCCTTTTGGCAAGTTGCCAAAGTGACTTGACTGTCCCCAGTGGTGGTTAGTGGTATCGCACTTTAGGTTTAATGCGCACGTAATTATGAATCAGGTGTGGGGCTCTATAAATGAGTCTCAGGGTGTGCAATCACTGCTGGTGATATTCATTCATTGATTCTGAGTTTGTGAGAGCCTGGTGGAAGGATGGAGCTGAAGAGGAGTCCTGCGCAGTCAGCCAGAGGAGACGAGTGGCAGCTTATGGTGTCTGCAGGAATTGCTGGCATGGCGTGGAGGAGTCGCAGTTTATGGTGTCGGCGGGAAGTGCGTGCATGGCTTGGTGGAGTGGCGACTATGGAGAGAGTTGCACTCGGCATGCTCGACTTGGTTGCCGAGAGCTGGACTCAAGCATGCTTAGATTCTTGGCAGAGGCTGACTCATCCTTGGGACTCTGTGACTGGACTGCTGCAACTGGTGATGGACTCTGCTCCAAGGCTGCACTATGGTGTAGGATCCAGGATGGTGATGGATCCGGGTGGAGGAGAAGACGCACGCAGGTGGTGGGGCTCTGTTGCAGGAGCATAAGCACAGAGCATCAAGCTAAGTGGTGCTTCCCCTGTATTGTCTTCTTTCCTTTTGGGTCTCTAGTGCAGTGGTGGGATTAGTCTCCACACCGACCGATTCCCTAGTGAGGTTTTAGGGTCAGGGCGAGCAAGGGTTTAAGGTTCGCGTGCGGCGACAGGTGCGGAGCCTGTATAGGGAATGTGAGGAGTGCAGGGACACTGGCTCAGGGGAGTGTAGGAGGTCTCCATGTCCCCATTCCCTATCGCAGGGCCCACCATTGTTAATGTTTCCCAAAAGGAAAGAAGACAATACAGGGGAAGTACGTTTCATCTTGTGAGGTATGTGCCAAATTCAAGGTTCCACGTGCCTCCCCTACTGGTCTGTTACAGCCTTTGCCGGTGCCGTCTCGCCCGTGGGGATCCATTTCTATGGACTTTATTGTAGAACTGCCCCTTTCTGAGGGAAAGAGTACGATTTTGGTGGTGGTCGATCGCCTGACCAAGGCGGCCCATTTCATCCCTTGTTCCGGTTTACCCTCTGCGAAGGACACTGCTGACCTAATTATCCAGAACATCTTTCGCCTGCACGGGGTTCTGGATGAAGTTGTTTCTGACCGTGGAGTTCAATTTACTTCAAAGTTTTGGCAAAGCTTTTGTTCAGCATTAGGCATAGAAGTTAACTTATCTTCTGCTTTCCACCCACAGTCCAACGGGCAGACAGAACGTACCAACCAAACACTAGAGCAATACCTTCGCTGCTATGTTTGCCATTTGCAAGATTATTGGGTAAGGCTACTCCCCTTGGCCGAATTCTCTTATAACAACTCCCAGAGTGCCTCCACCAAACAGTCTCCATTCTACGCTAACCTGGGATATCACCCTAGCATTCTTCCCAGATTACCGGTAGATACATCTTTACCAGCAGTTGCCGACAGGAGCTCTTCACTTCAACAGAACCTTGAACTTCTGAAAGAGACTTTGGGTTCCGCACAAGAGAGGTACAAGAATGCAGCTGACAGATTTCGCAAACCAACACCAACATTTAAGGTAGGAGATTTAGTCTGGTTATCTACGAAGAATTTAAAGATGAAGATCCCTTCCCCTAAGTTGGGACAGAAGTACATTGGTCCTTATAGGATCAGTGGTCTGGTAGGTGCTGTTGCATGTCGCTTAAAACTCCCAAGAACACTGAAGATACATCCTGTCTTTCATACTTCCCTACTAAAGACTGTAGTACCAAATCCTTTTCCAGGACGTTCATCTCCTCCTCCCGATCTCGTTCTTGTGGATGGTCAAGAGCAGTTCATCGTTGAGAGGATTCTGGATTCAAGAATCTACAGAAATCGACTGCAGTATTTGATTAAATGGCAAGGCTATTCCTCAGAGGAGAATTCCTGGGAACCCGTGGATAATATTAACGCCTCCCGACTGATTGAGCAGTTCCATCAAAGGTACCCTGGCAAGCCTGGTTTAGGGTCGTCCGGAGGCCGTTCTTGAGGTGGGAGTAATGTCAGTATCTAGTCCTGGAATCTGTTTCTCTTGCCCTTAGACTTGCCCTTAGTTAACATGGATCTTGATGTTTCCACGTCGGCCATCTTGCTTCCTGTCAAAGCTGTATATAAAGCCAGCACCTGCTCCGATTCATTGCTTGTGTATTATGTATTGGACTTTGTGCCTCTGCAGTCCCAAGCCTGGACTTACTATCCCTGTTGGTCCTCTCTTAACGGCGGAGTCCTCTGCCAACCTGCACGTCTGGATCCCTTCCTGCTGACCGAGTGATTGCTGAACACTTGACTTCAGGAACCTCTGCCTGACTACACCTGCGGTGAAGTAAGAACTCCAGCCAGCTAGTGTGTTCCTCCGCTCTGCAAGAGTCTGTGTCTTGTGCCCGCATTTCTCAGTGACTTTGCATGCTGTGTCGCAGAGTATCAGCTCTGCTATTACCATTTATCATATTGACTGAACATTTATCTGGACTTATATGCTATATTGCATTCAGATCATTAATACAATATTGCTTGCGCAACCCACTGTGTCTGTAGTCTCTTTGACCTAGTCACTGGTGTCCAGTTGTATCCACTAGTATCGTGACATAGGAATTCTCAGCGAGGCGGGAAGTTTTAACTTGTAGGCCACATCATTGATACGAGCCAAGACTTCAAACGGACCTATATACCAAGGACCCAGTTTGTACGAGGGTTGTTTTAGACGGACAAATTTTGAAGACAGCCATACTTTATCTCCAGGTTGGTACAGTGGAGAATCCAGGCGTCTTTTATCCGCATGTTTCTTGATCCTACCCTGAGCCTGATCAAGCGCAGTTTTGGTCTCCTGCCAGACCCTGGAGAACTCCTCGGTCAGAAGATCGGCCGCCGGCACACCCGAGACAGGAGGTACCGGCAGAGGAACACCTGGATCTTGTCCATAGACAATGAAGAAGGGTGATTTGGAGGAGGATTCACTGGTATGGTTGTTGTAGGTGAATTCAGCCCAAGGGAGTAGGTTGGACCAATCATTCTGGTGGGCGTTGGAAAAATGCCGGAGATAAGATACAAGGATTTGATTCGTGCGCTCAGCCTGGCCATTGGTCTGGGGATGGTAGGAAGAGGAGAAGTCCAACATTACCTCCATCATGCTGCACAGGGCCCTCCAAAACCGTGAAGTGAACTGAACCCCTCTGTCGGAAACGATATGTTTGGGGAAGCCGTGAATCCGGAACACATGGGTGATGAAAATCTTCGCCAATTCAGGGGCGGAGGGTAAGCCGGGCAGAGCAATAAAATGGGCCATCTTAGAAAACCGATCCACCACGACCAAGATGACGGTGTGACCAGAAGACCGGGGTAGATCAGTATTAAAGTCCCTTGCGACGTGCTGCCAGGGGGCCGAAGGAATCGGAAGCGGGTGTAAGAGTCCGGAGGGTAGGTGCCGTGGGACTTTGTTTTTGGCACACGATGGGCACGAGGCGATAAAGTTTTGGACGTCTTGACGAAGAGATGGCCACCAATAAAAATGAGAAATGAGAAGGAGTGTTTTCTTGAGGCCTACATGGCCGGCTAGTTTGGAGGCATGGCCCCAACGTAGTACTCGTTTCCTCTCGCTTTCCTGCACGAAGGTCTTACCCGACGGTAATGAAGTCAAGCTAACGGGTGCGACCGTGATGACCTTACTGGGATCCATGATGTGCGATGGTTCCTCTTCATGATCCGAGACCAGAAAGGACCTGGATAAGGCATCTGCTTTGAGATTCTTGTCACCAGGACGGAAATGCAGTTCAAAGTCGAAGCGGGCAAAGAACAGCGACCACCTGGCTTGCCGGGGATTAAGTCTTTGTGCTGACTGGATGTATGCCAGGTTCTTGTGGTCGGTGTAGATTTTGAACGGATACACAGCTCCCTCCAAAAGGTATCGCCACTCCTCCAGGGCCAATTTGATGGCAAGCAATTCTCTGTCACCAATGGTGTAGTTTCTCTCCGCGGAGGAGAACATCTTCGAGAAAAAACTGCAGGTGAGCAGACGACCGGAGGGAGATCTCTGGGAAAGAACCGCCCCTGCTCCGATGGCCGATGCGTCTACTTCGAGAATAAAAGGTTTGTTGACCTCAGGACGATGGAGGATGGGAGCCGTAGCGAAGGCTTGTCTCAAGGCCTGAAAAGCATCCTCAGCTTCCGAGGACCAGAGGTGAGGATTGGCTCCCTTTCGGGTTAGGGTGGAGATTGGAGCGGTCAAGGTAGAAAAGTGTGGAATAAACTGCCGATAATAATTGGCAAAACCAAGGAAACGTTGGATCGCCTTGATTCCCTGGGGACGCGGCCATTTGAGCACGGCGGACACTTTTCCCGGGTCCATACGTAGGCCTGAGTCTGAAATGATATACCCCAGGAACGGCAGAGAAGATTGCTCAAAGGCGTATTTCTCGAGTTTGGCGTAGAGGCGATGCTCTCTTAATCGTACTAAGACTTGACGGACGTCTTTTCTGTGGACAGCCAGGTCCGGGGAAAATTCAAGGATATCGTCCAAATACACCACCACACAAGAGTAGAGAAGGTCTCGAAACACGTCGTTGACGAACTCCTGAAACACAGCGGGAGCATTGCACAGGCCAAAAGGCATAACCAAATACTCGTAGTGGCCGTCTCGGGTATTGAAAGCGGTCTTCCACTCGTCTCCGGAGCGAATGCGGACTAGATTATAGGCCCCTCGGAGATCCAATTTCGTAAAGACTCGTGCTTCCCGTAGACGGTCAAATAGCTCCGGAATGAGAGGCAGCGGGTATTTGTTTTTGATGGTGATATTATTGAGGCCCCGATAATCAATGCAGGGACGAAGAGATCCATCCTTTTTCTTGACGAAAAAGAACCCTGCTCCTGCAGGTGACGACGACTTGCGAATAAAGCCTCTGGCCAAGTTTTCCTGGATATATTCGGTCATGGCCAGTGTCTCGGGAGGGGATAAAGGATAGATCTGACCTCGAGGTGGAGTCGACCCAGGGACTAGATCGATTGGGCAATTGTAGGGTCGACGCGGGGGCAGAACCTCCGCCTCCTTCTTATCGAAGACGTCCCAAAAAGCCCGATAGGCTGATGGAAGATCAGAGGAGGCTACAGTAAGAGGCGTGAAGTTCTTCAGTAGAACGGCAGACAGACATCTATCTTGACAAGACTGTCCCCAGCGCAGGATGTCCCCGGAGTGCCAGTTCAAGGTAGGCTCGTGAGTTCTCAACCAGGGTAGGCCCAAGAGGATGGTATGGGATAGCGCGGGCAGTACATAAAAGACAATCTTCTCCCGGTGTAAGGCTCCAATCTGAAGTTCCACTTCTTCAGTGACCTGTGTAACGGACATCCGCAAGGGTCGGCCGAAGCAATCTGCCGAGGAGTCTCCAGGGATCGCACAGGAATCCGAAGTCTCTTAACTGCCTCGACCTGAATAAAGTTGCCCGCTGCGCCTGAATCAAGGTAAGCCCACTCAGAGAAACGTTTGGAGCCTATGTGCAGAAGGACGGAGAAAATCAAAGGTAGAGAGGAATCATGGTCACCTAGGGAGGCCTCTCTTACCTGACCTAGGCGGAGGCGTTTCCCGGGCGAATAGGACAGGAACGGAGGAAGTGGGAAGCACTCCCACAATAGAAGCAGAGCCTCTGTTCGATCCTCTGTCTCCGACGCTCCTCCACAGGTTTTAGACGATCGACTTGCATGGGCTCCGGTGCAGAAACCGCAGAAGACGACGCAGGACGGGAGCGGGGATGGCCTTGCGGGATCGCTCCTGGAATCGTAGGTCGATGCGGGTGGCCAGGGAGATCAAATCCTCCAGGGAGGCTGGAGTATCACGTCCTGCTAACTCATCTTTAATTCGGGCAGAGAGTCCCCGCCAAAAGGCTCCCACCAAGGCCTCATTGTTCCACCCCCAACTCAGAGGATAGGGTACGGAACCGAATGGCGTACTGACCTACCGAGAGTGCCCCCTGGTGGAGATTAAACAGCGCGTCGGTAGTGGAGACTAAACGACCTGGTTCATCGAACACCTTCCGAAAGGTGTCCAGAAAAATAGACAGCTGGGAGACAATGGGATCATCTCGTTCCCAGAGCGGGTTTACCCAAGCCAGAGCCTCCCCCTCCAAGTGGGACACGACAAAAGCAACCTTAGCCCGGTCAGTGGGATACTGCAGAGGGGACAGCTCAAAGTGTAGCTGACATTGATTTAGGAACCCTCTGCATAATTTGGGATCGCCATTATAGCGTGGGGGCTTTGCTAGACGGGGTGGTGGGTGGGAAGCTGCTGCCTGGGGTGGTGCGGAGGCTGCGGACTGGAGAGCCAGAAGATGGTTATCCACTGTGGCCATGTAGTTTAAAATGTGGGCCTGAGTGTCACGCTGCTGTGCGAGCTCCTGCTGAAGACCCGCCATCTGAGGGGCGCTAGTGGGATCAGAGGTCTGTATGGATGACAGACGGGACTCCATGGACTTGAGGAAGGACATTATCCTCACCTGGTTTTCTCGTAGGAAAAGGAGTTCCTTTTGAGTCGGGGTCGGGGTACCAGCAGGGTCCATGGCCTGATTATGCTGTAGGGCTGCAAATCTCCAGAAGCTGAACCCTCAGGACTGCGACGACGAACCTCCCCTAGGCGAGCTGACCAGGTGGACCACCCCCTATACAGGGAGTGTTAGGGGCAGACCCAAGGGAGACTATCGCCACGGAAGCTGATACCCGGGGACAACCGGAGGATGACGTAGGCAGGGGAAGGACTGGAGAACCGATGGGGAATGAAGACGACCACAGGGGAGACTGCTGTTGCCGTGAGGATGGAGGTGACCACCAGGAGGGATGCTGGAACAGGTAGCAGGACAGGAACGGAGTAGACCTGGAAAGGAACATGAGAGGGTAACTAATAGGCAGACTAGCGGGAAGTCAGGAGGAGTGCAAGGCACAGAGACAGACAGAGCGCTAGGAAGCGTGGACCCGATATCAGAGCGCGAGGCACAATTGATAATCAGGCAGTGAACCTAGGGAGAGGCTGCCTGATATAGGGCACGCAGGTGGACTTCCGGGTTAGGGAGAGGCGGAGAGCCGGGTTAGGGAGAGGCGGAGCCTAGGATCCGAGGGATAGGACGCCTGGTCTGGGGGGGCGTGCGCCTGCGTACCTGGGGAGGAACCGAGGAGGCGGGACGAGGTGACCGGAAGTGCCTGGCCAGCGTGGAGCCACGGGGGAGAGCGGAGACCACCGGCGTCATGGCGACAGGGGACGCAGCAGAGGCGGGCGGCGCGGCGGTGGCAGGAGCAAGGTCAGGACGCGCTGCGGCGGCAGCGGTCAGAGCGGCGGCCACAGAAGCCGCAGGACACGCCGGAGCCGGGGAGGTGAGCGTGACACTTTTATGATCGAGCTAGTAGAGCTTTGCAAAGCTTGAAAAATATAAGGAGCCATTGTACACCAGATTGGCTGATGGCTAATAATTGATTACAATGCAAACAAAAACTCAATTTTAAACTTTTTAAACTTTTCTGCAAAGTTGTGAAGTTTTTATTTTCCCAATGTTTTACTGGCATCTTTATGTAGATTCCCTGCTGCCCTGTTATATTCTGATGCCTGTGCAGATCATGGCAGAGTCTCCTCTGGGAAAGATAACTTTGCCAATGGCAATGGTTGATAGGTTGACCATACAAGTCCCTGAGTGACTCTGATGGTTACTTTTTGAAGAGTGGTCAAAAACTCTGTCTAGAACCTCGTCTCTTGTGAATTCCCTGGCTCAGACTTCTGAGCCGAAGCTCCCCTTGCTCCCTCCGGTGGTTACTGGAGGTAGTGGAGCTGGCCAGATTGACAGAGGTCTGCCACCTGGTGATGATTATGATGATTGGAGATCTGGGGTTACTGATTGGGGTATTTGTCTGCAGACTTCCTGCAATCCCTGCTGGTGATTGCTTTCCTGTTCATTCAGAGGTCTGATGTCTCCTGCCCTGATCCTGCATTTGTTTAGCTAAGTGGTTCATTTTCTAATCCTTTCATCTGATCTGGTTTTGTCTCTCTCTGCTTGCTGTGCGGGTTCAGCTTGCTCCTCTGGGGGCTGTGCTGGACCACCGCCCATATGTTGCAGCCTGAGTTAGTTTGTTCAGTCCCCTGTTATATTGGACTCTTTTACTTTGCTGCCTGTTCATACCTGAGTGCTGATATAGTGGGGGCGAAGTCATGTGACTTCAGTGTTTTTTAATACATCAGACATGTTGGATTTTTCAGGGTTTTTGCGTGATTGTAGACAGTATCTTTCCTTTCCTGTCCTGTCTAGTCAGTGTGGGCCCCATCGTTTGCTCAGTCTATTTTTCTGCCTGTGTTGGTGTTTTCATCTTGTCTGACCGACAATATATGTTTGGGGGCTACCTATTCCTTTTGAGGTCTGCTCCGGGGCAGTTTAGATTTCACCTTTCTTGCTTTAGGTGTTGTGAGTTCATTTTCCCCTTCACCGTCGATGTCTGATGAACTCCCTCTTCTGGTGAAGGAAGGTAGTGAGGCTGATTACCAAACACCTGATCTGGTAGATGATGACTGGGTAACAGGAACTTCTGACTGGATATAAGGCAGCCGACGCCCTTCTGAGTCGCTGGTGATTTCTCTGCTGGATTCTTGGAGACCAGTCTGATTCCTGCTTCCCAAAGATAAGTTTTTGCTCTGCTTTTGAACTTATTAGTTTTGTTTTGTTTACCTTGTTTTTTGGAGTTCAGCCATCCCTGGTCGGGGGGTGTGCTGAGTTCCATTTTTGTCTCTGATCAGTTTATCTCTTTGCTCTGTCTTCAGAATTTACCTGAGTGCTGATATAGTCATTTTGAAGTCCTAGCGACTTCAGGGCCTGTTTTTCCTATCAGACGGTTGGGACATTTTTTGGTAGGGTTTTTTACGGATTGCAGACATCAGCTTTTCTATCCTGTCCTTTTTAGTTAGCTTGGGCCCCATCGTTTGCTCAACCTATCTTTCTATCTGTGTTAGTGTTTTCATCTTGCTTCACCGTCATTATATGTTGGGGGCTGCCTATTGCTTTGGGGTCTGCTCTGGGGCAGTTTAGATTTCCCCTTTCTTTCTTTAGGCCTATTTAGTTCTCCGGCTGTGATCGAGGGTTCTAGGGCATCGTAGGAACCCCCCACGGCTACTGTTAGTTGTTGTGGATAGGATCAGGGGTCTGCAATCCGATAACTACCAACCTCTCCGGTTTTCTGGACTTAGCTTGTATTTTTGTTTTTTCCTCCTTCGGTGACTCATTCATAACATTTAGGCTTAGTTAGCTCTCCGGCTGTGCTGAGGCGTCTAGGGCTTCGTAGGTACGCTCCAAGGCTACTGCTAGTTGTGTGGATGGGATTAGGGTTCTGCAATCCGCTTAGTTGCCAACCTCTGTGGTTTTCTGGTGGCTTAGCCTGTTCCTGCTATCCTCCTCGGTGACCCATTCATAACAGTCATCCCATGGTAGAGCAAGACTTTTCGCAATACAAATGGATGACCCTATTTATTTTTGGAAACTTGACATTAGTTTTAATCTTTTTGAACATTCACCCAACATCTGGTTATTACTGTCTTGGAATTTCCAGTACATATTTTTCACTTCTGGTCATCTTAGATTGTACTGCTGCTGAAATCCAGATGTGAAAATGTTTATGCAGCTTATTCCAAAAATATATATGACACCTCCTGAATGCATTCAGTGCACTACCTGGAGGAAATCGAATGCCTGGGGCTGTTGAGTCTCCGCATTCACCGACTGGTGGCTGTCTGCCGAGATATTAATGAATTGTGCAGTAGCTATAAACGCTCTGGAATCCAGAATTAAATTGTTATGAAAATGTGGGCTCCTGGGCCACGCGGCCATATTATGAAATTATGTATGTGAAGTGCATTAGCTGTAACACTATGGTCACTGAAAGGCCGGCTCCATGTGTTATACACGTGGAATCCTTAATTTACTGTTTTTTTTTTTATAGAAGATCCTTTTACAAGCCTGTGGCGTAACTTAAAGCTTTTGGTCCCAAATGCAAAAATCTGTAACAGTTCCTCCTCCTCCTACTTTATGCCATTAAAACTGGTACTCCTATGCAACCAGAACCTATACACTGTGCAGAATTACTAGGAGCTTGTTCTCTTCAGGCAAAATTGGTCAAAAAAGAGATTTCTTGGACTCCGATAAGTCACAAATTGTTCCCACTCTACAGAGAAGGCAGCTCCTGAGATTGTCAGATATTGGGGCTATCACAGGACAGCAAAAGGTTTGTGCAAATAGTCACCAGGGGGAAAAAAAACTGTCAAGGTAGACGTGAAGTGACCAGGAGCCATTATCCTAAGGTGCTGTCATATTCCAGAACTGCGGCCTCCATGGAGGTCAGAAATACAAGGTTCTTAGTGCTCTGAGACACGGCCGAGGTGAGGAGGCTGAACCCGACCATCACTGAGCAAGACACAGAAGTACAAGGTGTTCAGTGCTCAGAGACACGGCCTCAGTAAGGAGGATGAACATGACTGTCAAGGTTAACAGCCGGGTAGGGGGTTGCGCAGATACCACCTGTCATGATCCATGCTGGATCATGACAGATAAAAGCACATGTAACCTTTTTTTTTCCTTAAGCTGTGTGCTTAAGTTTGGTTTTGCCCCCGGTGGCCATTAGGATTATTACACAGTGGTGTCTTTTGTTCTAGTTTGCCCCCGGTGGTGGTGAGCGTCATTGCTCTCTGGTTTCTTTAGTTTAGTGCATGTGATTATAAAGCAGGTGTGATTGCTTTGGCTCTGCTATAAAAGAGTGTCAGGTGTTGCAATCACTGTTGGTGATAGTGTTCATTTCAACCATCCTTGGTGGAGGCAGGATCTACAGAGAGAACCTGGCAGCTCAGTCAGAGCCCTGGTGTGGAAGGAGTCAGAGGGGATTTCCTTGCTTGGTGGCAGCAATTCAGGAGGAAAGCTACATTCTGGTGGTGGACTCTGTTGCTAGGAGCAAGAGCAACAGAGCAAAGCTAAGTGGTGTTTCCCTGTTTGTATTTTTCCCTGGTGTGTATTAGTACAGCGGTGGGGCCAGTGCCTGCACCACCCAGCTCCCTAGCAAGGGATAGGTGTAGGGTGTGCTAGGGTGACAGGTATCTTGATCGGCGCCTAGTGTGGAACCGGCCTAGGGAACATTAGGAGTGTGAGGGACACTGACTCAGGGGAGTGCAGAAGGTCTCCACGTCCCCTTTCCCTATTGCAGGGCCCACCGTTGTAACTGTTTCCCCTTCCCCCGTGTCTTGTCGTTTTAGTTACCGGCCTGCGGGCCGTGTCACACAGGACAGTTTCACGTGCCGTGTCTTGTTGTTTCAGTTACCGGCCTGTGGGTCGCGTCACACAGGACGGGTCCACATGACACCACCATTGCCACCAGTTGTCAAGGAGATGGAACTCCGCTGCCTCAAATTGTCAGGAAAATTACGCAATTGACTGACGAATAGTGGAATCGGCCACTGCTGCCTCCGCTACTAGGCTGGCTCATGGAATAAATATATATATATATATACCCTGGTGCAGTCACTGCCAACTCTTCAAAAGGACCTATTAGATACCACCGCCAATTGTTTATATAGGCAGATTGGACACCCGTTACAAGGTAGTGTATTGCTTCAGGAGTGCGGTTTACAGAGCAAGAGGAACAGCGCTATTACATTTTATTTATTTAATTCGTAAAAGTATGCAGTGTTTAGAAAAAAAATAAAGAAAGATGTTTCAAAATGAGAACTTGGCGGAGGGAAGCACTCCGATTAGGACAATGGGACACTCTCACAGCAAACTATGTCTTCCAGAAATGAACAATGATGAACACCTAAACACTGTTTTTTATTAGATCAAGGTTACGCCCACATACCTCTACTTGGTGAGTTCATATGGAGGCTGGTTGTGGGATGTGCTAGGTCTTTTAACAGATTATGAGATCCCAAACTCTCAGGATATATTCGCCCCTTGAGGTCCCAGGTGGTAGATATTGTCGTCATGTTTCCTATTGCGATTTTTACTTTTCTATAGAGATGAAACATGGCCTGGGATAGCATTGTCCATTGGACTGATATTAAGTTGGATAGGTTAAAATGGTCTTACCGTAATGTGAGACTTTGTTATGTTTGTCCCTTTGATATGCCGCCAAAAATATTTCTCCCATAAATATCAGATCAATGCAGACCACAATATTCATCACTGACCACTGGCTCCCAAAGGAGTGAGAAAAATGTATTGGGTAGAAGAAGCCCCTATACTTATCCTCCTCTGAATAAATGAATCCCAGTCTGGATAGCTGGCTCCCAGAACCAATCTTGGTAGCATAGACAAATGGTCTAAGTCAATGGACTTAGGCTCCAATCTCTTTGGAGGTGTGAGTTCAAATCCCACTCCTCTCAGGGTTTAGAATTTTCCTGCATTGAATTGGGGGTTGGACACAATGACCCTGGAGGGGTCATATTTTGTTTTGTTTTTTTTGCCATTTGGGATTTCCTGACGTTTTTGGTTGTTTCAACAGTTGCTAGTTTTATTTTTTTTTGTGTCTTGAGGCATTTGCTGATGTTTATTTTTGCACAAAATTCTTCAAAATGGAGCACATGGTTCATGAATCTGATGTAAAATAAAAAATGGTTAAATTTTATCTTTAACCGTTTTTGCCGCAAATCCTCTAAAAAGTTGCAAAAATTGTGCTAAATTGAAAAATCTTCCAGACAACCTTAGTGCAGGGTATGACTGGAGTGAGACATTTTGTGAAAGTTGGATTTCATTAATCTGTCTGAAACATCTGGAAAAGCAAAACTGTTGAGGAAAAATAAAAAGAAAAAATGACAGAGCTAAAAAATCGTGCAAAACGTATAAGGCACACACTGGCGGTTACTTTTCTTTTGTTCCTGTGCCTCTCTGTTCCCCAGAATATTACAGTAATTGAGTCTTGTTAGACAAGTAGGTGTGGTCCTCAAGAAGACGCCCATGTAGAAGAGTTCATGCCCACATGACTAGCAAGACTAGAATAGCATGCAGGGAAGAGGAGGCCATGTCTCAGGAACGGAGAGGAGCCGGAACATAAGAAATACGTGGCTAGATTTAGGAGAACAGCGGCATTTACACCAGATATACATATTCCATACCTATGGCAAGCGACAGGTTCTTCTTAAATCCAATCGATGTGTATGGCTTCTATAAGCACCGTGTGTCCCACGCACGGTCATCCATTTATACTTTGTAAGTTCCCAGTCCATCACCATATGTTGATAATTCAACAGATATTGCCTTTTGTGTGCTTCATCATTCTCATATCAAGGATTTGTTCCATGTTCTGCATTAATCCAGTGCTTTCTCTCGCTTTTTTTTTTCTCTCCAAGTCTACACAATTTATTTCGGAGATCCGAGGTTTTAGGACCCACGACGCCTCCCGTGTTTTATCCCTTTGTAGTGATTTTGGGTAAGTTACTGTATCCTGTCTGGTGCCATATTGTTCACACTCACAGATTCACATCTAATCTAAAGAAGTGTCAGCGGTGGAAATAAAAGTAACAGATGTTGGTAGTGAAGCCAGAGGTGGGTACTGATTATGGAGGTCTAGTAAGGCTGAATGGATGAGAACACTGGGTGGCAATGTGGAATACTACCCTCGGTGCCAGTTATGGCTGCACAATTGCACTTACCATAGTTCTTATTTTTTAATGTTTTTAGGGTTAAACCTGAACTTTTGTGATCCGGCTATTCTATTGAACACCTGTCTTTAGAGATCCGCCTGACTACTGTTACTGGAGCATTGGTTCATTGGGTTGCTCTCTCACTTACACCACCGTGTCTCATACACCTAAAAGACCCCGGAGAAATTAAAGCTTTTGGCTACTAGCAAACTAAGGAGCATGGCCAGCCTGGCTCTGATGCTTCATAGGCTTACAATGTACAAGCGACTTTTGGGTCATTGTGACCCAGCAAGTCAGATTTGCAGAGTGAAAATAGTGCCGGAGCGGCGCTGGAAACTGGGGAGGATGGCGATCGGTGAGTGTATTAACACACCCTCAGATCAGGGTCACATGACCATTTTCTCCACAACGGAGAAATTTGGTCCGATTATGCTAAGGACACTCAGATCAGAGTGTGACACGATTATCTCTTAGGTGGAGAGAAGAAAAAGTTTATTCGCCTTCTCTATAATGTCATCCAAGTGCGGTCCGATGTTTTCTACGGACCCATAGACATCAATGCTATCCGATTATCGGAGGCAAATAGTGCAAGCTGCGATTTTTCCTCAGAGGAAAAAATCAGACATGTGCAAAGGCCCATAGAATAACATGGGAACGAGTCCTATCCATCTAGACAATTTCTGAAATGAAAATTCCATCTATATACAGTATCTTCCCATGAATGGGTGTCTAAGTCGGACCCTGTCCTGCTCTACACTTATTCACACACATATGACACATAGTAAGGTTTTAATACTAGACAGGTTAGGACCATCCTGATGGGTCACCTTGTCGTGGTGGGATGGCTTTTACACTTTTTTGCATTAAATAAGTCCCCAATGTAAATAACACGTAAATGTTATTTACATGTACTATTACTATTTACTTATCCATTTGCTGTAGGTATTACTCATTTTGTTTTTTTTTTGTCTGTGAAATGACCATGTATTCCAGCTTATAGTGTAGCTCAGGTTTTTAGTTGTGATGAATATCCCTGGTCCGAGTTATATTGCCATCTGTATGAGCCCTTACACTACATTACATACATAGGATTGCCTAATTAAAAAAAAATGTGAGTGATAGCTGTAAGCTCGCCCCTCCAATTTGATTGATAGCTCATTGTGCAGAGATGTGTTGTAGAGGCACCTGTCAATCATAGTGCTCGCAGAATAGTGAGCGGTGACTGTAGCCGCTCTGTGCACGCCACCATGACTGAAAGCCGGTAGCTCCCGGGAGGCAATAGGTTCATTTTCTCCCGATATCCGCACTTTCAGTAGGACGATCGTGCAGCCTTTTAAGTCTACTTTTCTGCAGATTAACCCTACATCTGCAGGTAGAGTTTTTTCAGAGACTTTGCCATAGGGGCTACACTTGAACCTGCCCCATTGATTAGCGTGTAGCTAAATGCCGCTCTGTCTCTTAAGAAGACCTCATTTCTCCTTCATGAGCTTCGTTCCTTCTGATTTATCTTTGTTATTATCAGATCTGCCTCATTAGATTGATTCCGGACATTACTGTTATGATCCAAGGTGGATCTGACAGTTTAAATACACAAAGTGAACTTTTTTTCCTTTGGCTTGGTGCCAAAGTGGGTTGATTGCCCCCAGGGCCATTAGAATTATTACACGTGGTGTCGTTCATTCTAAGTTGCCCCGGTGGTGGTGAGCGGTAGTGCACTTTAATTTCTTTGGTGTAATGTGCACTTAATTACAAATCAGGTGTTAGGCTCTATAAAAGGGAGCCAGGTGTGTTCAATCACTGTTGGTGATATTGTGTTCGTCATTTGGGAAGCAAGCCTGGGTGAAAGAAGGAGCTGAACATGAGTCCTGCGCTGCCCAGCCAGAGGGGACGAGTGGCAGCTATGTGGTCTGATAGAAGGGCTGGCATGGCGTGGTGGAGTCACAGTTTATGGTGTCGGCAGGAAGTGCTAGCATGGCTTGGTGGAGTGGCGACTATGGAGAGCATTGCACTCAGCATGCGGGACTTGGTTGCTGAGAGCTGGACTCAAGCATGCTTGACTTTTTGGGCAGGAGCTGAACTCATCTTTGGGACTCTGTTACTGGACTTCTGCAATTGGTGGTGGACTCTGCTCCAAGGCTGCACTATGGTGAAGGATCCAGTTATGGTGATGGATCCGGGTGGAGGAGAAGATGCACGCAGGTGGTGGGCTCTGTTGCTAGGAGCAAAGCTAAGTGGTGTTTCCCCTGTTTTGTCATCTTTCCTCATGTGTGTTTTAGTGCAGTGGTGGGATTAGTTCCGCACCGACCAATTCCCTAGTGACGGTTTAGGTCAGGCGAGCTAGGGTTTTTAGGTTCCTGTGCGCGCCCGGTGCGGAACCGGCATAGGGAAAGTTAGGAGTGCAGGGACACTGGCTCAGGGGAGCTCAGGAGGTCTCCATTTCCCTATTCCCTATCGCAGGGCTGCCATTGTTAATGTTTCCCTGGTTTCCCTTATTGTTTAAATTCGCCTTACTGGAGGCGGGGTTTCCAGACTTGTATATACGTGTAATGTCTAAATTCGCCAGTTGGAGGCGGTGTATCCAGCTGCACGTGTTTATTATTTAAATTCGCCCCACTGGAGGCGGTGTATCCAGGGTCACGTGTGTCATTTGGGTCCACCTTGCGGTACCCGCTGCATCCAGACACACGTGACCGTGACAATTACTATGTCTTATCTACACTTATGATTCCCAGACTTACATCTAATAGGAATTCTGGAACAGGTAAGAGCGGTGGAGACAAGTAAGCAGATGTACACATGTGAGACCGCTGGCCAAGCTGTTACTGATTATGAAAATTTTGCTAAAAAGTTTGAGGAATTATAAAGTAGATACACTAACAGTAGGTGACTGAGTGAGAGCAACATATGTCACAGAGAATAAAAGTCCATATCTCCACCATTACCGGAACCTTCCAGGTGCTTGCTTATAATGCCAGGACCTGTGACTGTAAAAGGGTTGTCCTGTCTACACAAGATACAGTTGTGGCCAAAAGTATTGACACCCCTGCAATTCTGTCAGATAATACTCAGTTTGTTCCTGAAAATGATTGCAAACACAAATTCTTTGGTATTATTATCTTCATGTAATTTGTCTTAAATGAAAAACCACAAAAAGAATTGTCCTAAAGCCAAATTGGATATAATTCCACACCAAACATAAAAAAGAGGGTGGACAAAAGTATTGGCACTGTTCGAAAAATCATGTGATGCTTCTCTAATTTGTGTAATTAACAGCACTTGTAACTTACCTGTGGCACCTAACAGGTGTTGGCAATAACTAAATCACACTTGCAGCCAGTTGACATGGATTAAAGTTGACTCAACCTCTGTCCTGTGTCCTTGTGTGTACCACACTGAGCATGGAGAAAAGAAAGAAGACCAAAGAACTGTCTGAGGACTTGAGAAACCAAATTGTGAGGAAGCATGAGCAATCTCAAGGCTACAAGTCCATCTCCAAAGACCTGAATGTTCCTGTGTCTACCGTGCGCAGTGTCATCAAGAAGTTTAAAGCCCATGGCACTGTGGCTAACCTCCCTAGATGTGGACGGAAAAGAAAAATTGACAAGAGATTTCAACGCAAGATTGTGCGGACAAAAGTAGAGCTTTTTGGGCAAAGGCATCAACATAGAGTTTAAACGAGAAAAAAAGAGGCATTCAAAGAAAAGAACACGGTCCCTACAGTCAAACATGGCGGAGGTTTCCTGATGTTTTGGGGTTGCTTTGCTGCCTCTGGCACTGGACTGCTTGACCGTGTGCATGTCATTATGAAGTCTAAAGACTACCAACAAATTTTGCAGCATAATGTAGGGCCCAGTGTGAGAAAGCTGGGTCTCCCTCAGAGGTCATGGGTCTTCCAGCAGGACAATGACCCAAAACACACTTCAAAAAGCACTAGAAAACGGTTTGAGAGAAAGCACTGGAGACTTCTAAGGTGGCCAGCTGAGTCCAGACCTGAATCCCATAGAACACCTGTGGAGAGATCTAAAAATGGCAGTTTGGAGAAGGCACCCTTCAAATATCAGGGACCTGGAGCAGTTTGCCAAAGAAGAATGGTCTAAAATTCCAGCAGAGCATTGTAAGAAACTCATTGATGGTTACCGGAAGCGGTTAGTCGCAGTTATTTTGGTTAAAGGTTGTGCAACCAAGTATTAGGCTGAGGGTGCCAATACTTTTGTCTGGCCCATTTTTGGAGTTTTGTGTGAAATGATCAATGTTTTGCTTTTTGCTTCATTCTCTTTTGTGTTTTTTCATTTAAGACAAATTAAATGAAGATAATAATACCAAAGAATTTGTGTTTGCAATCATTTTCAGGAAGAAACTGAGTATTATCTGACAGAATTACAGGGGTGTCAATACTTTTGGCCACAACTGTATGATCTATCTGCATAAAACATGGAATCCTTGACAGATGAACATCAGGGCAAGACAATAGTTGACCCATGATCACCTAGGAGGCACAGAACATCAGGACTTCTGGAGCAAAGTGCTTTGGACAAACGAGGCAAAGATAATTATTTGGCCACGTTACCAAAAGACATATTTGGCGAAACCCATAGATAACATTTCAAAAGAAGTTTATTCTTACAATGTAAACCATGGCCAGAGACTTGGCCACAGAATTAGGAAAATGTGAGATCACCAGAAGATTGAAGTGCAGCAGAAACTGGATCTTGCAACATGACATTGACACACAACAGACCGGTTATTCCATCAGGATGGAGAACGTTTCAATGTTTGGGGCTAAGTTTCTGCACCCTGGGTCTGGGCCATGCATGGAGCTTAACGTGAGATCTTCAGAAGATTGTAGTTCAGCAGAAAATGGACCATGCAACATGGCAATGACCTACAACAAACCATTAACTCCACAAAGGAATAGGGGATCCAAATTGTCAAGATGATCTGAAATGACTGGAAATCTAAGAAAACTCTTTTCACAGAACAGAAAAGGTTCTATAGAGAGGGGATTAATTATTTTCTTCACTGTCGATGAAAGTTAAGAAACGATCGGTGGTAGTTCTTTCCGCCAAACAGGGTGAGCCAGGAAGAGTAGTAGATGACATTTCTGTAAATGCTCAATCATTGGAGGTCTGACCTCAGACTCTTTCTGCTGAGAACAATAAGTTATATCTTTCCATTGTAATGTGTACCTGAGGAAGGTACCAGACTGGTTCTGAAACGCGCTGTTTTTGTGCAATACTTTTTTTATATATTCATTTTTTGTCATATCTGTGATAGTGCCCAACCTTACAGTTTCCTATTGATATTTGTTCCAAGTTGATTTCCTTTACCTCTGCAGATGGAGCAGCAGCTGTCGTCTATTCCTCTTGATCCAGTGTTTTGCCTGCATTTACACAACTCTCGCGGGTGTGTGCGCATAACATCGTTTACTTCTTATCACATTTTACACTTTTACACAATGTCACTCTTCTCTCTCTACTTATTTCTATGCAATTTTACTGGTAATGCTTATTGGGGCCCTCATGGGTGTCAGATCTCAGAAGTTATTGTAGGGATAAGGACATGCTTGACTACGTTCTCCCCCTTAAGACAAGTTTTATTGTTGTAATGTGCCATGTGAAATGTAATGTGTTCCTGTGTAATGTATAGTATAAGATAGGTAGTATAGGAATAGATAGGAGACTGCAATTCAGGTAGTAACATTAGGGTAAGATAATAGTTAATATTTTGGGACTAGTCCAGAGTGGGAATGGTTTAGTGTTAGGGCAAGTGACTGCTTCCTGTTAGTTAGGCAGATAGGATTTGGAGTGTAGCGTGATCAGTGCTGCCGTTGAGGTGGTCCACAGTAAAAGGAGACTTAATAACAGGGATAGCGAGATCCTAAAGAAGAAGTGACTGATTAATAATAGTGGCCTTCGTGGATAGGACACTGAGTCACAAACCGCTGAGCTTGTAACAGATCTAAACAGGACTGAGTTTGAGGTAGATCCAAGGTTAAATGAGATTACCATCATTTTGGAGACAATCATCTTGGATATCTCATGCATAAATTTGACTTGCAGCTATTTAACATATGATTAGTTATGCAGATTCTCGTCATGTCACTGCATTGTTACTGTTTTGCTCCTGGTGATGGAAAAATATTTTTCTTCCTGAACACTACAAAATACAACCTGTTCTCACATTCCCTAATAGCTCAGTGTATTATTAGATTGATTCCCAAGTGAAGGGTCACTGATTCGAATCGAGGAGGAGCCATGGAGGCAATTCCCCGAGAAAAAAGAAACAGCATCATCCAGCTCATCGAAAGCAGTCTCGCGGAGAAAATTGCCAAACTGCATCTTATGAGTGCCATGATGGTTGAAAGAATACGAAATGAAGCTCGTTCTTCCATTCAGAAGACAAAAGGTGGATGTCTAGGCTAAATATCAAGTCAGCTCATCACAAGGTCTATCAGTTCTGGTTTGTCCATCACGGCAGTGGAGGAGGCTTCATAATAGTTAGACCACAGATGTCCTGGCAAGCACCGTGCGGCACATGTTACACAAGTCTGGAAAGGTGTCCCGAAAAAAGGTGAAGAAGCCTCAAATTCAATATTGTTATAAGAAGCGTCGACAGATATGACACAACTGTGAAATATTCGCTGTAGCACAACAACGTTTCCACCTGTGTCCTTCATCAGAACAAAATACAAGAACAAGAAGAATATAAAGAAGAAGATAAATAAGAATATAAAAAGCTAATTGGAAAACCAATATTTCTAAACATTGGAGATTTTAAACTGTGGTGCTATTAAAAATATGGATATCTTATAGCCTACATATTGTAATATATTGATTAGTCCATATTGAAATTAACCTGCATTTGAAGGCCTCATGTCCAGTTCTTGAAAACCAGGGTTCATGAGGTCAGACCCGCAATGGCTATTGAAATGCAGCCTTAAGGCCCTGTCACACATAGCGATCTCGCTAGCGAGATCGCTGCTGAGTCACAAGTTTTGTGACACAACAGCGATCTCACCAGCGAGATCGCTGTGTGTGACAGCGATCAGCGACCGGCCCCCCTGCCGGTATCGCTGATCGCTCTGGGAAATCTCTGGATATTTCTTTCGTCGCTGATCTCCCGCTGGCCAGCACGCATCGCTGTGTGTGACAGGCGGGAGACCAGCGATCAGTGATAAAATAATTAAAAAAAAAAAATTACTATTCTCACCTTCCAACGTCCCGCACAGCATTCCCGCCTCTCTCCACGCTCCAGTCCCAGTAATCCTTTGCAAGAATGACCGCGAGACTTCGCGATCCCGCGAGAATGGACGTCATCGCGGTAATTCTCGCAAAGGATTACTGGGACCGGAGCGTGGAGAGAGGCGGGAATGCTGCGTGGGACGTCGGAAGGTGAGAATAACAATATTTTTTATTTTAATTCTATTTTTGACATGAATCAGCGCTGAACACAGCGATGCCGCACACGCGGCGTCGCTGTGCTAATCGCTGGTGAAGCTGTCTGTTTGACAGCTCACCAGCGATCACATAGCGACTTACCAGTGATCGTGACACGTTGATATCGTTGTCGGGATCGCTGGTAAGTCGCTTAGTGTGACGGGGCCTTTAGTGTTGAGTATACTAAAAGACAATGCTTGTTGAAACAGTATGTTTAATCTGGATTATTGGAAAGGATTAACCTTTATGTGCGCTGTTGACTTACTTGAATTTTAAGAGCAGTGAATGGTGTGAGTATATTGACAAGGCAGCATCTGATATTTGTGTCATATGGGGGTTAAAAGTGGACTAGGCATATAGACAATTGCACATTATTGTACATAAGGCTATAGAAATATAGCTGGGGAAGCCTAATGTAGAAACAGAAATATAGTTGGCGATCTGAAACCATTATAGTGTATTCAATCTTAAAGATCTCTTTAACTGTTGTCTGAAATATATATATTTTGTGCTAGGGCTCTGGTCATAGCATGTTGTTGGAAACTTTGTTCTGGTGTATGATTTACTCATATGTAAATGTTAGAGCAAGAGTAAATAGTCCGAAGAGGTAAGTCTTGTTTGATGTTATTTATTCATGATAGCTGGCCACTGTCGTGATTGGAACATCAGACAACTAACTTGTGTATTTTCATGTTTACATAATATTATATTGTGTAAACCTTTTAACGCATGTAAAAGCCGGGGAGGCAGTCAGAAGAGGCGGGAGCTTTGTGGACCTGTGTAAGAGGACGCTCTTCACAGTGTAGGTCCTAGGACGCATTCTGTCTTCGCTGACCGCTCCTCCAGCTGAAGTATTTCCGGACAGATGTAAATGCCCCTAGTGAAGATTCTTTTCTCTTCTTCTTTCTGATGTAAGTATATGTACTAAAATCTTTGTAGTTTGGTTATATAAGTATACGCAATATCCTACTATTTTCTATTTCCCGTAATTGCTATATCTTTGTCATATATTTAATTAATTTGGTGCTTTATCATTTAAATTAATCATTGTATAATAAAATTGTGTCATATCCAAGTGGTGCCTTCTTTAAAGCCGTATCCGAACCTTATTGCTAAACAGTTGGCAATACATAAATTGGAGTAGTCGGCAGGATACGCAGAAGGCTCAGAAGTTTTTTTTTTTCCTTTGTTGGGATAAGAAATAATCCTCACGTCCTAACTTATTTTAGAGTAAGAGAATAATTTGTTGGCACTAGGCCAAAATGTTTGAGTTTTTGGCACAAAGTCAGAAAAACAAAATGTTTTAGAAAGGGAAAAAGAAAGAAGATGGCTGTGTGGAGATCCCCGGCTGGACCAGGGCTCCATACAATATTATAGGGCAGGAAATGCCTTGTTGTGGATTGGCAGAACCCTGGGAGAATGAGCTCAAAGGGTCAGCACCCACTGATGTTGTTGATGTACTCAGGGGTGTCCCTGCTAAGGCAGGTGATGTAGTGTCTGTAGGACGGCTTATGTGGATTTTACTCAGTGCATACCGAGATATGCATGAGCAAAACACCCATATGCAAAGAAAGTTGTCAGAAATGGAACAAAAAGAGGTTGTGAGTGAGTCTATTGAGACTCCAGGGTGGGAGGAAACCCAAACCCCATAAGCTTTGGTAGATTCCAGAGTGGAGGGTGGGGGCCAGTTTATTTATGTAAATCCAAAACAAATTATGTATTGCCAAGTTTTTTAACACTAAGGTTCGGATACGGCTTTAAAGAAGGCTACTACTTGCGATATAACGCAATTTTATTACAAGGTATAAAATTAAAGGAATAGTTTGATTAGATAGTATGATTACGTACACATAATGATTAGGTATATATAAAGATTAGCTATATACAGTATACTCACATCATCAATCACCAAGAGGCTTTTAAACATCATCTGTCTGGAATATCAGAGAAGCAACACCAAGACAGAGACCACTGGAAGATTCACAACACTGCACGGGCGTCGCCAATTATGCAGGTAAAAAACACTGTACATGTGTACAGGTATCCAGTTTTTGCTTCTGTCTAAAGCCCCCGTTACACACTGCGATATCGCTAGCAATATCGCTGTAAAGTCACCGATTTTGTGACGTTGCAGCAATATTGCTAGCGATATCGCTGCATGTGATACTTACCTCCGACCGGCTCCCCCGCTGGATATCGCTGGTCACGCGAGAAGCTCCTGGACCATTCCTCGTCGGCCACTTCCTGCTGGGCTTCCTGTGGCGCCGACGAGCAACGCGTGGAGCCGGGCGGGAGGACGCAGGATCGCCGCGTCTGACAGGTAAGTAGCGATCCCCGACCACCGCTATGTCGCTGGTGAGATCTGCCTGTGTGGCAGCTCACTAGCGACCACCTAGCGATGCACCAGCGATCCTGACCGCGTCATATCGCTAGTCGGGATCGTTGGTGCATCGCTAGGTGTAACGGTACCCTAAGTCATGTTTCTCTGGCCTTATATAATAAGTTACACTAATGTGTAACTTGCTTCACTCAACCCATCCAGTGGCCGGCCTTCAAGGTTAGATGAAACAGACAACATAGCATCATCAGACAATGGGTTGTAAACCCTAACAATATAAAAGCCACATGGGTTTAGGTAAAACCAACACAGACAGAGGTTAAGTAAACCTTAATGTTTTACAATGACAAACATAGTTGTAACTGTTAACGTTTGATCAGAAATGCAGCTATGTAATATACAGAATTCATTCTATATATTTCAATATGGACTCAAAATAGCCATTTTTATATTTGCACTACATAAACCCCCTGCATGAGGGCAATCATACGATAGGAAGGTCACGGAAGAATCATCATGAAGCGTATAACAAATGGAAGTGATGGAACAGGCAAGAATCACAATGTGTAAGATATCTATGAAGAGCATACTAAGAGGAAAAAAATGGCAGACCATCTGGGAGGTAAAAAGTCAACAGCACAATGCAGTACAGTACATAATGAACACAATTATGTACATAGCAGAGTATCACTGAGCCATGATACTCAACAGACACCACAAGGACTGCCACATTTCTCCTCATATCTATGCAATAAAACAGATGCTTCAATTCCGGAGAATCTAGGATACTGCTCTCCAGGTTCTAACAATATCTCAAATTTCCTGGTGAGACTCTGGTCTGTACGATTTCATCAGTCAGTCAGAGGGCCTCTCATTGCATGCACCCTTGGGCTATGGCTTTGATTGTTCCTGCTGTAAACTGTCTATAGATGTGGTGCTTAATGCTTTTCAGAAATTTTTCAGGTTTCTCCTATGTAAAATAACGTTAAACAGATGAAGGAACATAGAAGAAGACCGCATTACATCACAGAAGGATTTAGAGAACAGAGCAGAAGAAGTTCCAAATGAAGCTAAAGACAGATGGTCCCGGATAAATACAGATGGCCCCAGATAAACACAGGTAAATACAGATGGACCCAGATAAATACAGATGCTTCTCAAGAAATGCACATGGTCCCACCAGTCAGCACAATCCAAACTTGCCAAGAGGTGACTTTTTTGCTTCACTTGCTACATACAGATATTTTTTCTCAGCCTCAGGATATGAAAGAGAAATGGCACGATTACAAATTACCGTAGATGTGGATATACTAAGTTACTAAGTAAAAAAGACAAGACTTTGGCCTATAAGTAGATAGCAAACTTGTCGCATGCACTGTTTGATACCAGCCATCGTGATTGACAGTACAAAGGATCATTTTGATGGAGGGGCCAATCGTTGGAAAGGTTCAGTGGCCAAGAAAGTCTCCTGAGTTCTTTTTAAATCCCCTTTGTTCTATCACACGTTCCAGCTATTGCATACTTTTTAGATACTACTTCGGTGTGCTACACTCCACTGTCTTCTTGACCATTCTTCCCCTGATCAACCCTTGAATGTTCTCAATGGTTTGACACTTAAATTGCCTGAATACTTTGTTTTTGTCTCGTATTGACCCCCCTGGACTCTAAACTAACCCATTTGGATCCAATATTCGCCAATGTTTCAATGTTTAGAACTCTGTTTCTGTCTTGGTTTCTTCTGATAGCTTCACCTCTCAGCTGGTGCAGTAACCCGGGGTCCTCTGCATCAATGGCCAAATTGCTGTAAGTGGTTTCAGAGTTAAAATTTTCGAGGTCCTGAGCCCTGCTAAGTGGAGTGGATAGCTCCAATGGTCCCGTTACACATAGCGACGCACCAGCGATCCCGACAACGATATGACCTGGTCAGGATCACTGGTGTGTCGCTACATGATCGCTGGTGGTGAGTTGTCAAACAGGAAGACTCACCAGAGATCAGGACCAGCGAGGATGCGGGTAACTAAGCGCGCGCGTTGCTCAGTTACCCACTGTGTACCCTGGATACCAGCGTGCTCGTGCTGGAAGCTGGTATCCAAAGTAAACAGCGGGTAACTAAGCGCACGGCGCTTAGTTACCTGCTGTTTACCTTGGATACCAGCTCCCAGCGTCTGCTTACAGCGTTGGGAGCTTGCTGATCGATGGTCTCCCGCTGCCACACGCAGCGATGCACGCTGGCCAGCAGGAGACCAACGATCAAAAAAAGGCCCAGGACATTCCTGCACGATCAGCGATACCCGGCGGCAGGGGGGCCGGTCACTGATACGTGTCACACACAGCGAGATCGCTGCTGAGGTCGCTGTTGCGTCACAAAACTTGTGACTCAGCAGCGATTTCGCTAGCGATCTTGCTTAGTGTGACACCTGAGCTGCTCCTTGCCTTTATTAGTGGAGGCCAGCTGCATCCTGCTATATGTGCATTTGTCATCAGACAGGGTTTTTGGTATGGCCATATCTTGTTGTGTGAGTTTTTTTTGACAAGGGTTTAGTCTAACCTTGGAATCCAATGTTGAGTTGAAAGGTTTTACAAAATTGAAATGTAAAAGCCAGTGCCAGGCTGCTGAAACAAAAGGTAATTAGAATCAGTGGACACATAAAAATGGAAATTAAATCATTCATTCATATTACCACTAAATAAATCACCAGTGAGACAAAACCTAAAATATTTTGCTTCGGGGTGTGCAATAGAAAGACACAGCAGAGCTGGAGAGAACCGAGGGGTAGGCAATCAAGTAACCAGAAATAATATGTAAAAAGAACTTATAGACAATACAGTATGTCTATATACATTAAAGGTCAGCATACAGAAATGTCAATAGAATTATATTTCTTTAAATCTTGGTCTGTACTCAAAACAATGGGCATTCACAAGATCTAAAGGAACAAAGGTTTTACAATCATTACAGACATGGAATATAAATGGCTGCCTGCCTTATTACACTGACAGAAACCTGTTGTAGAATATTAGTAGCACAGACACATCTGATCATCTGCAGTAGGATGCTCCACTGCTGTGACCTGGAGATACTTATACCATGTAAAGTAACTTAGATTTTGTAGATAGGCTGGAGAGCAGTGCGAGCAACCTCTTCTTACCCTAGCACCCCTGGCATCTCCAGTGTTAGATTAAAAGGGCACAGTGGACAGCAGTGTGAACAGTCTCTTCTTACCTCAGCACTCAGGTATTTTGAGTATTAGTCCAGATAGTCAGGGTGGACATTAGGGTGAGCAGCTTCTTCTTACCTCTGTATCCCTAGTTTTCTCAGTAAAAGATCAGATAGACAGGGTGGACAGCAGTGTGAGCAGCCTCTTCTTATCTCAGTACCCCTAGTATCTCTATTATCAGATAAGAAGGAATGGATGTGTGGCGCCCCTGAGGCTTCAGTCGCCACAGAGGTACTGCACCTCCTCCTGAGGTGTGGTGCCCCACCATCCAGGTAAGGTGGGAACTCCTAACCACGCTCCAACACTCACATCCCACACAGCATGGTAGTTCAGCAAAGCCACATTGCGGCTCCTTGCTTAGAGAGTAGCAGAGCACCTTTGGTGGTTCCCTGCTTGGAACACGAAATGTGCTGGGAGGCGGGTGGAGTTTAGAATACATAAAGAGCGGGAAGAGTCAGTCAGTCAGTCAGTGAGTGGGAGAGAGAGAGTCACTCGGAGAGGAGTGAGGATCCCTGGAAGAGGGATGGAGGAAGGAGTGCTGCAGCTGCCTCAGTGATCTGAGCCAGCTGGCACAGGAAAGGAAAGAAGGAGAAAGACATTAGACTGAAACCTGACCTTCTATGAGAGAGAGGGATTAGTACGGAACAAAGGAGTAAAAGGGAACACAGAGGACGTGGGTTAGAGGAAGAACCCTGCCTAGAAGTTCTAAGCGCAAGGCCGGGGCCCGGTCCCCGAGGTTGTATGGATACTGAAGGTCCTGCAGCAGACACCGGTGGAGTAGTGGGCTGTAAATGCACTACTCCCATCTAAGACTTGGGGGCACAACAGCAACTTGGATAGTGAGCGGGGACTCAGGAGTAAGGAGTCCCCGAAGCAGGCTACAGCTGTCTGCCGTACAAGTAGAGTTCTTGGGAAAATCTGTCAGGAGGCACTCCAGTGTAACTCAGTACTAGGAATACTTCACTTAAAGGTGCGAGACGTTCAGAAAGGTACATGTTGGCGGAGTGTTGGAAGGGAGCATCCTATCTTGCCTGGAGGTTGACTGAGCCCAGTACCCGGAGGACACAGCGCGGAGGCAGGCATCTGTGTGAACTGCAGACTGTGAGTAAAGCTTTGGAACTACATGACCTGGTGTCCTCCACTTATTCCCGCATCACTACACCCCGCACTACTACATCTGGGCACCGGCCTCTACACCACCTGTGCCTCTCCTCCATTGCTACATCTACACTGCCCTGGGACTACAGCTCCACCTGTGGGGAGCTTCACCATCTTGGCTGCAACCCACCACCAGTCCCAGAGGATCTGCATGCAGCGTCGGCCTAACACCTCACTTGCCGAACACCACAGGTGGCGTCACGAACTATTCATAAACTTCATTTCATTGTTCATTCATCCCCTTTTTGCCATGGAGCCCCAGGGCCACGGACCGGGTCACAGCTTCCGTGACAACTCCCATTGAGATCAACGGGCCCGGTACCGAGTACCCTGCTAGGCCCTGGGTGGGGCGCTCTAGATGGACAGCAGTGTGAACAGAGTCTTATTAACTCAGGACCCCTAGTATCTACAGTATTAGATCAGACATACAGGGTGGACAGCAGTGTGAGCAGCCTCTTCTTACCTCTTGTATCTACACTATTAGATCAGATATTGTGGACAGCAGTGTGAGCGGCCTCTTATTACCTCAGCACCCTTGGTTTCTCCAGTATTAGATCAGATAGACAGGGTGGACAGCAGTGTGAGCAGCCTCTTCTTATCTCAGTACCTTTGGTATCTCCAGCATTAGATCAGATAGACAGAGTGAGCAGCAGTGTGAGCAGCCACTTCTTTCCTCAGTACCCCTGGTATCTCTATTATCAGATAAGAAGGAATGGATGGACAGCAGTGTGAAGAGAGACTTATGTTATGAGTTCATTTTCCCCTTCACCATTGAGGTCTGATGAACTCCCTCTTCTGGTGAAGGAAGGTAGTGAGGTTGATTACCAAGCACCTGAGCTGGGAGAGGATGACTGGGCGACGGGGATCTCTGACTGGATATAAGGCAGCCGACGCCCTTCCTCCTCGCTGGTGATTTCTCTGTGGAATTCTAGGAGACCACTCTGATTCCTGCTCCTCAAAAGCTAAGTTTTCTGCTTTGCCTTTTTGCATTTCTGTTTTGGTTTTAGTTTGCCTTGCTTTTCTGGATTCTGCCATTCCCTGCTGGGGTGAGCTGAATTCCTTTTTTGTCTGTTTGCTCTGTCTTCAGAAAATACCTGAGTACTGACATAGTCTTTTTGAAGCCTAGCGTCTTCAGGGCCTTTTTCCCTGTCAGTCAGTTGGCTCTTATTTTTATAGGGTTTTTCGCGGATTCCAGACAGCGGCTTTCCTGTCCTGTCCTATCTAGTTAGCTTGGGCCCCATCATTTGCTCAGTCTATCTTTCTATTTGTGTTAGTGTTTTTTCTTCTTGCTTCACCGTCATTATATGTTGGGGGCTGCCTATTGCTTTGGGGTCTGCTCTGGGGCAGTTTAGATTTCCCTTTCTGTCTTTAGGCTAGGCAGTTCTCCGGCTGTGATCGAGGGGTCTAGGGCATCGTAGGAACCCCCCACGGCTACTGCTAGTTGGTGTTGATAGGTTCAGGGGTCTGCAATCCGATAGCTGCCAACTTCTCTGGTTTTCTGGACTTAGCTAGCATTTCTGTTTTTGCCTCCTACGGTGACTCATTCATAACAGACTTATTAACTCAGGACCCCTAGTATCTCCAGTATTAGATCAGACATACAGGTTGGACAGCAGTGTGAGCAGCCTCTTCTTACCTCCTGTATCCCCACTATTAGATCAGATATTGTGGACAGCAGTGTGAGCGGCCTCTTCTTACCTCAGCACCCTTGGTTTCTCCAGTATTAGATCAGACACACTGGGTGGACAGCAGTGTGAGCAGCCTCCTCTTACCTCTTCACTCCTGGCATCTCCAATATTAGATCATATATTGTGGACAGCAGTGTGAGCAGCCTGTTCTTACTTCATCACCCCTGGAATCTATATTATTAGATCAGATAGACAGGGTGGACAGCAGTATAAGCAGCCTCTTCTTACCTCAGCACCCCTGGGATTTATATTAATAATAATAATACATTTTATTTCTATAGCGCTGACATATTCCGCAGCACTTTACATTTCAGAGGGGACTTGTACAGACAATATACATTACAGCATAACAATAATCACATAGATCATAACAGATATCAAGAGGAATAAGGGCCCTGCTCGCAAGCTTACAATCTATGAGGAAAAAAGGGGAGACACGAAAGGTGGGTGGTAACAGTTGCCCTGATTGTATGGACCAGCCATAATGTTAAGTGTGTAACAGTACGGATGCAGAGGGCTTATGGATGCATAAAGCATGTGGGAACATGATGCGGGGAACCTGGTTATGGTAAAAACTTTTGGCTGTGCCACATAGGGATAGATTAGGTTAATGTGTTGAGGCGGTAGGCCAGTCTGAATAAATGAGTTTTCAGGGCACGCTTAAAATTGTGGGGATTGGGGACTAATCGTATTGACCTGGGAAGTGCATTCCAAAGAATTGGCGCAGCACGTGTATAGTCTTGAAGATGGGAGTGGGAGGTTCTGATTATTGAGGATGCTAACCTCAGGTCATCAGCAGAATGGAGGGCGCAGGTAGGATGGTATACTGAAACAAGGGAGGAGATGTAGGGTGGTGCTGAGCAATGAAGAGCTTTGTGGGTGAGGGTAATAAGTTTGTACTGGATTCTGGAGTGGATGGGTAGCCAGTGTAATGACTGGCACAAGGTAGAGACATCGGTGTAACGATTGGCGAGGAATATGATCCTGGCAGCAGCATTCAAGACAGATTGGAGGAGGGAGAGTTTGGTAAGAGGGAGACCGATTAGAAGGAAGTTACAATAGTCGAGACGAGAATGAATAAGAGAAACAGTCAGAGTTTTTGCAGAGTCCAAAGTAAGAAAAGGTCAAATTCTAGAAATGTTTTTTAGGTTCAGATCACAAGTGCGAGCCAGTGATCGAATGTGGGGGACAAAGGAAAGCTCGGAGTCAAGTATGACCCCAAGACAGCGGGCATGTTGCTGGGGAGTAATAATAGAACCACACACTGAAATGGCAATGTCGGGTATAGGTACATTAGTAGCGGGAGGAAACACAAGGAGTTCAGTCTTCGACAGGTTCAGTTTCAGATATAGTGAGGACATGATGTTAGACACAGCGTTTAGACAATTGCCGGTGTTTTCTAGAAAGGCTGGTGTGATGTCAGGAGAAGAAGCGTATAATTGGGTGTCGTCAGCATAGAGATGGTAATGGAAACCAAATCTACTGATTGTTTGACCAATAGGAGCAGTGTACAAAGAGAAGAGGAGGGGGCCTAGAACCGATCCGTTAGGAACCCCAACAGTAAGGGGAAGATGAGAGGAGGAGGAGCCGGCAAAAGATACAGTAAAGGAGCGGTCAGAGAGATAGGAGAACCAGGAGAGAACGGTGTCCTTGAGACCGATGGAACGGAGCATAGTGAGGAGGAGCTGATGATCCACAGTGTCGAATGCTGCAGAGAGATCCAAGAGAATTAGCATGGAGTAATGACTATTTGATTTAGCTGTTAGTAGATCATTATAGACTTTAGTGAGGGCAGTTTCAGTAGAATGTAAAGAGCGGAAACCGGATTGGAGAGGGTCAAGAAGAGAGTTATCAAAGAGATAGCGGATAAGACGGGAGTGGACCAGGCTTTCCAGGAGTTTAGAGATGAAGGGAAGATTAGAAACAGGTCTATAGTTAGCGGCACAGTTTTGGTTGAGGGATGGTTTTTTAAGTAGTGGATGTATGATGGCATGCTTAAATGAGGAGGGAAAGATACCAGAAGAGAGAGAGATTAAATATTTTAGTTAGGTGAGGGGTGACAGCAGGGGAAATGGTCTGGAGTAGATGTGACGGAAATGGGTCACTGGTGCAAGTGGCTGGGCAAGAAGATACAAGGAGCCTGCTTACTTCTTATTCTGTGACTGGCTCAAAATCAGAGAGTGAGCTAGATGCAGTGGGGGAGGGAGGACAGTGCATGGTATGAGGTGATTGGGAGATAATTTCCTGTCGGATCTGGTCAATTTTTTCTTTGAAGTAATTGGCCAGATCGTCAGCCCCAAACTCCATGGTAGGGGCCTGTACTCTTGGGTTGAGTAGAGAATGAAAAGTGTCAGAGACGTTTTAGGGTTACTGGACAGTGAAGTGATGAGGGTGTTGAAATAGGTTTGTTTGGAGAGGTGAAGGGCAGTGTTGTATGTTCGAATCATAAACTTATAATGGATGAAATCTTCGGGTAGGTTGGATTTTCTCCACAGACGTTCGGCGCACCTGGAGCACCGCTGCAGGAAACGTGTTTGCACCGTGTGCCAGGGTTGTCGCCGTCTGTGTTATGGTGTTCTATGTATAGGAGGAGCAAATTCATCAAGGGCACTTTGAAGTGTTTCATTGTAATGCTTCAATGCAGAATCAGGACATGAGAGGGAGGAGATAGGGGCCAATGAAGACTGCAAGTTCTTCATAAGTTTCTGGGTGTTAATGGCCTGTATGTTTCTATAAGTATGGACAGTGGGGGTGACCTGAGCAGCCTGGCAGTTCTTTATAGAGAATGAAAGAAGATTGTGGTCAGAGAGCGGGAGAGGGGAGTTTGCGAAATCATCCACAGCACAAAGCCGAGAGAAAACCAAGTCGAGGGAGTTCCCGTCTTCATGTGTTGGAAAATTAGTAAGCTGCAAAAGGCCAAACGAGGAGGTTAGAGATAAAAGGTGAGTAGCAGATGGGGAGAGGGGAAGAGCAATTGGGATGTTGAAATTGCCCATGATGAGGGTAGGGATGTCACAGGAGAGAAAATATGGAAGCCAAGTGGCAAAATGATCCAGGAACTGATGGGAAGGGCCGGGAGGACGATATACCACCGCCACTCGCATGGAGATGGGGGTGTAGAGTCTGACGGCATGGACCTCAAAAGAAGGAAAGACAAGTGAGGGTACTTGAGGGATAACCTGAAAGGTACATTTTGATGATAGGAGCACACCAACGCCTCCACCAGCTCTATTATCTGATCTTGGGGTATGAGAGAAGTGTAGTCCCCCGTATGAAAGAGCAGCAGCAGCGGTAGTGTCTGACTGCTGGATCCAGGTTTCAGTAAGAGCCAGGAGGTTAAGAGAATTAGAAAGGAAAAAGTCATGAGTGAAGGAGAGTTTGTTACACACTGAGCGAGAATTCCAAAGTGCACAAATAAGAGAGACAGATGGCATGCAGGGAATATGAATAAGATTAGAGGGGTTTCTGAGTGTAGCAGTGGGGGGGTTTGACTTTCTATAACATGGGGGACCAGGGTTGGGAGCAATGTCTCCTGCGACTAGGAGAAGGAGGATAGAAAGAGTGAGCAGATGGTTAAGTGATTTGTGAGAGCGTCTCTGATGTTGAATGGTGGGACTGACTGGATCTGTGCAATTTAGCAAAGTGAAAAGAGCATGAGTGCTATACATAGGAGAGGAAAGGAGCGAGGGGCCGATATGGACGGAGTGTAGAGAGTTAATACCAGGGCGGTGGATGTGTGTAAATGCAGCGGCCAGGATATAAATTATACAAATGCATATGGTAAATATTTGGGGTTGCCCAATTGTACAAGGAAGAGATTTATTTACTTGTCTTACCTGTCTCCTGCCCTGTCTATCAGCCATGTTATAACTGCCAGCGTACTTAGATACATGTACATAAATGCCCCCTGCATAAATGCCTTCCCCAGGCTAGCTCTGAATTTATAGAAGGCCACTTCTAAGATCTTCCTTTTCTTCTCTCCTTACTGGTTAGCAATCAATCAAACTAAGTTAGGACAGCAGGACACAATAAATGTATTTATCAGATAAACAAGTGTCCAGGCCTACATGGATCATAAACCACTTTGAAAAGCTACTTGACCTCAATAGCATAAGGGGACAAGCAGGGTGAGTTGAAATAACTATATACCATTATATATGCTGCAAAGATGAATGATAGAGGTTGAACGCATGCAGGATTCAGTGAAGTTGCTGGAAAGAGTTAAATACCTGTATGAAGAGAATAGAGATGCGTGCTAGATTCAGCCATGTTATAACTGCCAGCGTACTTAGATGTACTTCGATTACATGTGCATAATGCCACCCCTGCATAAATATTATTATACTATATTATTACACTATATTATTAGATCAGAAGGACAGGGTATACAGCAGTGTGGGCAGCCTCTTTTTACCTCATGCTCATGGTATCTCCGGTATTAGATCAAATAGGCAGGGTGGACAGCAGTGTGATCAGCTTCATCTTACTTCATAAACATGGAATATCCAACATGGTAGGGAAGATGTCCAGCAACAGATCCGGAGAGGTAACTGTTAAAAAAAACTATTTATTTAAAGAAAAGGATTAGCTTTTTTGATGCAAAAATTTTTTTGTATCATATTAGTAAAAATTGCATATCCCTGGGAATGCACCATAATGACGAGTTTTGAACTACTTGTCCTTAGTCATAGTATGGTATGCATCCTAGACCTAGGGTCTTGTTATTTATCCTACTCAAATAGGAAATGAGTGATATTGCATTTGTATTTAATAAGCATACATCAAGTCTTCAAAAGACAAATAACGCGGCAGGCGAAGAGTATTCATCAAGCTCAGGTTGTCACATCTGCCGGTGGGATTCACGGATTACTAGGAAATTGACTTTGATGTAGGAAACAAGTCAGATGTGAGTCGTCCTATCATGGGAGGTCTAGAAAGACATCACTTTGTTACACATGGCAGATTAATGTTACTACAGCTACCAAGTAAAAGGTAATAGCTTGTTATAGATGTCATCCCCAATCTTCCCGCAACTTGGAGTCTTTATCTTCCTGTGTTGTCTCATTTTCTCAGAATTGTGACTGTTACTCTTGCAGAGCCCATTTATTCCTTCACTACACACTATTAATTAACTTTTTTTTTATACGCTTGTAAATAATGAAATCCCACTGCTATATTCTGTACTCTCCATGACTGATATATCCTTTTCTAGCTGCTGTTCGAGATATCACCTCTTTTCCTAAGTGGTTTTATTATGCAAATGTCATTAATAGGCTAATGCATGGGATATATTATAATCCTAAACTCCCATGTGCCTTGGCTCAGCAGAGCTTCATCACCTTCCCCTTTGGCTGCTGCCATCTGCTATGCTCCACGCTGGTTTTTACAAGTGGCCCGGCTTCTTCCAATGTCAACATATGCCTAGGCTAAATAAATCCTGCCAAGACACACACCTGTGTCTTGGTATTAAAACTCTTGGTTCAGTTTGTTTTTCTTCGGACCACTACCTGCTCCTGGCCTGTCTCTGCCTGCATTGTCTTGGACTTCCCTGTGTCATTTCTGTCTGCAGTCTGCAGTGCTTCATGTCCTTGCTCCATTCATGGTTTCCCGTGTCCTGTCTGAGGCTTCCAGTGCATTAAATCTTTGCTCCATACATGCCTTCTTGCTGCTGCTACAATGGACAGGATCTGTGTGCCCAACCATACCTGGGCTTAGACGATCCACCTCACAAGGTGAGCCCTTAAAGGGAATCTGTCACTCCTTTTTTCGAATATAAGCTGCCGACACCGACATCAGGGGCTTATCTACAGCATTCTGTAATGCTATAGATAAGCCCCCGATGTAACCTGAAAGACAAGAAGAAAGAGTTAGATTATACTCACCCGGGGGGGTTGTCCGGTCCGATGGGTGTCGCGGTCCGGCGCATCCCATCTTCTAACGGTGACGTCCTCTTCTTTGCTACCCGTCGTGGCGCAGGCTTAGGCGCACTGCTCTGCCCGGTTGAGAGCAGAGCAGAATACTGCAGTGCGCAGGCGCTGGACCTCTCCTGGTGCCTGCGTACTGCAGGACTCTGCTCTGCCCTCAACAGGCCGGAGCCACAACAGGAAGGAAAGAAGAGGATGTCACCGTTAAAAGATGGGAGGCGCCGGACTGGACCGCTACACCCATCGGACCGGACTGCCCCCCCCGGTGCCAGCAGCTCATATTCGAAAAAAGGAGTGACAGATTTCCTTTAACAATATGTTATACCTGCTAAATGCCTACAGCAATTGTTACAGTGGGCAGTATTATAGTTGGTATTATATGCTTTTTTCAGAAGGGTAAACACTGTAATGCTATTGCATTGTTGATTTATGTTGTCAAAGTGTCACAATTCATTTTTGGATTTGTGACAGCTCTGCTGTTATGAATGAGTCACCGTAGGAGGCAAAAACAGAAATGCTAGCTAAGTCCAGAAAACCAGAGAAGTTGGCAGCTATCGGATTGCAGACCCCTAAACCTATCAACAACAACTAGCAGTAGCCGTGGGGGGTTTCTACGATGCCCTAGACCCCTCGATCACAGCCGGAGAACTGCCTAGCCTAAAGACAGAAAGGGAAATCTAAACTGCCCCAGAGCAGACCCCAAAGCAATAGGCAGCCCCCAACATATAATGACGGTGAAGCAAGAAGAAAAAACACTAACACAGATAGAAAGATAGACTGAGCAAATGATGGGGCCCAAGCTAACTAGATAGGACAGGACAGGAAAGCCGCTGTCTGCAATCCGCGAAAAACCCTATAAAAATAAGAGCCAACTGACTGACAGGGAAAAAGGCCCTGAAGACGCTAGGCTTCAAAAAGACTATGTCAGTACTCAGGTATTTTCTGAAGACAGAGCAAACAGACAAAAAAGGAATTCAGCTCACCCCAGCAGGGAATGGCAGAATCCAAAAAAGCAAGGCAAACTAAAACCAAAACACAAATGCAAAAAGGCAAAGCAGAAAACTTATCTTTTGAGGAGCAGAAATCAGACTGGTCTTCTAGAATTCCACAGAGAAATCACCAGTGAGGCAGAAGGGCGTCGGCTGCCTTATATCCAGTCAGAGATCCCCGTCGCCCAGTCATCCTCTCCCAGCTCAGGTGCTTGGTAATCAGCCTCACTACCTTCCTTCACCAGAAGAGGGAGTTCATCAGACCTCAATGGTGAAGGGGAAAATGAACTCACAACAGTACCTCCCCCTTGAGGAGGGGTCACCGAACCCTCATCCACGCCACCAGGGCGATCAGGGTGAGCCCGATGAAAGGCACGCACCAATCTTTTGGCATGAATATCAGAGGCAGAGACCCAGGAATTATCCTCCTCACCATAACCCTTCCACTTAACCAAATACTGGAGTCTCCGTCTAGCCAGACGGGAATCCAGTATCTTCTCTACCTCATATTCCATATTACCTTCAACCAATACAGGGTCCGGAGGTGCCACCCCAGGAACTACTGGTTCAACAAACCTCTTCAACAAGGACTTATGAAACACATTATGGATTTTAAATGTGACAGGAAGAGCCAACCGAAAAGAGACCGGATTAATGATCTCCAAAATCTTGTAAAGCCCAATAAATCTAGGCTTAAACTTAGGAGAAGCCACCTTCATAGCGATATTTTTTGATGATAACCAAACCATATCACCCACCTTAAACTGGGGACCAACGGTCCTATGTCGGTTGGAAAACCGCTGGGCCTTTTCCTGGGAGAGAGATAACTTATCCACCACTTGGTCCCAGATCTGGTGCATTCTCTCCACCACAGTGTCAACACCTGGGCAGGCAGAAGGCTCCACCTGCCCTGAAGAAAATCGAGGATGAAACCCAAAGTTACAAAAAAAAGGTTACATCAAAGTGGCAGAAATAGCTCTATTATTTAAAGCAAATTCGGCCAAGGGCAAAAATGAAACCCAATCATCCTGATCAGCGGAAATAAAACATCTCAAATACGACTCCAAGGTCTGGTTTGTTCTCTCCGTCTGCCCATTGGTCTGAGGGTGAAACGCAGAGGAGAAGGACAACTGAATTCCCAGCTTGAAACAGAACGTCCTCCAAAATCTAGACACAAACTGAACTCCTCTGTCAGATACAATGTTCTCAGGAATCCCGTGCAAGCGAACCACCTGTTGCAAAAACAGGGGCACCAACTCAGAAGAAGATGGCAACTTAGGGAGTGGTACAAGATGAACCATCTTAGAGAACCTATCACAAATCACCCAAATAACAGTCATTCTCTGAGAGACAGGCATTTCAGAGATGAAATCCATTGAAATATGGGTCCATGGCCTCCTGGGGACCGGCAAAGGCATCAACAACCCACTAGAGCGAGAACAAGGTTTAGACCGGGAGCAAGTCCCACAGAACTGCTCAAAATTCCTGACATCACGAGACAAGGCGGGCCACCAAAAAGAACGACTCACCAGATCTCTAGTACCAAAAATACCTGGATGACCAGCCAATGCAGAGCAATGAACTTCAGACATCACTCTCTTCTTCCACTGGTCAGGAACATACAACTTTCCACTGGGACAACGCTCAGGTTTGTCCTCCTGGAACTCTTCCAGAGCACGTCTCAAATCGGGTGAGATGGCAGAAAGAACTACCCCTTCGCCTAAGATGGTAGAAGGCTTGGTCACCACAGGAGAATCAGCAAAGAAGCTCCTAGAAAGAGCATCAGCCTTGACATTCTTAGTGCCAGGAAGAAAAGAGACCACAAAATCAAAACGTGTAAAAAACAAGGCCCATCTAGCCTGTCTAGGGTTCAAGCGTTGGGCCGACTCCAGGTAAATCAAATTCTTGTGGTCAGTGAGGACCACGACTTGATGTTTAGCTCCCTCCAACCAATGTCTCCACTCCTCAAATGCCCATTTCATGGCCAACAGTTCCCGATTCCCCACATCATAGTTATGTTCAGATGGGGAGAACTTTCGGGAAAAGAAAGCAAGGGATTCATTTTAGATGTTACAGGATCCTTTTGGGACAAAACAGCTCCTGCACCAATCTCAGAAGCGTCCACCTCTACCTGGAACGGGAGTGAGACATCAGGTTCCTGCAAAACCGGGGCAGAAGTGAATCTTCGCTTCAGCTCCTGAAAGGAAGAAACAGCCTCCGGTGACCAATTCAACACATCAGCGCCCTTCTTAGTCAGATCAGTCAATGGCTTGGCAATACTAGAAAATTTTGCTATAAATTTCCGATAAAAATTAGCAAAACCCAAAAACTTCTGAAGGGCCTTCAAAGAAGTGGGCTGAACCCAATCATAAATGGCCTGTACCTTGGCCAGATCCATTTCAATAGTTGACGGAGACAAAATAAATCCCAAAAATGAAATCCTCTGTACCCCAAAAAGGCATTTCGATCCTTTGACATACAGGGAATTCTCCCTCAAGATCCGGAACACCGTCCGAACATGTTCCACATGAGAATCCCAATCCTTGGAGAAGATCAAAATATCATCCAGATAGATAATCAAAAATGTATCCACAATGTCTCAGAAAATGTCGTTCATGAAGCACTGGAAGACAGAAGGGGCATTAGTGAGCCCAAAAGGCATCACCAGGTACTCAAAATGTCCCTCTGGAGTATTAAACGCCATCTTCCATTCATCCCCATGCTTAATGCGGATAAGATTATACGCCCCCCTGAGGTCAAGCTTGGTAAACCAGCAAGCACCTTTAACTCTGGAGAATAGATCCGAAATCAGGGGTAACGGATACTGATATTTAATAGTAATTTTGTTGAGGGCACGATAATCAATACAAGGCCTTAATGAACCATCCTTTTTGGCCACGAAAAAAAACCCAGCACCTAATGGTGAAGAGGATGGTCTAATATGACCCTTCTCCAACGCCTCCTTAATATAGGACCGCATAGCCTCGTGCTCGGGTACAGATAAATTGAAGAGCCGACCCTTGGGAAATTTACACCCCGGGCTCAGTTCTATTGCACAGTCATAACTCCTATGAGGAGGCAAAGACGCAGACTCATTCTCACTAAATACATCATAAAAGTCCGCTAAATAGTCAGGAACATCATGCGACTGAGGAGAGGTGGAAAAAAACGGAGCCTCACTAAGGGCACACCGACAACCCCAACTCACCACAGACACAGATTTCCAGTCCAAAACTGGATTATGAATTTGCAACCAGGGAAACCCCAGAACAATGGTATCATGCAAATTATGCAACACCAAAAATCTGCAATTTTCTTGATGGTTTGGGGTGACTCGCATTACCACCTGGGTCCAAAACTGAGGTTTATTTTTCGCCAAAGGAGTAGCATCAATCCCCCCCAAAGGGATAGGCGTCCGCAGAAGTGTCATAGGAAATCCACAACGTTTAGCAAAATCCAAGTCCATTAGGTTCAGGGCTGCTCCCGAATCCACAAAAGCCTTGGCGGAAAATGTGGACAGGGAGCAGATCAGAGTAATTGCCAGAAGAAACTTAGGTTGAACACCACCCACAGAGAACTTGTGTGCAAAACTTTTCTCTTGTTTAGGACAGACAGAAATAATATGCGAGGCATCTCCACAAAAAAACACAGCTTATTACGCTTTCTGAACTCCTGACGTTGCTCCCTGGACAAAACTCTATCACATTGCATAGGTTCAGACATTTGCTCAACAGGTGGCAACACCTCTCGTGCAGTTCTGCGTTCACGTAAACGCCGATCAACCTGAATGGCTAATGACATAGAGTCGTCCAGACCAGAGGGAACAGGAAATCCCACCATAGTATCTTTTACGGCTTCTGACAAACCCTTCCGAAAGAGAGCTGCCAAGGCATTATCATTCCAGGCAGTAAGGACCGCCCACTTTCGGAATTTTTGACAGTACAATTCTGCAGAATCTCGACCCTGGCTCAATGCCAACAGGGTCTTTTCAGCCTGATGAATAGCATTAGGTTCGTCATACAACAACCCCAAGGCTTGAAAAAATGCGTTCACATTAGTCAGACTAGGATCATCAGGTTTCAAAGAAAACGCCCAATCCTGGGGATCGCCACGCAGCAAAGAGATGACAATTTTAACCTGCTGCGCGGAGCTCCCTGACAAGTTAGGCTTCAAGGCAAAAAATAATTTACAATTATTTTTGAAATTCAAACATTTAGACCGATCCCCAAAAAACACATCAGGAGTAGGGATCTTTGGTTCAGCAGCATGTGAATGAGCAAGGTAGGCGGAAATTCCCTGCACTTCCGCAGCGAGCTGCTCCACACGATCAGACAATTGCTTTATCTCCATAGAGAGAAAAAAAAATTCCCCCTACGGCCTCAGAGATATAGAGGAAAAAATATACACACTTCTTTCCTGCTATTGAGTACCCTAGGATCTGCGGTATGGCTGGTGATTCTGTTATGAATGAGTCACCGTAGGAGGCAAAAACAGAAATGCTAGCTAAGTCCAGAAAACCAGAGAAGTTGGCAGCTATCGGATTGCAGACCCCTGAATCTATCAACAACAACTAGCAGTAGCCGTGGGGGGTTCCTACGATGCCCTAGACCCCTCGATCACAACCGGACAACTGCCTAGCCTAAAGACAGAAAGGGAAATCTAAACTGCCCCAGAGCTGACCCCAAAGCAATAGGCAGCCCCCAACATATAATGATGGTGAAGCAAGAAGAAAAAACACTAACACAGATAGAAAGATAGACTGAGCAAATGATGGGGCCCAAGCTAACTAGATAGGACAGGACAGGAAAGCCGCTGTCTGCAATCCACGAAAAACCCTATAAAAATAAGAGCCAACTGACTGACAGGGAAAAAGGCCCTGAAGATGCTAGGCTTCAAAAAGACTATGTCAGTACTCAGGTATTTTCTGAAGACAGAGGAAACAGACAAAAAAGGAATTCAGCTCACCCCAGCAGGGAATGGCAGAATCCAGAAAAGCAAGGCAAACTAAAACCAAAACACAAATGCAAAAAGGCAAAGCAGAAAACTTATCTTTTGAGGAGCAGGAATCAGACTGGTCTCCTAGAATTCCACAGAGAAATCACCATTGAGGCAGAAGGGCGTCGGCTGCCTTATATCCAGTCAGAGATCCCCGTCGCCCAGTCATCCTCTCCCAGCTCAGGTACTTGGTAATCAGCCTCACTACCTTCCTTCACCAGAAGAGGGAGTTCATCAGACCTCAATGGTGAAGGGGAAAATGAACTCACAACACTCTGCTATAATTTAAACATTGCTTTTTTTCCTTTTGGGCCAGCAAGGGTTAATGTCAGTTTCCTTGCTGGCAGCTGCTTTGTTACTGGTCAGCTGATGTAGATGGTGACCACTCCCACCATCTTTTAAATAGTCACATGACGCATCAGCTGACTGTTGGTAATTTTTCTATGAAGACCAGCCTGGAGTGTGGTGTTCTCTGGGGCCGGCTGTGTTTCTGCAGCTTCTGTGGAGTTCGGGTTCCTGGTGCCATTTCCTCTTCTGTTTGGAGCTTGGCAGCAGAGGCAGTAGCTAAGTATTGTTGTTCCTTTACTTGTCAGACTCGCACTTGTCGCTATTCTCTCTGTTTGTACTATCTGTAGTGGTTATGCTAGCATCCTTGCCGGCCAGTGCAGTAGCCAGTAGGTGACAGGTAAGGACTAGGCACATGATGGTGGCAGGGGGAAGGACCCGCATAGGGCATTAGGGGAGCTTAGGGATAGGCACAGGCTGAAGTTAGCAGGTGCCCCATTTCTCGCTCCCTACTGTTAAGGCCTTCCTCTCCCTATTCCATCCCGTTGTTTGTGTATGTTGTGCCGTCCGCACGCTCCGGTCTGAGTGCCGGCGGCAGTGCCAGGTTTTCTTGCAAGTGAGTATGAATTAGATCTGTCTCTTTAAGCAAGCCAGACTTATGGGACTTGGGGGGTGGAGACAAGAGGGATGAGAAGGGAAGTTTCAGTTTCACTTCTGTATAGCATGGTAATGCAACTGTAATGCTGTGTGCTGGAGGACGAAGAATTAAAGAGATCTAAAGTTTAATACCTTGAATTCTTCATAACGTGTGGATATTACAACTGGCGACGAGGATGGGATATAATCACCTACTGCTGTGAGTACGGACTCTATTTTACCGCTTCACACGCCAGCACCACTGAGAGACTCTATCATGGCTGACTACTTGCACACATTCCCACAATTCGATATGACTGATGTCATTAATCTCTCCCATAACTGGAGAAAATGGCTAAACAGATTTGAGAATTTCCTAGAAGCCATGGACATAAAGGAGGAGAAAAGAAAGAGAGCTTTGCTCCTGCATTGTGCAGGCACAGGAGTCTATGACATATACAGTACGTTACCTGCAGCAGAAACAGACACATACAGCAACTGCACTAAAGCTCTCACTGGCTACTTCAACCCCAAACAGAACATCAGATATGAAAGATATAAATTCAGGATTGCCAAGCAGCTTCCAGAAGAGTCCATAGACACTTATGTCACACGGCTGAAAGAGTTAGCACATGGATGTGCCTTTACAGATATAGATGATGAAATCCTAACTCAAATAATTGTCACCTGCTCGTCTAATAACCTAAGGCGTAAGGCTCTGCAGCAGGATATCTCTCTACATGATTTGCTCAAAATGGCCCGTGCTATAGAAATAGCAGATCATCAGGCTACTGTAATGGAGAATGGGGATAAATTACATGTGCATAATCTCAAACAGAAAAATTTACCAGACAAACAAGCCCAGAAACAGAAGAAATGTTATAGATGTGGACAGGATTTCCCTCACCACCAGAACAAATGTCCAGCTATGGGACAAACCTGCAGTAAATGTGGAAAAGGGAATCATTTTGCAGCTGTTTGCAAATCAGCGCACTACAAGCCTCCGCTGCCTATGACAAATTCTGCAGATGTAAAAGTGATAAATCAGGACACAGAAGAAATGTCTGCGACTGAGAACTATGTGTTCACTACCTCTGTCACTGGTTCAGTACAGTCTCCCTGTGTTACACTCTCAATCTGCAACACTGACATTACCTTTACAATAGATACAGGAGCTTCAGTGGATATCATAGATGGCACTACATATGAACAATTGAAAACAAGGCCAGTCTTACAACAAGTGCAGACTAAAATCTTTCCTTATGGATCTAAAACACCTCTAGCTATAATGGGACAATTTGATGCTGAAATTAGATATAAAGAAAACAGGCAGAAAACCACTTTCCACACATTACAAGGATCGGGAGGCTGTCTTCTCAGCTATCACACTGCCTTGGAGCTAGGGCTCATCCAGGTTATTCATACCATAACTGACCCTGCGGATATGGATGTACAAACTATGGTGAACAGCTTTCCCTCCCTATTTAGTGGTTTGGGAAAACTAAAGGACTCTCAAGTACACCTTCATGTGGATGACAATGTTCGTCCAGTAGCCCAGCCTCACAGGCGCATTCCATTTCACCTGAGACAGAAGGTAGAAAAGGAACTCCAATTGCTCATGGATGAGGACGTTATTGAAACTGTTACTGGTCCCACTCCGTGGGTCTCTCCACTTGTGGTAGTTCCAAAACCAAAGACTCCTGATCAAGTGAGACTGTGTGTTGACATGCGCCTGCCCAACACCGCTATCCAGAGGGAAAGACATATCTCACCTACGATTGATGACATTATTCATTTATTAAATGGAGCCACCATCTTCTCAAAGCTCGACCTCAATAAGGGATATCATCAATTAGAACTGAGTCCAGAGTCCCGATACTTGACCACATTTTCCACCCATGTGGGCCTCAGAAGATACAAAAGATTGACTTTTGGAGTCTGCTCAGCAGCAGAAATTTTTCAGGATGCAATAAGGAGTGTCATTCAACACATCCCAAATGCCTTTAATTACAGTGATGACATATTGGTTTTTGGTAAAACTCAAGCTGAGCATAATCGTGCTCTATATGCTATCTTCGAATGTCTGCTTTCTGCTGGACTCACTTTAAACAAAGAGAAGTGCGAGTTGGACAAGGGTTCATTAGAATTTTATGGTCACATCTTCTCGGCAAAAGGAGTACAACCAGACCCCAAGAAAGTGGAAGCTATCAGAACGGCCTCAATTCCACAGGATGCCAGTGAAGTGCGTTCTTTCCTTGGAATGGCAAGTTACTGTGCTAGATATATTCCGAATTTTTCAACAATCAGCAATCCACTACGGGAACTTACAAAACAAAGTTGTATTTTTCAATGGTCTCAAGACTGTCAGGCCTCTTTTGAAACAATTAAAAATGAACTCTGCTCGACGACCACCATGGCTTATTTTGATCCAGCTCTTCGAACTGAACTGATTGTGGACGCCAGTCCCGTGGGACTGGGTGCTATTCTAGCGCAGTACAAGGATAACACTCAAAATCCTCACATAATTTCTTATGCAAGTAAGAGCTTAACAAACACTGAAAGAAAATATTCTCAACCTGAAAAAGAAAGCTTGGCAGTTGTCTGGGGATGTGAACACTTTCACTTATTTCTTTATGGAGCTCCCTTCACCATTGTCACAGATCATCAAGCACTTCTTACAATTTTTGGAAATCCCAGAGCAAAAATGCCTGCACGAATTGAACGATGGGGCCTACGTCTACAGGACTACAACTATAACATTGTTCACAAACCTGGAAAATACAGCAATCCGGCTGATTATCTTTCAAGACATCCTACTAATGATGATATACCTGTGCATTCCTCTATTGAAGAATACCTACGCTTTGTTACAGATCATGCCGTGCCAAAAGCACTTTCTCTTGATCAATTTATAAATGAAACAACAAAAGACAAGACACTCTGTGCCCTAATACAAATCATCCAAAATCGAAGGTGGCATGAAATTCAAAAGGAAAAATTTCCTGATTCTGAGATTGATCTGAAAGAGTTAAAACTATTCTCAAACGTACGTGAGGAATTATCAGTCACTGAAGAACACCTCATTCTTCGAGGTACCAAACTAGTTGTACCTAAGACTTTGCGTAACTTAGTCATACAGATAGCACATGAAGGTCATTTAGGAATTGTTGGCACAAAGAAGTTACTCAGAGAAAAAGTGTGGTTCCCAAATATGGATCACTTGGTGGAAGAAAAGATTAGACGCTGTTCTACTTGTCAAGTAATCACTCCATCATCAACCTTAGAGCCATTACAAATGTCTCCGTTACCCACTGCTGTCTGGGAGGAAGTGGCATGCGATATATATGGACTATTGCCAAATGGCCAATACATTCTCGTAACAATTGATGAATATTCTCGATACCCTGTCATTTCATTTATCTCTTCAACATCTGCTAATAATGTCATACCAGAGCTGGACGACATTTTCTCGGCATATGGTATTCCAAGAGTGGTCAAAACAGACAATGGACCTCCCTTCAATGGACATGTGTTTACACAATTTTCTGAATACTTGGGATTCAATCACAGGAAAATCACACCTTGCTGGCCGCAAGCTAATGGAATTGTGGAACGTTTTATGCGCACTCTGGGGAAACGTATCAAGGCAGCGAGCCTGGAGCACATCCCACTGAAACAGTCATTATACAAATTCATGCGTAATTACCGCAATACGCCACACTCCACTACTAATGCTGCTCCAGCTCATTTAATGTTCAGCAGAACCCTGCGTATACGTCTCCCTGATGTGACCAGCCATCCCCGACCGAGTGACTCCTCAGTGAGATCCACAGATTTCTCCAACAAACAAGCCATGAAACGTTATGCAGACAGAAGGCGAAGGACACAGTCAAGTGCCATCGAAAGAGGGGATGTCGTGGTGGTACGTCAAAGACCAACCAACAAGACCTCACCTGTATATGGTCCTGCAAAATATTATGTTACTAAAAGGAAAGGCAGCATGATCACAGCTGAACGAGATGGACACTCCATAACGCGAAATTCTTCACATTTTAAAGTCATACCGCAGAATGATGACAATGAACTCTCTTTGGTGGAAGATTTGGTATCCGATGGTGGAGAGGACCAACAAGAGGTAGCTGGTCCATCAATAATGAACCCTCTCAATGAGCCCAGACGTTATCCTACACGAGAGAGAAGCGCTCCATCGAGGCTTATTGAAGAAGTATAACTACAGTTTTGTTTTGTTTGTTTTTTTGTTTGTTTTCTCTGGTCTTGGAATTGAACAAATAAGACTAAACGGACACATGATTTCTTTGGACGTTTTCATGTTGTTGCATTTATCAGTAATATGGGTTATTTATAGTAAAAAAAAAAAAAGGGGATGATGTAATGTATAATAATTAGATCTGTCTCTTTAAGCAAGCCAGACTTATGGGACTTGGGGGGTGGAGACAAGAGGGATGAGAAGGGAAGTTTCAGTTTCACTTCTGTGTAGCATGGGAATGCAACTGTTATGCTGTGTGCTGGAGGACGAAGAATAAAAGATATCTAAAGTTTAATACCTTGAATTCTTCAAAACATGTGGACATTACAGTTAGCAGGTGCCCCATTTCTCGTTCCCTACTGTTAGGGCTTTCCTCTCCCTATTCCATCCCGTTGTTTGTGTATGTTGTGCCGTCCGCATGCTCCGGTCTGAGTGCCGGCGGCAGTGCCAGGTTTTCTTGCAAGTGAGTATGAGCCCTTAGTGTTGCAGCTGCTATTAACCACAACATCTGAGGGTTTATATGGTCAGAGCCACATTCATAACAGCAGAATATGAGCTGTCGGTTAACATGTGTGCCATACCTATGCCATGTAAATGTATGTCGATGCCTGGCATCAGTTGGTTAGTTGACTATGATGTAATGGTCCTTTCTACCACCTTAAAAACACCCGTTCCATGAACTGCTTCAGAGCATGAACTCATCCATTAAGTCGTGAACACATGATTTACGCAGAATGTCTGGTTGATGCTAAACAGGTGCATGACATTTAACGCGAGTTACACCTGATCCCAATCAGGACCGCTGCATGTCTCATTTAAGCCCCTTCACATCTATCCGACTCACTTTCATGATTCACCCCATGATAGCACTAAAACACAGGAAGAAAACTGATGAGAAAGCTCATCCTATACTCCCATACTTTATCAGTTTTATGTTCGGGGACCTCGGACATTGCCCTTTGCAACTGATAAATGTGATAACATTTTATTTAGGAGAATTCTCAACTTTTAACACCAAGTTATTTTAAGTCCAAAATTCTATTGTAATGTATCTCTTTAAAGGGCTCTAAGCTTCATTTTTGTTATACAGAGCGCCAAATCCCTAATGCAGACATAAAAATATACCCATCTTGATTACCCCTGCACTCACCACTAGAGGGAGCTCACTATATACAGGGGTTTCACTATATAAAGGGGTTCTCCACATTTAATTAGTTTTAAAATGGGTCCATGATGGTCCTAAAATCAACAAAAAACCATACCCACCCAACTCACCATTCCTTTTAACTGCTGCCAGAGTTCCCTGACAATCATCAGTTGTCCTATTCTGATGGGAGGTATAAAGTGATTGCCAACCACTGATTTTTAGCAGTGGTCACATTCCATCCAAAGCTAAGAGAAGGTTCTATCTTGTGATTGTAATGACCTGAAGCTCACTGTTGGAAGTAAGAACCAAGAGACCAGCGGAGGGGGTGCGGGGGTAGTCAACAGCAGTATAGAGAAGCAGCAGAGACCTGGTAAGCATATACATTATATACACAGTTGAAACCATAAGTTTACATTTTTGGTCAAAATGGCCGTGTGGGGGCTTGTTTATTGCGGGACGAGTTTTACTTTGAATGACAACATTGGTTTTACCATGTCATGTTCTAAAAAACAGGGAAAAAAATTCCAAGTGCAGTGAAATTGCAAAAAAAGTGCAATCCCACACTTGTTGTTTTGCTTTTTTACTAGGTTCACTAAATGCTAAAACTGACCTGCCATTATGATTCTCCAGGTCATTATGAGTTCAGAGACACCAAACAGGTCTAGGTTCTTATTTATCTAAGGCTAGTTTCACACTAGCGCTTTTGAGCGCAGCGACGGCCTGCGCACGGCCGCCGCTAAGCCACGCCCCCTGCCGCGCCTCCGCCAGTAGCTCCGCCTACCGGCGCATGACGCTGCATGCGTCCTGCGTCCCCTATCTTTATCACTGGGGGCGCAGGCCGTGCGCAGTATGCATTTGGCGGCGCATGCGTCCTTTTGACGGTGCGCCGACCTGCGCCAAACGCAACCTGCTGCAGTTTGGCTGCGCTCGGCGCACCGTCAAAAAGGCGCATGCGCCGCCAAACGCATACTGCGCACGGCCTGCGCCCCCAGTGACAAGGATAGGGGGCGCAGGACGCATGCAGCGTCATGCGCCGGTAGGCGGAGCTACCAGCGGAGGCGCGGCAGGGGCGTGGCTTAGCGGCGGCCGTGCGCAGGCCGTCGCTGCGCTCAAAAGCGCTAGTGTGAAACTAGCCTAAGTGGTGGAAAAAATTCCAAACTTTGTTAATAAAAAAAAAAAATTGCGCCATTTTACGATACCCGTAGCATCTCCATTTTTTGTCATCTCGGGTTGGGTGAGGGCTTATTTTTTGTGCAACAAGCTGACATTTTTAATGATACCATTTTGGTGCAGATACGATCTTTTGATCGCCCATTATTGCATTTTAATGCAATGTCGTGGTCACCAAAAAAACCGTAATTCTGGTGTTTTGAGTTTTTTTCTCACTACGCCGTTTAGCGATCGGGTTAATCCTTTTTTTTATTGATAGAGCGTGCGATTCTGAACGTGGCGATACCAAATATGTGTATGCTTGATTTTTTTTTATATTTTATTTTGAATGGGGCAAAAGGGGGGCAATTTGAACTTTTATTTTTTTTTTTAATATTTTTAAAAACTTTTTTAAACTTTTGGCATGTTTCAATAGTCTCCTTCGGAGACTAGAAGCTGCCACAACGCGATCGGCTCTGCTACATACAGGTGATGATCAGTTCGCCTGTACGCAGCTGAATTACTCACTTGGGCGGCGATCACAGCAAGCCGTCAGTGACACCCATAGAGGTCTCCAGGAGACCTCTGGTTATCATGCCAACCCATCGGTGACCCACGATCACGTGACGGGGTCACCGGTGGGCGGATTTCTGGCACGATTGCCGGAAGTGCATGTTAAATGCAGCTGTCAGTGTTTTACAGTGGCATTTAACTGTTTAATAGCCGCGGGTGGACCGTGATTCCACCCGCGGCTGTTCTGGGCACATGTCAGCTATTCAAACCATCACTGCGGGATCCCACATCAAAGTGAGGGTGTCCGACATCGGCGTACTATTACACCCGATGTCAGAAAGGGGTTAAAATACATCCATAGGTGAGTCTCTAATCAACTTAGATGTTGCCAAAAAACCTGTCAGAAGCTTCCAAACACGTGACATCATCATATGGGCAGTCCATAATGGTTTAAAGGCATAATACTGTAATCTTAGTGTATGGAAACGTTTGACTTTGCAGTAAGTAATAAAATGCCTTAAAACATTCTCTCCCTCTCATTATTCTGGAATTTGGCAATTATTAATAATTAAAACAGGAAAGGTTTATTCTGAATTCATGTCAGATATTGAGAAAAACATGCAGATGTGTCTTTTTATATAGTGTATGGAAACTTCTGGTTTCAACTATATACTGTATATCTTTACAGTTATTTTTAGACTAATTAAAGGCCTTTTTGCCGTAGGTTTGATATTTTGAGATTTAAAGCTGGATTTTTTTGCAGCACATGACGACATGAAAAATTAAAATACAGTAAAATAAAAAAATCACTGAAATATAAAAAAATAAATACTAACCATTCCAGGGATCATTCAGCAAGGCAAAAATCAAAGTTCGCCACCTGATATAACTTGTTTAACAGAAGAAAAAAATATGCCTGCGTCTGAGAAAATTAAAGGTAATTTGTCTGTCCTTGGGAGGTATATAACCTGTTAATATGGAGATGGAATGGTTAAACTAGTCCTACCTGTATGCCCATATCTGCGCTCTCGTTGCTGAAAAATCGCCTTTTATTTCTTTATGCTTGTGATTTCTTCTAGGGGTGTTCTGTGCCTGGAAGAAATCTCTGCCTCCTGCCGTCATTATCATACCACCCTAGCACCCCCCTCCCATCAGCATCACAGTGACCTGTGACTTGTAATGGTGGTCGCGGAATCCCACGACTCCGCCCTGTAATGGTGCAACTACACAATACCTTTCCGCCCTTTTATGTACATTCGCTTCAGCATTCTTCTGCGCAGGTGCCGACGAGTCACTGCTATGTCCGTTGCAGTGACCTCCGGTGTGCTCGATGATAAGGTGCTCTCCCTACCGTGCATACATGGGTGACATGGGCATCAGAAACTGTATGGTTCCCAACTATGCAAGGAGGAAGGAAGTGGGGAGAGCACCTTATCACGGAGCACGCCGGTGCCTGCGCAGAAGAACAGTGAAGTCAATGCCCATAGAAAGGCGGAATAGGTACTGTATGATCACGCTTTTACAGGGCACAGCCGCGGGATTCCGAGACCACCATTATGCCCCACAGTGCACTGTGACGCTGATAGGAAGGGGGTGGTATGATAATGAAGACAGAAGGCAGATATTTCTTCCAGGCACCGCATGCGTCAGAGCCTGGAAGAAATCATTAGCATAAAGAAATAAAAGACGATTTTTCAAAAACAAGACTACAAATATGAGGCATACAGGTAGGATGAGTTTAACCATTCCATCACCTGTATGTCTATATTAATAGGTTACAAGCGTCCCAGGGGATGACAGATTCTCTTTAAACATTGACAAATCTCCTGGCCCAGATGGCATTCATCCACGGATACTGAGGGAGTTGAGCTCAGTAATTGACAGACCGCTGTATCTTATATCCTTAGACTCTTTTGTAACAGAGGTGGTGCCACAGGATTGGACGGTGGCTGATGTGGTCCTGATATTTAAGAAAATAAAGAAATAAGAGAAAAAAAGGACACCCCTTAAATGTTGAGGATCCAGAGCACGGAGAGTCTGTGGTGCAGCAGGATTAGTAATCGAAAAAGGAGGTAATCCATCTCTTTGTTCCTTTAAAATCCATCATTTATTGAAGGAATACTTTAAAATCTAGCATCATATCACATAACATAAGTGAAGAAGGGACATAAGCGAAACGTACCTTGGGGAAGGGGACCAACGCCAGGATGGGACACTAATCATGGGTAAATACCTATAAACATACAGTTATGCTCACTATATTATTCATAGTAATGCACTCTATTTGAGATTGTATTTACTAGTTATATTGAACTGCAGAGATCATGAACGCTGAGTGGTCCAGAACTGTTATTGTAAATAGTTGCACCTCTTTAGGTGCCCTTTCTTGGTTTTACATAGTCACTTTGCGAAGATAACGTCTACCTCATCTGGAGCATGACTCCAATCAAAGGACACTGCAAGAGATCCCGGCTGGGAGCAGTGTCCAGCACTTACAAGAATTATTGAAAGTTTTAATGTGAAGTATTTGATAATGTGTCTTATGATAGCTTTTATATAAGATGTAGGAATGTTTTAATAAAGAGATGAGAGATTTGAATAAAGAATGAAGATTTGGAAAATGTAGGTGATGAACCAGGTATCAGCGGTTATCACTTTAAGCTAATGACAGAAAGGTAGAAAATGTGAAAAAGGAAAGATGATGAAGAAATAGGTTGATGATGAAACTTGCACTTTTGAATTAAGACTTTAGATAGTTAACTAAGAATTGTTTGCAACGTTCAAGAATGAGTGCCTGTCATATTGAGAAGATTAGATAAGAAATGTTTATTAGCAATATAAAAATTTGTATGTTCCTGTATTGTCAACTTTGTTTAACTTGCAGCCCGCGGACGTGCTGTGTTTAACGGAGGGAGTGTGGCACCCCTGAGGTTTCAGTTGCCACAAGGGTACTGCACCTCCTCCTGAGGTGTGGTACCCCACCATCCAGGTAAGTTGGAGGCTCCTGACCATGCTCCAACACTTGCATCCCACACAACACAGTAGTTCAGCAAAGCCACATTGCGGCTCCCTGCTTGGAGTGTAGCAGAGCACCTTTGGTGGCTCCCTGCTTGGAACACGAAACGTGCTGGGAGGCAGGTGGAGTTAGAATACATAAAAGAGCAAGAAGAGTTTAGGATTAGTCAGTCAGTTGGTTAGAGAGTTGGAGAGAAGAAGATCCCCGGAGAGAGGGATAGATGGATGGAAGTGCTGCAGCAGATCTCAGTGACCTGGGTCTGCTGGCACAGGAAAGGAAAGAAAGAGAAAGACATTGAACTGAAACCTGATCATCCATAAGAAGGAAAGACGGGTACGGAACGTAGGAGTAAAAGGGAACAGAGGACGTGGGTTATAAGAGAACCCTGCCTAGAAGTTCTAAGCGCAAGGCCGGGGCCCGGTCCCCGAGGTTGTATGGATACTAATGATCCTACAGCAGACACCGGTGGAGTAGTGAGCTGTAAATGCACTACTCCCATCTAAGACTTGGGGGCACAACAGCAACTTGGATAGTGAGCCGGGACTCAGGAGTAAGGAGTCCCTGAAGCAGGCTATAGCTGTCTGCCGTACAAGTATTGTTCTTGGGAACATCTGTCAGGAGTAATTCCAGTGTAACTCAGTACTAGGAGTACTTCACACCAAAGGCGCTATAAGAGGAGACGTTCAGAAAGGCACATGTTGGCGGAGTGTTGGAAGGGAGAGTTCCATCTGACCTGGAGGTTGACTGAGTCCCTGACCCGGAGGACACGGCACGGAGGCAAGCACCTGTGTGTACTACAGACTGTGAGTAAAGCTTTGGAACTACAAGCCCCGGTGTCCTCCATTTATTCCTGCGCCAACACACCCGGTGCCGCTACATCTGGGTACTTGCTTCTACACCACCTGTGCCTCTCCTCTACCCCTACATCTACACTGCCCTGGGACTACAGCTCCACCTGTGGGGAGCTTCACCATCTTGGCTGCAACACACCACCAGTCCCAGAGGATCTGCAGCGTCGGCTTAACATCTCACTTGCCGAGCACCACAGGTGGTGTCACAAACTATTCATTTAATCAACTACATTCCACCATTTCAATTCCCCCATTACTTGGGCGCCCAGGACCACAGACCGGGTCACCGCTGCTGTGACACATCCCGCTGACACCGGCCCGGTACCGAGTACCCCACGGCCCTGGGAGGGCGACCAAACTCAATGACCTTTATCATGTGCAGAATTATTAGGAGCTTGTTTTCCTCAGGCAAAATAGGGAAAAATTAGATTTATCTGACTCTAAAAAATCATAAATTGTTACACGTCTTACAGAGGACGCAGTTCCTGAGATTGTCAGATAATGGGGCGATCACAGAACCAGCAAAAGTTGCAACAGGGTCACAAATACGTGTTGAGGAAAAAAGATGACATTAACTGCCAAAGATACGGGAAGAGTCAGACGTGAAGCCACCAGGTGCCATTATCCTCCAGTCCTCCCTGTATGCCAGAAGCACAAGGTGTTCAGTGCTCACAGACATGGCCGAGGTGAGGAGACTGAGCCCGAACACCACTGAGCAAGACACAGAAGTGGAAACATCAAGAGTGGGCCAAAAAATATCTGATACAGATTGTTCAAAGGTTTTATGGACTGATGAGATGAGTGCGACTCTGAACGAAGCAGAGGGATGGGCCAGGACGGGATCACTGACGGGCACAGACCTCCATTTCCACTCAGACACCAGCAAGATGGAGGTGGACACTCCTATGGGCTGGGTTATTAAAGATGAGCTTGCTGGACCTATTCAGGTTGAAGATGGACTCAAAAAAATCAACCACCTGCCAATTTTTAGAAGACATTTTCTTCCAGCAGTGAATCAGGAACTAGTCTGCATGTGTGAGCAGGGTTGCGGGATGGAGTGACGGACAGGAGGCAGAGCAAGAGTTAACAGATTTATTAACAGAGGTACACTCCACGCAGAGAGATAAAGGGTTAAGCAGAGGGGTGAGGGAGTTGATATTAGCATGGGATGAGTGGAAGGCGAGATATGAGGTAATGCAACTGTTCATGAAAGGGTTAACTTATCAGTCCACCGGCTTCCTGGCTGCAGAGCTGTAGGTTCCAACAGTGGCACCCACGCAAGTGGTGCGTGCTGTCTCCGGTGTCGTCCTGAAGAAGTTGGGGTCCGGTTCTCGGTGATGGCGGTGAATCCTCGTTGTCCTAAGCGGGGTCCTTGATCCACGATTCGTCGTACGGAATGAAGAGCAGTCTGTGTTACCGCCGGAGCGTGACTCAGCTCGGACGTAGCAGGCGGGTAATGAATTACACAGTTCTGAGTCACCAGGTCAGTCATAGGCTGCACGCCCGCAGCAACCAACGGCCTGGAGAGTCTGCAACTTTCGGTAACAGGAGGCAACGGGCACACGGCATATGGCTGTACACAGTCAGTGTCACTGGATGCAGGGAATCTACAGCGCGGGCCTGCGCTATCACCATGCTCAAGGGACAGAGCACCAACCTTCCCCTGCTGTGCGCTCTGTCTTCATTTTGTGTCTACAATTAAGATTTTTCTTGTTCATGTCACTTGTTTCTTGTACATAATGTCACACGCGTTTTATGCAAAATCCATACTTCATGCTTAAAAATATAAGTTTTTTTTTAAATCAGGGCATACGAAAACATAAGAATGAGTCATTGGATTTGGAACTTTTCTTTTTATAAACCCAAAATTAGCATATCTGTGTAATCGTCGACCACTTCGATCTCCTTGCTGTCGACCTGGGTATTGATGTTAGCCGTTTGCGCTTTTGTCATGATCTTTATTTTTTTGATTTTCACATATAATCTGACTTTCTCACTCTCTTCTTTAACCCACAAAATAAGCTTCTCCAGATACTTTGTGCCCTCTGCCGGTACGGTGGTGTCATCTGCATATCGTAGATTACTGATGTTTCTACCAGTGATCTTCACTCCGATGTTTGTCTCATCCATGCCTACATTCCTTATGAGCATTTCTGCGTATATGTTGAAGGCTGCTGGTGACAAAATGCAGACTTGTTGGGTTCACTTACCAATCTAAAACCAGTCCATGAATCCATGTGCTGTTCTTACTGTGGCGTCTTGATTTTGGTAGAGTGATCTTATGAGACAGACCTGGTGCAGCGGTGTCAACATTTCTACCAAGTACTTCCACAATTTGTCATGTTCAATACTGTTAAAATCTCTGGAGTAGTGATAAAACACATGTGTAGCATCATCTGGTATTCTCTTGCTTCTTCCAGAATCCCCAGTAACACCGTTGAAATTGTTTTAGAAAATTGAACATAATTTCTCACAAAACCCCAATAATGGGCTGAACAAAATTGTTGACACCTTTCCAAAAATGTGTGTAAACAACTTCGTTTCAAGCATGTGATGCTTGTTCAAACTCGCCTGTGGAAAGTAACAGGAGTGGGCAATATGAAAATCATACATGAAGCCAGATAAAAAGGGGAGAAGTTCACTTAATCTTTGTATTGTGTGTGCCACACTAAGCATGGAGAACAGAAAAAGGAGAAGAGAACTGTCTGAGGACTTGAGATTTAAACTTATTGAGAAATATCAACAATCTCAAGGCTACAAGTCCATCTCCAGAGATCTTGATTTTTGATCAGATCTGCAGTCTGTGCCAGGAAAGGTCTTACAACAAGAAAAAAAAACTCTTCCAGGGCTGCTGGCACGGGATGCTGCTAATCTGGTTCTGATGCTGTCCACTTGGTGATGTCCAGGTGTACAGCCTCGGTTGTTGATGCCAGGTGATGGTGAGTCATTGATTGTACTCTTGACAAAACTGTACCAAATAAATCCCCCAATTCATTTAGTTCTCCTAAGCAAAATCTGCTAACAATATCACTCATCTCCAATTTTGGCGTTAATGTCCCCCAAAATGTAGACAATGTATTCTCCTGCCATGTTCTGCATTGTGGCTTCAATTTCTGCATAGAACCATTCAATCTTGTTTTCCTTGGTGTCAGCGGATGACTGTCATGTTGTAGTGTTTGTCCCTGAGTCAGACAGCCATTACACGATCACTAATAATTCAGAAACGTTCAGAAATATTCTCCTGTTGAGGATGAAACCAACTCCACCATCTTCTGATGTTGCTACTGCCAGAATAGTACATCACATGGTCTCCTGTGTTGAAAAGCCCTTTGTCAGTCCAATGCACCTCACTGAGTCCCAAAATATTGATGTTTAGCTTATGCATTTCATTCTTGACAATGGTCAGTTTACCGACATTCTTTCCATTAATGTTCCATTTTCCAATTATCGTGAGTTTCATACAGCCTAGAGTTCTCATTTAGCTGGCGGCCACATCGTCAGTAGGCGCCCATATGGATTTGTCCTATTTGTGTTACCAATGCCACTGCTACTTTGATCTTCATCAGTAGGCTGTTGCGATATTTTGAAATCTCAAATTTGAAAATGTTTTTCCAACCCCATAATTCAATAATTCCTTTTTTTTGTTGGAAAGTTCTCCTAGCATTAGGCTGATCCAATGATGTTCTCTTAGATCCCTAAGCAAGTGGCTGTATTTTGTGGAGGAACCTTGCACCAAGTATTCAATTTCCCTTTAGTGCCACAAGATAAATTAAGTATTACACATATTACTTGACTTTAGTTTTATCTAGCCTTGAAAGGGTTGTCTCGGCCTGGGGCTCAAGTCTGCAGTCACTTTATGTGATTGCAGACTTGTGAATTCTCACAGCGAGCATTGTGTGCGTTGTCAGGATTCTTTGGTGCTGGCACCTGGAGCAGGCAGGCACGTGACCTCAAGTATGTGATTTGCATGGAAGTTTTCACATTCCAACTAGACATGATCGGCCTCACTCAAAGCAAGCAAAATGAGAAAGGCTGAACATGTCTAGTCAGAATGTGGCCTGAAGCATGTAAATCGAATGCAGTCACTGTACACAAGTTTACAGTCACATCGAGTGACTTAAGCCCCAATCCTGTACAACCTCTTTAATGCTGAAATTGGTGGATATAAGGCAGTTATACTTATTGGCAAATTGATTTTCCAAGCAAGGGTGATTGCCTTCCACATGAGATCAACAGTTGGATTGTGAAAAACTCAAAACCTGGCCATTTGACCATTGGCCATAGTATCCATAATCGGCTGAGGCTTCCTTTGCGGCCTTACAGTGAACCATGGGTATAAGATTGCTGTTTTTTTTACAAAGTTAATTAAAAGGGTTCTTTTAAAGAGCCTTGATTTCATATGTATTTAAACTTCAATCACCTATCAGTGGGTAGATCCCTTAAAATATGTTAAATTAACCTGATAGATATGATGTGAAGAATTGCCATGTGGAATTGGCCATAGTAGATAGGAAGGTTGGGCACTGACGTCAGTTAGGAAAACTAATGAATTGATGGCCGAGAAGACAACGTCTACAAGAACTATCCATCACGGCAGTCAGGAGAAGGCTTTATATCTGTAGCCGGTCATTATTTCTTACTCTAGTTACTTTTAGGATTTTACGATGTTTGTATCAGACACATAATCTAGTCCTTTCTTAGAATTCCTCCTTGAAGACACTTCCCGTAATACTATTATTTTGTACTTTATATTTTACAGGGAAATAACCACGTGTGGCTCAGCCGGCTCGTCCTTCATGTAGCCGGTGTGTCCATGTTGTTAAATCAGCAGATCAATTGAATTTTTGGCCCCCCCAAAATTTGAATTTTTCCTTGAAAGATTTTGAAAATATCAATAATAACATATCCTTTAAGTCCCAACTATACTTACAAAAAATTACCAGGAAATATCAGCGACAACACAGGTTCCTTTGGATGTCCCAGGAAAAATATGTATCACCTATTGACAGAATGGATGATAAATGTACGACCATGGGGATTTCTACCACTGGGCACCCCCTAAGTTCAAACAACAGGGCTCATGCACAACAATTAATCCATTGAAACTCCCCATTACTGGAACAGAAGGTTTTGGACCACCACTATAGTGAACAACTGGAGTCCCACCCATGGGGTTACCCTTAAACATTCCTGTTTTTCATGATATAACCTCTTTAATACAGTAATAGTTATATCCATCCATTTCAGCGTAATCTCAGCCTGTGGCTTAGGTAACATATTGGGTGACAACCATTGCAATGTGAACATGGGTTGGCACTTATCTCGTCATCATTCCAAAAGTCATGGGCCAAAGGATAATCGTTTTAGGGACTTTTAATCTGGCAAATAAGTATCTTTGAAAGCGGTGTCAGTCTAGAGCAAGGATGGCAAACCCAAATACACAGAGGGGTAACTTTAAAAGCTTGGACATATTCAAGGGTCAACCTTGATATTTATTTTTTAAAAAAAGTCTACAATTGAAGTTTTTCCTTATCAAATATAACAATGAACTTTCTCATATGGAAACAAACTTAAAGGGATTATCCCACAAGCAACATACATTTTAATTAATAGATGTTAGAATAAAATATTGTAATAGTATAATATGTTATGTAAGAGCAGTAAAAAGCATATGGCCCAGTGGCCTAATTTAAATATGTAATAACAAAGGATAAAAAAAACTTGGAATAATAGAATATGATGCAAACAACAGAGCCCCCAAACACAGTATGATACCCCCACAGTGAATTCCTACTCAGTACCCTCCACACATATGGTAGGATGACCCTACTGTATCCCCCCTTCTTCATGACGACTCTCCAACTGTAATCCCCATACACCGCTTCATATAGTATAAGGTTCACAAAACGTGCTCCATACAGTATAATAGCCCTACATAGTCATCCATGCAGTATAATGGTCCCACATAGTGCTCCATACAGTATAATAACCCTGTATAGTGCTCCATACAGTATAATAACCCTGTATAGTGCTCCATACAGTATAATGGCCACAACAAGTGCTCCATTCAATATAGTGGCCCCACATAGTGCTCCATACAGTATAATGACCCACATAGTCATCACATATTGCTCCATACAGTATAATAACCCTACATAGTGTTCCATACAGGATAAAGGCCACAACAAGTGCTCCATACAGTATAATGGCCCCACAAAGTTCTCAATCTATATATAAAGCTCAAGTGTGTGTATGTATGTATGTGTGTGTGTCCAGGATAGGCATCCGCAGCTACAGCCACAAAATTTGGCACAGTCACACGTCTGGACCCCGAGGCGAAATTTTAACCCCGCGCGTTCCAATTTACCAAACAATTTTGCCCCTATCTACATACTGGGGAAAAAGTGTGTTTACGTCAAGCCCCGCCCCTCATTACGATGTCATAATGCCCCTATCTACATACTGGGGAAACAGTGTGTGCGTATCAAGCCCCGCCCCTCATTATGATGTCATAATGGTTGCCATGGCGATGCTGATGTCATCATAGGTTGCAAGCCCCGCCGCTCATTATGATGTCATAATGGTTGACTATGGAATGGAGGATGTGTGATGGGTATATAGGCACTGGACTATGGGATGGAGGATATGTATGATGGGTATATGGGCACGGGACTATGGGATGGAGAATATGTATGATGGGTATATGGGCATGGGACTATGGGATGGAGGATGTGTATGATGGGTATATGGGCACGGGACTATGGGATGGAGAATATGTATGATGGGTATATGGGCATGGGACTATGGGATGGAGGATGTGTGATGGGTATATGGGCACTCGACTATGGGATGGAGGATATGTATGATGGGTATATGGGCACGGGCCTATGGGATGGAGGATATGTATGATGGGTATATGGGCACAGGACTATGGGATGGAGGATGTGTATGATGGGTATATGGGCACGGGACTATGGGATGGAGTATAATTATAATTTGTTATAACTAACCACAGTTAGTTACTATGCCCGGGCAGCGCCGGGCTCTTCAGCTAGTACAGTATAATGGCCCCACATAGTGCTCCATACAGTATAATGGCCCCACATAGTGCTCCATACAGTATAATGGCCCCACATAGTCCTCCACACAGTGTAATGGCCCCACAAAGTGCTCCACACAGTATTATAGGCCAAAATAGTGCTCCATATAGTATAATGGCCCCACACAGTGCTCTATTCAGTATAATATGCCTCATACTCCATACAGTATACTGGCCCCACAGAGTGTCCCATACAGTATAATGGGCTAACATATTTCTTAATACAGTATAATGGCCTCACATAGTGTTCAATACAGTATACAGGGCCCCAAATAGCGCTTCATACAGTATAATGGCCCTACATAGTGCTCCATACAGTATAATGTGCCTTACACAGTGCTCCATACAGTATAAAGACCCCACATTGTGCTCCATACAGTATAATGGCCCCACATAGTCTTCCACACAGTATAATTTGCCTCACATAGTGCTCCATAATGCGCCCCAGATAGCACTGAGATGACAGTCGCAGAAGGGGAATGATTGGAGAGGGAGCATGTGTTGACACTCCTTCATCCATTATTGCTGTAGTTGACAGTGCGATAGAAAGACCTGCCCGGCGTTGCGAGTCAAATATACTCGAGGACCTGCTTGGCGTCGGGGGCCAAATATACTCACTCTGTGGACCACGTTTGACATATGTCGCCGAGAGACTGTTTTTTCTTTCTGTAGGAGAACTATTTGATATACGTTTTCTACGGACCTTTTCTTACTTTTTATCAGGCTGACGAAAAAGCAATCTGGGCCGCCATCAAGATACTACAAGTGGTACTGTTGTTTGAAGCCTGGCCATACAAGTTTTAAAAGAATGCCTTCTTCAGGTTTTTTTCTATATACAGTAATCTGAGAGCAGCACTAGGTAAGGGCTAAGACCCTGATCCCAGTGATGTGTCACTTGCTGGTCTGCATGTTGTTATTTTGATGCAATCACAGTTTTCTCTGCTGCAGATCTAGCAGTGCTCAGAATGTTCAGCCCTGTGTAACCCCACCCACACCACTGATTGACAGCTTTCTGTGTACACTGTGCAATCAGTGGTAGAGGCAGGGTTACACAGTGCAGTTGACTAGGAGGCATGAGACACCAAGTCCTGTAGTGATAATCTCCTCCTGATAAAATGCTGATTTTATTGATACAGCCCAGTAAGTGACACATCACTGGAATCAAGCTCTCAGCCCCTACATCATGCTGCTCTCAGATTACATAACAAAAACCTGCTGACATTTTCCCTATTAAAGGGGTACTACACTTTTTTTTGTCAATTGCTTTTCATTAGCCATAATTTATTAAACGAATAGGCCACATTGATTTTATACAAAGGTAACAAGCGTCTTTTTAAAGACCTCCAGGGTTTTCTGTGATAAACCCATATGCACTGACCATTAGGTCATTCACATACCCACTAGATGTATTGTATGATTCCGAAAGGATACATAAACATGATATGATTCTTCTTTCCTGTACCCATATAGCACAAAAGGGGCAAGACAAAAGGGAAATCAACAGACAAGAGATATACTGTGCAGATGTTGTGTGAGTAGGACGAAGCTGAAATCCAAAGATAGATGAGTCACAAGTGACAGAGTCCAGAGACCCTCGTTCTTGACTGTCTTCTGATAGTTGTAGATGGTCCAAAAGTTTCCATGGTCCAAAAGTTTCCATAAGACTGAAAGACCCTTATTTGTTCCTCTTCTGATACTTGGTATGAGGTCTTCCGAGGTCAGCGGTCCTCAAGAGGTTGTGTTGTTTATTTTAGGAGTATACTTGTTGACTAAGTATTATTTCACATCCATGAGTATACTCATTTGGAGAAGTTGATTATGGAAAAACTACTGAACCTGAGAGAATGATCCGGCCAGAGGATTCGGGTGTTAGAAGTGTTTCCAATGAATTTGATGGTTTATGCAATGTGGTTTTTTTTTTTAATATGATGGTTCTAAATTAGAAAAAGATCCTTTACTTACAATCAATGTAATGCTAGCTAAAGCACGATGGAAAGATGGAGGACTCTTCCAGATCGGCACTGCTGTAGGGTCTTTCTTGGATGGATTTTATGGTCATGATCCCCAGAGTAGTCACCAGTTGGTAGTGGGTGTGCCTTAATGTCCATATCAGTGCAGAATCAAAGTTGAAGTAAAGCCAAGGGTCATCAATGAGATGGAGGTCAAGATGTGACAAACCAGAGGATTAGCTGTAGACATAGCAAGAAGAGAGGTAAAGGGGTGGACACCTGGTGGGAACACCATAGGTGACAAATCCAAAGAGCAAGACAAAGGTGAAATCATGAGGTAAGAAAAAGATTCGATTGGGAAAAGGTGAGTAAGACTGAAGATGTTGTGTCAAGTGGAAATGGCTGAAATCCTTCAAATGTGGACGTAATAAACTTCATGTGTAGCGCAGTCATAGTGAAAGTCATACAGAGGTCACCACAGGGTAGAACAGCTCTTCATTTAGAAGGTTCTTAGTCACCAAGCAGATAGGTGCTGAATAGGATGAAACTTCTGCCATAAATGTAGAACATGGTAAGGGTTTAATAAAGAGTAAGAAAACAATTTTCAGGAAATTAGCGAAAGAGAAATTAGTTAGTCACTAACAGAGAAGTAATTCACAAAGATGGAAAAGGGGAGATGGGACACCAAGATGTAAGCACTGGAGATGGTAGAAATTGATTAATAGGACCTGATCCAACGACTGCTAAACGGGAGCCCCGAGAAACGCCTCCTACATGGCAGCATCCGCGCATCATCTGTTGATTAGCCGGCCTATCATGACATCATTATTGCGGCATGATGCTGGACGGCTAATCAAAAGAAAAGTCTTGAATGCTGCAAGATAAGAGGCTGTTGTTTGCAGGTCTTCCATCTGACGGCCATAGATTACCAAATATGCAGATACCTGCAAATCAGTTTTGCCCCATCTCTAATTGTAGTACAACAGCCTCCTCTGATATATTTTAGTGGTGTTTAAAGAAAATTAAGCAAAGAGAAGTGGACTGCCAGCCAACGTCAGCCGAATATGCCCATTTTGACATGACCGGTAAACCATCTATTGTGTATGGTGGTGTTCTGACTTTACCTGCTCATAAAACGTGGACCCATAGTCTGGGCTCCTAAAAAAACCTCTCAGCACTAAATGTGCATGAGCTTGCTTCCCAAGATCCTACATCACTGAGGCTTGGCATTTTGGGGGCACATACCTCCCATCCATGACTTGTCCAGCTTACATACCCCCTCTGCCCAAAGCCGAGGGGCTTGGCACCTTCTGCCAACATACAATGGACTCTCCACAGAGTGCGTTAGGGACGGCAGAACGCACTAAATATAAAATAACGTAAAGTGCGTTTGCCGCCCGGGGTCCACCGTGCAGAAGGTGTTAACACTGCTGCTAACTGATGGCGGACGTATAATATGGAGGTATAACGCACACGGGTTGAACGTCACCCAGGTGCGCTGAGCGATTTCTGCTTTACTCACAGAGATGCCTTAAGTGCAAAACACAAAAGGGCTGAGCCTGTTAGCGTCACAAGTCTCAGAGGAGTGCACGCACGGTGTATGGTCACAGGAGCTGGGCCCTAGGCAGAGGGTCAGTGTCCGTCTAGACCTACCGTGCGTGCGGCGTCGCAACTGCGGACGCCAAAAGGAGCTGCAGACTGCAGCGCGGCGACAGACACTGCCGCTAGTCGACAATGCCCAAGAGGGGACGCTATCAGGAACACCGCACTGCACTTGCTCACTGAGCCAGTGCGCGTATCCTGAGTACAAAAACAGTGTTCAAAGATACCTGTGGAGCGGGCAGCAGCGGTGGCGATGCATGCTCCAGGACCTGAAGCACATGATTGCTGGGGGCGTGGCCTAAGCTCCACAGAGCGAGAAGCTGCAGGGAAACTCCTAGAAAGGTAACTACAGGACAATGTTACCAAGGGGCATAGACAGAGACAGAAACCAGATCAAGCCGGGTCAAAGCACGAGATAGCAGGACAGTACCAAAGGGTTAGACAGAGCGAATAGTCAGGACATAGCCATAGATCAGAAAACCAGAACGGGCAATGGACGGTACAATAGGAACAAACTGCAACGGAGTAACAATAGCCAAGCCAGGAGGTCAGAACCGGAGAAGACAATAATACCAAAACGAGAGACGGAGGACAGAGTGAGGAAACAGGCTGGGTCATACACGGGAATCAAACAAGCAATGCAGAATATACGCACATGTCCTAACCATGACAGACGCACTGTCTGAAGCTAGTACTGTGTAGATCCTTATTGTGGCTATAGCTTGCCACTGGCTGGCGCTGACTCTAAAGCTAAGTCCCTATACACACTCGTAATATCAGAGGGAGGGGATCTTAATGAGTCATTCGCAGGTTCATGCATCCATCACCATTCACACAGTAGCAACTAGAGACTATACTAGCGCATGGCCAAGCGGCCATGCGAACCTTTTATAGCCAGGACCATCCGGAAGCTTCCAGATCCCTGAGATGGATTAATCAGATTTGGAGAAGGACCTGGACATGTGGCTCCCGATCTCCAATGGGAGATCGTCTCCTGAGCATGCTCAGTAGAGCTACGGAGGGACAGCCTCTGGAGTGAGTTGCTGCTGAGCAGCCTGCATTGCCATTGCTGACCCAAAGGTGGCAGCAATAGCCAACCCCACAGAGCAGGTCTGGGCAGAGCGTCTGGGAAGCCGGGATTGCTGAGCAATGTCCTCTGCGGTTGAAAGATAATGGGAGACTGCAGAATGTGAGGCTCTGGATTCCTGTTGAACCGCCGCAGGAACCCGACGCCTAACTGAGTGTAAGCATTGTCATGCAGTTTCCCTGGCCTATGCTCTACATCCTGAAGTGCTAGGAACCACCTGGTCACTTGGACATTGTTCATCTTCTTCTCCTTCATCCACTTCAGTGGAGCATGGTCTGACACTTCCTTCCCAAGAGATGGTGTCTTAGAGTGTCCAACACCCACTTGATGGCAAAATTTGCCTTCTCCACTATAGAGTAACTCTTCTCTCAGGCTGACAACTTTTTGTGTAAAGACAGGGCCCATCCAGGCATCTGACATGTCCGTCTGAACCACAAACTCTTTGGAGAATTCCGGTGCCACCAGCACTGGCTGTTTACATAGGGCTAGCTTCAGTTCTTCAGTTCCTGGAAGGTTGTCTCAGCTTCTGGAGACCATTTAGCCATAACTGATTTTGTCCCATTCAGGAGGTCCATCAGAGAGGCAGTTATTGTGGCGAAGTTAGGGATAAACCGGTGGCAATAGTTCACAATGCCCAGGAATGCTCAGATCTGCTTTTGGACAGGGGTTGTGGCCAACTCTAGATTGCCTCAACTTTATTTATTTGGGGTTTTATTTCGCCCTTAGATATTCTTTAGGGTCACCATGGATATAGTGGACATCCACCTTCTTCCCAGGAATCAGCCGATGAAGAATTTTGGCCCTCACTAGGGTTACCAAACTCCCCGAGTCCAATGGACCAGTCATTTGCACTCCGTTCACCAATACGGGGTATGCCTAAGGTCCCTCGCCCAGTTGAGGGAAAGCACTGCAGGCAGGATATGCAAAATATGAGCAGCGCCGTCCTATGCTGCTTTCCATTGGCTCGGTGGTCACAAGGCAATGGTTGGCTATGTGACCTGGGGTATGACATTTCCAACAAATTACACTATTGTATGGGGCCTTTGACAACAACTCAGACGCCCCCTGTGCTCTTGGACGCCCCACAGATGTAGCTCTAGTTCCCCTCTTTTGGGTGTCTGCACTCTTTGGGAACCCCAGTATGGAAATACTAAAACCCCTTGCTCCCCAAGGAATTTTCGACCACCTGGTACCTCTCCACCAGGCTCATAAGGTCATCAGCATTACAGGGATCCCAGGATTTCAGTGGCCCCTTAGGGAGTGTATTAACCTGTCTATGATGACCCTCTCCACCATCTGTGCTGGGGAGGAAGATACAGGTTGCAATCACTTTTGGATCAGGTGTAGGAGATCGAACATTTGGGACAGGGGAGGTTTGTCCTGGGAATAGGCGCAGTCGTGCACCCGTTGCGCACTGACAGTCAGAGTAACTATTAAGCGCTCCAAGATCTCACTTTTTAACTTGGTGTACTCTTTTGCATCCTGAAAGGCCAGGTCATAATAGGCCTTCTGTGGTTCCCCTGTTAAATATGGCGCCAGAAGCTTCACCCACTGCTCCAAAGGCAATTTCTTGCATTTCGTCATCCTTTCGAAAACCGTCAGGAACGCCTCAACATCATCACCCGGAGGTCATCTTTTGTAAGGCTTTTCTTACCGTCTTCCTCACATGTGAGTCATCACCTGGATTTGGAGTTGGGCCGGCTGCCCTGCCATGGAGCACCTCGGCTAAGAGTTCCATCTGCTGCCTGTGCTGCTGCTGAATCTGCCGGAGATTAGCCTGCACAAGTTGCTTTATCAACTCCTTCATGTTTTCGGCTTTTGCTCCTGCAGTTGCTTTCACCCAGGACATCCGGTATCTCTGCGGCAGTCACACTGCCCCTTGAGATTCGTGCCCGTGCTTCTAGCACCAATTGTAAAGGATCGGCTCTGCGTTAGACACTGGTTCACACATGGGACGCCGTTTGTTGATTGAAAGTAAACAAGCGGTTTATTAAAAGTTCTTAAACCGTCAGTGTTAATAAAAATAACACAGCTTCTTCCAGGGAAACAAAGGTATCACAGAACAAAGCAGAAAAATAATAAGTCCATATAACACATGGCTCAGCCGTTTCCTCCCAGACTCCAGCAAGGTCTGAGCAGCACATGCAAGGCTTCTTCACCTTGCAAAACACACAGACAAAGTGAGAAAGCCCCAGCTGCCTTAAATCAGAAAATCCAAGACCTGGACTGGAGGTAAGTGAGCGGCTGATCCCACCCGGCTCTTTCTGCTGCTCGTAAAAATCCCAGGCCCATAAGCCAGGCTCATATAAACACCTCTCAGCACTATATGTGCTGGAGCCTGCTTCTCCGAGTCCTTCATCACCGAGGCTTGGCATCTCGGGGACACATACCTCCCATCCACAACGTGTCCAGCTGCCTCCTTACAATAGATAGACAGATAAGAGATAGATAAATAGATAATAGATAGATAGATAAATAGAAAAAACAGATAGCAGCACAAACTTGAGCAGATTTTGGGTGCAATACTTTCTGAGTAATGCGGTTGTCCAACGCAAAATATAAATGGAAAAAAATCAGGTAGCGCTCCAGTTCAAGGAAAAATTGTGAACTTTAAAAAGACCGTGCTGTGAGGTCGAAACGTTGCACCACTTGGTGCTGGATTAAAGTCCACAATTTTTTCTTGAACTGGAGTGCTGCCTGATTTTTTTTCCATTTAGATAGACAGATAGATAATAGATAGATATGAAATAGATAGAAATAGATAGATATAGATAGATATGAGATAGATAGATAGATAATAGACAATAGACAGATATGGATAGATAGATAAAAGATAGATAATATGTAGATATTAAATATATAATAGACAAGTAGATAATAGATAGATGATAGATATAGATGATAGACAATAGATAGATGATAGATAGATAGATAGATAGATGATAGATAGATGGATAGATAGATCAGTATTAGCTAGACATCATTAGATATGAGATGTAAAGATAGGTGAAAAATAGTAAAGTAAAAATGAAAAAAGAAAACTTTTTATTAGTGACTAGAATTGAGCGAAACAGGTCGGTCAGATTCAAAAGTCGCCGACTTTCGCCATAGCGTGAGGTCGGCCACGCGGTCGTCGACCCAAGCGCCAAAGTCTGATTTCACAGAATGCTTGCACGTGACTTTATTTTCAGCCAATGAGTAAGGATGTACACTGTGGGCAACGATATGACATGTGCAGCGTCCGGGGAGAGGGAGAGAGAGGGAGAGAGAGAAACCCAATGACTTGCATTGGGTTTCGTGTTTCAGTCGGACCTTCGAATTTTCCCGATAGTCGGACGATTTCGTTCGATTCGACTTTTGAGAAAGTTGGGTTTCATGAAACCTGACTCTATCAGGATCCTGACAGCGCCGGCGTACAGCCTCCGCTGAGCAGGGACTCACCCGCACTGTAGGGACCCCTGGGGACCAGAATAGCCAGAAAGTATAGGTGCACAGGACCTTAGTGATGAAGTTTAGCAAGCCGGCACTGGACCTATGGTCATGTGACTGCAGGGGGCGGGGCTTAGTATCCTGCTTTCAGAGAAGACAGCAAACTCAGAGTCAGGCAAAACGGAGGTCATACACAGTACGGAGAGCGAGGTACAGAAGGGGTAAACAGACGGGAGGTCAGACAAAGCCAAAGGTCATACACAAGAGGGCGACACGGTACCAAGGGGGCGAGCAGAGAGAAGTCGGGTCACAAGCAGAGAGTCATACACGAGAGGTAGCGCAGTACAAAAGGGACAGGCAGAACTCGTAACAGGGACAGAACCGAATCAAAACCAAACAAGCAAGCAAGATATCAGGCACAAGGCACACGTATACAAGAGGTAAACTAACTCAGCCGAGGGCAGGAGTATAACTGACACCGAACCTAGGTCCAGTGAGCATTAAATAGCCGCCAGAGAGAGGCGGAACAATTAACCCCCAATAAGACCAGGACGGGCCAAAGCGAAACCCCGTCCGGGATCATGACAGACTCGACCCGAAAAAAGGCAAAGTCGCTCATCTCTATTAGTGACTATTTTGCCTGCATTCGGTGCCTGCCTCTGATTTTTGTATTAATACCATGTGAGTCTTTATTAATATTTCTAGGGTAATGGATTATTAACCTCTTATTAAAGAGTGCAATATTTTATCTGGATAAGGTTCAGTACAATAGAAAACTTATAAAATTTAGTTGGTGGCACAGGATGAAAAATTGCTGAAAATGTTATAGCTTTTGTAGATGCCTGAGGCCTGAAGACTTCGCAAACGCCTGTATATCACATGTAGGGAAACTCCACCAATTAGAAAGTCAACAGCTCTTCACAACGTGCTAATCATTAACCTCCAATTCAGTTTTGCCAACTTTTCAGCTACAAAGTAAAATTCCAGATCAGAAAACCATAAGTTGCTGGATGCGGTAACAGATGATTTTTTTGGACCCAAGTACCTCGATTTCTAAAATCTATATTTTTTAATTTTCTCCCCCATGTAGCAACTGACAGATGATCGCCACAATTTTTCAATTTATTTTTTTGCTAGCAAAAAGAGAGATTGATGACCCATCGCCAGGGTTTTGGTGGGAAGGTTGCTGCAACATTTGCATCGCGCCGTATTACCTGATTCTGTGCGCTCTGGATAATATCTAGCAGATGAACCGTTGTAAAGCAGATGGAAGATTTTTTTTTTTCAGCTGATGGAACAGATTTCCTGTAATCAGGACAGATTCCATTATTATCATAATGTACAAATGATTAAATCGGGTTTCCAGCCGTAAATACATAGAAATAAGCCTTAACTAGTAAGTTGTGTACCCTCCTAACATAGTTCAGCTCCTCTGGTAGTCACTCTGTCTACGGCAGCTTTATTTCTGAACTTATGCTTGACACAGGAGAACATTTCTTATGTCAGTAGTTGACCTATTTTGTGTATGTAGGGGGCTGGCGGCTGATTCTATTATCTAAGCCAGTCCCTGTGTCTATCATTCTAGCCAGCCCCCTTCATACACAGCACTAGTCATGTGCTGCCACAGGAAACACTTTGCTGCGATGGTCGATCGTCCTGTGAAGTTGCCCCCATCCACCACTAGCCATTGGAATTACTATCCTTTGATGGAGCCCCAATCCACTGGTAACCATTGGAACTACCATCCTGTGATGATGCCCCGATCCACCGGTAGCCATTGGAATCACCATCCTGTCATAGTGCACTAATCCAAAGGTAGCTATTGGAATTACTATCCTGTAACGATGCCCTGATCCACCAGTAGCCATTGGAATCACCATCCTGTGAAGGTGCCCTGATCATAGCCATTGGATTCACTGTCCTTTGATGGAGCCCCGATTCAACAGTAACCATTGGAATCACCGTCCTGTGATAGTGCCCTAATCCAAAGGAAGCCATTGGAATTACTATCCTGTGATGATGACCCTATCCACCAGTAGCCATTGGAATGACTGTCCTGTCATAGTGCCCTAATCCAAAGGTAGTCATTGGAATTATCATCATGTGATAGTGCCCTGATTTACTATTAGCCATTGGATTCACCATCCTGTGAGGGTGCCCTGATCTACCAGTATCCATTGGAATAACCATCCTCTGACGGTGTCCTGATCTACCAGTAGCCATTGGATTCACTGTCCTGTGACGGTGTGGTAAATGCAGGTATGCAGGATGCAGTGACGAGACGCGAGACGGATTGAACTTTAGGTAGTAACTTTTATATATATATGCCGATATTGCTATCCTGAGCAACCAAACAAGATAACAGCAATTGTCCTCGCAGGGACCATATACAAGAAAACACTGTTAATGAGAACACGACTACTCCGGCAAAGGCCGGTCACTATAGGGCCACGGTATGGCTGACAACAGCTCCTTAGTTACTATGTGTCACTTAGCCGTCCTGACGTCCAACAGCGAGATGCTCGATGGTGCTTCGGCATCGCAGCCGCTGGGCCCAGCCGCTGAGGATCTGGCGAAGGCTTCGGGCGTGTCACGTCGGCGGCGGTGACCGCCGCCGCCTCTACTCACCTGCCCATGTCTCGCCACGCTGTGCCCTCCTCCTCCTCGCTCCTGTCCTCCCGGTGCGTGGCTATCCTGCGTAGGTGCCCTAGGCCGTGGGCGTGCGCTCTGGAGATGGTGGAGATGCCTGATTATCGTGTGCTGTTCCTTGCGGTATTCTGGCCGAGTTGTAGGGGTCTTCCCTACAACTTCCTCTTGTAATCCGTGCTCAGTCCTGTGTTCTGTACTCCGTCCTGTACTCTTCCCTCAGTCCTGTACCCTGTACTCCGTGCTCAGTCCTGTATTCTGTACTCCATCCTGTACTCTTCCCTCAGTCCTGTACTCCGTCCTGTACTCCGCACTCAGCTCTGTACTCCGTACTCCGTCCAGTACTCCGCACTCAGTCCTGTACTCCGTACCCCGTCCTGTACTCCTCACTCAGTCCTGTACTCCGTACCCCGTCCTGTACTCCGCACTCAGTCCTGTACTCCGTACTCAGTCCTGTACTCCGTACCCCATCCTTTACTCCTCACTCAGTCCTGTACTCCGTACTCAGTTCTGTACTCCGTACTCAGTTCTGTACTCCATACTCAGTCCTGTACTCTGTCCTGTGTGCCTGACACGTCCTGTATCACCGGTTCATCTTGTGCTCTGGTTCCGCCAGTTGCTCTCTGGTCCCTTGAGCCGCCCCTCTTGGTTCTAGCTGTCGCGGTATCTGTCTTCTGAGGGTCTGCCCCTAACGGTCCCTGTATAGGGGTCGACTCCACCTGGCATGCTCGCCCTCGGGAGTTCCAGTTCCGCGATCCAAGGGGTCCACTCTCGGAGGTTGCCTTCCTTGGTCGTCACAGCATAATCAGGCCATGGACCCCGCTAGTGCCTCGGCGGCCACGCAGAAAGAATTGCTCTTTGTGCGGGAGAACCAGACTAGAATAATGTCCTTCATGAAACCCATGGACACCCGGCTTTCCACCTTACAAACTGCTGACCCAGGGAACGCCCCGTTGCTAGCTGGGCTCCAGCAGGAGCTGACGCAGGAGCTCGCGCAGCAGTGTGACGCCCAGTCCCACATTCTGAGTTACATGTCGTCCGTAGATGACCGACTTCTGTCTCTTCAGTCCTCTGCTGCCGCTTCGGCTCTACCTCGGGACCCCGTATCTCACCCGCCACCACGCTTAGGGAAGCCTCCCAGATTTAGCGGCGACCCCAAGTTATGTCGGGGGTTTTTAAATCAGTGCCGGTTACACTTTGAGCTCCTGCCCCAGCAATACCCCTCTGATCGAGCCAAAGTAGCGTTTATTGTGTCCGATCTTGAGGGGGACGCGTTAGCTTGGGTGAATCCCCTGTGAGAGAAATGACCCGGTGGTATCTAGCATACAGAACTTCCTGGATACTTTTCGCAGGGCATTTGACGAGCCTGGACGTGTGGCCTCTACCACTGAGGCTCTTTTCAACCTCCGTCAGGGATCTCTAACCGTAGGACAGTATGCCATCAGCTTCAGGACACTATCCTCTGAGCTAGGGTGGAATAATGAGGCCTTGGTTGGGGCCTTTTGGAGGGGACTCTCGGGCAAAGTAAAAGATGAGCTTGCCGGCCGAGACACTCCAACCACCCTGGAGGATCTCATATCCCTAGCCACCCGTATAGATTTACGGTTTGGAAGAACGCTCCCGAGAGTCAGTTAGGGAGAGGAGACCCTTTAGGCTATATCAAGCTCCCATTCCTTGCTCCCCAGCGTCTCCTAGTAATTCCGCTCCTGAGCCTATGCAGGTGGACCGAGTAAAGTTGTCCGAGCAACGACCCAGGGAGAGAAGGACACAGGGGCTATGCCTTTACTGAGGCGGTGCTGATAATTTTGTGCGTACCTGCCCAGAGAGGCCGGGAAACGCCTCCACCTAGGCCATGTAAGAGAGGCCTCCCTAGGTGATACTGATTCCTCTCTGCCCCTTACCATTTCGGCTCTAATTATTTTAGGTCGGGAGCGTAGATCTATGGAGGCGTATGTGGACTCGGGCACGGCTGGTAGTTTCATCCGGCTCAAGGAAGTGGACCAGTTCCGGATTCCGGTGGTTACTCTAGAAAATCCACGCACTATCGCCTCTGTGGATGGCAAACCGCTACCTGAACCCATCACCATGATCACTGTCGAGGTGGACTTACAAGTTGGAGCTCTTCACCGGGAAAAGATCGCCTTTTATGTCCTGCCTAAATTGTCCCACGCCATGCTCCTCGGCCTGCCATGGCTACGCTTACATGAGCCCGTTCTGGACTGGCGTTCTGGAGAGATCCAATGCTGGGGACACTCCTGCCATGAACATTGTTTGTTGTCGGTACCTCGTCCTGGACCACTGCACGCTTCCACTGATCTTCCTGGGCTTCCCACGGCTTATCATGTGTACGCCGATGTCTTCAGGAAGAAAGAGGCAGAGATCCTGCCGCCACATCGGTCCTACGATTGCCCAATCGAGTTGACTCCGGGAGCTACTCCCCCCAGGGGGAGAACTTATCCACTGTCTCCGGCAGAGACCTCGGCCATGTCTGAGTACATCTGGGAAAACTTGGACCGGGGTTTTATTCGGAAGTCATCTTCTCCTGCTGGAGCAGGGTTTTTCTTTGTCCGGAAGAAAGATGGATCCCTTTGGCCGTGTATTGCCTACCGAGGCTTGAACAGTATCACAGTTAAAAATAGGTATCCTCTCCCGCTAATCCCTGAACTCTTTGATGGTTTGAGAGGGGCCTGGATCTTTACCAAATTGGATCTGCGGGGAGCCTATAACTTGATCCGAATCCGTGCCGGGGACGAGTGGAAGACAGCCTTCAATACTCGGGACGGCCATTACGAGTATTTGGTTATGCCTTTTGGTCTCTGCATTGCCCCGGCGGTATTCCAGGAGTTCGTTAATGAGATCTTCCGAGACCTACTGTACTCCTGTGTCGTCATGTATCTAGACGACATCCTCGTCTTTTCACCTGACTTATCCTCCCATAGGAGGAGTGTTCGGCTGGTCCTGCAACGCCTACGGGAGAACCGACTCTATGCTAAATTAGAGAAATGCCTGTTTGAGCAAACTTCATTGCCCTTCTTAGGGTATATTATCACGGACTCCGGGGTGAAGATGGACCCCGAGAAATTGTCTGCTGTACTCAAATAGCCACGTCCGATCGAAGTAAAAGCCATCCAACGATTCCAGCGTTTCACAAATTATTACAGGCAGTTCATCCCTCACTTCTCTTCCGTGACCAAGCCCATCTCCTCTCTGACCCGAAAAGGGACAAAAGCAAATGTCTGGCCTTCAGAGGCCGAAGAGGCCTTTCTTGCCTTGAAACGGTCCTTTGCAACAGCCCCGATTTTACACCGGCCGATAGTTACTAGGCCCTTCATCCTAGAGGTGGATGCTTCCTCCACCGGAGCAGGGGCGGTCCTTTCCCAGCGGACGTCTTCTGGCCACTTGGTGCCTTGTGGGTTCTTCTCTAAATCATTCTCTCCTGCAGAATGCAACTATTCAATTGGAGATCGGGAATTACTGGCCATTAAGATGGCTTTGGAGGAGTGGCAGTATCTTCTGGAGGGGGCAGTCCATCCATTCATAATCTTCACGGACCACAAGAATTTGGCATATCTTCAGTCTGCACAAAGGCTCAACTCCAGGCCAGCCAGGTGGTGGCTGTTTTTTACCCGCTTTGACTTTAAACTCCATTTTCAGCCTGGGGATAGGAATACCAAGGCTGACGCCCTATCCAGGTCCTTGTAATCACCTGAGACTGAGGAAGTTCCTTCATATATCATTGAGCCTGCCAAAGTTATCACCGTGGCACCCGTAACAATCTCCCCCATTCCGCCAGGACCTTCGTCCCACAGAATAAGAGGTCGGAAATGCTAGACTGGGGGCACTCCTCCAAGATTGCGGGTCACATCGGGGTCAAGAAAACCCTCAGCCTCCTCTCTCGCTACTATTGGTGGCCTTCTCTTCGTCAAGATGTGACAGACTTCGTAGCCTCCTGCACGACTTGTGCCCAGAACAAAGTACCAAGGAGTCTGCCATCCGGCCTGCTTCACCCTCTGCCTCCTCCTGAGGCCCCTTGGTGACAGATTCGTATGGACTTCATTACTGATTTACCTCGCTCTTCTGGGTGTACTACTATCCTAGTAGTGGTCGATCTCTTCTCCAAGATGGCCCATTTTGTCCCACTGCCCGGATTACCTACAGCACCTGAGTTGGCCAAGGTCTTCATCCACCAGATCTTCAGACTTCATGAACTCCCTTAACGAATTGTCTCTGATCGAGGGGTCCAGTTTACCTCCTGATTCTGGAGAGCACTCAGCAAACTCATGGGTATATCTCTGGATTTCTCATCCGCCTATCATCCTCACTCCAATGGGCAAGTGGAACGGATCAATCAGGTATTGGCAGCCTACCTGCGTCACTTTTCTAGCGCCCATCAAGACAACTGGGTGTCCCTCCTGCCATGGGCAGAGTTCACCCATAACAATCATCCTAATGAGTCCACCACTAAAACGCCGTTCTTTGTGGCTTCTGGCCAGAACCCTGGTGTTCCGCTACCTTTCTCCACGCCTTCTGGTGTTCCCGCAGCGGATGCCCTCTCTTCTGAGTTTTCTCAGGTCAGGAGGGAGACCAGAGAGGCACTTGAAAAATCCAGTATCCGGATTAAGAGACATGCAGACAAGAGACGCAGGGACCTTCCGCCATACGAACCTGGCTACAAAGTCTGGCTTTCAACCAAGCATATCGGCCTAAAGACGCCTTCTTACAAACTGGTTCCCCAGTACATCGGTCCGTTTGAGGTTCTTGGACGCATTAACAATATGGCTTATAAATTGAGGTTGCCGGCTTCACTCTGGGTCCCTAACGCTTTCCATGTCTCGCTCCTTAAACCAGTTGTTCTTAATCAGTATCACCCTGTGCCACCTCCTTCCCCTCAGCCAGCAGGGGCCGATAACATCTTTGAAGTAAGAGATATTCTTGCCATGAAAAGAGTTCGGGGGCGAACCTTCTTCCTTATCGATTGGAAGGGTTTTGGTCCTAAGGAGAGGTCTTGGGAACCTAGAGAGAATGTTAATGCTCCACTTATTCTAAGGAAGTTTTTGTACAATCTCAGGAGGGGGAGAAGTAAACGGGGGTACTGTCACGTCGGCGGCGGTGACCGCCGCCGTTCCAGCAGCAGCGGGGTCTGCCGCCGCCTCTACTCACCTGCCCATGTCTCGCCACGCTGTGCCCGCCTCCTCCTTGCTCCCATCCTCCCGATGCGTGGCTGTCCTGCGCAAGCGCCCTAGGCCGCGGGCGCGTGCTCTGCAGGTTTCTTAACCTTGCAGCGCCCACCCAGAGGCCCTGGCCGCCCAATCATCCAGCAGACTATGGTATATCAGGCGTCTCCAAGATGGTGGAGACGCCTGATTATCGTGTGCTGTTCCTTGCGGTATTCTGGCCGAGTTGTAGGGGTCTTCCCTACAACTTCCTCTTGTAACCCATGCTCAGTCCTGTGTTCTGTACTCCGTCCTGTACTCTTCCCTCAGTCCTGTAACCTGTACTCAGTGCTCAGTCCTGTATTCTGTACTCCGTCCTGTACTCTTCCCTCAGTCCTGTACTCCGTCCTGTACTCAGCACTCAGTCCTGTACTCCGTACTCCGTCCTGTACTCCATACTCAGTCCTGTACTCCGTACCCGGTCCTGTACTCCACACTCAGTCCTGTACTCTGCACTCCATCCTGTACTCCGTACTCAGTCCTGTACTCCGTACCCCGTCCTGTACTCTTCACTCAGTCCTGTACTCCGTACTCAGTCCTGTACTCTGTCCTGTGTTCCTGACCCGTCCTGTATCACCGTTTCATATTGTGCTCTGGTTCCGCCAGTTGCTCTCTGGTCCCTTGAGCCGCCCCTCTTGGTTCTAGCTGTCGTGGTATCTGTCTTCTGAGGGTCTGCCCCTAATGGTCCCTGTATAGGGGTCGGCTCCACCTGGCGCACTCGCCCTCGGGGGCTCCAGTTCCGCGATCCAGAGGGTCCACTTGCTTTCCTTGGTCGTCACAGGGCGTTCCTATGCCCTGACGAGGCAGGGGCACAACGGGCCCTAGGAGAGTTCTTTGGCGGAATGTCCCCCAGTGGAGGCAGCGGTATACCGCCTGAGAGTGGGAGAGTGGAGGCCGCAGCCCCCGAACTGGGACGGGCAGCGGCGATGCTGAGTGGCAGCTGGTAGGCCACTGGCGCAGCCCGAGGCCGTACTAGAAGACCCACGGATGGCGGCGGGCAGGCCCCTACCGCGGACTGGAGCAGGGAGGTGGCGGCTGCAGGTGGCAATGGACAGGCCGCAGCCACAGGCTGGAGTGGAGCGGTAACGGCCGCGGGCGGCAGCGGGCAGGCCGCAGCCACAGGCTGGAGTGAAGTGGCAAAGGCCGCGGGCGGCAGCGGGCAAGCCGTAGCCACGGGCTGAAGTGGAGCGGCAATGGCCGCGGGCGGCAGCGGGCAGACCACTGCCGTGGGCTGGAGTGAAGCAGAAATGGCCGCGGGCAGCAGCGGGCAGGCTGCAGCCGTGAGCTGGAGTGAAGCGGTGGTCCTTTGTCAGTCGGCTCGGTGCCGTCTCCCTGCGGTCCGATGAGAGTCTCTCTCCTGTCGCTGTCCTCCTCTCTGGTTGCTGCTGGAGGCTCTGGCTCCCTGGTGCCCTCTTGGTCTCCTGCTCCTTGTCTCCCGATCTGCTGACTCACTCTCACTGGCGTCCTCCGCCCCTTTTATACAAGCTCCTCCCCCAACCGTTCTGGAAGTCTCTGTGGTCCGTCCCCTAATTCTGTCCCCTGGAAACAGACCCCCTAGGAACCTAGATGATGGTCCCCTTGGTTCCTGCCCGGACATTCGGCGGGGGCCCTTCATCTTAAAACGGTGCCCCAATACACCAGTTGCCATTGGACTCACCGTCCTGCGATGAGCATATGACCCAAAGTGAAGAGCCAGGACCTGGGACTGAAGTGACTACCGGTGGATATTGCCCTCCCGGATTACAAAGTTATACATACAGTGATGAGAAAATCTTTTGAAATTCAAATTCGACAACTTTGGCATACTTTTGCAGTAAATTCAACTCACAGCGAATCCTTTTATTGTAAATGGAAAATATTCCAAAACTTCTATTTGCCCTGAAAAGTTGTATTTAACACTCTGGGGTTTACTAGGATTGTATACAACCCCTTTCAAGCCTTAAGACCCCCCTTTACATTGACGATAATTCGACTGGCAGTTTTCTCACCCAACTCTCACATACATATCAGACAACTATGAATCATAGAATCATAGAATCGTAGAGTTGGAAGGGACCTCCTGGGCCATCTGGTCCAACCCCCTGCTCAAAGCAGGATTCAAGTCATCCAAGTCAGATGTCTGTCCAGCCTCTGTTTGAAGACTTCCATTGAAGGAGAACTCACTACTGCTCGTGGCAGCTTGTTCCACTCATTGATCACTCTAACTGTCAAAAAGTTTTTTCTAATATCTAATCTGTGTCTCCTCCCATTCAGTTTCATCCCATTGCTTCTAGTCTTTCCTTGTGCAAATGAGAATAAAGTTGATCCTTCTACAATGTGACAGCCCTTTAGATATTTGTAGACAGCTACTAAGTCTCCTCTCAGTCTTCTCTTTTGCAAACTAAACATTCCCAAATCCTGCAACCTTTCCTCATAAGACAGGGTTTGCAGACCGGTCACCATTCTGGTCGCTCTTTTCTGAACTTGCTCCAGTTTGTTGATGTCTTTTTTAAAATGTGGTGCCCAAAACTGGACACAATATTCCAGATGAGGTCTGACCAAAGAGGAGTAGAGGGAAATAATGACTTCACGTGATCTAGACTGTATGCTTCTGTTAATACATCCTAGAATTGCATTTGCCTTTTTTGCTGCTGCATCACACTGTTGACTCATATTCAGTCTGTGATCTATTAGTATACCCAAGTCTTTTTCACATGTGCTGTTGCTTAGCCCTATTCCTCCCATTCTGTATATGCTTTTTTCATTTTTATTGCCCAGATGTAGTACTTTGCATTTTTCCCTGTTAAAAACCATTCTGTTAGTTGCTGCCCACTTCTCCAGTTTATTTATATCTTTTTGAATCCTCTCTCTCTCTTCTCTAGTATTAGCTATCCCTCCTAGCTTTGTGTCATCAGCAAATTTAATCAGTTTACCCTCAATTCCTTCATCTAAATCATTGATAAAGATGTTGAACAATACAGGGCCCAGGACAGAGCCCTGTGGTACCCCACTTGAGACATTCTTCCAACTGGATGTGCAGCCATTTACGACCACTCTTTGGGTCCGATCACTAAGCCAGTTATGAATCCACCTAACAGTTGCCTTGTCCATTCCATACTTAGTCATTTTTCCAATAAGGATTGTATGAGATACTTTGTCAAATGCTTTGCTGATGTCAAAATATACTATATCTACAGCATTTCCTTGATCCACCCAATCAGTGATTCCATCATAGAAGGAAATTAAGTTAGTCTGACATGACTTATTAGTTACAAACCCATGCTGACTCTGTTTAATCACTTCGTTTTTATCCAGGTACTGACATACATGTTGTTTAATAATTTGTTCAAAGACCTTTCCTGGTATAGAAGTCAGACTCACCGGCCTATAGTTGCCTGGGTCCACCTTCTTCCCCTTTTTGAAAATAGGAACAACATTTGCTCTTCTCCAGTCTTCTGGGACTTCTCCTGTTCTCCAAGAATTTTCAAAGATTATGGAGAGGGGTTCAAAAATTTCTTCTGCTATCTCCTTCAGTACTCTGGGGTGTAATTCATCTGGACCTGGAGACTTGAATTCATTTAGGTTAGCTAAGTGTTTCCTCACTATATTTCTGTTTATAGATATCCTGGATTCTTCTATTCCCTTAATAGGACAGTGAATAACAGTTGATGTTACATTTCCTTTCTGAGAGAAAACAGATGCAAAATAGGAATTTAAAAGTTCGGCCTTCTCAACATCCTGTCTTACCATTTCATCATTTTCATCCTGTAAAAATCCTATAGCATCTTTGACTTTTCTTTTACTTTTGACATATCCCCAAAATCCTTTATTATTGCTTTTGACATCTCTTTACAAGCCTCAATTCATTGTCAGCTTTAGCTAATCTGATTTGTGCCCTGCAGGTTCTGCAGACAGCATTATATTCTTCTTTAGATATGCCTCCCTCTTTCCATTTTATAAACATTTTTTTCTTCCTTTTTAGCATGTGCTTAAGTTCTGTGTTCATCCATCCTGGCGTCCTTAAATGCTTCCTATTCTTCCCTCTTTTCGGAATTGTTAACAATTGTGCTTTGAGAATTTCATTTTTCAAGATTTCCCATCCTTCCTGGACATTTTTGTCCTTAAGGATATCCAGCCATTGGATCCCTCCAATTCTCTTTCTGAGTCCCTTAAAATCTGCCTTTCTGAAATCTAACCTTGACGTCTGAGTCTTCACAGGTCTTCCTCCTCTAGTTATCCAAAATTCTAAAATAGCATGGTCGCTACCTCCTAGGGTCCCAGCCACTTTTACCTCCTCAACCATTTTCTCCCTGTTTATGAGGATTAGATCCAAGGTAGCAGTTCCCCTTGTTTTCTCCCCTACCTTTTGAAAGATAAAGTTGTCAGCAAGAATTTCCTTGACCTGTTGGTTTTGCCTGAGAGAGATTCCCAACAAATGTCTGGATAGTTGAAATCTCCCATGACAACTATGTCATATTTTTTGGAGAACTTGGCCATTTGATGCATAAAGAGTTCATCCATATCTTCAGCTTGCACAGGCGGCCTGTAGTAAATGCCTACAATGGTGTCCTTTCCATTGTTCTGTCCTTGTATTCTTACCCAAACAGTTTCCACAGATCTCCCAGTCTCTGAAGCTTCAATCTCTGTGCAGATATACGCGTTTCTAACATACAATGCGACACCCCCTCCTCGTTTATCAAGTCTGTTTCTTGCAAATAAGTTGTATCCTTCTAGTCTTGTATTCCAATCATGTGTATTGTCCCACCAAGTTTCAGTGATTCCAATGACATCATATTTCTTTTCCTGTGTTAGTAGTTCCAATTCTCCTTGTTTGTTGCCCATGCTTTGTGCATTAGTATAGAAGCATTTTAGTTTGTGATTGGTTTCTCTTTCTCCAATATTTTTATTAATTAGATTCTTTTGTCTTTGTTCTTCCTTTCCACTTCTAATAGCAGAGTTCTCAATAGCATTTGTCAGGTGTATGGCTTTTTCTGGTCTTTTGCTTCCCTTCCCACGTTGTTCTAGTTTAAAGCTCTCCTTACAAGTGTAGCAAGGCGACTTCCAAATACATGTTTTCCAGTCTTCGTAAGGTGCACCCCATCTCTAGCAAGTAGTCCATCGTAAAGGTAATTCACTCCGTGATCCAGAAATCCAAATCGTTGCTGACGGCACCATCGACATAGCCAGTTCTTCACCTGCAGAGTCTTATTCCACCTCCTTGTTCCATGGCCATCCACTGGGAGGATGGAAGAGAAGACCACCTGCGCTCCCAGTTCTTTCACTTTCTTGCCTAAGTCTTCAAAGTCTCTGCAGATGGTTTCCAGGTCGTTTCTTGCGGTGTCATTTGTCCCCACATGTAGTAGCAGGAATGGGTAGTCATCTGTAGGTCTGAAGAGTCCTGATATCCTGTCAGACACATCTTTAATTTTTGCACCTGGAAGACAGCACATTTCTCTTGAAGTTATATCCGGTCTGCAGATAGCGGCCTCTGTTCCTCCCAACAGGGAATCCCCCATGACCACCACTCTCCGTTTCTTCTTCACAACAGTTTTCTTTCTCCATCCAGGAGGACTCTGAAGGCGTACAAGGTTGCTGTTTGTGGGCAAAGTCTTATCCTGATGTATTTCTTCATCGTTTTCCTGCGTGAGAGCCTGGTACTGGTTTCTGAGCAGTATGGGTGCTGATGCCTCCCGATCCTCCTGCTTCTCTGGGTCACATGTCTCCATTCCTCTGTTTCTTCAGGTGCACTTCGAATTTCTTCTCTTTCTGTAACATGAAGAGATAATTCTGCTCTGTCTAAGAACTCTTCACCTTCTTTAATGATCTTCAATGTAGCTAACCTCTCTTCCAGATTTTGCAACTTTTCCTCCAGCAGGGACACAAGCTTGCATTTGTGGCAGGTGAAGTTTAGCAAGTGAACATGTAGCAAGAAATGCAGCTCACCAAATGGCTCCTGGCCTCTTCCATATTGAGATTTCTTAAAAACGATGAAAGATGAGCCAAAATTTGCGCGCCTATCGGCGCGTGGTTTTCCGATTTCCTCTTTTCAGCTGCAACGGCCAAAACCCAGTGATCGTTGAGCTCGCGGAGACTCTTCACTTATCCCAGAAGGCACTGGGAATATGCAAATGATCTCCTCAAGACTCTTCCCCTGGTGGTGGCTCATCTCTCAGTGAAGAAAAGGATCAGAAGTCCAAAATTGGACATGCCATATCCTTATCTCCCCCAACTAGACTGTCTGTGGAACTGGTCGAAATCAGCCTTTTCGGTCAACAACTGAATCGCATATTGCTTGAATTTGCTGAGTACCGAATATGCCCAATAATTCAACATAAATCTTATTTGCACATATATTATAAATGACAGGTGGCAACAGTGGGGGACACCTCGGGGCACAAAAGCTTCACGTTTTACTATGGAGCTCGAGCATTTTTGTTTCTGCCCCTACATGAGCCGATATGTGGCCCCTTCCTGCTCTTGGTTTGCTTCTTCCTTTATTTGGAAGGAAGTGGAAGGATGAAATAAATGAATTCAATACCAATAAATGTGTTTTCATTTCTGAAATTTAGCCTAAAGTCTACTCTAGCTTCCAATCTCTTAAGTCAGCACCCTATGTGACTTCCGCTGATAGAACGTCTCTGTTGGATTTTAATTAACAAAGTATTTTTGTAGTTTGTTTTCGGGGGCCAAATTAATTAAATGTACAATAATTTTTACATTTTTCAATACATTTAAAAATAAAAAAATAAATAAATTAAAAGCATTTATTTCCTTTTTCCAAAACAAATGTTGCTAAGCTAAAAATAAATTCTCAGAAGACACAATTGCTGCCAGTTGTCACCATTAAGCAGATGAAAGTTTAGTTTAAATGGACGGCGAAGCTTTAATGCACAAGTGTCTTTCGTTATTTGCGCTGCCGTAACGCCAACCATATGTCGTCCTCTGTGAGCAAACTGTGGTGTTTACATTGGGAGGTTAAGAACGCGTTGGTCTAATCGCGGCTACTGTAATTTTTGCATCGTAACTGGGGCTTTCTACCACGGGAGAGTTTTTTCATATGGTTGCCTGACAGTGGGCAATTTACATTAGTTACATGGCTCGTAGACCAAGAACATGGATTTCGAAACAAATCCGTTTAAAAATCCACGTATAAAACTCAGTGTAGTCTTAGGCTATGTTCACACTGAGTTTTTTATTTAGGCGTTTTTTTTCTACCCGAAACTGTCCAGATCCTCCTCCTAGAGTATGTGCACACTGCAGCAAACCTATGCAAAAAAAAACGTGTAAACGAATAAACATAAGTATTTCTAATCAAAAACGACTTTCTGTTCATCTGAAGGTCTTTTAACCACTTCAGGTTTTTATTTTTTTTTTTTTAAAAAGTGGCGTGTCCATTCTTCTGTCAGTTTATAATGTAAGGGGAAAGCTCAAAAGACACCCGGGAAACGACTGAATGGAGAGTTTTGCAATCTATTTGCTATAAAAAAAAAATTCTTATTATTCTAAGGATATAAAGAAAAAATTACATGAAACACCAGTAAAAAAAAAAATACTTAAAAAAAATTGGAAACATCCTAAAAACAAAAAAGACAGTTGAAAAAAACATCAAGAAATGCTCAGGAAATGAGTGAATAAATGTCATAAAAGACATTGTGTGCAAACTCCTCAAAAACTTGGAGTTTCCGCTCCAAAAACTCAGCAAAGTCCAGACAAGGTCTAGTCTCTGCAGTTATGGCGTCAGCATAGCGGTGGTGACTTTTCTGCCCTCTGATCCTCAGCACTCGGCCCCCCGTTCTGTAACGCTATGGGGTTTCCAATTCGTTGCTGCGGTTCCTTCTACTTCTCAATGATATCACTCACAGGATATAGGGGAAGATTCAGGCGGGAGGAAGAAATGTCATAGATGGAATTGTTGCCCTGGTGGCTGCTGTTACAGGATCGCACGGGTATCAGTTAGATCTACACCACCACCATATTGTTACATGGTTGTAAAGGCAGACGACATGGCGGGGTTCCGGAGGTTATACACCGGTGGCGAGGTACAGAAGGTAATACAAGGTAATACACTGGGGGCAATGGGGCTGGATTTTATACACTAGGGGGGGGCAATCGGGCTGGACGTTATACACCAGGGGCGACGAGGTCAGATGTCATACACCAGAGGTGAGGTACCAGAGGTAACATACTGGGGTTGGATGTTTTACAATGGGGGAAGTAGGATCAGATGTTATACATCAAGGGGTTGTGGGGCCAGATGTTATACTGTGGGCGAGGGGCCGGATGTTATACATTAGAGGGTTGTGGGGTGGGATGTTATATATCAGGGAGTTGTGGGGTTGGATGTTATACACTGTGGGCGAGGGGCCGGATGTTATACATCAGGGAGTTGTGGGGCTGGATGTCATACACTGTGGGCAATGGGCCAGATTTTATACGTCAGTGAGTTGTGAGGCCGGATGTTATACACTGTTGGCGAGGGGCCAGATGTTATACATCAGGGAGTTGTGGGGTTGGATGTTGTACACTGTGGGCAATGGGCCAGATTTATACATCAGGGGGTTGTGGGGTCGGATGTTATATACTGTGGGCGAGGGGTCGGATGTTATACATCAGGGAGTTGTGGCGCTGAATGTTATACATGAGGGGGTTGTGGGGTCGGATACTATACACTGTGGGCAAGGGGCCGGATGTTATACATCAGGGGGTTGTGGGGCCAGATGTTACACACTGTGGGCGAGGGGTTGGATGTTATACATCATGGGGTTGTGGGGCCGCATGTTATACACTGTGGGCAAAGAGCTGGATGTTATACACTGTGGACGAGGGGCCGGATGTTATACATCAGGGGGTTGTGGGGCTGGATGTTATACACTGTTGGCGAGGGGCCGGAGGATGTTATACATCAGGGGGTTGTGGGGCCGGATGTTATATACTGTTGGCAAGGGGCTGGATGTTATACATCAGGGGGTTATGAGGACGGATGTTATACACTGTTGGCAAGTGGCCGGATGTTATACATCAGGGGGTTATGGGGCTGGATGTTATACACTGTGGGCGAGGGGCCGGATGTTATACAGTGGGGGCGAGTGGCCGGATGTTATACACTGTGGGCGAGGGGTCGGATGTTATACATCAGGGGGTTGTGGGGCCGGATGTTATACAGTGGGGGCAAGTGGCCGGATGTTATACACTGTGGGCGAGGGGCCAGAGGATGTTATACATCAGGGGGTTGTGAGGCCGGATGTTATACACTGTGGGTGAGGGAATGGATGTTATACATCAGGTAGTTGTGGGGCTGGATATTATACATCAGGGGGATGTGGGGCCAAATGTTATACACTGTGGGCGAGGGGCCAAATGTTATACACTGTGGGCTAGGTACTGGATGTTGCACATCAGAGGGCAGTCGGGACGGATATCATACACTGATGGCAATGGTATCAGATGTTATACACTAGGGGTGATGGGACTGAATGAGGATCAGTAATTCAATGACTAAATCCATGTTCACACGTTCAGTATTTGGTCAGTATTTTACATCAGTATTTGTAACTAAAAACCAGGAGTGGATGATGAATACAGAAGTGGTGACGTGTTTCTATTATACTTTTCCTCTGATTGTTCCACTCCTGGGTTTGGCTTACAAATACTGAGGTAAAATACTGACCGAATTCTGAATGTGTGAAAGTGGCCTAAGGGTGTGTGCACACGCTGCAGATTTTGCTGCGGTTCCGCAGCGGTTTTGGCCGCTGCGGACCCGCAGAAGTTTTTGCTGCGGTGTACAGTACCATTATTCCCTATGGGAATCAAAAACCGCAATGCAGACGGTGCGTAATTTTCCGCGCGGATTATCTGCGGTTTTCCATCCGCAGAAAGAATTGAAATGTCAATTCTTTCTGCGGATTCCGCTGCGGTTTGCCATCTCCTCCATTGAGGAGATGAAAAACCGCAGGGCAGAACCGCAGAGCAATCCGCAGGTAAAACCGCAGGTATTTTGACCTGCGGATTTTACAAAATCCGCGCGGATGAATCCGCACCTAATCCGCTGCGTGTGCACACAGCGTAAGGCTTGTGCCTGAATACTTCTCTTCATGTAGTGTATATTTAGATGTATGTTTATGTTTCTGTATATGTTGTGGTAGATCGGCTCACTCGGCTGCACACGGAGGTAGACATGGGTACACTGCAGCTTTAAGAACTTCCTTTGGTTTATTATAGGCAGCATAAACCAAGGTGTAGTGAAGCAAATACAGCCCTCTGGGCAAAAACAGGAAAACACAACAAAGTGGTGGCAGAAAACACAGTCCTTCTGAGAGCGGGGTTCCTCCCGCTCACTGCTAGCAGAACACACATGGTTCAGGTTTTCGCATACAACACATGCATAAACACTTTCCTGGAGTGCTTCCTCTCCAGGCACACTGAACACTGCTGCCTTTGGAAGCCAAGTACTTAAGCATGTGACCATGCGACTCCTTCATTATGTGACTGATCACATGATTGTGACATCACACAGGTCCTGTCAGGCTCTGCAGGTGGAGATAAGGTGGACATCCTCCCACTTGCTCTTTGAGTGTCCACATAAAACCAGCCCATTTATGCAGCTTTAGTTTAAGCCTCACAACACTTTAGAGTGCTGGATGAAAATTCTCTGAGTTTATATCACTGCCGCCATTAAGCATAGTGACACATATCTCCCCTCCATTACGTTACCAGTGACTTTGTCACAATGTGTATCTTTATATAATTCTGTGAATAGATGTGTTTATATACTGGTGTGTGGGGCAGCACCTCAGCTCAGACGGTAGCTGTGCCGTCCAGCTCCATTTTCTTGCAGCTTGCTGTGAATTCTCGTCCCACCAAGGACAACATCTGCACAGAGTTTATATTTTCTCCCCCTGTTTGTGTGGGGTCTCCGTCTCCACGCCAAAATATACTGATCAGTAAATTATATTATGCGTAATGCCTAATCAATCAGTAAAGGTCAATGGAGCAAAATTATTTGAAAAGCTAAGAGGGTGGGGGGGTCACAAACTTTTTTCATTGCTCTATTATAGGTTTCTTTAGAATCGCGTAACTGGCATAAATTCAGATTTATCTCTAGCTGCCAGATATTTACTTATGGTTGCATGCCCTCCCTAGGTTGTGGACCTCCATGTGTGGTCTTGGCCCCCGTGGGGTTCTGCACTAAAAGTCTCTGACAAAGTGAGTCCATGGCCGGATTACTAGCATTGATCTGTTGGCCTCTGTAGTTGTTTGCTGAGATGCCCTGACAAAGTTCTGCATTTTTAGGCATTTTGAAAAATGGTAGAAACAGGGATTGTATTGGATTACTCGAGCTGTGCTGATTGTGTATGTTGGATGAGGATCACATGGATTTTTGGGCACTTGATGCTAGTCTTTTCATCTTCCCTTTAGCCATGTTGCATTAGTCTGGTCCTAACAAGGAAGGATGAGTGACACATAGTTTAGACATTTGGAACAGAGCTCATAGAGGCATCAGCTTTTCTTTGCCATTCAGGTTTCAAGGAAAGATGGGTGGTCATTGTACTGCTTGGACAGATCATGTTTATGCAGCGACGTTGGCACGGTCGAGCAATGGAGGCTGTAATGTCAACTGGAGCTGTAGAGAAGTAGACTACAAGGAAGCCACCAATGCAGAATTGAATAATCTGCATAGCAGAGAAGATTTCATGAAGAGACAGAGCTCAGAAGATCAGAAGACTTACTATACTGATGTAGCAGAGTTGAGTAGATGAAGAAACTCATAGTAGCAGAGACGAATTACATAGCAGCACTGAATAGATATCTTACGATTCTGTGGCTGCAGAGTCGTACAACGGAAGCCACCGGCAACAGAGTCCGGCTCCGGATGCGACGGACCGAGATGTCCGCCGCTGAATACCGTCATTTTAATGAAAAAGTTGTGCTCGTTGCACCTGGCAAAATATTACGGAGGGACTGTTCCGCTTCCCATTAATACTCATGCCCCACTCTGTGGGAAGGACACGGCCGGACGACCAAAGTGAACGTTGAATATATTATTTTTTGCTTTTATTTTTGTTACACCTGTTGTGCCCCTTTTGCTGGTAAAAGCAGACTGACTGGACGGCCTGGACCATGGGCCATATCTAAAATGTGTGTTTTCCTTGTTTATGGGAAAGCCTGCTCCCCTTAAGGAAAGGGGGAGCTCTGCCTTCAAGAGACTGAAGACTCTGGAAAGCTTGCTCTCCTTAAGGAAAGGGGGAGCTCTACTTCAGAAAGACTGACGGCTTTGAAAAATGGGCCGTATTTTTGTATATATTGATGGACTTAACCTGGAAGATTGTGAGCCAGGTTTGTACTTTTTAAGTTGTTTTACGTACAGTGTAAATTTTGTGGTTTGTTTGGTCGGGACGACCAAATTTTAGGAAAGGGAGGATGTAAGGGATTGAAGAAGAATATCCCTTTAATGCCACCTCCCCGTTGAGGAGTTCTAATGTTAATACGTGTAGTAAATAATGTACAGATTTTATGATGTTTCGGTGTTGGTACACTACGGTGTATTACCTTTTTTTCATTGGTACTGCCACATTATGTGTTACCATGATGTATTAAATTGTGTTGTATGCCATATTATTTCCCTTGTATTAGTTTAGGGTAAGCCAGTGTATCCTTCGGGTTCAATAGTGAAGGACACTGTTAGCATATAGTTTCATAGACTGGGTAAGTGTAGTTCTGTTGTGGGCCACTAGATGGGGGTATACTAGTGGGCCTTGTTAGGTACAGTTGATAGATAGTTTATATAAGGGTTAATTGTTGGAGGAGCTGCTGTGGGTTAAGTTAGTATAGGTTATAGGAATAAGTCAGAAGGTCAAGCACGCCCAAAGTGTCCACAAGGGCTCTAGGCCCAGGACGCAACAGCTGCATAACGTTGTGGAGAAGCAGAAAAGCACAGGCACAGTCAGGTGGGCTCTGTATGGGAACGGACCACTTGTGGAAATTACAGTTTGTGACAGCAGCAGGAGCGGAAAGGAAAGAGTGGTCCTAGAGTCGTGCAGGGCGCAGAGGATTCACCATGTGGCAGATCTTAAATAGGGCTAAAGCCTGCAAGTCTGAGATGAAGCGGATGAACGGGATCTCCTATGTATTGAGGTCTCACTGGAGTGATTCTGCGGTACCGCCTAGGGCGCTACTACCCCGGAATGTGCGTGAGGACGTAGAAACTAAGCAAGGGAAAGTGCAGGAGGAAGGCTGTGTGAACGGGGCTGTTGTAGAAGGAAGTAAAATCGTTGGTGTGGCATCAGAACCGGTATCTGTGTCCGTTATTTCAACCCTGAGCACTGGAACCAAGAGTGCAGGAGCTGTGCAACACCGCTGTGGAATCCCTGATGGTGGACCAGCATCTCGAACAGGTACGCCGGTAGAAGCTGATGGTTTGTCTGTGGGAGGAGGTCAGGACACCAGAGCCCCGGTGTCCTTGGCTACGACTACCGCCCTGGCCCCCTCTTACATCTATATAACCCGACCTGTAAGAGAAGAAATATAACTTTTATTATGCTCATTTGCGGGGCGGTCAGGTCTGATGGGTGTCGCTGGTCTTGGTCCTGCGCTTCCCATCTTCTTATGATCGCTGCCCTCCTGCTTGCTTCATGTGGATGACGCGACCCTGCATCGTCCACGCAGGCTTCCCGGTATCGCGCTTCTACGCAGGCGTACTTCACTGCCCTGTTGAGGGCAGAGCAAAGTACTGCAGTGTGCATGCGCCGGGGCTCTTTGACCTTTCCCGGCACCTGCGCACTGCAGCACTTTGCTCTGCCCTCAACAGGGCAGAGAAGTACGCCTGCAGCGGAGCACGGTGCCAAGGAAACGCATTATCCACATGAAGCAAGCAGGATGGAGGCATCACAAGAAGAAGGGAGGCACCGGACTAAGACCAGCGACACTCATTGGACCAGACTGCCCTGCAGGTGAGTATAATAAAAGTTATTTTTCAGTTCTTCCGGGTCGGGTTGGAGGCAGATATACAGCATTATAGAATATTGTATATCTCCCCTGAAAGGTGATGGAAGTATCTTATAAATTGGGTCAAAAGTATAAAGTATCTCCTATCTAATTACTAACTCAACCTATCAAGAACTGGAAAACTCTTTTTTTAAAATAACAATACAAAAATCTTTATTACATATACATTAATAAAATTAAAAAAAAACATAAGGGTTGCAAGGTAGTACATTATAAGACAACACATGATCCACTCTAGTGCAGATATGGCATGAATTCATACCTTACAGGATGTTGTTTTATTATATTACATAGAAGGTAAGTTTCCTTTGTAGGTCATATACTATGTCTTCATATCAAACATATACATAAAACTTCAGAAAATCTTTAAGCATAGACTATATAAAGTTTTGTAATAAAAAATATTTTTTTTATTTTTATATAGAATCATAGAGCTGCTTGTGCAGAATGGTGAAAGAACTATTTATTGGCAAAGAAGGGAAGGGAAGTTTATTCATCCCAATATATAAAACTCATAAACAAAAATCAGTTGTACTCAGAAAAAAATCTATTTTTTTTTTTATAACTAACTATTGATCTGCCATCTAGTGGTAAGTTAGGGAATAATATCCCACTTGAACATAACCGAGCAGTTTCCATCTATGCCTTATAGAAAGTCCTATATGTGTATTGTGGATGGTGCCGAGCACTACAGTCATGGCCAAAAGTTTAGAGAATGACACAAATATTATATTTTCACATGATCTGCTGGCCTCTGGTTTTTATGTGTGTTTGTCAGATGTTTTTATCACATACAGAAATATAATTGCAATCATATTATGAGTAGCAAAAGGTTATATTGACAGTTAGAATGAGTTAATGCAGCAAGTCAATATTTGCAGTGTTGACCCTTCTTCTTCAGGACCTCAGCAATTCTCCCTGGCATGCTCTCAATCAACTTCTGGATCAAATCCTGACTGATAGCAGTCCATTCTTGCAAAATCAATGCTTTTATTTTGTCTGAATTTGAAGGTTTTTGTTTGTCCACCCGTCTCTTGATGATTGACCACAAGTTCTCAATGGGATTAAGATCTGGGGAGTTTCCAGGCCATGGTCCCAAAATCTCTATGTTTTGTTCCCTGAGCCATTTAGTTATTACCTTTGCTTTATGGCAAAGTGCTCCATCATGTTGAAAAAAGCATTGTTGATCGCCAAACTACTCTTGGACGGTTGGGAGAAGTTGCTCTTGGAGGACATTCTGGTACCATTCTTTATTCATGGCTGTGTTTTTAGGCAAGACTGAGAGAGAGCCCATTCCCTTGGCTGAGAAGCAACCCCACACATGAATGGTTTCAGGATGCTTGACAGTTGGCATGAGACAAGACTGGTGGTAGCGCTCACCTGGTCTTCTCCGAATAAGCCGTTTTCGAGATGTCCCAAACAATCAAAAAGGGGATTCATCAGAGAAAATGACTTTACCCCAGTCCTCAGCAGTCCACTCCCTGTACCTCTTGCAGAATATCAGTCTGTCCATGATGTTTTTTCTGGAGAGAAGTGGCTTCTTTGCTGCCCTCCTTGAGACCAGGCCTTGCTCCAAGAGTCTCCGCCTCACAGTGCGTGCAGATGCACTCACACCTGCCTGCTGCCATTCCTGAGCAAGCTCTGCACTGCTGGTAGCCCGATCCCTCAGCTGAAACACTTTTAAGAGACGGTCCTGGAGCTTGCTGGTCTTTCTTGGGCGCCCTGGAGCCTTTTTGGCAACAAGGGAACCTCTCTCCTTGAAGTTCTTGATGATGCGATAGATTGTTGACTGAGGTGCAATCTTTCTAGCTGCGATACTCTTCCCTGTTAGGCCATTTTTGTGCAGTGCAATGATGACTGCACGTGTTTCTTTAGAGATAACCATGGTTAACAGAAGAGAAACAATAATGCCAAGCACCAGCCTCCTTTTAAAGTGTCCAGTGGTGTCATTCTTACTTAATCATGACAGATTGATCTCCAGCCCTGTCCTCATCAACACCCACACCTGTGTTAATGGAGCAATCACTGAAACGATGTTAGCTGGGCCTTTTAAGGCAGGGCTGCAATGATGTTGAAATGTGTTTTGGGGGGATAAAGTTAATTTTCTAGGCAAATATTGACTTTGCAAGTAATTGCTGTTAAGCTGATTACTCTTTATAACATTCTGGAGTATATGCAAATTGCCATTAGAAAAAATGAAGCAGTAGACTTGTAAAAATTAATATTTGTGTCATTCTCTAAACTTTTGGCCATGACTGTACAAAATGAAATATCAAATCAAGTGAATATACCTCTTGGCAGATTTAGTTAAAGGTACATCAAAAGAAGGACATTCAAAAGTGCATTTAAAGATGCTCCAATAGTGCAGGGTACCCATCATAGCAAGGCACACGGAGGGTTAAGTAGACAGTATTTACCAGTAATTCTGTAACAGTGGACCACGTGTAGAGACCCCTTAACGCGTGTCATGCTCGCCATGTCTGTTATGTCCGCCATGTCTGTTTTGCCTCATGACCCCTGGAGTGGTGTGCACGCGCATCTCATGTCTGCTGAGCTGCAAGATGCCTGCGTTTCTGCTTTTCCCTCTGTGATCTTCTCGTCATGTCTGAAACCTTGATCATGTGACGTTTCCTAAGATCCTGCACTGTCTGGTTCTGCAATCATCTCGTCATGTCTGAAACTCTGATTATGTGACCTTTCCTAGGATCCTGCACTGTCTGGTTCTGCAATCATCTCGTCATGTCTGAAACCTTGATCATGTGACGTTTCCTAAGATCCTGCACTGTCTGGTTCCGTGATCATCTCGTCATGTCTGAAACCCTGATCATGTGACTGCGCTCTGTGATCCTGGAGCATCTGAACTAGGAAGGTCTCCCCTGGTCCTGACCCGGAAGAGGAGGTGCTATGCCCTATATTAGACCGCCCCTTCCTATGCTCAGGGCCTCAGTCTTTGCTTGCTCTGCCTCGCTCTCTCCTATGGTGCTCTGTAGTGCTCCCTGGCACACGCACCATCCCTCCTTTCTTTCCTTTTGTGCTCTTTTCTATGTCTAGTCCCCAGGCTCTCCCTTGGCCCGGCTCAGGGCTTCGGCCTATGCTCCGCTGCTAGCTCTGTTCTTGCTGTGACCTGATTCCGTGTTTCTGCCTATGCTTCCGTCCCTGGTTCCGTATACTGCCTAAGCTCTGTCTTGTTTCTCGTCTTGTCTTCCCTTGCTCTGTTTCTTCGTGTGCCCTTTGCATGCGCCTGGCCTTCCAAGCCTCCTGTTTGTGCCTCAGCCGTGCCTGCCCTAGCCGTGCCCGCCTGCTTGTGCCTCAGCCGTGCTCGTTGGTCAGTGTCAGCTGTGTCGCCTGCCATGCCTCAGTCGGGTTCGCTGGAGTCTTGCCCGTCTGTCAGTGCCGCAGCCCGATCAGCTAGCCAGTGCCCCAACCGTGCCCTCTGTGCTTCCTTGCACCTCACGCTGTTTCTGCACTGTGCTCTACGTGCTCTCTATAGCACGCGCAGGCCTCACCTGCCCATGGCATACCTCCCAGTGCTTCTTTAAAAGTGCGCTCAGGCTTTGCCATGTCCCCTGTCGTGCCCTCTTGCACGCACAGGCCTTAACCCTGTCCTGGAACCCTGACCCTGGCGTGCCTCTCTGCACGCGCAGGACTCTTCCTCGCCTGACCCTGGCATGCCTCTCAGCACGCGCAGGACTCTGTCTCGCCTGACCCTGGCGTGCCTCTTTGCACGCGCAGGACTCTGCTTTGTTACCTTGTGCCTTGGCGTGTCTCTACACACGCACTCTGTCTTACCTTGTGCCTGTCTCGTTTTGTGAACCCTGGCATGTCCCCTACACACGCGCCTAGCCTTGAACCCTGGCGTGTCCCCTACACACGCACCTAGCCTTGGACCTTGGCGTGTTCCCTAACACGCACCATGCCTGGATATCTGACGTGCCTCCTTGCCTGAACCCTGGTTTGCCTGCCGGATGCCTGGAACCTGCCGGTTGCTGCCAGAGATCGTAAGATGGATGACTGCGGCCTGATGTCCGGAGCTGATGCCCGCAGCCTGATGCCTTGTTCATGTCGATCGTTGCCAGCGGTCCGGAGTCCGATGCCATTGTGCCTTTACCTGTACCTAGGTGTGCCACCTGGCACGTACTATGCTATGGACCTTGGAGTGCGCACCTTGCACGTTTTGCTTGTTTTCATGTTTGCACTGAATGTGATCCTGAAGATCTTAATGAAGATACCTTGCACTTACCTCTTGTCTTGTCTTGTTTCCTGCCTGTCCCTGGTCGTCAGACACTCCCGTAGTGTCCCCCTGAGCCGGCCGTCTGGTCCCAGCAGTCGTGGTGGCTCACCCCCTTGGTCTTGCCCCTGACACTCCCTGTACAGGGGGTGGGTTCTCACTAGGTCAGCTCGCCCTAGGTGGGTGGGTGCCACAGCCCAGAGGGTCCACTCTAAAAAGGAAAATGGGCTCAGCAGAAGCTGAGTCCGTCACAACGCGCGTTTGGCCATAGCTTCCTAGGTCATTTTAAAAATAGAGTTCTCCAGTTCTTGATAGGATGAGCTAGTTAGCTAGCTAATAGTAGGGGTGAGTAACGCTTGTTATACATGTTGCACTACCTCAAGACTAAAGCGAGACCAGGAGGTTTCAGCTTCTGATATCTTCAGTATTTTGTGTAGAGCAGCCCACCTGCCTGAGAGTGCCCACATTGTTGAGAGAAGACAAGGATGGCCACTACAGAGGGTAGCAAGCAGGTTTATTCCTGTGCGTAATGTCAGCACCTGCATACAGGGAGAGGATTATATGCAGATGTGGCAAACCAGAGAGGAGCTTATTTGGAACTATGAAAACTTCTACGCCAGAGGAGTCTGAATTGCCACAACAGATGATTGAAGACCAAGGATGAACGAATCTGCCGAAATGTAGGCAGATTCACTTAAATTCAATCATATTCACACACATGCAAATCGAATGCGCATTATTGTGCTCTGAGGTCACGCCAAACCCCTGAGTATAATAGATGTAGGTTAAAAAGCCTTCACCTGTCCAACTGCGCAGTCCCGTTCCAGTCTGGTCATTTTCTTCAGCCCAGTCTTCAGTGACATTACCGGTGCCTGCCATCTTTGACTCCTCTAGCAGTGCCAATCATTAATACTAGGCCTCACCTGATGCCATAACAAGCACTGGAAACACGAAAGGCACCATAGAAGCTACTTAATACCGGAGTCTCTCAGACAGAAGAAGATGACCAGAAGGGGCTGCACGGTGAGGTAAGTGAGGGCTGATTCAGTAGATATTTTGCTCATTTTTCGAATCCCTTCCCTGGCCGACTATTTCACTGGATTCCAACGAAGTGTAAAAAATTGCAAATCTTGATTATTCTAATTCTTCTGTAGAATCCATGCGATTATAACTACAGGAGACTATTGACTGTGTGCAAGGGACTGAGACATGGTAACTCAGTGCTTAGACCACAACAGTGCAAAAATTTGCAGAGAAGAGCTAAAGTACAAAAGGCGAACAAATTCCTTATTCCAGTGTAATGGGGCGTGGGGCTATAATCATGGGCGAGGTATTAACTCCAGGTCCCCTTGCACCCTACATGAAAGACACGGTCCTGGCTGGGTGTATGGACTTGTGCTGTGAAGGTACTTTACCCATCCAGGCCGCATGTTGCTGTTGATTTCGCGTGGCCTGGACTTGATGATGACTAATTTCCACAACGAGACCACCAGTTCACTTTAAACAACAGTACTTTACTCAACAGATCCTTATCATCAACTTTATTCTCCAAATATTGGGCACATACTGTATCTCCCAGCATGTTTCAGTCGTACAGAACATATTCAGACATATCGGCAGTTCCATCTGGATTGTTTCCATTCTGACTGGTCCAGCGAGTCCCACCACAACCCAGTCTAGCTCAACAGTCCAATCCGTAGCAGTCACTTTTCCTTTCCATCTCTATTCTCCTGATAAAGAAGGGGTTAAGGGATTTGGTCACTATAGCCAGATTAGAGTCTTGCGCTCCCAGATGCCTCTTCTCCACATTGAGAGAGGCAGTAAGGGGTAGCCAGTAGTGCTCAAGTAGAGCTCTGCGCTCTCCAAGTCGGCTCAGTTCACGTACCCGTTCGTCTCGATTTTCTACCTTCGAGGCTTGGGGTCTTACTGCTAAAGTCCCGTCCTTCTAAACCTTTTGTTTGGAGGCCACTCCGATAGAAGATCGGTCTTTCCACCCACAGTTATTCCATGTTCCTTCTCTCAGTTAGCATCTCAGGATCACGCTATCTCTGTCCTGATTTCCTTTCCCTCTTGCCACAGAACACCCACTGCATGTGGCCTTGTTGAGCACAAACATCTGCTCTATCTGCAAGTAAGGCCCTGTCTGACAAATGGATCGCCCGCCAGGGCAGTGGGGTACTCGGTACTGGGCCGGTATTTTACTAGGAAGTGTCACAGTAGCGGTGACCCAGTCCGTTGCCCTGGGTGTCCATGTAAGGGAGTGACGTGAGGGAATAAAGTCTATGAATAGATGATTCGTGACGCCACCTGTGGTGTTCGGCAAATGTTAAGCCGACGCTGCAGACAGATCCTCTGGGACAGATGGTGTAGTGCAGCAATGATGTTATAGCCCTCCACAGGCAGGGCTGTAGTCCCAGGGCAGTGTAGGTGGGTGTTGGGAAGGAAGGTGCAGTGTCAGGCACAGAGCTGTAGCAGTGCCGGGGATGTTGCAGCAAGAAGGCAAGGACACAATAGGTTGCAGTTTCTTTACCTTTACTTGGCAAATGCAGTCCAGGGTCCTGAGTACAGACGGCACAGGAGCTGGTTAGCCTGGAAGCAAATCAGGAATCACTCTATCAGATGGGTTGTGCAGTCTCCTTGCTAGCACTCTCTATGAAGTACTCCCAGTACTGAGTTACACTGGAGTTCCTCCTTTCTGATGTTATCCACACTCCACTCGCAGGGCAGACAGCCGTAGCCTTCTATCTCTCTTGGCTCACCCGTTGCTGCTGTGCCTCCGATGATTATGTGGGAATAGAGCAAGTACAGCTTCCTATTCCTCTGGTTTCTGGTGCAGGACCGTTAGTATCTATACACCCTTGGAGACCAGGCTCCAGATCATGCGCTATCACTGGGACTGAGCTCTCCACTTTCCTCAGTCTCCCCAGCTCTTCTCCTCCACGTCTGCACACGAGGCCCTCCTCACACTAACTAACTAATTTCCCCTCCTGGCCCCCAGAGAGAAGCTCTTCCCCTTAGTATTGGTTCAGAGCTCCCTCTGCTGGCGCGGAGTGGGAACTGTGTTGCATGTTATGGTTAACTGCCAGAGAGACCCTTCATTGCTTCCAGGCATGACATCACTCTCCATAGGAGGAAGGCAATGCCACTGTGGCGACCATACTCCTGGGGGTGCCACACTCACTACCAGGAAGTCCTCTCTGATCCTGAAACATAGCCTCTCCAACTCTGGGCTAGTCCCAACACTTACGTCTATCTTACTCTACTGTCTGACTATTACTAACAAAACGTATTACAATTCACATTATAGATTATTGACATTTATCACATCATACATTAAATATCATAATAACATTGGGAACAGGCAATACGTCCATCTCCTTACACCATGGCAGAGTATGAGCTGAACCTTGGATTTTCCATTTGCACTTCTGTGGATCTGCATGAGCATTATTAGCGCCTTGTCATTCATTAGGATTAACCTTTTTTTTTCATACAGATTCTATTGAGATAAGTATCATGTTATTATTTCCAAGGTTGATTTTTTTTTCCTGGATTGGCTTCACAAAATGTTTCCAATGCATAAGAACAGGTTTGCATAAATCCCATCCACACCATACACAAATTTCAGAACAGAATTTGCATCTAGATCCATGAGAAATCCGATCAGTATTATCATAGTGTAAATATATGTTCAGGCGCAGTGTATTGGATGCTGACAATGCTGTAACTACAATGAATGCACGATTTAAAATCCATCATGCATTTGCAATGAAAAAAACTCTGCAGGAGAAATACTGTAAATTTTTGCTTAGTATTTCTTCCTCTGATTTGCAATAAGTGCAGTTTTGTGAACAAATCCAATTTGGAACAAACTTATAAAATCTTAAGCGTGCAAAGGATATTTAAAAATTTATGATGAAAAAAAAAGTAGGCAAAATTGCTAAAAAGGCAATATAAAGCAATAAAAAAAATGCCCCTAAACTAAGAGAAAAATAAAATACAAGCTAAAATAAAACTTACATCTAAAATACAAAATAATACCCGGAAAAAGAGCTTCTTTCTAGGAAATCCACTTGTTCCACATCTCCTTCTGAGATGATATAATCTAGATAATCGAAAAGAATCTCCTCAAAAGAGTAAATAAAAACATATGCCGAGAGCGCCCTCCGGCTGCTGATTAGTGGTGTTTTTCCGATATAGGAAAGGATCTGCAACAACTTAATTTCACAATCCCCTGCACTCTTTGGAGGAGAAGCTGGTGTTGAAGATTTGTCTGAATTCCTTCCATTGAAACTTGATAGGGATAAATTAGTAGGAACGGCGAAAAGTCCAATGACCAAGGAGGTGGTGGAAGTTTAGCTTGGAGTTTGGAAGGGGCTGGACACAGAGGAAAATAAAGAAAAAGGTGATAAATATGTGGGGGTGGGGAATGTATGGGGCTGGGATATATCTGAACACACAGGATTTAAGAGACTGGAGGGCAGCATATGAGCATCTCTTCCTGGGTGGAGATGACTACATCACATCCAATCTCAAGATGGTCCAGGCTGATGTTCCTCAGAAGGTTCCTCTTGGTTCCTGTCTTCACCATCATATTCCAGATAGGTGTTCTTGCTCACCCCCAATGCTTGGACTTTGGACCTCCTTTCAAGCCAGCCAGGCACTTGGAATTTTGCTCCCAGTATCAAGAATTTGGATGCTGCGACCAAGAGAAGGACAACATCATAGCCGAGAAATACTGGACCATCATGGACCACTATGACTATAAGGAGCAAGAACTGTGCGGGGGATACGTCAAGAATATTTTGTGCCAGGTAACTGATCATGCATGAGATTTATGCTGTTTAGGTAGCATTGTGTCGACCTTCGCTAATTATTTTTGTCTTTGCTGCTACAATTTTTAGACTCATGCTCTAGTGATTTTATGAATAAGTACCTTACTGTAGTGTCTATAAAAACCCCATATACGAATTTTGGACTTTTTTAGATTTTACATTGTTTGACGAGATTGAAGGAAAAAATTGCAGGAGGTTCAAGAAGGACCAACCAGATTCTAGGAATCCCATGGGGAATAAACCAAACAAGATTTAATTAAGGTCTTACTTCCATCTTATAGTTATGTCATATCTTTAGGATGTACTATAATATGAGTGAGCCTTTGTATGTATATGTGTGCACTTATGCATGTCTGTGTTTTTGTGGGTGTATTCATGTGGATGCATGTCAGGGTCATTATTATACTGGGGTCTTTTCATTTGGCAGCGGGACATTTTATCCTTTCAGGCACCAGGATCGATGTTTGACTGCTACCTTTGAACCACCTATGGCTATAGCTCTGCCAGTATGCTCCACTAGGATTTTGTAGGACACCACCTGCTCTAACCTTGTGATGCTACATTGTCCATGATGAAATTTCTTAGATGGTGGGTGACCTTACATGTTATGATGGCCTGTGTGATAGCATGTGTTGATGACCCCCACCCCAATGTGATGCATAATAATTTAGAGTACAAGTGCCCAGTGTCTGAATATCAGTGTCATATAGTGATTTATGCCTTATGTGGCACCTTTATTGAGCATTTTATAGCTTTGGAAGTGTGATTTGCCCAAATCATGGCACTGTTATTTGGGCACTGTGCTACATCTTACACAATGACTTGACATGAGTTAAGATGTCATGTGTGGTGGTACTGCCAAGAGCTAACGAGGACCTAATCCTGCCTAAGAGAGTGAGAGGAGTTACTGTAATTCCAAGGGTCTGATGTAGAGCTTGAATATTGGAGTATGGTCTGGAGTATGAATATTGGGTTCTAGGGTCTGAGAATTTTGGTCTGGTTTTGGGCCTTAATATCGGGGTCTGGTCTGGAGAATGAATATCGGGGTCTAGTCTGGGGTCTGAATATTGGAGATTGGTCTGGAGTATGGGTTCTGGGGTCTGAGAATTTCGCTCTGGTTTGGGGCCTGAATATTGACATCTAGTTTGGTGTCTAAATGTTGGAGTTTGGTCTGTCGTCTGAATATTGGGTTCTGAAGTCTGAATTTTTTGGAGTTTGGTGTGGGATCTGAATATTGGGTTTTGGGGTCTGAGTATTGCTGTCTGGTTTTAGGCCTGAATATTGGATCTGAATATTGGGTTTTTGGGTCTGAGTATTGCTGTCTGGTTTTAGGCCTGAATATTGGGGTCTGAATATTGAGGTCTTTTCTGCTGTGTAAATTAAGTAGTCTGTTCTGGGGTCTGAATATTAGGGCCTGTTTGGTGCCTGAATATTAGCTTCTGGGGTCTGGTTTGGGAACTGAATATTGGAGTCTGGTCTGGGGTCTCAATATTGGGGTCTTGTTTGGGGTATCAATTTTGGGCTCTTGTCTGGGGGTCTGAATATTAGGGCCTGTTTGGTGCCTGAATATTAGCTTCTGAGGTCTGGTTTGAGATCAGAATATTGGAGCCTGGTCCGGGGTCTCAATATTGGGGTCTTGTCTGGGGTCTGAATATTGAGCTCTTGTCTGGGGTCTGAATATTGGGTTCTGGGGTCTGAGTATTGTGGTCTGGTTTGGGGCCTGAATATTGAAGTCTGACTATTGGATTCTGGTTTGGGGTCTAAATTTTGGAGTCTGGAGTGGGGTTAAAATATTGGAGGTTTGTTCAGGGGTCTGAATATTGGGTTCTGAATATTGAGGTCTAGTCTGGGGTCTGAGTATTGTGGTCTGGTTTGGGGCGTGAATATTGGGGTCTGAATATTTTGGTGGTCTTTTCTGGGTCTAAATAAAGGAGTCTGCTCTGGGCTCTGAATAATGGTGTCTGATTGGGGCTTTAATATTGGGATCTGGTTTGTGGTCTGAAAATTAGTATCTAGACTGTTGTCTGAATTAGGCCTCTTTCACACATCAGGTTTTCGCCGTCAGGCGCGATCCGGCGCTTTTGACAAAAACTGGATCCGGCGAAATGCAATGCCGGATCCGGTTTCCCCCCCATTGACTTGCATTAGAGCCGGATCGAGCCGGATGGCCATGCGTTTCATCCGGTTTTCGCCGGATCCGGCAATGTGTCGCGATCCGGCGTCTGGAAAAAACGGCTACTGTAACGTTTTTTTTGTCTCCGGCGAAAAAGCCGGACACGCCGGATTTTTTTGGTCTGAGCATGCTCAGTAGCTCTGCCCACAAGACATATAAAAACCGGATCCGGCGTAATTCGTCGAAAAACGGATAGAAAAACGGATGAACCGGATGAGACGGATCCGGTTTTGTCTGTCAAGAACAAGACGGATCCGGCAGAAAACTGGATCCGTCACATCCGGTTTTACAAAACATTTGCCGGATCTGGCGTTCCGGCACGACGCCGGATCGCGCCTGACGCCGAAAACCTGATGTGTGAAAGTAGCCTTAAGGAGTCTGTCCTGGAGTCTGAATACTGGTGTCTGGTTTGAATATTGGAGTCTAGAGTTAAAATATTGGGGTTTGATATGGGCCTCAATATTGGGGTTTGAATTATGGGCTCTGGATTGGTGCTGGATATGAATTTAGACTCTGTTTTTGCATCTGAATGATTTGATTTGGACTAGAGTATAAATAATGGGGTCTGAATTTTGGGATCTATTCTAGCACCTGAATTATGAGATTTCATTTGGGGTATAAATTGTGAGGTGTTACCAGTATTACAAGCCACAGGATAATCAGCATTGGAGTTATTGCCATATGTTTCTTGGTTCTCTTTCGGCCTCAAGACCCTAGCCAGAAGGTTTGAAGCAGTAGGGTACATGGCTGACCAGTGGCTCTATTCAACTCCTGCATGCCCAATCTTGCAGCCATGGGAAAACCAGAGGAGAAAGAGGCCATATTATGTCACATCCTGATAAAACCATATCTTCTCAAAATCAAAATGGCGCCTGAAAGAAATGATCAAATGAAGAGTCAAAGTTTTGAAAAAGGTTGCAGACAACAAGACTTCAGAGACTGTTGACATTCCTTCCACACTACATGTTGTTCATTTAGATGTTCATCTCTTTCAGGAATGTTCTCCATATGCTGCACATTTATATGATGCTGAAGACCCAAGAACACCCCTCATGGCTCTCCCTGGTCTCTGTTTTCCATATTGCTCAGATTTCTATTTTAACTGCCATAGCACCATCTCACTAATGACAGATGACAAGAGGATATTGGAGTCCGCGAAGGACAGAGATCAGTTTTGTCATCTCCTTGAACTACCAGATCCGGACTATTGTTTTCCAGACGTGATACAAAACATGGACTTGAATAACAACCTTGGGGCTGTAGTTGAGGACCAAGAAGGGTGCCTGAAAATGTGTCTAATCGAGGTGGCCAATGGGTTGAGGAACCCTGTATTGATGATCCACGCTAATGATGGCACCCATAGAATGTTTGTGGCCGAGCAGGTTGGTATAGTCTGGGTCTACCTACCCAGCGGTGGCCGGTTAGAGGAACCTTTTCTATACCTGCAGGAGAGTGTGGTGTCAAGTCCATGGCACGGAGATGAGCGGGGATTTCTTGGAATGGCGTTCCATCCAAAATTCCGACAGAATGGGAAATTTTATGTTTATTATTCCGTAATTGATGACGAATATGTGGAGAAAATAAGAATAAGTGAATTCCGGGTGTTGCCCTATGACATTAATAAGGCGGATCGAAATTCCGAAAGGTAAACAAAACTGCATTGTATACTTGGAGGGGGTCTATTAAAATCAATGATATTGGTCATATAGTGAGATATGGTAATATCTGACCAATACGTAAGAGGTCCATTAACTACCGCCTTAAAATGCAGGATCCCTTTAAGATACATTTTGGAATGATGAATGTAAGACATGTATAAATATATGTATATATTTTTTTTACTTGTTGTACACAGAATTATTTTGGAGGTTGTGGAACCGTACAGAAACCACAATGGAGGGCAAATACTTTTTGGCTTGGATGGATATCTGTACATATTCACTGGAGATGGAGGGGAGCTTGGAGATCCACATGGTGAATTTGGAAATGCACAGAACAAGTAAGAGACAAGAATATTTCCCGTAAATATGGACAATAGGGTATATTTATGGGAAGTCTCCACATTTGCACTGTCTTAGACTCTTAGTCTTAGTTTTAGACATTTTTATGATTATAGCACCCGCACATTCCTAAAATTTGTACAAAAGTAAGAATTGGTGTAATATGGGCCAACATTTTTGAGTTGTCCACCTCTGGGGAAATTTTTTTTTCTTATTACATAAATACATGCATTTGGGGCAAAAAATAAATACGTTTTTGAGGTTTTACTTCGACAGGCTCTTGTTTCCCTGCACATTCAACTTTGATGTGGTCTGAGGTCGTAGGTCAGCTGAGATGAACTCATAAATAGACAGATAGAAAAGTTAGGGATTCTTTTCTTGAATCAGAAAGAGCTCACTGATGGATTCTCAATTAAATCATTCTGAAGCCGAAACTGTCAGCGTGATTTTGTAGTGTAAAGTAAAGACGTGGCTGTAAAGGCGCTGTAATACTGATCAGTCGATCCTGATTAAATTGATGCCTTTGTTGATGAAATCCGCTTTGTGGTTTTTCTTTAATCAGTATTTGAAGTTTTCTGCTGGTTAGCATTCAGTGCACAGGGGCTGGACTGTGCACTGGATCTCCTCCCTGTCTGTGATTCCCCGGCACCTCCGTCTGCCTCCGGTCTGTTAATGACAAGTCACTGCTGAGATTTCATACAGACGACGCAGGTCATTCACAGATCGGAGGCTGGCTGAGGGGCCGGGAATCACAGATCCAGGAGGAGATCCAGTGCACAGTCTGGCCCCTGTGCACCAAAATCTAATTAGCAGAAAACTACAAATGATGATTAAAGAAGAACCACAAAGCCGATTTCTTCACCAAATGTATCAATGTGATCTGTATTACAGCGCCATTACAGCCATGTCTATACTTTACATTACTAAATCGTGCTGACAGGTCCTGTTCAAGTAAGCAAAAATTGTCCCCAAAGTCAGACAACCACATTGTCATTATAATTTGCATTGTGCTCCAAAATTAATAATTGAAATGCACCAAAAATTGGGGACAAAAAAGAAAAGTGAACAAAGCCTCTGCAGCAACATGGAAGCGATATGAGAGACGTTGAGAAGCAGCGTATTACGTGTATATACATCAATCCTTTCCAGTTTGGACGTGGTATAATTTGTGGTTCTACATTTTGTCAAAAACTAGTAAAAAAAAGTCTAACACTTATAACATCTGTATATACAGTACACACATTACCCACCATTCACAATAGGTGATGTCACAGCTCACCTCCTCCTCTTCCTGTACAATAACTAATAACACCTCTATATACAGTAGATAACACAAGGCCCACCATTCATAATAGATGTCACAGCTCACCTCCTCCTCTTCCTGTACAATGACTAAGAACACCTCTCTCTATACAATAGATAGCACAGGGTCCACCATTCACAACAGATATCACAGCTCAAGAAGCTGATGATTTAGACGCACTGTTCAAACTCCTAAATCTACGGTCAGAATGCAGGAAGGCACACAGGACCTCCACATTCTTCAGGATCTAGGTGGTCCACATGACCCAGTCTACAGAAGCTGATGGCTTGACTGTCCCGTTTATGTCCATAGAAGTCAGAGAAAAGGGGCCACATGAAAGTTCTTCTCTTCTGTATGTGGTTGTTATGGGTAGTCAGATGGAGACCCAAGGGTTGGATGGGTATCACAATTAAATTTTTTTCGCCTGGGTTTTTAATACCACCCTTAATATGGAACTATTTTTACTCCAAACCGAAGACTTATGACCTTACAATCTTGAATGTTCATTTTGCTTTCTGCTTCTAGAAGCGCCTTGTTGGGTAAAGTTCTCCGGATTGATGTAGATGGTGAAAGAGCTGCTGGAAAACCCTACGGCATCCCACCAGATAATCCCTTTGTTTCAGAGCGTCACGCTGCTCCCGAGGTCTACGCCTATGGAGTAAGGAATATGTGGAGATGTTCTGTTGACCAAGGAGATCCAGAGACTGGGAAAGGAAGAGGGAGACTCTTCTGCGGCGACGTTGGTCAAGGTCGTTACGAAGAAGTTGATATAATTGTTAAAGGTGGAAACTATGGCTGGCGAGCCAAGGAGGGATTCGAATGCTTCGACATAATGCTTTGCCTCAACTCTTCCTTACGTAAGTCACTATTGTATTCCCAGAAACCTTTTTATTTAATTTTATATATTGCACTTGCTTTTACAGATTAAAGAATTTGCACCCTCAAAAAATGAACAATCTCAGAAACCATAAACATACACCTGTAGAGGGATGAAAAAAATAGCATAATAATGTGCAATAAAGTGCGGACGTGCTTAATAGTTCAAATAAAATCCAGGTGCAGAAAAGGGCATTAGACCTAGATGATTCACCCCATAGAATAAGGAACCATTATGGATCAAAACAGCCATATGTGTCATTCTAATTAACTTAGTGCGCATGACAGCAGAAAGAGCCAGGTATTAATACATTTTCGCGCATGCACAATAGTGGTATGAAATAACCAGCGCAATCTTTCATAAGGATAAAGGTGGCAGTGCACGTGTGTGCATTCGCCAAATCAAAAGAAATCTTAAAATCACTAAAAGTACACTACAGGTTTATGAAGGAGAATATTAAAGAGACAAGAGCAGAAACACATCTCATTATAAGATTCAATTCATTTTGTACTCCACATTGAGGCCATTGGGTCTCAGTATATTCAACTTTGAAATCCACATCAATTTGTTTTTTTTTAACATTTTACCTGTATCTCCACCTCTTCTAAGGAGGGTGGGGTATATGATGATCTTACCATAGGGTAAAAAAGGAGGGTGGGGGTATATGATGATCTTACCATAGGGTAAAAAAGGAGGGTGGGGTATATGATGATCTTTCCATAGGGTAAAAAAGGAGGGTGGGGTATATGATGATCTTACCATAGGGTAAAAAAGGAGGGTGGGGTATATGATGATCTTTCCATAGGGTAAAAAAGGAGGGTGGGGTATATGATGATCTTTCCATAGGGTAAAAAGGAGGGTGGGGTATATGATGATCTTTCCATAGGGTAAAAAAGGAGGGTGGGATATATGATGATCTTTCCATAGGGTAAACAAGGAGGGTGGGGTATATGATGATCAGTTAAATGAAACTTCAAATGATTTTCGGTATTCCTAAATTCAGTGAAATGTTTAGATTTGGGCAAATCAAGGCGTTTCTTACGAATAGTATAACAATGATGATGAATCCTAGTTTCGAAGTCCCAGATAGTCTCTCCTACATAGCAGAGTTTTCATGGATTTTCAAGTATGTAAATAACATAATCTAAATCACAAGTAAGAAAATGATTTATATATAAAAAAAGTATTTTGGGTCATAGGATAGTTGTTAATTAATGCAACTTAGATAGGGAAAATAGACTTTGCGGGGTTTACCTGAGAGTGGATTGAGTATGCACCTTCAAAGGACCAATATCTCAATGGACTAGTCTAGCATAAAGATATTTAGTTTTTCTATATGATAGAAGAGTAAACTCAACAATGCCGGGCAAACATTTACCCAACATTGACCAGTGTCGTTTGACAATCTTAGCTGTTTAATGATGCTCCATATGTTGAGACAAATGGAATGCATTGCAATTATTTTTTATGTGATTTAGCTGTCAGTAAGGTTGTCAGATCGGTATTCATTTCCTCACATTGATATATCAAAGAACAAGGGTAACCCCTCTCCTTAAATTTATTGACCATGGTCAAAAGTGAAACTTTCCTAACATCTGTATCACTAACTCTTCTATTAACCCGTAAAAATTGACTGGTAAAGAATTAATCATTTTCCTAGGACGATGACTATCAAATATAAAAAGATTGTTTCTGTCAATGGGTTTACTGTATAATGGAGTGGTTAATTGAACATAATTTTGTAAGATCTGTACATCCAGAAAATTGTAACTCCTTAGTGGAATAGGACAATGCAAATTTAATATCTGAATCAAGATTATTAAGAAAATTAGGAAATTCACATAATTCAGAAATAGAACCAGTCCCAAAGGAGGAATACATCAGCTATGTACCTGCACCACCTGAGCACATGGGAAATTTAGGATACATAGATGAGGTTTCTCCTCCAATGACATCACAACCAAATTAGAATAAGCAGGCACCATATTGGCGCCCATTGCAGTACCTCATTGTTGTATGTAAAAATCATCACCGAATAGAAAGTAATGGTTGTACAACACAATTTGAAGTTGAACAATCATGAATTCAAAACTAACAGATGTATATGTTGTTTTATTCAAGCTCTGACTAATTACTGTTAAACCTTTAGTATGACTAAATGAACTGTATAATGAAACTTCATCAAATTAAGCAAGAATGATGTCAATTTTTAATTTAACTGTAATTTACATAAATAATCCATGTCGTCCAAAATATAGGTTGTCGCCCGTCTGGCAAGTGGACCCAAAACTTTGTGCAGAAAAGCATCAATGTTGCTAAATATAGAGTCACTATCTGAAAGAATAGGTGTACCAGGGAGATTTATTAACGATTTATGTATTTTGGGATGTATGTATAGCACAGGAGATATAGGATTATCTACCAAAAGAAAATGGTATCAATCATTAATAGATAATAGATAGATAATATATAGATAATAGATAGATGATAAATAGATAATAGGTAATATATACATAGATAATATATAGATATGAGATAGATAGAATCCTTTATTAGAAGTAACTGATTACAGCTACTGAATTCATTGGACCCACCTTCTGTCACCACCTATGGATATACAGTATATTTTTGAGGCTATAACAATTTTTCTTTAACAGATGATATTCTACCAATTTTTGCTTATGGCCACAATGTTGGCAAATCGGTCACCGGTGGTTATGTGTATCGAGGTTGTGAATATCCAAATCTGAACGGACTGTACATCTTTGGGGACTTCATGAATGGGTATGTTTACAGGAAACGTGAGGAAGGAAGTAAAATGCTATCTAAATCTGCTGAGGAGCAATAGATAAGTAGATAGAAAAAAAATTAAGAAAGATATACTGATAAAGAGAAGATTCAAAAATAAATAAAAAAATATAAAGAAAACTGATAAAGTAATTAGATATATTTGCAAAACATAAATAGAAAAGTCTGAACATGCATAAATCTGACTGAGCGGATGATCCATAGATAAATGAATAGATAAGATGATAGATATAAACAGAAAGTGTAGACAGATTGATACATAGGAAGTTACATATTTGATACATAGATACATATGTGATGATACATACATAAATACTGCAAATAGATGATGCAAAGGATCGATTTACACATAGACGATTCAGTAATAATTAAAAAGAAAAGCAAAGCAGTCATTTGCAATGCAACATATAGATAGACATAGAGTACTGTGCAACAGTTTCAGACAGGTGTGAAAGTAATGCTTCACAATAGTAATGCTTAAAAAAATAGGAGTGCAAATAGTTTATTTTTATCAATTAACAAATTGCAAACTAAATGAGCAAAAAAGAAATCTGAATCCCATCAATATTTGTGGACCCTCCCCCTTTGCCTTCATCATATCACGCTGCTGCAAATGCAGGTAGAAGCTAGCTCCGCTAGGGGACAAAAGAGTGGAGACAGGTCCAGCACACAGATGAAGCAGACCTGCCGTGCAGCAACGAAGCTACCACCAGGTGGAAGCAGAGAAGTCAAACAAGTCAAATCTTAGACTGTAGCGCAGTACCAAAGGAATAAGCAAACTGAGTTTCAGAGACAAGCCAGGTTATCAGTAACGGTCAGGAGCGGATATGCCAGAGACAAGAGACAAAAGCAGGTCAGGGTCCAAGCCAAGTTCAAGTACCAAGATGTCCAGACACAAAGGAGACACATAGAATCGGGACGGGGAGCAGGGAATAACACAGACACGGGTCGAGTCAGGAATAACAACAGGACAAATCAGGGTGAAACAGAGTCAGCTACTCGTGCCGTAGGCAGAACTATAACTGACATCGCCTGCAGAAAGCAGCGGCGACAGATAGCAAAACCTGAACCCATACTCAGGCTGAGAAATGTTAACCCCTGACATGATCAGACCAGGAACATGGAAAGACAGGACTGAAAACCGGGTCTGGATCATGACACATCAGTTCTTCTCGGTCACTTGCACTTAGTTTTCAGATCATCACTTCCTGGACTCCTCCTTCTTAATGACATTGGCTGGTTGTTGGGGTCGTTGTTGTTCTGCTGCAGAATAAATTTGGAATCAGTCAGACGCCTCCCTGATGGCATTACTTGATGTTTAAGTGTCTGCTTGTATTTCTCGGCATTAATCAAGATGTATATGCTGCTGCACTAAGCTTCCTTGGCCAATCACTGATTTTATGGTCCGCGACGTTGCCCATATCTTGGTGTCCTTAATAATGAGAAATACAGCAAGATACTTATGCATCATGTAATACCATCAGGAGGTGTTTGATTGGCTCCAAATTTAATCTGCAGCCGGACAACGACCTCAAACATCCAGTCAATGTCATTAAGAGCGAGGAGTCCAGGAAGTAATGATCCGGTCCCGGAGCCCTGATCTCACATCTGTCTGAAGAGACAGAAGGATCTGCACAAGTCTCATACACAGAAGATCTGGGGTCGGGTCTCCAAGATGTTTTGAACAACCTTCTGTTAAGATCCTTCATAAACTGTGTGTAAATTACAAGTACCTTGATGAACTGATAGAGGCCACGGGCAGTCACCAAATATTGATGGGATGTAGATTTCTCTTTTGGTCATATATTTTATATTTTGTTAGTTGATACAAGTAAATTAATAACGCTTTTATTTCTGAAAGCTTGTTCCTTGCATATATTATATTCTCAGTATTGTTATAAAGGATCTTCGATTCTAAGTTTTTGTGTTGTTCTCCCTGTAGACGGCTGATGGCGTTACATGAGGATGAGACCACCAAACAATGGACCAAACAGGACATCTGTATGGGGGACAAAAACGTCTGTGCATTCCCGAAGCTGATCAACACCTACAGCAAGTTCATTATCTCTTTTGGAGAGGATGAAGCCGGTAATTCCATGTAGTACCACATATAAAGTCACCTTACTATGTGCCCACATACCATGGAGACGTACACATAACATTAAAACCACTGACCGGTGTGGTAAACATAGGCTGAAAATGGTGGGATATATTAGGCAGGTGGTGAACAGTCGAGATGTATTGGAAGCAGGAAAAATAGACAAATGTAGGGATTTAAGCAAATATGATCCCCGAACTGTGAAAAAGTATTGTTCACAAAATTGAAAAGTTAATTACAGGAGAACCCCTTTAAATCATAAAATTTGTTAAAAGCGGTGGCTATCTGCAGGCTTGGACTGTCCCACAGGACAACCGGAGAATCCTCCGGTAGGCTCCTGAGAAGTGCTAATGAGTAATGTAGAAAAAAAAGTGCCATCTTATCATCTCATAAACAAGCTAGCCAAATTAATATTACATAGATGCAAAAGTAGATTTGTTTTCCAAGGTCAGGTTGTTTTTGCATGAAGCTGAACAGTGGGCCTCAAAAATCACCCTTACTGGTGGGTTTTTGCCAACCCAGTCCGACACTAGTTACCTGTCTCCTAAAGCATGACTTTTTTGTTTTCAAATGTATAATTTTTGTAAATTCTCTCTAATTTTCACAGGGGAACTGTACTTTCTTTCCACATCAGACCCGACCTCTTTATCCCCGTATGGGACATTATATCGACTTGTGGATCCTTCTAGGTTTGTACATTTCATCAGTTATTTTTATAGTTTTCCTCACTATTGACACTTTTGATATTTTTTGTCCCGAGCTGTCCGTCCCCTAATGATTGGAAGAATTGGGAAATCCATCGCCCTTCTGTTACCGATTTTAAAATTTGTGCAAATTTTTTTCTGTTCCTTATCGATGTGGTTTTGTAAATCAGGTCACTGTGAATATGTATCGGGACAATGGTTGACAAGTTTTCTTTTTACGCTCTGGGACTTATCAAAAGGTCACATTTTTAAGTATTTCACTTTATTTCACATTCACTCTTCATCTTCTTTAACAAGAGATGTGAGGACATGGTGGACCTCATACTTCCCAACATTCTAAAGCCCACCCCATCCCTCAACCACCAAGAAACACCCCCAAAATGCTCAGGAACTCACAGTTTTTGGTCAAGTTTGCATAAACCCTGACCATTCACAGTTCTGTTCCCATTATTGTCCTGGCAAAATTGGGACTATTGGTATACGATGGACCGTAAATTTATAAGGAATGTGTCGTGAGAAAATTACCTAATGTTTAAATCACACTTTTGTGTCAAATACTCTTTTTATGTTTAATGTTCAGAAACTTTTATTTTCCTACCAGGATTAATATAAAAAAAAACTAAACTAACAATTTTGCAGTTTTCACACCGGCCACAGGGGCTGTTCTAGACTCACACTTTCTCGACTTCCAAGTAGAGTTTTCAGCAGTTTCCTTATCATCAGAGGCAGATTTATAATGACTCATAACTAGAGATAAGTGAACCTGAACTTTTAAGTTCGGGGTTCGTACTGGACAGTTAGTGTCCGGTGCTAAACGCCGAATAAGGACTTCTGTAAGTCTGTGCAATGGTCAGAGTTCTGGGGAAAGTCTGGGAGGAGAGAGATCGAAAGAGAGAGAGAATTTTCCAGCTAAAAGTTTGGGTCCTCATAGTTTTCAATGAGGTTTGGGTTCTGGTTCAGGTTCGGGTACAGTTCTGGTAACCGAACTTTGGAATAAACTTCATGTCCGGTATCAGAACCCGAACTTCTGTGGGCCCACTCAACCTTGCTCATAATACCTCTACGCACAGCTGATAACACAGGATTTACCAATCACAATAGGACAAAGTCACAGCTCACTTCCTTCTCCTCCCTGTACACACACATTAGACAGTTTAAAGGGAGTCTGTCAACAGAAAATGACTGTTCGAACCAAGTACAGGATCTTGGTGTGGTCAAACATTTAAATACACCTTCCAACCTACTTGTTTTCCCTCTATCTCCACTCCCCACCTCTTTTTTGATTGACAGTTCTGGTTTCATAGAGTTAGACAAGTAGACAAATAGATGGAAAACAAGTAGGTGGGAAGGTGCACTTTTAAGTGTTTGGCCACATCATGGAGCCATGAGTGCCTGTACTTGGTTTGAACGGTCATTCTGTGCTGAGACTCCCTTTAATAGCAAAGACAGGCTCGGGATCCGACCATTGTGGCTAATGTTCATGTATTATTTCCTGAAACCACAGGAAGTTACAATCTCAAAAAGCCCCAGTGGTCGGTATGAGAACTGCAAGATTTATTATTTTTATTTTTAATACAGATTGTGATGAGAAAAAAAAAACATTGCCAAAATATTGTTAGAAATTACAATTAAAACATTTTCTGATGACGCATTCCCTGTAACAGTGTCAGACAGCTGTGGCCAAGCTATGTTGTTACGGTTGGTTCATTCAAAAAGGTCACTGAGGGCCTGGATGCATTTCTTAAAAGTAATATAAGTACATGTTCTTGGCCCCAGATACTGCAGATGGATCATCGATCCACAATATTTGGTGTCGGAGAGGAATTTTCCCCCTAAGGCTGGTTTTACACTTACCGTATTTTTTGTGGGCCGATTTTGCGGCCCCAATAGCTTTCTATGGGGCTGCAAAATCGGCACGCAAAAATTCAATGGTACGTCATGTGCCGTACGGCCGTGAGGGCCGTATATATGGCAGTGAAAAAATATTGAGCATGCTTGATATTTTTCATGGCGTATGGACACGGCCCCCAATTAAACCAGAAGTTTGTTTTTGCGGCGCGCCGTCACTTCCGGTTTTGCGGAATGCCATTTTTTTTCTCCATTACTATTTCCATAACATTTTTTGCGGCCCGTTATTGCAGTACAACACAAAAAAATGGGTGATAAGGCCCGCAAAAAATGGGCCGCAATAACGGGCCGCAAAAAATGCGGTAAGTGTAAAACCAGCCTAATGTGGGGCAAATGGTCATCTGCCTCTTGGTGTTTTTGACTTCTTCTGGATCAGCATTGTAAGGTTTTAGGTTGGTCTTGAAGCAGAAGTGTCTTTTTTTTTATCCTTATCTAACGTTTGGAAAATTGTGGCAATTTTTTTCCATGTTGCAAAATCTACATATTTTCTGCAATTTTGCTAAAAAAAAAAAGAGAAATATGAAAGGAGATGGTGGAAACCTAAGCGAACAGGGGAAATGTACATAGCCCCTGATAATAGCTGGCTACCAAGAAAGCGCACCAGTGTGTTATGTTTGCGGTCGGTGAATAGGAACAATTTTGATTAGAACCCGAAGCTGAAAAAATCATGGCATAGCGCACTGAGCTCAATCTATCAGTATGGAATCTGGACTGGAAACAATGATGGCAAATAGTGATGAGCGAACGTGCTGGGATAAGGTGTTATCTGCGCATGCTCGAGTGCTAAACGAGTGACTTCGGCGTGCTCGAAAAATATGTTTGAGTCCCTGTGCCGGCATGTCTTGCGGTTGTTTGAAAGCCGCTACACATGCAGGGATTTTCTATCAAACAGGTAATCCCTGCATGCGTTGTGGGTGTCGAACAGCCGCTGGTAATCGAACATCGTACTCGAGCACGTTGAAGTCACTCGGTTAGGACCCGAGCATGCTCAGATTACACCTTATCCGAGCACGTTCGCTCATCACTAGCGGCGAATTCTCCACGGTGAGAAGTTTTAGAAAGTTGCAGATGTTTTCATTAAGATTTATTTCCATAAATGGAGTCCGGTTCCACGAGAGGCGCACTAAACCGAAGTCTACAAGGAATCTGTTAAGTCATAAATCAGAAAGCAGATCGTTGTTCCGATGCCTGGAGCTGACACTTTATAACATGTCGCCCCGCGCTCTCCCGCCAGCTCGTAGATAGATTTTCAAGACATTGGAAGGTATACTCAAAATATTTCGTTATTACGAGCCCTTCCGTTATCTCCTGCAGCTGTCTGCGCGCACACGAGTCGGAGAGTTTTTGCAAATACAACGGCGTCACAAATGTAGATGGAACTTTGCCATATTTATTTACTTTCCCTAAGTTTTTTATCACTGAGCTCATCGATATCCCCAAAACAATAGCGATACAATACTAAACAACCCTTCACAATAAGGCTGTATTCACACGTTGCGTTTTTGCAGCATTTTTTTTTCTGGTTTTTTTTTTTTTTTTAAATGCAAATTAAAAGTTGCTTTTTACAGTGTCAGCAAAAGCTATGAATATTTCAGGAATCTCATGCACATACTTCTTTTTTTTCCCCCCTGACTTATTTGGAAAATGTCTGCGATTTTGTCATTTGTAACAAGTCAGTTATTTCAGATTTTTTTTTTCTCCATAGAACACAAGGAGGAAAAGCAAAAATGCTTAAAAAGCAACGATTCTTTTTTTTTGCATCGTTTTTGGTGAATGAAACTAACTTTATTAAACACGAGCTGTAGAAAAACGACACATAATCAGCAGCGAAAACACGCCCAAAAAATCAGCAAAACTTGAGAGCATAAAAAATAAAGTTGTAAAAACGTAACATGTGTCACACACACTTTTCGAGACTCTCAAAAACTATGACTTTTTCAAGTATAAAGCTCTTCCAGAAACATTTTTTTGGAGGGAGTGTTTCTTTTCGTGAAGTGGTTTTTGCAGTCGTGCCTATTTTGGAGCATTTTCCATAAAGATCCGCTTTATCAAAGTAATATGAACTTTTTTTTTCCGACCAGGAGTTTTTCAAATCTTAATCAGAAAAAAAAAACCCGCTAAAAAAAATCCTCATATGAACAGTGAAATGTAATTACAATAGGAATTAATAGGAACAGTTTTTCCAATCATTTTTGAGGTATGTGCACACAACGTCTTATTCAGGTGGACTCCCCTGAAAAAGCGCAGCGAAACCACCGTAAAATCAACATAATGCACAGCAATGACAAAATGATATATTTTTTACACCTTTTAACCACTTAAGGGTCCAAAAATCATCTTGTGAAAAAAAGTATCATATACAAGTGATCAAACAATTGGAGATTCAAGACCCCTTAAGAGATCTAAAAAAAAAAAATAAAGTAGAAAAAAAAATAAAAAAATAAAGTAGAAAAAAAATAAAAAAAATCTGTAAAAGTTTAAAATATCCCTCTTTTCCTCCTTCAAGAAAAAAAAGGGTCTCAGAAAATTTCAGCACAAAAAAAAATAAATTTTTACAATTCTGTGATTTTTTTAACCTCTAAAAGATATATAAAACACCTTATAAGTTTGATATCGCCGTCATCATTCTCACATGGAGAATCACGTTTCTAGGTCATTTTTACCACATACTGAAAACCATAAAAACAGAAGCCCAAAAATAATGACGGAATTTAGTTTTCTTTTCTCCATTTCTCCCCACTTGGATTTTTTTCCCCCTATTTTCCAGAACATTTGATTGTAAAGTGAATTATGTCATTCAAAATGACAACTTGTTCTACAAAAAAACCAAAAAAAACAAACAAACAAGCCCTTGCACTGCTGTGTCGACTGAAATAAAAAGCTATGGCTCTTGGAATAAGGGGAGAAAAAAATAAAAGCGCAACAATGTAAAATGGCAGGGTTCTTAAAGGCATACGTTTTTTCAAAGCCATTCTGACATGGATTTTCATAGTAAGTACACCTGCCTCATCAGATAAATAGATCTTTAATTAAGTATGCATTTTGTATTGTAAAATATTGGAAATGATCTACTTTTCAGAGGACCTGCCATCAGGTCAAAAGTGTCCATTTTTTAATCTTATTTTATTACCGTTGCTCCCCTAAGTATTTCGTTTTTTTTGTTTGTTTTTTTTTAATCAGCCATACAGTTCCATAAATATGGGCCTTTTTATTTGGTGCTAATTTTTATGGTCTTTACAATAAGGTGTGGCTCACAGTATCCTCAGGGGCGTGTCTTTAGGCTCCTCTGCATAAGTACCCCGCGAGCCCCGCCCCCTCGGAATGACCATATATAGTAGTACTAAATAAAAAGGCCTAAATTTCTGGAACCGTATGGCGGACATAAAGAAGAAAAATAAAAGAGTAAAACTCCGGGGGAGCAACGGGAATAAAATAAGGACAAAAACTGGTCATGTTTGACCTAGTGAGGTCATCTTTGAGGTGTTCAGCTGCAAAATCTCCTGTAATGTTACAAAAACTTATTTGATTTTGTCTCTTATATTTCTATGAAAATCGGAAAAAAAAGCCTCATCTCTGCAGAAGGCCTCCACTGATCAGAGGCCTCCACTGTTTCGAGGCATCCTGCTTTATTTAATGTGTTCCTCCTGCTATAGTGATTTCCAGGCAGTTTCAGAGAATCTATAACAAGGCTTCAATTACGTTCTCTGGAAATTCAAATGGTTTCAAATCACTTGTCTTTGTTGAGAAATACATACAGATGTTTTCAGCCATGATTTGTCATTATGGCCGTCCGGCCTCGTACCGAGGGTAGGAACATTAGAGCCGGTTCTGATAGTTGTACCTGTGTTTTCAGTGTATAAAGTTTTAGTATCCTTTCCATTCATTTATTTTAGGAGAGCGCCCCCTGGAAAATGTACCAATAGTCCTGCGCCAGTGAGGATAAGAAGCAAAGTGGTTCCATTGGTCCCACGTGAAAGTAAGTAGATTCCATGGAAGAGAGTCGTAGTCATTCTTTTTTAAAGGACCCTACCAGAACTAAACATTGAACAAAAAATGAAATAGTTAATTTTAAAAAAAAAATATTCTAGTTTAATTTATTCAGTGAGCATCATGTGTAGAAACCCCGGCACGAGGTTATTAATGGGCGGTCATCTGTGGATTGTTCTGCCGCACTGAATGCGCTTGGACACGTAAATCATCAAGATCCTCTGCTGGCAGCTTCTGTACAATCACCGACCAATGATGTCTCAGATGTATTTGATGGGAGACAAGTCTGGAGACGCTGTAGTCCGATTAGGCCACACGGGCTGCTCACAGTAGTACAAGCATCATGCAGCCTGGCATTGTCGTGTTGAAAAACGGCTCCTGGGACACTTTGAAGAAACAGCAGCACCACCGGTTTCATGATTGATCCATTCTGTACCTGCAAGTGAAACTTCTCAGACCAAAGCTAAAGCATCAAACAGAGTCTGCACAAACCATCAGAAAACTTTTGAACTACACTGTCCTACGAGCCAGGCGTCCAGATACAGAGTTTGCATTGACTGGGTTAGAAGATATCAAAGTGTGAAGCAGGACAGAAATGGAGGTCGGTCATCTACAGCTGTGATTTCTGCTTTCATCTTGGATGCATTGATAACCGGAGAATGGTCTGGAGACCATGTGGGTGACGCCATGAAGAGGCCTTCATGAGGGAACGTCACACCGGTCTTACTCCAGTGATTATGGTATGGGATGGCATAATGTATGGTAGCCGGACCCCCTGTAGGACCCCTCATTCCATGTACACTAACAGCTCAGCGTTACATTGATTGGGTGGAAGAACAGAGGTGCTGCCATTTCTCAAAAGTATCTCAGGAGACCTTTTTTCTACATAACAACAACAGGTCGCATGTTACTCGTGCCACTGTGAGCAGCCTAAATGGCCTAAATATGCTACTATGGACTGCAGCGTCTCCAGACTTGTCTTCCATCGAGCACATTTCGGATGTCATTAGTCAGAGATTACACAGGAGCTGCCAGCAGTGGATCTTGATGATTTGCTCAAGTTCATTCAGCGGCAGAATTTTCCTCAGGTGACAATCAATAACCTCACTGATAGGAGTCGAGGCTTTAAGTGCCGGGATTTCGCCATGTGGCACTCATACTCCATACTGAATAAATCGAGACATACTGAAAATGTTATTTCTATTTTGTCAGCACTTGTATAATATTAACATGTCTATCCATCCTGTGATTTCCACAATTCTACCACTTTTCCTTCTCGGTGTTGCAATTTCAATTTTGAGAAGCATATATAGCAGCACAGTGGCTCAGTGGTTAGCACTGCGGCCTTTCAGCGCTGGGTCCTGTGTTCAAATCCCAGCAAAGAGAATGTCTTCAAGGAGTCTGTATGTTCCCCCTGTGTTTGTGCGGGTTTCCTCTGGGGTTTTTCCTCCTACATTCCAAAAACATACTGATAGGGAATTTAGAAGGTAGCAGTGCAGTCTGTTTCCTCCCCTGGCCTGGGTTTTCCAAGTGGCCTATGGCCACAGGTACTTTGTAAAAACCCCTGCAGCAGAGAGTTGGGTGTGTCAGTCATTTTGCAAAACTGTAGAGCAGAAGGCTCTGCCATAGCTTCAGACTGTGTGAAAGCAATACGGGGAGTTAAGCGGAGCCAAAAGGCCTGGCACCCCTCAGCATACACAGCAGTGCAGTTGCCCACGGTAATCGGTCCTAGTTATGGACTATCTTGTTTCCCGGCTGCGATCCGGAGTATCCTATTTACTTTCTGTTTTGTGAGTACGCTGACTATTAAAAGAGACTTTGTTTTGAACTTTCCTGGGTCACTGCCTGTCTGTCACACTGCACCAACCCCGCTGCACTACAATATATATATATATATATATATATACATATATACATTCATACAGTCTCCTCAATTTCCCTCAATTTTGGACACCCTTTAACCAATCATATTATAGAATGACTGCAGCAGCGGTAGTGTTCTTCTTTGTTGAGGCAGTGACCAGTTTACTCATCTGATGATGTTAGGATCCCATACACAAATTATGTCGGGGAATATAAGGATCGGGCAGTTGGAATACAATCGCCGATCCTCTTGTTTGGCAGGAAGATAAGTCGCTCCCAGCGGCTGTATCATAGAGAACTAAGGAACATTTAGCCATGCTGGGGTGTATTTGGGAAATGAAAGAAATAGCTGTCAGCTGAACGATTCGACAGCTAGCTAAAGTGAATGGCCAGCTTTTGTCCGGCCAGGATTTCGTGTGAGCAGCAGTATCAGAAAATAGTGTTAGAACATGAAGTAGCCAATTGAGAATGATGACAGGAGAAGAGTAGTGTGTTGATGTTGTAAAAAGAAGTGACCAGTTCACTCATGTGATTATAGGCACGTGCCACAGTTCATAGGCAGCATGCTGGCACATGGGCAGCACCGTGGCTCAGTGGTTAGTAAGGTTGATTTGCAGCGCTGCGTTCCTGGGTTCAAATCCCACCAAGAACAACATCTACAAGGCGTTTGTATGTTCTCCCCATGTTTGCCTGTGTTTTCTACTGATTCTTCAGTTTCCTTCCACACTCCAAAGAATAGGGATATATAGGGAATATAGATTGTGAGCCCCATTACAATAATAAAATGTAATGTTGGGAACTGAGATAAGTCAAAGATTGAAAAATAGATCATGGAAGAACTAGAGTCCTCCAGCAGCTTAGTTAATGCAATTAGTCCTCTTCTGTGATTATGTAGTGACAAGTGGGGTTCATGTTACAGGGCAGTGTCCTATAATGGGCAGGGCGTGAAGCCTATGAGATTTCAGGGTTGACGAGTCATATGCACGGATGTGATCTGAGGCTTTGTGCCCACGTAGCGATTTTTAAGCGTTTTCGGCACGAAAATGCTTAAAAATCGTGTACAGAACGCCCCCCATGCATTCCTATGGCATTCCGCACATGCTGTGCTAATGCTGCGCTTTTTTCCGCGGCGGAATCGCATCGCGGAAAAAATCGCAGCATGCTCATTCTTTTGTGCGGAATCGCAAAGAATTGCCGCGATTCCGCACCCATAGGAATGCATGAGAATCGCTTACTTCCCGCACGTGGCTATGCCCACCATGAGGGAAGTTAAGCGTCTCATGTGCGGTTGGTACCCACGGTGTGGAGGAGAGGAGACTGTCCTCCAGGCCCTGGGTACCATACCCCTGTAAAAAAAGAATAAAAAATAAAAAATCGGGGTATATTTACCTTCCGATGTCCCGCGCTGCATTCCCGGCCTAGCGTTCCCAGTAATGCCTTGCGGCAAGGTCCTGTGATGACGTAGTCTCGCGAGATCGCTATAGTAACGCGAGACTACGTCATCACAGGCATCGCTGGGAACGCTGAGGCCCGGGATGACAGCGCGGGACGCTGGAAGGTAAATATACCCCGATTTTTTTATTTTTTTATAGCATTTTAACATTCTATCTTTTACTATTGAGGCCGCATAGGCGGCCTCAATAGTAAAAACCTGGTCACACTTGTCAAACACTATGTTTGACGAGTGTGACCAACCTGTCAATCACTTTCCAAGCAATGCTTCAAATCGCTTGGAAAGTGCTTGAACATCGCACGCGAAAATCGCGGCAAAATCGCGATCATAATCACGGTAAAATCGCGGTGAAATCGCGCGGAAAAAAACGTGCGATTTCTGGGAAGGAGTCCGGTTTTTAGTGAGCGTTTTAAAATGCTACGTGGGCCCACAGCCTAAATCCGATATTAGTAGGAAGGTTCTGTCATCGATTCCCATGCTGAAATTTGTTAGCATGATTATCCTCAGATGATTTTCAAGTTTATCACTTTACAGTAAACTGATTTATACTGACATTTTACTATTTTCCAGGGACTGTTCTTGAAATACTCAGTGAAGAAACTAAGCCAGCAGTCAAGAAACCCTTTAAGGTAATTCCGAAACAACAGAAAACTATCACTAAAGCTCCCATGAAGGCCACTACACCAAAAAACCCCATTGCAACTCAACCTTCACCGACTGAGGTCATAAAGAGGTCTACAGAGATGACTCTCAATGAGATAGAATCGACTCAAGAAGCAGAGATGTCCCCTGTGACTACTACCCAGCTACCATCTACCAAGGACAGATTAAAGAAGCTTTTAAAGCCTACCAATGTTCCAACATCATCAACTAAGGATAAGAAGCTAATTAAAACTAAACAAAAGCCTACACTTGCCCAACAAACAAAGAAGCCTTACAAGGATGTGATCAAGAAACCATCTCTAACCAGACAACCTAAAAGGCCATCTGAGAAGCTGTTGACTAAACCACCATACGTTGAGCACATACCGCTCAATATGGACACAGTTAACCAGCCATCGGTGACCAAAAATAATTTATCACTTTCTGAGTCAGATTTAAAAAATCTTACACGCACTAATACCTCCAAGAAAGTCAAACCAACTAAAAGTATAAAGCATGAAGAAAAAGATAAGAAATCAAAACAATACGAACTGAAACCAAGTAAATCGAAAGTCGATAACAAAGAAAAAATTGAAATCTTCATGAAGGTTAATAATCAAAAACAAAAGAAAACAAAAACAACAACTAAACCTGCTGTACTGTCTTCGGGAGAAAACAACTTGGCATTTTTCCCGAGAAAGAAAACAAATAAAAGAAACACAAATAATACAAAAACTGACAAGAGAGAAGAATCCCTGACTTGGTCAACAATGAAGCCAGTTGAGGGTTGGTTGACTACACCTTCACCCAGTGAGGAGGAAAAGCCCCCGGTAGCCATAGTGAAACAATACTCAATAACAGATAATATCACACTGCCTTCTTTAAAAAAATCTTTTCCTGCCAAGACCTCAGAGAAAGTCAAGCCTATAAAAATTCTAAAAGGAAAAGATCTCAAAATCTCAAAACCAGCTACATCTCAAAAAAAGAAACCTCAAATTGTCGCAATCAAGGCAAAAAATGGAAAAAAGGAGAAAATCAAAATCCCAAACAAGAAAAGAATTAACACAACACCTCAACCCACTGAGGCATCCTCAGCACAAATTAATTTTGAAACGTAATTCCTTCCTGGTTGAGCATACACTACCGATAGGTATGACCTCCTTAAACTTACAGTTTTCTGTAAGTGCCAGACATGGAATTTGCTCCAATCCCAGCTGTATAACCCCTTAGATGCTATAGTAAATCACGGCTAAAGCATCTAAGCGGTTAGATAGAGTTAGAGGATGTCATCCGGCACAGGTGCATTCGTAAGGAGCAGATGGATATCCATGGCAGCCGGGGGACTAAAGAAGGCCCTCCGAGTCTGTCATCTTTGCTCTTCTATGAGGACCAGCCTCTGACAAGAAGAGAAATATTATTATAGATGTGATCAAGTGGTCAAGTTCCATAGTAGGATTAAAGAAAGTTTTTTTGAACAAAAGGAAAAGTTCCATGTAAGAAAGTACGTTACTTCTCCCTTGTACAAAAAGCCTTAGTATTGGTGACAAAATATAAAACCAACCAAACTACATATAGTTAGTATCGGCACATTCTTATTCTTCTGTAATTAGACTGGGTTCTCAGGTCCCAGCGATAGGCTGTTATCTTTGCAGAATGTTGTTATTAAGTGTTCAAGTTCTCTGCAGTGCCTCCACAGGGGAAATGAATCATTACATAGTTATCATTGACATCAAAGTGTTGACTGCATAATACACAACAGGACAGGTCCTCCAGAGAGACAAAAAGAGGAGGGTCCTTATCCCCCCCTCTATTAGAGGACATATTTCCGGTCCCTGAAGACTCAGAAACTGATCCTGATACAATTTAGAATTTCTAATAATTAATTGTGAAAATAAACTGTTACTATCCAAAAAATAAACATTTAAAGGCATCCTCGTCATATGCAAATGTAACTTTATAGTCTGTTTGGGCGTTTCTTCAGTGTGCAACACCGGATTCAGGAGAACAGCGGCTTTTACACCAGGTGAAAAGAATGATATATTCATGGCATGCGACAGGTCCCCTTTAAACGTACAGCCTGATCTTTTTGTACATAGACTTGTTTTCCCAACTATATTAGTATGAATGTAATGGCCTGTAAATATTAGTAATATGTTTGTATAGATAGATCATTGCTCGTCTGCAGTCATATTTTGGGTAATAAATGTCTAATTTATATAAATGAGTTTGGAATTTTCATTAATGTATCTGATCTACACTGAAAGGAAAAGAAGCCAGAGGCGTAACGAGAGGTTCAGCTTAGAGAAGAGGCGGCGAAACATCTGAGTGGCTCCCTAACTGGTAACCCTCATTATAACTATGGTGGCACACCGTGATTGTGGATATAAGAGAACATCAGCAGATGACAATGCATCACTTCAACTTTCCATGTCCTACATGCCCATATAGATGACTTAGGAGGGTTGATCCCACTCACTTTGAAGGGAACCTGTAATTTCAAAAATACTATTAACCTGCAGATATGGGGTTAATCTGTAGTTTCTACACTTGTGTGGCCGCCGCACTGTAAGTCCGGCAACCTGGAGAAAATTAACTTTTTCCCCTGTGAAGTCTCCGGCTTTCAGTCATAGAGATGCAGCCGGCGCGACTTCCGTCACCGTTGAGTACATAGAGAACAGTGACTGTAACCACATCCGAGCACCGACTGACAGCCGGCTCAGCAGTGCAGCAATACAGAGCCAGTTGTCAGTCAATGCCGGGGGAGACTGGTTACAGCCGTCGTTACTAAAGCTGCTTCGACCGTGCCTCTATGACTGAAAGCTGGAGGCTGCTGGGAGTAATGAAGATCACTTCCTCCAGGTAGCCGTCTGTAAAACACTATTAATCTGCAGAATCACCCCATGTCTGCAGATTAATAGCGTTTGGGTCCATGACAAGTTCCCTTTAACTGTATGTATGTATGTGAAGAGCAGTGATGCAGTACCCATCCCCTGAAGAGGAGAAGCTATGGAACAATGAAGACGCAAGAGAGAATACATCACATAGAGTGAGTGGAGGTTGGGACACAGCCCTGATCTCCCAGGACAGCAGGACAGCTCCCTCGTATTAGAACAGTCAAACAGCATCTGGGAGAGTTTGGAGCTATGAATACAAGCAGAGTTGGACTGGCCCACCAGAGACGCGGAGAATCCTCCGGTGGGCCCTGGCTTCTTCAGGAGGGTTCATAGTGCAAACCTTGAGTGGGGGAGAAAGGTGGGCCCTCAGAATCAAATCCTCTGGTGGGCCCAATGATCTTCAGTCTGATACTGAATACAAGCACACACTGACATTCACATACACTACATGTAGGCATTCCCACATAATGACTACGTACTGTATGTGCTCATAGGGTCACTACACAATATGCACATGTAAGAGGATAAGATTCATTGGATGCAGTGAAGAGCCGGAGGCAGAGGGGTTAACAGGATTTAGTAGAACAGGTTGTTATACATGGAATACTCCACGCAGGGAGATGAGATCAGTAACGGCAACAGCGATATTTGCACACAAACACAATACTTGAGAAAAAGGTGTACGAAAAAGGTAACTTATTGCTTGCAGTTCTTGTTGGGGAAAGGCTGGATTATCTCCCGCCGACATCACAGATTGTGGACAATGTCTCTGGCTCTGTTATGAGGAACGAAAAGCACCGTCTCCCGACAGTGCCGATGTATCCGATTCCGCTTGGCTTGGGTGTGCTGGAACATAGATACAGTCCTTTATGTAGATTCCTTTGGAATGGCGCCGAACACGAACCGTGCACACACTCGCAGGCCGCGGCAGCGTGCGATCCTCTGAAGTAATCTTTAGGAACGGAGCAAGTCGGCTTGTCTGTCACTGTGGGTGGGAAGGAGCCGTCCAGCAAGGAAGGGTCCAAAGACAGCTCAGTAAGGACAGTCAGTTTGCAAGTCAGAACGCTGGGAGATGGATGACATGGAGTTAGCAGTCGGAGCTGTGGGGAGGGAGTCAACCTTCCCCTTGCTCTCCTGTCGCCTTCCCGCTTAGTCTCCCTCGTTCCCGCGCTCAGTCTCTTTTATCTCCCCCACGTCCCCTGCTGTCCAGTGCAAAGGTCCTCCCCTCCCAGAAGAACCTTCCCCCGGCAACAGTGGTGACAGTCCCGATAGTTCCGGCCGCAAAGTGCACCGGAAACCACTGACTCTGTCTCGGCTCATCTTCTTAGACACACGGTGTAACATTCACTCCACACAGGCATGCACGTATGTCTCAGGACTATCTAGGCAATGTGGAACATCTCCTCCACAACGTTTATATTATAAGGAATAACATATATAATTTATCCGGAAGTGTTTGATGCAGTTGTTGATTCAAATACAGGAATGCATAAAAAAGTACAAGTGTAAAATACAAATAACTCTCTTTCTCAATCCTGTGCTTGTCTTCAAAAAAAAGAAAGAAAAAACACCAAAATCTGCCACAAAAACCTCTGATTTCTGCTAAGAAGAAGTTCTTCAATATAAGTGCTCATCACAAGTGACAGGATGGAATCTCAGAAAACTTCAATTTCAGTGTCCCCAATATAGAATTCTTATAGGACATCTACATACGCATATACGTAACTCTGCCCCACCGTAGCACACGTACATAATGTAACCTACTACTCACACGGAACCACACTGCCCGTACATAACCTGGGGCACGGGAGCGGTATTTATGTAGGGGCTTTGGTGTCTTTATTACTGGAGGGGGTCTGATCTGGGATCTGCATTTAGGGAGTCTGGGGGTTCTGTGTAGGGTCTGTATTTATTTAGGGGATTGGTGTTGATGTGTGGGTGGGGGTTCTGTATGTAGGGATGTAGTCTGAGGTCTGAATTTAAGGGGTCTGGTTTGGGGTCTTTATATATGAGGTCTGGCATGGGTTGTGTATTTACAGGTCTAGATTAAGGGGCACAAATCACTTTGCACAGCATTTTTCATCTTTCACCCTCCCAATAATTGCAGCTCTGCTGAACACCCATGTTTGTAATGAATGAGCTATAAGGAGCATTGGTCAAGTGACATCTGCATGGTGGCCGTTCAACCCTCACACTGCGTCACCCTTACTCTGCGCCACCCTTACTCTGCGTCACCCTCACTCTGCGTCACCCTCACTCTGTGCCATCCTCACTATGCGCCACCGTCACCGTGTGCCACTCTCATGCTGCATCACCCTCACTTTGTGTCACCCTAACGCATCACCCTCACTGCGCAACCCGCTCTGCACCACTTTAACACTGCTCCACCCTCACACTGCGTCACCCCCTCTGCGCCACCTTCACTCTGCACCACCCTCAACGGTGCCACTCTCACGCTGCCTCCCCTTCACTCTGCGCCACCCTCACGCTGCGCCACCCTCACGCTGCATCACCTTTACTCTGCGTCACCCTAACGCTACGTCACCCTCACGCTACGTCACCATCATTCGGCACCGCCCTTACTCTGCGACGCCCTCACTCTCCGACGCCCTCACTCTGAGATGCCCTCACTCTGCGACACCTTCACGCTGCGTCCCCCTCACTCTGCACCACCCTAATGCTACGTCACCATCATTCTGCACCGCCCTTGCTCTGCGACGCCCTCACTCTCCGACGCCCTCACTCTCCGACGCCCTCACTCTACGAACCCCTCATTCTGCATCACCCTCAATCTGTGCCACCCTCACGCTGCGTTACCCTCACACTGTGCCACCTTATGTGTTTGAGTCCACTAGACTAGTAGTCCATGCATCCCTGTTCCTCATTTAGAATCATAGAATCATAGAATCGTAGAGTTGGAAGGGACCTCCTGGGCCATCTGGTCCAACCCCCTGCTCAAAGCAGGATTCGCTAAATCATCCCAGTCAGATGTCTGTCCAGCTTCTGTTTGAAGACTTCCATTGAAGGAGAACTCACCACTTCTTGTGGCAGCCTGTTCCAGCATCAAATAAAAGGTCTTAAAGGAATATTCCAGTTTTCGCACCTTATACAGTTTTGTTATAGTTTATTTTCCTCTAAGTTTACAAAATCTCTACTTGCTGTACTCCTTTGTTTAATTTCCAGCATGTCTGGTACTTGATCATTACAAAGCCTCTTCTCACTTGCAAAAGGCTAGAAAACTAATATTATATTATACTATCCCCTACTGGTTTTATAGAGGTTGGCAATAGAGTTCAGAGAATATATTCGGCTTCGGTCGCCAAATATGAATTTACCATATTGCTACCCTATTCGTGTCAAATTTATGTTTGATGATCGGTTCCAAAGGAGTAGCCAGGGTTTTGGTATAGTGGGGGGGGAGGCAAAGCTTCCGAGTGGGCCCCTAACCAGATAACCTTGATTACAACTCGGTGACGCACCCCAATAGTGGATGTAGGAGATGACTGCACCGTTACTGAAAATAATCTCTATATAAAGACCAACATGGATATTACCGCCATATGGTCAGTGGTAAATACCAGTCCTACAAAACATATAAGAGATCACAGCACAGTTATAGATAATGACTTACCGCTGACGTTCTTTCTGATGGAGTTGTTCACTTTTTACGTCTTTTCCATCTGGCCAAGACCGACATGACGACTCCTCCAGCCAGGTCTCGGCTGCAGAGATTAGATCAAAGACACATTTCACTTCTCATATTTTCGGCCCCATCACCATCTATCCCCAACCTGCACAAACTTCTAATCCTACTGGTACCCCAATACTACTGCCGTATGTGTCTCTATTTCTGCACCTGCTGTGTGGTTCTCTGTGCCCTCTAAATTCTAAAGCAACTCTCTAGAATATATTAATGTCTGATGCAAGTGCCCTAGAAAACAGGGCCTACATTTTGCCCCATGGAAAGTATTATTGCCCTGTGTGTGCCCTTTTGATAGTCACAGTAACCTGTCTTCCCCTTTAAGGCTATGTGCACACGTAGTTTTAGGTGCTGCGGATTTTTCCGCGCGGATTTGGAAAAATCCGCAGGTGAATTCTCAGGTCAAAAGACCTGCAGTTTACCTGTGGATTAGCCTGCGGTTTAGCCCTGCGGTTTCACACCTCTGTAGGTAGGTGAGCCGACTGGGGGGTGGTCCACTATTTGCCGCAAACAGACTCAAGACGGAGACAAAGTTGTGTCCAACAGGTCCTCTTTTATTGGCCGTCCTCACGACGACCGCAGTAACATACAGCAGCAGCTTGACACTCTCCACATACAGGCCCGGGTACCTTCGCTTCCTCCTTACGTCTGTATGATGGTCCTCACGGCTCTTTCACTGCAGCTGCCCTAGGCCTACCACTACAGCGCTTCACCTGCCCGAGTCCGCCCGTCTTGTGGTACCCCCGGGTTCTCTCCATCTGCGGCTTCTCTTGTCAGGGCCACCCCCCTGACTGTCTCAGCTGTCAGTCCCCTTTGGAGCTTCTTCACTGTGCTTCTCCTCCTTGGGTCTTCTCTACTCCTGAGCTCCTCTCCCTCGACTAACCGCTTCTAGAACTCTCTGTCTTCCTTTTATCCCCCCTCCTTGGGAATTCCCCCTAGAGCTCTTGTAACCCCACCCCCATGACTGTGCGGTTTCGTAGCCATAAGCTGATAAGTCATAAGTCCTTTTCTCACAGCTCTCTACTGCCATCTTGTGGCCAAACTTCAGTATTACACCCATCTCCCCTATCTCTAGCTGTCTCCCTTCTTTCAATACAACAGTCCACCTAAAGCACACTATCCATTACCTTCCCACAGCAGACAGGTCCGTATGTCAGTCCACTTCCCCTACACTCCTCCTTCCTTTGTCCATTGTCGTCCTCGACAATCTCGTTTCCCTTCTTTGCCGTTCTAAAACTTTGCTACCTTCTTTTTGTCTAGCCATTTGATGAGCAAGCCCTGAACTCTTTTGCTCTACGTAGGGTGCCGAACAAAACCCGGGAGCCTCCATGTCCCGAGTAGCTTATGGCTACTGGCCGGCGCGTACGCCTTTAAGACAATTCCCACTGGTTGGGCCAGGTCCACCCGGACTCCTCTACGGATGCGTTCCTCCCACTTTTCTCACCGTCAGTATTTAGCGTAATGACCGAGGACATTTAACCTTCTAAGTCATAGTCTACTTCCCTCTGTCAGCTTGGGGTGTTTGTGGTACTGGGGACCTGAGTTAGGGACTGCTGTCTGTTTCCATCCTACCTATTTCTTCGTCCAATCAAACTGAATTAGTCATGGTCGGCGTTTCTCTCTTTACACTTAGTACCCTGGGCCTGTTGAACATTTTCATTTTTTTTGTATACATATGACATTTCAACCACTGTACATAGTTATAACTATGCCATGTTTAATCCTACCATTATTATTATTATTATTATTATTATTATTATTATTTATTTATAAAGCACCATTGATTCCATGGTGCTGTACATGAGAAGGGGTAACATACAAATTACAGATAACACTTACAGTAAACAAACTAACAATCACAGACTGATATAGAGGGGAGAGAGGACCGGGCTTACATGCCTCAGGATGGTTGGGAAGGAGACAGTAGGTTGGGGGGTTGAAGCAGCTCCAGTGATGGTGAGGCGGTAGCTCCAGTAGTGGTGGGGAGGCAGCGGGGATCATTGCAGGCTGTAGGCTTTCCTGAAGAGATGTGTTTTCAGGTTCCGTCTGAAGGATCCAAGTGTGGTTGATAACCGGACGTGTTGGGGCAGGGAATTCCATAGGATGGGGGCTATTCGGGAGAAGTCTTGGAGGCGGTTGGGTGAGGAGCGAATAAGTGTGGAGGAGAGAAGGTCTTGGGAGGACCGGAGATTACGTGAGGGAAGGTATCGGGAGATTAGTTCAGAGATGTATAGAGGAGGCAGGTTGTAGATGGCCTTGTAGGTCAGTATTAGTAATTTGAATTGGATATGCTGAGGGAATGGGAGCCAGTGAAGAGATTTGCAGAGGGGAGAAGCAGAGGAGTAACAAGGAGAGAGATGAGTTAGTCGGGCGGCAGAGTTGAGGATGGACTGGATAGGTGCAAGGGTGTTAGCAGGGAGGCCACAGAAAAGGATGTTGCAATAGTCGAGGCGGGAGATGATGAGGGCATGCACAAGCATTTTAGTAGATTGAGGGTTGAGGAATGGACGGATTCTGGAAATATTTTTGAGCTGGAGGCGACAGGAGGTGGAGAGAGCTTGGATGTGCGGTTTGAAGGACAGGGCAGAGTCAAGGGTTACTCCGAGGCAGCGGACCTCTGGTACGGGGGAAAGCGTGATGTTGTCAATTGTTATAGAAAGGTCGGGTAAGGAAGATCTGTGAGATGGGGGAAAAATGATCAGTTCAGATTTGTCCACATTGATTTGAGGAAGCGAGAGGAGAAGAAGGAGGATATGGCTGACACTCTGGGATTCTGGAGAGCAGAGAGGTGATGTCTGGACCAGAGAGGTAGATCTGAGTATCATCGGCATAAAGGTGGTACTGGAACCTGTGGGACCTTATGAGTTGCCCCAGGCCAAGTGTGTAGATTGAGAAGAGTAGAGGTCCTAGAACAGAGCCTTGGGGGACTCCAGCAGAGAGGGCGTGATGAGGAGGTAGTGTGGGAGTGGGAGACGCTGAATGTGCGGTTGGAAAGGTATGAGGAGATCCAGGATAGGGCGAGGTCTTTGATTCCAAAGGAGAAGAGGATCTGTAGTAGGAGGCAGTGGTCAACTGTGTCGAAAGCAGAGGACAGGTCTAGAAGCAGGAGTATGGAGTATTGTCTGTTAGCTTTGGCTGTATGTAGGTCGTTGGTAATTTTGGTCAGTGCTGTCTCAGTGGAATGATGGGGGTGGAAGCCAGATTGTAGATTGTCAAAGAGCAAGGTAGATGAGAGGTGGGAGGAAAGTTCAGCATGGACATGCTGCTTCAGAAGTTTAGAAGCGAATGGGAGCAGCGATATTGGGCGATAGCTGAACGTGGCTGTCCGGTCGAGGGTTGGCTTTTTAAGGATAGGCGTGATTGTGGCATGTTTGAAAGCAGAAGGGAAGGTACCAGAAGTTAGTGATAGGTTGAAGAGGTGGGTTAGGGATGGGATAAGAGTGGTGGTGATGTTGGGGAGGAGGTGGGATGGGATAGGGTCAAGTGCACAAGTGGGGAGGTGTGATTTGGAGAGAAGATGAGCAAGCTCCCCTTCAGTGATGTTAGATAAGGAGGTTATGGGGTTTGGGCATTGGTCTGGTATACAAAGGGGTTGTGGTGGTTGGGCAATAAAGACTTGCCGTGTTTGGTCTATCTTGTTTTTGAAGTGTGCGGCAAAGTCCTCGGCAGAGATTAGGGAAGTCGGAGGGGGCAGTGGTGGACGGAGGAGGGAGTTAAAAGTATTGAACAACTGTTTGGGGTTGTGGGATAAGGAAGATACAAGGGATGTAAAGAAGTCCTGTTTAGCAGAGGTGAGAGCTGATTTGAATGCAAGTGTTGCTTGTTTGAGTGCAGTGAAGTCGTCTTGCGAATGCATTTTCTTCCAGCGACGTTCTGCAATTCTGGATGCTTGCCGAAGCTTTTTAGTGGTGTTATTATGCCAGGGTTGTCTATTGATTCATTGCACTCTGTTATGCATGACAGGGGCGACTGTGTCGATGGCTGATGCAAGAGCGGCATTGTAGAAACTAGTGGCAGCGTCAGTGTCGTGGAGTGAAGCTATGGAGGACAGTGGTAGACTGGAGTCAGAGAGTGTGCGAGTGTCTAGATGTGCGAGTTTTCTGCGGGGGTGCGCATGCTGCTGGACATGGGTGACAGGTGAGAAGGACAGGGATGAGAAAGTGAGTAATTGGTGGTCAGATAGAGGGAAAGGGGAGGTGGTGAAGTTAAAAAGAGAGCAGAGGCGGGTGAAGACCAGGTTTAGTGTATGTCCGTCTGCGTGGGTGACTGAGGAGGACCACTGAGTAAGTCCAAAGGATGAAGTAAAGGACAGGAGTTTGGAGGCTGCCGACTGCTGGGTGTCAATGGGGATGTTGAAGTCACCCATGATGATGGTTACCATAGTTAACTCTCTTTTTTTTAGGTTTTCATTTTCTCCAAGTAAAGCATAATATTTTTCTTTTTAAACAAAACATAAACATTGGTGCTCCGCCTTCCTTTTAGGAGAGCACCCACCCACATGCATCCCCGCCACATCAGGAGTGGGCATTGTGAGGTAGCGCTGTCATTCAAGTAGGGGATACTCGCTCAGCAGCCACAAAATCAGATCCGGCACAGGTTTTCATAAAGCATAACACAGTCCATGCGGTTTATTCCTCCTTCATAAACCCATAGAAGCAACATAAACAGCATTACAGCATAGCGTCCATTATAGCTTCACTCTGGTTAAGCCTGTGGTCACACAGGTTACTCAATGTCCATACTCAGGCTCTTCAGCCTCATCATTATCTCACCCATGTCAGGGTTTCCTCATGGCTGTTTCCCCACACTGCAGACATCCACTCTCTTCTCTGGGACACTCAGACACTGGCAGCCATGACACACAGCCACTCCACAGGCTGTTGGCCAGGAGATGCTTCTCCTAGTGGGACCTTCCACACTGGACCAACCGGGACACAGCAATCACCACATGTGACCTACCCTGGCCACATTATATGGTTCATAGCCACGCCCACCAGGTCACATGACTATGACCTCATCACAGGTCCTTCACACACACATATACACTTTACAATAGCGTTATTAAACACACCCCCTGGGTGGGTTTGTAGGTAACTAGTCCCTGACACATTGAACCAGCACCTCAGCAGTATCACTGCTGATTAACACGCACACAAATCTCCATCTCAAGGCCACCCACCTTGAGATATATAACGGTCATTCAGTATCTTGCCATTCATCCACTCTCCTGGGACATCCATACAGCGCCCCCTAGTGGACACAGTGGTCACTACACCACAGCATATTTTACCCACTTTGGGGACATAGAACTGTCCCCAGGCTGTGCAACAGGGCACAGCAGTCCTGGCAGTCCATTTTTAAGGATACTCCGGGCCACCTCCTGGCGGCCGATGTTTCGCCAACAGCAGAGAACTCCACAGCCGTGAAGTCCCCGGGATGCTTGAACTGTTCTGGGCCCCGAGTGTCCCTGATGCACGAGACTCAGGAGTCCTCTTCTCTTTTATGGGGGCACATACCCCTCGGGGTAAGCAATGACTGCCACCGCATAGTAGCCACGGGGGCAGTACTCCTTATAGTAGGAGACCAGGTCTCCCGCCCGTGCTTGATAGAAGCCACATTGAGGTATACTTTGTGGCCGATTGCGAGGTCCCGAATAAATCCATAGCCCTTTTAGGTATTGGTATGCACGAGCCGCCCGTACGATCGAGGGGTAGGCATGGCTGCTTTCCCCTTCTCGTGCAGCAGCACCCATACCTTCCGCTCTTTGGCCTTCATCTGCTCAATGACCTCCGTAACCCAGGCGGAGGGTCCGGTGTAGGCCGCAGAGCTCAGCCCAGCGAGCGGAGATGGAGCGGCCGCGGAGTAGGCAGCAGCCAGGGCCGAAGATGGAGCAGCGGCGGCCACGGCTGTCAGCAAGGAGGCAGCAGATGCGGGCGGCCCGGCCACCGCGGCGGACAGGAGCGGGATCGTGGCAGCAGCAGGCCGAGATGGGTAGGCCGCCGCCGGGATGTGGAGTGAGGCAGGAGTCGCCGCGGGTCTGTTCCACACCAGTGACGCGGGACGGAGCGCCACCGGGTGGGGCGGCTTGGGGTCGTGGACGTGAATGGTGGTCGGCCCCATCAGGGTCGTGAAGTCCTCCAGCGCCGAAGTCGCAGGAGGGCAGGAGGCTGAGCGGGGAGGCCGAGGTCCGATGGCAGGGCCCTGGGGCCTGGTTCGTGCACGAAGTGGGGGGATGGGAGCTGCCTGCAGTGCCGCTGGCTGGACCGGGGGAACGCTCACCTTCCCCGGCGCCGCGGCTCCCGCAAGACCATCCCGCAGCTCCTCCAGCAGCCGATGATCTTCACCCCACCGTCCGGCAGGGCTAGCCTCCAGGCCCAGTAGTTCCGCGGGCAGACTCCGTGGCGGTTCTTCCAGCGGCTGTTTCAGCAGGGCCCGGCGTCGCTCCTCTTCCCTGATAGGCATCTGGGGTACCGACAATGGCTCCCAGGGGAAGTTCTCCTGACGGGACTCAATCTCCTGACGCCACTTCCATTCCAGGTGTCCGAGGCCACGGCAGCTGCAGTGTTGCATCTCGTCCGATGTCCAGAAGCTCAATGGCACCAAACAGCCGCACCCAGCCTCTCCACCTGGGCCACTCCCGTTCTTGGGTGGGGAATTGGTCGGCCTCTCCACCCATCTTCTAGGGTCCAGCATGAGGGGGCTGCCATCTCCAGATGTACGCCGCTCCCCCCAGGGACGGGCGCGACATAGTCCCAGATTGTCCAGCTGCAAATTCCTGTGCTTCTTTCCAGCGCTGGAATCCAACAGCCATTCTGTCCAGTCCTTTTCCGCTCTGGATCCGCCTGATGAAAACCGACAATCCTGGTCACAGTCCAACTTTGTAATCCACAGGGAAAATCTTCAACCCGTTCAGCTTGGGTCCTTTAGATCTTCTGTGCAGGCTTACCGCTGAAGATGGTGTATTGGGGGTGATGATCCTGCCGACTACACCAAATGTAGGTAGGTGAGCCGACTGGGGGGTGGTCCACTACTTGCCACAAACAGACTCGAGACGGAGACAGAGTTGTGTCCAACAGGTCCTCTTTTATTGGCCGTCCTCAAGATGACCGCAGCAACATACAGCAGCAGCTTGACACTCTCCACACACAGGCCCGGGTACCTTCGCTTCCTCTTTACTTCTGTATGACGGTCCTCGTGGCTCTTTCACTGCAGCTGCCCTAGGCCTACCACTACAGTGCTTCGCCTGCCCGAGTCCATCCGTCTTGTGGTACCCCCCGGGTTGTCTCCATCTTCTCTTGTCAGGGCCACCCCCCTGACTGTCTCAGCTGTCAGTCCCCTCTGGAGCTTCTTCACTGTGCTTCTCCTCCTTGGGTCTTCTCTTCTCCCGAGCTCCTCTCCCAGGACTGACCGCTTCGAGAACTCTCTGTCTTCCTTTTATCCCCCTCCTTGGGAATTCTCCCTAGAGCTCTTGTAACCCCACCCCCATGACTGTGCGGTTTCGTAGCCATAAGTTGATATTAAATCCTTTTCTCACAGCTCTCTACTGCGATCTTGTGGCCAAACTTCAGTATTACAACCATCTCCCCTATCTCCAGCTGTCTCCCTTCTTTCAATACAACAGTCCACCTAAAGCACACTATCCATTACCTTCCCACCGCAGACAGGTCCGTATGTCAGTCCACTTCCCCTACACTTTTACAATGGAGAAGGTGTGAAACCGCTGCGGATTCCGCACAAAGAATTGACATGCTGCAGATTTGAACCCGCAGCAAATCCGCGTGGAAAAATCCACGCAGCTAAATCTGCTGCGGACCCGCAAAGCCTGACACGCTGCGATCCGCAGAAGAATCCGCAATGTATGCACATGGCCTAACAATAAGTGCCCACTTTACATTTAATAATGTCCCGAGTCCCACCCTGTACAGCTCCCCTATACACAGTATGATGCTCTCTTATACAAAACATGATGCCTCCTCACTGTAATGTACGCACACACAGAATACTGACTCTTTAGTAGTCCCCAAACTGCTTGATGGCCTTTTCACTGTAATCCCCACACTGTATGATGGCCCCCTAGATGGCCTCCATATAGTTTAATGCACCATAGTCCTCAATATAGTATAATCCACTCCCCATAGGCCTGTATAGTATAATGCACCCCATAGGCAGCTTGTACAGTATAAGGCACCCCCATAGGCAGCTTGTACAGTATAATGCACCCCCATAGGCAGCCTGTACAGTATAATGCACCCCATAGGCAGCCAGGACAGTATAATGCACCCCCATAGGCAGCTTGTACAGTATAATGCACCCCCATAGGCAGCCTGTACAGTATAATGGACCCCATAGGCAGCCAGGACAGTGTAATGCACCCCCATAGGCAGCTAGGACATTATAATGTACCGTGATAAAAAAAATAAATCCAATACTCACCTCTCTTCCTCCTTGTTATTCCCACGGTGCTCCGAACTTCTGCTCACCGGACGGCGGACGCAGAGTACTGACGTCATTGCGACCCCCTGTCAGCGTCGGTGACGTCAGACCCTGAGAGGGAGATGATGCAAGAGGGAGCGTAACTCTCCTCTCATCAATGCGGTCAGCTGTATCGGCATCTAGCTGATACAGTTGACCCTGCGATGACGAGCGGGGGGCCCACTGCTGGCACAGGTCCCCCCACTGCCTCCTCAGGGGCCCCATAGCGGCCGGGAGACAGAGCAGGGAGATCGATTCTCCCTGCTCTGCCACTGTATGTAACTGTATCAGCGTGCTGTGCTCACCCATACAGTTACACAGCGTAGCTTCGGGTGGGCCCCCTCAGAGCGCGGGGCCCGGGGCGATCGCACCCTCTGCACCCCCGGTAGCTACGCTACTAATCGGTTCTGAACATATATGATAATTTCTACACCCATTGACTCCAATGACGTTGGGATGTTCGACGAATATTGCAAAAACAATGTTCGCTGCCAATTGTAATTGGAACCAAATTTTTTAAAATTTGCTCAACACTAATTAGAAAGACTACAATAGTTTTCATATATAGGGGTGTGCTGGCATCATACCCAGTAGTGAAGTGTAGCTACCAGCACCTGGGAGGCAGGAAAATTTTAGTCTGCCTAAAAAGTAATGATGTGCCTGCGTTCCCCTTCCAAAAAGAATGCCACTTTTATGCCCAAAAAATGACATTCGTTCTCACCTTATCTGAGTGACTGAGTCCTCTTCCCTGCTGCACTCGGAGTGATGTTATTACGCCCCCTGTATCGGGACACTGACATCTTGCAGTCTGTAGAACAGCAGCAGCCTACAGGACAGAAAGTGGTGTATAAGTAATATTATTATAAGTGTATATTATTGTAAGTAATGGGGGGGGGCATCAGCGTAACATTAATGGAGGACTGGAGCCATCTTTTACACTCCAGTAATATAAAGTTTTATTAATGGCACAAACAGAAATTATTGGGGGGGGGGGGTTCCATCACATAATGGGCAAAAAACACAGGTCCTTTAGGAGACTGCAACCTTCAAGTTTGCTGCCTCTTAGGACATGTGGACACCCGCTGCATTTTTGATGCAGAGGATGCTTAAGGAAGCGTTTTCTCACGAAGCATCATCTTTAGGATGCCTTTGGACATCTTCGAGGACACTCTGCAGTCGGCATTTATTTTTATTTTTGTTACTGTATATATAAACTAATGAGAGGAGAGGTGTAGCTAAAGGTTCAGCTCAGAAGGGGCGAAATTTCTGAGTGGGTCAACTACGTGGGCGCACAATGATCATGAGTATAGGGGAGCCTTAGCAAATGACCGAGCTGTTACTGGAAAGCAATCACTATACAAACACTGATATTACCGCCATGTAGTGACATACAGTGTATAGGGGCCAGGATGGGAGAGCATATGGTGCCCTGGATTGGAGAACATGTGAAGCCCAAGAAGGGAGAACACACACTATAAACAATATACAGAGCTGCTGTATGTAATGTCACTAGTGAACTCTGTATTTCTTGTACACTATACCCTATATACAGAACTGCTGTGTATAATATCACCGATGATCATAGTACACCCGTACACTGACACTGTATATAGAGCTCCTGGACATAATGTCACTGGTGATCACTGTATTGCCCGTACACTGACACTATATACAGAGATCCTGTGCATAATGTCATTGGTGATCACTGTCTTACCTGTACACTATACACTATATACAGAGATCCTGTGCATAATGTCATTGGTGATCACTGTCTTACCTGTACACTATACACTATATACAGAGATCCTGTGCATAATGTCACTGGTGATCACTGTATTACCTGTACACTGACACTATATACAGAGATCCTCTGTATAATGTCACCGGTGATCACTGTATTACCTGTACACTATACACTATATACAGAGCTCCTGTGTATAATGTCAATGGTGATCACTGTATCACCTGTACACTGACACTATATACAGTGCTCCTGTGTATAATGTCACTGGTGATCACTGTATTACATGTACACTGACACTGTATACAGAGCTCCTGTGTATAATGGCACTGGTGATCACTGTATTACCTGTACACTGACACTATATACAGAGCTCCTGTATATAATGTCACTGGTGATCACTGTATTACGTGTACACAGACACTATATACAGAGCTCTTGTATATAATGTCACTGGTGATCATTGTATTACCTGTACACTGACACTGTATACAGAGCTTCTGTATATAATGTCACCGGTGATCACTATATTACCTGTACAGTGACACTATATACAGAGCTCCTGTATATAATGTCACCCGTGATCACTGTATTACCTGTACACTGACACTGTATACAGTGCTCCTGTATATAACGTCACTGGTGATCACTGTATTACCTGTACACTGACACTATATACAAAGCTCCTGTGTATAATGTCACCAGTGATCACTGTATTACCTGTACACTGACACTGTATACAGAGCTCCTGTATATAATGTCACTGGTGATCATTGTATTACCTGTACACAGACACAATATACAGAGCTCCTGTATATAATGTCACTGGTGATCACTGTATTAACTGTACACTGACACTGTATACAGAGCTCCTGTATATAATGTCACTGGTGATCACTGTATTACCTGTACACTATACACTATATACAGAGCTCCTGTGTATAATGTCACCGGTGATCACTGTATTACCTGTACACTGACACTGTATACAGAGCTCCTGTATATAATGTCCCTGGTGATCACTGTATTACCTGTACACTGACACTATATACAAAGCTCCTGTGTATAATGTCACTGGTGATCACTGTATTACCTGTACACTGACTCTATATACAGAGCTCCTGTGTATAATGTCACTGGTGATCACTGTATTACCTGTACACTGACGCTATACACAGAGCTCCTGTAACAACAACTATGTTCTCAATCAACCTAAAAGACTCATAAATATCAAAGCTTAATATTTTTGGAAGTTGGAATGATTTTTTTTAGATTTGGCTATTTTAGGAGGATATCTGTTTGTGCAGGTAACTATTACTGTGCAGATTTATTATGTAACTTATTAAAAAATAAATATATACCCATCTCACTTGTTTATTTTCACCAGGTAAACCAATATAACAACACAACATTTAGAAATAAATATTTCTGACATTCAAAAACAAAAAAAAAATCTGTGACCAATATAGCCACCTTTCTTTACGATGACACTCAAAAGCCTTCCATCCATTGATTCTGTCAGTTGCTTGATCTGTTTACGATCAACATTGCGTGCAGCAGCCACCACAGCCTTCCAGACACTGTTCTAAGAGGTGTACTGTTTTCCCTCCCTGTAGATCTCACATTTTATGAGGGACCACAGGTTCTCTATGGGGTTCAGACATGGGCGGACATACCGCCGGTTCAACCGGTGCGACTGCTGCGGGGCCCAGAGGCTCCAGGGTGCCCCTGCAGGGCGGCTAATGATAAGGGCAATCTGGCCGGTTTCTCCGGGCTTGAGGCTCCAGGGGACCCCTGGCCAGATTGCCCTCATGTGCGGCGGGCAGGGAGCGATCCCAGCAGCTCTGCTGTCTGCAAGAGAAAATAGCAGGAGCTGAGCTGCAAGGATCTTTTCTGCCCGGCGTCAGCGCTTCCTGTCTCTGACACAGAGAGCAGCGCTGCTGAATTACGTCAACATTCAGTGGTGCTGCCGGTGTGCCAGAGCGAGGAAGCAGCCGGAGGGCAGAGGCGGTGATGCTGTGGACTCGGACAGGTGAGGTGCTGTCACTGCTTTGTGTGTGTGTATGTATGTGTGTGTGTATGTAGTATGTGTGTGTATGTATGTATGTATGTCTGTGTGGATGTATGTGTGTATGTAGAATGTGTGTGGGTGTGTGTGTATGTATGTATGTGGGTGTATGTGTAGGTGGAGGAGAAGGCCATGATGGGGTGATGGGGAGAAGGCCATGATTGGGTGATGGAAGGCCATGATTGGGTGATGGGTAGAAGGCCATGATGGGGAGAAGGCCATGATGGGTAATGGGGAGAAGGCCATGATTGGGTGATGGGGAGAAGGCCATGATGGGGGTGATTGTTGTGAACACTTTTGACCTGACTTCTGAGAATGAGCTCCCTCTGGTGGTTGCTGCGGGTAATGGAGTTGGTCGGGTTGACAGAAGTCAATCACCTGAAGAGGATGATTGAAGGCCAGGTGTTATAGACTGGGAAGATTTAAGTCAGCAAGCTCCCCTCAGTTGTTGCTGGTGATTTGGTTTTCTCCCTGTGCATTTTGAATTCCGCTTGCCCCCTGCTTGATACTGCATTGTTCAGATAATTTATTTGTTTGCTGGAATCTTTTTGCATTTGATCCAGTTTTTGCCTCTCTCTGCTTTCTGCTTTGCTGTGTGGGTTCAGCATTGTTCCCTGCTGGGACCAGTGCTGGACCCCGTTCCATATGCCACAGCTTATGTCAGTCTGTTCAGTATTGCTAGTCCCCTGTTACATCAGTGTCTTTTGTTTTTCTTCCAGTTCACACCAGAATTCTAATCTAGTGGGGAAGAGGTCATGTGGCCTCAGTATTTTTGCATATCAGACGTGTTGTATTTTTCTTAGGGTTTTTTGCATGATTGCAGACAGTATCTTTCCTGTCCTGTTCTATCTAGACAATTTGGGCCCCATCATTTGCTTACTCTATTTTATGCCTGTGTTTGTGCCTCATCTTATCTCACCGGCAATATATGTCTGGGGGTTATCTATTCCTTTGGGGTTCTACTTCGGGGCAATCTCCCCTTTCTTGCTTTAGGCTTAGTTAACTCTTTTGCTGTGCCGAGGCGTCTAGGGCATTGTAGGCACGTCCTTAATTCTAGTTGTGTTGTTAGTTTTAGGGGTCTGCAATCCGCTTAGGTACCAACCTTTTTGGCTTTCTGGGTGCCTAGTTTATTCCCCAGCTATCCTCCTCAGTGACCTAATCATAACAGGTGATGGGGAGAAGGCAGTGATGGGGTGATGGAGAAGGCAATGATGGGAGTGATGGTGAGAAGGCAATGATGGGAGTGATGGGGAGAAGGCAGTGATAGGAGTGATGGGGAGAAGGCAATGATGGGAGTGATGGGGAGAAGGCAATGATGGGAGTGATGGGGAGAAGGCAATGATGGGGGTGATGGAGAGGGCAATAATGGGGTGGTGGGGAGAAGGCAAAGATGGAGGTGGTGGAAAGGGCAATGATGGGGTAGTGGGGGGAAAAGAAATGATGATGGGGTGGGGGAGAATGCAATGATGGTGGTGGTGGAAAGGGCAATAATGGGGGTGGTGGAGGAGGAACTGATGGAAGTGGGGGAATGGGCAATGATGGGAGTGGTAGGGGAGAAAGCAAAGATAGTGGTTGGAGAGAAGAAAATGATGGAGGTGGTGAAGAGGGTAATGATGGGGTGGGGGAGAGGACAATAATGGGATCTGAGGGAGGAGGACAATGAGGGGTGTGGGGGATTGGGATGGGAGGAAGGGGGACTTATAATGGCCTTAGTAATAGGGGGAGGTGGAGGAAGACATTATCGTTTATTATGTCTAACGCAGTCCCTTAGTATATAGTGTACGTAATTATTATGTATAACACAGTCCCTTAGCATATAGTGCACGTATTTATTATGTATAACACAGTCCCTTAGCATATAGTGTACTCACTAATTCTGTCTAACACCATACTTAGTTACATAGTTTCCTCTTTTATTACGTATAACACCATCCCTTATTACGTACCATCCACTCTACTTATATGTGGTGCAGTCCCTTATTATATAGCTTCCTCTGCTGTCTCTTACATAGTGTATTCTTGTTAATTTTGTTATTCACAGCACCTTCATTTACTACATAGTCCCCTCTCTTTTTAGATATAAAATGACTGCTGATCGAGGAGCCAGTGACCAGACTACCAGTCCATCAGCTCCTCCATTAGAAAGGATGCTTTCACATGCTCCATCAGCCATCATTGCATTATACAGCTAACAAGACAGGACGGTATGTAATAAAAAACAGAAGACAGGGCTCTATATAATCTAATATGTAAGGGACGGTGCTGTACATAACAAGAGAGGGCACTGTGTAAGGGACAGTAATATACATAATAAAGGAGACTATGTAATATATATACATGTACTGTATGTGTGTGGCTATATATATATATGTAACTTTGATGCCACAAAAGGAAGGGGGGCCCAGACACATTTCTTGCACAGTGGCCCCAAGCTGTCAGTGTCCGCCCCTGGTTGCAATGATCATGTATGTGGAAAAAATATGGTATTTTTTTCACGCCCAGGCGTTATATACTTCTGTGAAGCACTTAGGGGTTCAAAGTGCTCAACACACATCTAGATAAGTTCCTTGGGGGGGTCTAGTTTCCAAAATGGGGTCACTTGTGGGGGATTTCCACAGTTTAGGCACATCAGGGGCTCTCCAAATGTGACATGACACCAGCAGACCATTCCATCAAAGTCTGTATTCCAAAACATCACTACTTCCCTTCCGAGCCCCGATGTGTGCCCATACAGTAGTTTTCTCCCACATATGGGGTATCAATGTACTCAGGTCAAATTGGACAACAACTTTTGGTGTCCAATTTCTCCTGTTACCCTTGGGAAAATAAAAAAAATTGGGGACTAAAAGATCATGTTTGTGGAAAAAATATGATTTTTTTTATTTTCATGCCCGGGCGTAATAACTTCTGTGAAGCATTTGGGGGTTCAAAGTGCTCAACACATCTAGATAGGTTCCTTGGGGGGTCTAGTTTCCAAAATGGGGTCACTAGTGGGGAGTTTCCACTGTTCAGGCACATAAGGGGCTCTCCAAACACGACATGGCGCCCGATCTCAATTCCAGCCAATTTTGCGTCAAACGGTGACCCCTCCCTTTCGAGCTCTGCCATGCGCCCAAACAGTGGTTTATTCCCACATATGGGGTATCAGCCTACTGAGGATAAATTGCACAATAACTTTTGGGGTACTGTTTCCCTTGGGAAAATAACAATTGGGGGTGAAAAGATCATTTTTGTGGAAAAAATATGATTTATTAATTTTACGGCTGTACGTTATAAATGAAGCCCATGGGGGTTCAAAGTTCTCAACACACATCTAGAGAAGTTCCTTTGGGGGTCAAGTTTCCAAAATGGTGTCATTTGTGGGGGTTTCCACTGTTTAGGTACATCAGGGGCTCTCCAAACGTGACATGGTGTCCGATCTCAATTCCAGCCAATTTTGAGCTGAAAAAGTCAAACGGCGCTCCTTCCCTTTCGAGCTCTGACATGCGCCGAAGCAGTGGTTCCCCCCACATATCAGGTATCAGCGTACTCAGGACAAATTGTACAATAACTTTTGCAGTGGAATTTCTCCTGTTACCCTTGGTAAAATAAAAAAAATTGGACCTGAAGTAATTTTTTTGTGAAAAAAGTTAAATGTTCATTTTTTTTAAACATTCAAAAAATTCCTGTGAAGCACCTGAAGGGTTAATAAACTTCTTGAATGTGGTTTTGAGCATCTTGAGGGGTGCAGTTTTTAGAATGGTGTCACTTTTGGGTATGTTCTATGATATAGACCCCTCAAAGTGACTTCAAATGTGATGTGGTCCCTAAAAAAATGGTCTTGTAAAAATGAGAAATCGCTGGTCAACTTTTAACCCTTATAGACTTCCTAACAAAAAAAAATTGGTTCCAAAATTGTGCTGATGTAAAGTAAACATGTGGGAAATGTTACTTATTAAGTTTTTTCTGTGCCATATCTCTGTGATTTAAGGGCATAAAAATTCAAAGTTGGAAAATTGCTAAATTTTCAAAATTTTTGCCAAATTTCCATTTTTTCACAAATAAACGCAAGTTATATGAATGAAATTTTACCACTAACATGAAGTGCAATATGTCACGAGAAAAATAATGTCAGAATCACCGGGATCCATGGAAGCGTTTCAGAGTTATGACCTCATAAAGAGACAGTGGTCAGAATTGTAGAAATTGGCCCGGTCATGAATGTGCAAACCACCCTTAGGGGTAAAGGGGTTAATAGTTTTGCACACAGTGTACCAATACTACTACATGCAAGAAACAAATTATGCCGCTACACCATGAACGTATGACCAACAAATAGTGACCAGATCACATCATTATAGTGATTATTAATAGGAATCACTGTACTAACACTGCTGGTACCCCCATATAATGACCGAATAGTGGAAGGTATCAGTATAGATAGTATAGGTAGCTCAAGATACTCCCCAGCAATGTCTCCAATTGAAGTAATTAATGTTCTCTTTTCTTCATCCAGCGCAGACTGCTCTGACTTCTCCCTGTCAGGACTCGTCTCTGCAGAGTGTAACACACAGACATCTATGGATTATTGCTTCCTGGTCACCATTGCCACTTTTCCTCCAATTCTACAAAAATAGTACCTCCCTTTTATTATATGGTAACAGTATCCCCCAAAATAAAATACAATACAGCAATGATGCTCCTCTGTGTCCCCATTCAGTAGTAATTATTTCCTCTGTTTGCCCAAATACAGTAGAATTGCCCCAACATGGCACCCACACAGCTGTAATGTCCAACTATTATGTCTTCATACAGATGTGGAATTCCTCTTTATGACCCCAATATAGTAGTAATATTCCAAATTGTGGTCCTCATACATTAAAATTACCATCATATGTGGACCCCACTTAATAACAATGTCCTCCCATGTGGCCCCCATAAATTAATATTGTCCCTCTATGTGCCCCCAATATTAATCATTTCCTCCTATGTGACCCATATACAGTAATATTGTCCCTTTCCTGGCCCCCATATAGTAAAGATGTCCCCCTATTAATACATTAATATTGGCCCCTATGTGGCACTCATCTGGTAAAACTGTCCACCTATGTGTTCATCATGAGTTAATATTGCCACCCTATGTGGCCCAGTAATAGTAATGTCTCCCTGTGGCCAACACATGAATAATGTCTCTCTGTGTGGCCCCCATACATTCATAATATCCTCTAACGCGGCTTGGTCCTTATACATTAATATTATATTAATCATATATAGATGGATGGAGCTGCTCCATGTTTAGTAGTTGCAGTTATCGGACCCATTGTGACATCACTCGTGTTCCGCTTCTTGTGATGTCACAGTGAGATTTTCATTGTGACATCACTGGTGTTCCGCTCCTTGTGATGTCACAGTGAGATCTCCATTGTGACATCACGGAATGTGTGGTTATACGGAGTGACGCTGCAGGAAGAGGCTTTGTCTGACAAGACTCCCTGTGTGTTACACATTCAGCGATAACTCCCTGTGTGTTACACATTCAGCGATAACTCCCTGTGTGTTACACATTCAGCGATAACTCCCTGTGTGTTACACATTCAGCGATAACTCCCTGTGTGTTACACATTCAGCGATAACTCCCTGTGTGTTACACATTCAGCGATAACTCCCTGTGTGTTACACATTCAGCGATAACTCCCTGTGTGTTACACATTCAGCGATAACTCCCTGTGTGTTACACATTCAGCGATAACTCCCTGTGTGTTACACATTCAGCGATAACTCCCTGTGTGTTACACATTCAGCGATATTTCTCCAAGCTAAAATGCTCTTTCGATTTCTTCTAATCGTGAGTTTGCTATTAGCGTCTGTAGAAGGCGCGCCTCTCATCAACCAGCGCCATGATTCCTTGCCCACGCATACGACCCCAGCAGGTAAGTACTTTTCCAAATATTCACATATTATGGGGTAACCCTCATTAGGCTGGGTGAAGGCTTACTTTTTGCGCCCTGAGTTGATATCTTTACTGATACCATTTTGGGGTAGATACTATGTTTCTTTTTTTATCGCCTTTTATTGCAATGTTGCGGCTGCCAAAAAATTTTATTCTGGCGATTTTGATTTTTTTTCTCATTAGGCTGTTTAATGATCAGATAAATTTAGTTTAGATTTTGATTGATCGAAGTTTTACAAATGCAGCGATAACAAATGAGTATTTTGAATTATTTTTTTTTAAGCGTTTAATTTTTAATGAACTTTATTCACTTTTTACTGTATTTTTTCTGTACTCAATAGTCCTCTTTAGGGACATCACGCTGCAATTGTGTGGTTGATTGCGCTATACATAGCAGGGGATAAACTCAACGTTGAGTGGATAGGCTCAACGTGCGAACGGCATTAAAAACAAGGACACGACCTTTGACGTACATGTACGTCAAAGGTCATGAAGGATCTAATGCTAAATACACGGCCAGGAGACTGATAGAAGCATTTAGTCAATTAATATATAGATAAGATATAGAGGTGTAATACTGCGGGCTGGATACAATAACTTGTACATGTAACAGAAGGGAGGTATAGGAAATATATGTCACCTCTCATTTTGTCAGCAGAGATCTTTAATGTCTACTTTTATTTTCTAGGCAACACTGATCACCTGATCTTTGGTCCGTGCTCAAAAACATGCGGTAAGTACCTCACAATTAAGATATAACCTTCACATACAACATTTCACATCTGGCACCAGAATCTGCTGACTATCACTAATAGGACCCAGCGTAATACGATGGGTGTCAGACTCCGCTTCATTAGAGACACCGAATATTCGCACTAATATAGCTTTTATTGAGTGGCTGAGATTGTTAATAGGTCACATGATACATTTCATGGAGGAGTCTTCATGTGTTACTCCCTCCCATCCTGTATTCCCTATTCTAGGCTCTCGCACTAATTGTAAGAGTAAGGCTATGTGCACACGTGTGGAATTCCAGTGGAAATTTCTGCGGGAATTCCAGAATTCTATTCCGCGGGAAATATGCGAGAAAACCGCATTTTAAATTCCCGCGATTTTCCCGACGAAAAACTAGCGATTTGCAAGCGTAATTAGCTTGCAGAGTCCTAGCGTTTTCCAAGAGATCTGTAGCATCGCTTGGAGAACTGATTGACAGGTTGGTCACACTCGTCATACATAGTGTTTGACGAGTGTGACCAACTTTTTACTATTGAGGCTGCCAATGCGGCATCAGTAGTAAAAGATAGAATGTTAAAAATAATAAAAAAAATAAAAAATCGTGTTTTTCTCACCTTCCGACGTCACGCGCAGCGTTCCCGATCATCGCGATGCTCCCGGCAAGTCCTGTTCCCAGCGATGCCTTGCGACAATGACCTTTGATGACGTTGCTGTCTCGCGAGACCACTACAGTATCTCGAGACCACGACATCATCAAAGGTCATTGTCGCAAGGCATCCCTGGGAACGGGACTTGCCGGGAGCATCCCTGAGGCCTGGTGACACTGTGAGGGACATCGGAAGGTGAGAATATGACGATTTTTTAATTTTAATTCTATTTTTTACAGGGATATGGTACCCAGAGCCCAGAGGACAGTCTCCTCTCCCCCAGACCGTGGGTACCATCCGCAAATGTTCTCCTTACTTTTCGCATGGTGGGCAGAGCCACATGCGGAAAGTAAGCAGAACAATGCATTCCTATGTGTGCGGATTTTCCCGCGATTCCGCACAAAGAATGAACATGCTGCGTATTTTTCCGCGATGCAATTCCACCGCTGAAAAATCTGCAGCATTAGCACAGCATGTGCGGAATCCCATAGGATTGCATGGGATGCTTTTTTTTGGCGTTTTCACGGCAAAATCGCGCGTTTAAAATCGCTGCGAAAACGCAAAGAAAACGCTACGTGTGAACACAGCCTAAATGTAGATCTTCATGTAAGGAATAATGGAGTCACTTGTGTCTGTGATCGTCAGTCTTGTGATTCCATCACTACCACTGGAGAAATTATACAGTTTTATGACTACCGGGGACTAATTTGTCCACCATGTTGGGCTTTCCTATAATTGTGATCTGTGCAGTCCTAGGGTTACTCATAAGAAATGGTCTTAGGTCTGGATAAGTAAGTTAGGTGCCGTGAATAATGTATATTTTAGTAGCTGTAGACATCTGATGTTCTCCAACACTAGAAGACTACCGAGAATTACACTGATACATTGAGAAAAGTTCCTACAGAGTTTTCCTACAACTAATTGATGTCTCATTTTTTCAGGCCTTGGTACCAGGGTGGTCTATAGCACCAGAGGCTGCCCACAGGGACAGGATAAGTGTTTTCTCCGCACGGAACAGTGCGAAGGACCTGAAGATTGTGGATGTAAGTCACATAGTTATGTGGATAGGTTATCTGTTAGTATTAATCTGAAGTGAACCCTATATTCTGTAGCCAATGTTCCTTCCTAATAAATCCTGCAGTTAGAGAACACTCCTGGATCAATCCCTCTTCTCCAGTAATCTAGAGCAGATATCTAGTAATATTATCTATTTATGGAAAAGCCTCGAGATGTCTTTTAAACTTTTTTCCTCTAGACACACAGGCCCTTTTGATATATTTATGTGCCTGGATATAGAAAGACAGACACAGTGAGTGCGACCAGGCCCGGGTGGGTGACCAGGCCCGGGTGGGTGACCAGGCCCGGGTGGGTGACCAGGCCCGGGTGGGTGACCAGGCCCGGGTGGGTGGGCCCTCCAGACACAAATATCCGCCGAGTGGCGCATGGGAGTGACGTCATGTGCTTCCCGTCACTTACGTGTTGCAGTCAACTGCTGGCTTCTGCTCCGGCTATGGAAGAAGATGTTGCAAGCAGTGGGAGTGGGGGAATGTGAATAGAATCGTTTCATTTTTTTTTTTTACTAATGTTAGAGAAGAACTGCAGAACAGGGACATTATTACTAGTAAAATATACCGGGATGGGAGACATATATTACTGGAAGGAGCCCAGGATGGAGGACATACAGTATATTACTGCAAGTGGACCAGGATGGGGGACATTATACCAGGAAGAGGCAAAGGATTGAGGACAATATACCAGGAAAGGGCCCAAGATGGAGGACATTATATCAGGAAAGGGCCCAGGATCGAGATGGAGGACATTATACCAGGAAACAAACATTATACCAGGAAGGGGCCAAGGATAAAGACTGTATATCAAGATAGTGGATATTATTACTGAATGAGGTCCAGGATGGGGAACATTTTTACAGGAATGGGTTAGGATGGGGGACATTATTACAGGAAGGGGCCAGGATCGGTGATATTATTACATGAAGGGTCAGAAATGGGGACTTTATTACAGGATGGGGACATTTTACATGAGAGGGCAAACAAGTATGTCCTCATAGGATCTGGAATGCTACAAAGCACCATATATCTGACAAATATGCAGATGGGGGCCCAGGTCAAAATTTTTTCCTGTAACACAGGGGTGGGGAACCTTTTTTCTGCCGAGGGCCATTTGGAGTTTTATAATAGCGTTCGGGGGCCGTATAAAATTATTAATAATAATAAGCGAGTATACTAGTTGCTATGGCTTTTCCGAGCATGCTCGAGTGATCTCCGGGTATTTTGGCGTGCTCGGAGATTTAGTTTGTCGACGCATTTGCATGATTTGCGGCTGCTAGACAGCCTGAATACACGTGGGGATTCCTTAACTAACAGGCATTGCTCACAAGTATTCAGGCTGTCCAGCAGCCATAAATCATGCAGCTGAGGCGACGAAAACTAAATCTCCGAGCACGCCAAAATACTCAGAGGTCATCCGAGCTGCTCAGGAAAGCCCGAGCAACGGGCCTGAGGTACCGTGATTACCCTACACACTGCAGCCGTTTCCCCAGTGCAGCCGTCTCCCCAGTGCAGCCGTCTCCCCAGTGCAGCCGTCTCCCCAGTGCACCCATCTCCCCAGTGCACCCATCTCCCCAGTGCACCCATCTCCTCAGTGCACCCATCTCCCTAGTGCAGCCATCTCCCCAGTGCAGCCATCTCCCTAGTGCACCCGTTTCCCCAGTGCAGCCATCTCCCCAGTGCACCCATCTCCTCGGTGCACCCATCTCCTCAGTGCACCCATCTCCCTAGTGCAGCCATCTCCCCAGTGCAGCCATCTCCCTAGTGCACCCGTTTCCCCAGTGCAGCCATCTCCCCAGTGCACCCATCTCCTCGGTGCACCCATCTCCTCAGTGCACCCATCTCCTCAGTGCACCCATCTCCTCAGTGCACCCATTTCTTCAGTGCACCTGTTTCCTCAGTGCACCTGTTTCCTCAGTGCACCCGTTTCCCCAGTGCAGCCTTCTCCCTAGTGCAGCCATCTCCCCAGTGCAGCCATCTCCTCAGTGCACCCATCTCCCTAGTGTAGCCATCTCCTCAGTGCAGCCATCTACCCAGTGCACCCGTTTCCCCAGTGCACCCATCTCCCTAGTGCAGCCATCTCCCCAGTGCAGCCATCTCCTCAGTGCACCCATCTACCTAGTGCAGCCATCTCCCCAGTGCAGACATCTTCCCCAGTGCAGTCATCTCCTCAGTGCACCCATCTCCCCAGTGCACCCATCTACCTAGTGCAGCCATCTCCCCAGTGCAGCCTTCTCCCTAGTGCAGCCATCTCCCCAGTGCAGCCATCTCCTCAGTGCACCCATCTCCCTAGTGCAGTCATCTCCTCAGTGCAGCCATCTCCTCAGTGCACCCATCTACCTAGTGCAGCCATCTCCCCAGTGCAGACATCTTCCCCAGTGGAGTCATCTCCTCAGTGCACCCATCTCCCCAGTGCAGCCATCTACTCAGTGCACCTGTTTCCCCAGTGCACCCATCTCCTCAGTGCACCCATCTTCCTAGTCCAGCCATCTCCCTAGTGCACCTGGGTCGCCCTCCCAGGGCTGTGGTGTACTCGGTACCGGGCCGGTGTCAGCGGGATGTGTCACAGCAGCAGTGACCCGGTCCTTGGCCCTGAGTGCCCAAGTATTAGGGGAAGATTGAATGGTGGAATGTAGTTGTTTGAATGAATAGTTCGTGACGCCACCTGTGGTATTCGACAAGTGAGATGTTAAGCCGCGGCTGCATGCAGATCCTCTGGGACTGGTGGTGTGTTGCAGCCAAGATGGTGAAGCTCCCATCTCCCCAGGTGGAGCTGTAGTCCCAGGGCAGTGTAGATGTAGGGGTAGAGGAGAGGCACAGGTGGTGTAGAAGCGGGTACCCAGATGTAGTGGTATGGGGTGTGTTAGCGCAGGAATAAGTGGAGGACACCAGGCTTGTAGTTCCAAAGCTTTTCTCACAGTCTGTAGTACACACAGGTGCCTGCCTCCGTGCTGTGTCCTCCGGGACAGGGACCCAGTCAACCTCCAGGCAAGGTGGAATGCTCCCTTCCAACGCTCCGCCAACATGTGCCTTTCTGAACGTCTCCTCTTATAGCGCCTTTGGTGTGAAGTACTCCTAGTACTGAGTTACACTGGAGTTCCTCCTGACAGATGTTCCTATGAACTCTACTTGCACGGCAGACAGCTGTAGCCTGCTTCGGGGACTCCTCACTCCTGAGTCCCGGCTCACTATCCAAGTTGCTGTTGTGCCCTCAAGTCTTAGATGGGAGTAGTGCATTTACAGCCCACTACTCCACCGGTGTCTGCTGTAGGACCATTAGTATCCATACAACCTCGGGGACCGGGCCCCGGCCTTGCGCATAGAACTTCTAGGCAGGGTTCTCTCCTAACCCACGCCCTCTGTTCCCTTTCACTCCTTCGTTCCATACTAGTCTCTCCTTCTTATGGAAGATCAGGTTTCTGTTCAATGTCTTTCTCCTTTTTTCCTTTCCCGTGCTAGCAGACCCAGGTCACTGAGATCTGCTGCAGCACCTCCTTCCTCCATCCCTCTCCCAGGGATCTTCTCTCCTCACTCCTCTCCACTCACCGACTGACTGACTGACCTGAAATCCTAAACCTTCCCGCTCTTTCATGTATTCTAACTCCACCCGTCTCCCAGGACATTTCGTGTTCCAAGCAGGGAGCCACCAAAGGTGCTCTGCTACACTCCAAGCAGGGAGCCGCAATGTGGCTTTGCTGAACTACTCTGTTGTGTGGGATGCAGGTGTCGGAGCGTGGTCAGGAACCTCCAACCTACCTCAGGAGGAGGTGCAGTACCTCTGTGGCAACTGAATCCTCAGGTGCGCCACACACCCATCTTCTCAGTGCACCCATCTCCTCAGTGCACCGGTTTCCCCAGTGCAGCCATCGCCCTAGTGCACCCATCTCCTCAGTGCACCCATCTCCCAAGTGCAGCCATCTCCCCCTGCGCTCATTTCTCCCCCCCAGGGCCCATTGCCACCCCTCGGCACTCATTCTACACCTGGCCCATTTGCCCCACTGCCCTGGCTCACCTGTGGCTTGGACCGTCCGTTCCCTGCCACAGCTTCTTCCTGTTTGTGTGTGAGCGGAGCGCGCCGTCACCTGGTACCGCTCATTCAGGGTCATGAATATGGGCGCCACGCCTATGAGAGAGGAGTGGCGTCCATATTCATGATCTTAATGAGCGGTACCACATGACGGCGCTCACTCACACAGAAAGAACAGGACCATGGGAGCTGCAGCGCAGGCACAGCTGGAGGAGGTGAGTATGATGAGGGATGGGGGGGTGCAAATGGAAAATACTGAGCACAATACTGCCGCACTTGGAAAGTGGCTGCGTGCCGTACATTCTCCACCCCTGCTGTAACACATCAGCCTCTACCTAAGCCACTGGATAGATCTCTATATTGTCCATTATATCTATTATATATTAATATGACATCATCCCTGAGACATAATTTAGCAAAACTAAAGTCCCATATTTTTAATCCTCTTGTCGGGTCCTACCGTCCAATAGACTATATAATAGTCACAGTTTTCTCTGCTGCAGATTGAGCAGAGCTCAGTTTTTCAGCTGTGTATAAACCCGCCACAGCTTTGTGTTTCCATTGTATATTGCTGGAGGTCTGGCTGGACTAGGAGGCACAAGACCAGTTGTCCTGTAGTGATAATCGATTGCTGGTAAAACAGTGATTCTATTGAAAGAGTCCAGGAATTGACACATCGCTATAGTAAAGGTCTATGCTTCTACATTATGGTTCTCTCCGATAAGATGGCAAAAGCCTGGTGACAGATTCCCTTTATAGGACTGCTTCGATAATAATGGCAGTGAATTATAGACAAGTTATTGGATATATAGATAATATATATGTATTCTTTCTTCTTTTTCAGTTTTTTCAGAGGATGGTAATGTTCCTCCAAAGATCCCTTCGAATAAAGTCATCATATGTGTTGTAGCTTTCGTCATCATCATATTCCTCCTTGGAACATTCCTTGGTGTCATCTGTAACGCCATATGTAGGTAAGTATTGTAAAGGATGATTTATATTGTACATGGGAGTCTGCAAAAAATTCCATCTTTATTACAGATGAGAGGCTCTGACAAAATTCTGCCAAATCAGCAGATTTTATTTAGAAATTCAATTCACAGCAAAATTATTCTTCACATATTGATTGTTCCCTATTATGCTCTGGGGTCTCCCCAGTCCCAGATGGTAATAAATGGAAGATGTAAGGAGAAAATAGAGTTTATATACAACCAAGCCCCTCTCCGGAAGCCCCCACTGCTCTCTGCCCGAAACTCCGGCCCAGTGTTGACTCTTGGTTGGGACTTGCATGGGCAGAGACCTTTCGGGGCTGCTTGTAGCCAAAGTTTCAGCCCAAAGGGAACACTTGGCCAGAGGTGCGGCATGATGGTAGTGTGGAAAGCTGGCCATCGGGCATAAAGCAGCGGAAGTCGGTCGGAGAAGTGAGCTCATCTTTCTGCCAGCCCTCTACTCTTCCACAAGCTGGCGGCTGCCGCTAGCTTCCACTTTGCTTTATTCGCGTGGAGTGAATTACAAAAAATCTGTGTTCTCCAACATTCTGAGTTTTGTATGAGCAGAATTCAATTCCACTCAAATAAATCCACTCCTGTCTAATCTTCATATTACCTTACAACCCAGTACGATCCACACATATTGAACTTTCATGTACATGAAAAATTGTTGATAAATACCAAAATTTTATTTATTGCCAATGTTTCTACAGAATGTAAGAGACAAAATGAATGAAGAAACATATGAGTCTATATTTCATTCTGCAGAATAAAGATCTGTTACTTTGTAATTCACAATATACCTTCTATTTTACTATTTTAAAGACATCTGAAAAAGGATAAATCCAGGAGAGATGCTGAATCTCAATGTTCTACTGATGGAGACAGAGAGACTCCTGCTGAACCTATTGGTGGTAAGTACAGCCTAACCAATCTGACACTAAAGCAGTTCTCCAGGATAAGAAAAACAGGGCTGCCATCTTCTTAAAAAAAAAAATCTGTGCCATCAAAATCTTCCGCTTGTTCATGGTATTGCAGCTCTACACCATTCCCTTCACTGGAGCTGATCTGCAATAACAGGCACAACCTGTAGACAGGGGTGGTCTTGTGCTTCAAACAAACCAAATTACATTTTTCTAACACTGGACAAGCCTATAAAACCTATGTGCAAATACCGTATTTTTCGGATTATAAGACGCTCCGGATTACAATACAAGACGCACCGCAAATTTTGAGGAGAAAAAAAGGAAAAAAACTTTTCTTAATAAAATGGTGGTGCTTTTTAAAAACCATGTATCTTATTGCTTACTGGGGGTGGTGGCTGCGGTGAAGCGGGGTCCCAGGGTCGCTGGTGGAGGAGACAGGAGTGGGGTGATGCTGCAGGCCGCAGGCTGGAATGAGGTGGAGATTTCGTGCTGCGGGGAGCTTCATTCTGCCCCCATCGTGTCCAGCATTCTGCCCCCATCGTGTCCAGCATTCTGCCCCCATCGTGTCCAGCATTCTGCCCCCATCATGTCCAGCATTCTGCCCCCATCATCAACAGCATTCTGCCCCCATCGTGTCCAGCATTCTGCCCCCATAGTGTCCAGAATTCTGCCCCCATCGTCACCAGAATTCTGCCCCCATCGTCACCAGCATTCTGCCTCCATCGTGTCCATTCTGCCATCTGCCCCGGGGCCCCCTGGATCGCCACTCTCAATAAATTAAAAAAAGAAACACAAGCTCTTCTTACCTGGCCACGGTCCAGCGGCGAAGCTCCGGGCGTCCCTCCATGCAGAAGCGCGCGCTCGCCGGCGACTGACAATGACATCAGACACCAGCGAGGTGCGCACTGCAGCGGACGTCAGCTGCCAGCCTCCGATTGGCTGGCGGCTGTTAACTACTGACGTGCGGGGGGCGGGCCCGCTTGTCAATAGCGATCATCTGCCGCAGCGCCAAGGGCCATTCACGCTCTTGCCACTAGATGGTGAACTCCTCACAGCACAGACAACAGAGGCGTCCCCCCCGTGTCGTAACACTCACACCCCCACAAGGCTCAGAGGCAAACTCTCCTCTCTACCCCCCCTCCTAAGAGGACTCCGACTCAGAGAACATCGTTTTAAAAATGGTCTCTTAAACTTTACGTGCCAGAGCCTTTTTTCGCCCTCATGACCAGACCAATTCTGACCAGTGTCCCTTTATTTGGTTATAGCTCTTGAACGCTACAAAGGATCACATTGATTCTGAGATAGTTTTTTCGCCACATATTGTACTTCATTATAGTGGTAAAATTTGTTCAATATAATTTGCGTTTATGTCTGAAAATATCGGAAATGTGACGAAAATTCAGAAAATTTTGCTATTTTTAAATTTTTTATTTTTAAGTCTTTAAACCAGAGTGCTGTCACACAAAATAGTTAATAAATACTATTTCCCACATGTCTATCTATCATCAACACAATTTTTGAAACAGAATTGTTTTTTTCTTAAGAAGTTAAAAGGGTTAAAAGTTGATCAGCGATTTCTCATTTTTCCAACTAAATTTGCAAAAACAATTTTTTTAGGGACCACATCACATTTGAAGTTACTTTGAGGAGCATTTAATACAGAAAATACCCAAAAGTGGCACCATTCTAAAAACTGCACCCCTCAAAGTGCTCAAAACCAAATTCAAAAAGTTTAATCAACCCTTCCTTTAACAGGAAAAAATGAGGATGGACCAATGGTCAAAAAGACAGATGACCTTGAGAACACCAACATTTCTTCTCCCGGTCCAGATGATGTCGTCATCGATATTGAAACAGATAAGGATGTGGCCATCTCCTCTAACAGTAAGCCTGAGATGCTGCCACCAGCCAAGAGAGCGGCTACAGAAAACGTTACTGATCTACTTAGAGAAGTGACCCCGAAGATAGCGACTCCACAACTGGAGATGCCCAATATTGGGAACCTGCCTCCAGAGATCTTAACCATCCTTCAGAGCAAAGGGGAGAAAGGCTACCTAAATGACGACACCATCATCATGGCCCAGGACCTGCTGCAGAGACAGTTTAAGGGTTTTGCTGGCCTGCAGCCCCCCTGTGCTCTTATGGTACCAGGGTACAGTGTACTGCAGAATGCTGTACAAATCCACTATGATGAGGACAGGGTGCACTGGCTGACAACCTGCTATACAAATGGCCAAATCTTTGTAGCCGACAGCATGAGAGAAAAGAATCTGACTCCATCCATCCGTCAGCAGATTATCAATATGTACAGTGAAGTGGTCGACAAACCCCTGAAACATTTGAGGTTTATCGATGTGGATCAGCAGAAGAACGACTATGACTGTGGCTTATATGCTATAGCGTTTGCCTATGAGCTTATAGCAGATGACGGTGAACCCACAGCTAAGTTCCAGCATGAGAAGATGAGGACTCATCTAATATCCTGCCTGCAGAACAACAGAATCTGCGGATTTCCCAAAAAGGTCAGGAAGTGACTCCATGTCTATAAACGGCATGTAGAGTCTATGACGGTCCAAGAGATCGCACCGACCTTCAACTGGACACGACCCGGGACCACAGACCGGTCTACACCAGTAAGTAACCATGGACTTTCCATAATACCCTCAATATAGTGAATATATACCGTATATACTCGAGTATAAGTCGATCCGAGTATAAGTCGACCCCCCTAATTTTGCCACAAAAAACTGGGAGAACTTATTGACTCGAGTATAAGTCTAGGGTGGGAATTGCCGAAGATACTGGTAAATTTAATGCTGCACAACATACAGTATGCCCCCAAAATGCTGCACAGTGAATGGTGGCCCAAATAACGCTGCACAACATATGCCCCCATAAATGCTGCACAGTGAATGGTGGCCCAAATAACGCTGCACAACATATGCCCCCATAAATGCTGCACAGTGAATGGTGGCCCAAATACCGTAATGCTGCCCCCAAAGTGATAGGATTACTGGTAATCCTATCATGTTGCTGCTGCTGCCGCTGCCCCTGCTGGAATTTAAAAAAAGAAAACACTATATTCTCACCTACGTTGATGACAGCTGCTCCTGAGCGTCGCCGGCTCTTCAGTGACTCAGGCAGAGGGCGCGTGCTTTCCACGTCATCGCGCCCCCTGCACGTCACTGCCGGAGGACGGGAGAGAGCGGCGCGCAGAGATTTTGAACGCCGCCGCGGCCATATCATCACCCGCCGCTACCGCCAGGACGCTGCAGGGGACCACAGACGAACACCGGGGACCGCGGAGACGACTGGGACCGCGGATACGACGGGGACCAGGTAAGTTGGCACCGTGACCCGAATATAAGTCGAGGGGGGTCTTTTTCAGCCCCAAAAGGGGGCTGAAAAACTCGACTTATACTCGAGTATATACGGTAAATATGATGGGGGCATGCTGCCCTTATTGGAGGCATCTGATTTTCATTGTTTTTACTTTTTGTTTAAAGTCAGGAAGTGACTCCATGTCTATAAACGGCATGTAGAGTCTATGACGAAGAGATCAAACCGACCTTCAACTGCACACGACCCGGGATCACAGAGTATATATACGATATTTGATACAATGCCAATTTTGCATTAGTGTACCTACAATAAAAATTACAGACCTCTCCATTCTTTGTAGATGGGAAAACGTGCACAATTGGCAGTGTGCCAGATGCTTATTTTCCCCACTGTATGTAGCGCCATTAATTCCATAACTTTACTTACATTGTTATCACTGTCCCCATTGGGGCTTACAATCATAATTCCCCATCAGTATGTCTTTGGAGTGTGGGAAGAATCTGGAGGTAACCCACACAAACTCCTTGCAAATGTCTTTCGTGGGATTTTAACCCAATTTCAATATTCTACATTACAGGAAAACAGAGATATCCTCAAAAGCACCATGATCCTTATGCCTGATGCCGGTGATGAAGTAATCAACATGGGTCCAGATGAGGACGCAGTCACTGTGTGTACAGAGAAGTCTTTTATTAAGATTTTTAACAACTGTCAAAGCCCAAAAATTTTGCACACAAAAGCGGGACTAACTCCTAGCCGCGGTCTACGGACCAAACATTGGGCATGGGCAGGGCCTTGGGGGCAGATCCCAAGTGCGCTCAACCATGTGAAATAGCTTACACTCAGGAACATTGAGGGATAGCGCTATCGGATAGCTCTACCTGTTCATTTCCTTTAGGAATAGAGCTATGGGATAGCTGCTCTCCCCGTGCACTTTCTTCATGGATAGCGCTATCGGATAGCTCTACCCGAACAGTATTAACGACAGAGCTTTTTCATACACAAGGTAGGAGTGGCAGGAGAGGTACACCAGGTATTTATGTTTGCTGTTAGTCTGTACATACGCCAGTCTGTTGCATGGTTACACCCCATTGCGAGGTCAGTCTGTTGCGTGGTTACACCCCATTGCGAGGTTCGTAATCCCAAGGGCGCGCAATCACTCGTGTTCACTAAATGCTAAAACTGACCTGCCGATATGACTCTACAGCTCATTACGAGTTCTCATACGCCATACATGCCTTAGGAACAGGGGAGGTGGAGGAAGACATTATCGCTTATTATGTCTAACACAGTCCCTTAGTATATAGTGTACCACTATGTCTAACACAGTCCCTTAGTATATAGGGTACTTACTAATTCTGTATAACACCATCCTTAGTTACATAGTTTCCTCTTTTATTATGTATAACACCGTCCCTTATTACGTACAATCCTCTCTAGTTATATATGGTGCCGCCCCTTATTATATAGCTTCCTCTGCTATTATGTAAGTCTCTTACATAGTGTATTCTTGATAATTTTGTTATTTACAGTACCCTCTTTTATTACATAGACCCCTCTCTTTTTAGATATAAAATGATTGCTGATCAAGGAGCCGGTGTCCAAACTACCAGTCCATCAGCTCCTCCATTAGAAAGGAAGCTTTCCCATGCTTCATCAGCCATCATTGCATTATACAGCTAACAAGACAGGACGGTATGTAATAAAAAACAGGGCTCTATATAATTCAATATGTAAGGGACGGTACTGTACATAACAAGAGAGGGCACTGTATAATAAGGGATGGCAATATACGTAATAAAGGAGACTATGTAATACATATACATGTGTGTGTGTGTGGCTCTCTCTCTCTATATATATACACATGTAGCTTTGACGCCATAAAAGGAGGGGGTCCCAGACACATTTCTTGCATAGGGGCCCTAAGCTGTCAATGTCCGCCCCTGGGTTCAGATCAGGTGAACAAAGGGGCCATGTCATTATTTTTTCTTCTTTTAGTCCTTTACTGGTCAGCCACGCTGTGGAGTATTTGGATGCATGTGATGGAGTATTATCCTGCATGAAAATCATGTTTTTCTTGAACGATACAGACTTCTTCCTGTACCACTGCTTGGAGAAGGTGTCTTCCAGAAACTGGCAGTAGGTCTGGGAGTTGAGCTTTACTCCATCCTCAACCCGAAAAGGTCCCACAAGTTCATCTTTGATGATACCAACCCATACCAGTACGCCACCTTGCTGGCGTCTGAGTTGTAGTGGAGCTCTATGCCCTTTACTGATCCAGCCTCGGGCCCATCCATGTGGCCCATCAAGAGTCACTCTCATATCATCAGTCCATAAGGATGATGTGATCAAAATACTAATTTGCTTAATAATTCTGCACACAGTGTACAGAGCTCCTGTGTATAATGTCACCAGTAGTGTTGATCATTCCGATACTGCAAATATTGGGTATCGGCCGATATTCGCTGTATCGGAGTTCCGATACTGAGTTCCGATATTTTTACAATATCGAATACCGGAATCAGAAGTTCCCATAATGCAATGAGCCAGTTGTGTTAGCCATGTTAACTAATGACATGGCTGTGATTGACTGCTGAAATGATGTCATCATCACGCGCGGCCTGTGCGGGCCTGCCGGGGGTCTGTGCGGGCTGCCGAGGGTCTGTGCGGTCCTGCCGGGGATCTGTGCGGGCTGCTGGGGGTCTGTGCGGGCCTGCCGGGGGTCTGTGCGGGACTCTCGGGGGTCTGTGCGGGCCTGCCGGGGGTCTGTGCGGGCTGCCGAGGGTCTGTGCGGTCCTGCCGGGGGTCTGTGCGGGCTGCTGGGGGTCTGTGCGGGCTGCTGGGGGTCTGTGCGGGCCTCCCGGGGGTCTGTGCGGGCCTCCCGGGGGTCTGTGCGGGCTGCCGGGGGTTTGTACAGGCCTGCTTGGGGTCTGTGCGGGCTGCCGGGGGTCTGTGCGGGCCTGCCGGGGGGTTGTGTGTGTGTGCAGGCATCGTCCGATGGGACTACAAGTCCCATCGGGCGATGCCTGCTACAATGACAGTGATTGACACATTAGCCAATGATGGGACAGTAGTAGTCCCATCATCCGGCTAATGTGTTGAATGTAAAAAAAAACCAAAAACATACATACTACATATATACAACATTCATACAACATACATACATACTGCACATTTACAACATTCATACAACACACATACTGTACATGCACCATACATACTACATATATACTACATTCATACAACATACATACTACATACATACATACTACATACATACTACATATATACAACATTCATACAACATACATACATGCACCATACATACTACATATATACTACATTCATACAACATACATACTACATACATACATACTACATACATACTACATATATACAACATTCATACAACATACATACATGCACCATACATACTACATATATACTACATTCATACAGCATACATACATACTACATAATACATACATACTACATACATACTACATTCATACAACATACATACTACATACATACTACATATATACAACATTCATACAACATACATACATGCACCATACATACTTCATATATACAACATTCATACAACATACATACTACATACATACATACTACATACATACTACATATATTCTATATTCATACAGCATACATACATACTACATTCATGCAGAATACATGCATACTACATACATACAACATATATACTACATTCATACAACATACATACATACTACATACACACTACATTCATACAACATACATACATACTACAAACTACATACATACTACATACATACTACATAATACATACATACTACATATATACTACATTCATACAACATACATACATACATACTACATTTATACAACATACATACATATATACTACAAACTGCATTCATACAACATACATACATACATACTACATAATACATACATACTACATACAATACATTCTTACATTCATACAATACATACATATAGACATACAGTACATATAACATAGAGTACATACTCACCATCACTTGTCACTTTGATCCCCGAATCAATCTATCAGTATGGAATCTGGACTGGAAACAATGATGGCAAATAGTGATGAGCGAACGTGCTGGGATAAGGTGTTATCTGCGCATGCTCGAGTGCTAAACGAGTGACTTCGGCGTGCTCGAAAAATATGTTTGCGTCCCTGTGCCGGCATGTCTTGCGGTTGTTTGAAAGCCGCTACACATGCAGGGATTTTCTAACAAACAGGTAATCCCTGCATGCGTTGTGGGTGTCGAACAGCCGCTGGTAATCGAACATCGTACTCGAGCACGTTGAAGTCACTCGGTTAGGACCCGAGCATGCTCAGATTACACCTTATCCGAGCACGTTCGCTCATCACTAGCGGCGAATTCTCCACGGTGAGAAGTTTTAGAAAGTTGCAGATGTTTTCATTAAGATTTATTTCCATAAATGGAGTCCGGTTCCACGAGAGGCGCACTAAACCGAAGTCTACAAGGAATCTGTTAAGTCATAAATCAGAAAGCAGATCGTTGTTCCGATGCCTGGAGCTGACACTTTATAACATGTCGCCCCGCGCTCTCCCGCCAGCTCGTAGATAGATTTTCAAGACATTGGAAGGTATACTCAATATATTTCGTTATTACGAGCCCTTCCGTTATCTCCTGCAGCTGTCTGCGCGCACACGAGCCGGAGAGTTTTTGCAAATACAACGGCGTCACAAATGTAGATGGAACTTTGCCATATTTATTTACTTTCCCTAAGTTTATATCACTGAGCTCATCGATATCCCCAAAACAATAGCGATACAATACTAAACAACCCTTCACAATAAGGCTGTATTCACACGTTGCGTTATTGCAGCATTTTTTTTTTCTGTTTTTTTTAAAATGCAAATTAAAAGTTGCTTTTTACAGTGTCAGCAAAAGCTATGAATATTTCAGGAATCTCATGCACATACTTCTTTTTTTTCCCCTGACTTATTTGGAAAATGTCTGCGATTTTGTCATTTGTAACAAGTCAGTTATTTCAGATTTTTTTTTTCTCCATAGAACACAAGGAGGAAAAGCAAAAATGCTTAAAAAGCAAAGATTCTTTTTTTTTTGCATCGTTTTTGGTGAATGAAACTAACTTTATTAAACACGAGCTGTAGAAAAACGACACATAATCAGCAGCGAAAACGCGCCCAAAAAAGCAGCAAAACTTGAGAGCATAAAAAAAAAAGTTGCAAAAACGTAACATGTGTCACACACACTTTTCGAGACTCTCAAAAACTATAACTTTTTCAAGTATAAAGCTCTTCCAGAAACATTTTTTTGGAGGGAGTGTTTCTTTTCGTGAAGTGGTTTTTGCAGTCGTGCCTATTTTGGAGCATTTTCCATAAAGATCCGCTTTATCAAAGTAATATGAACTTTTTTTTTCCGACCAGGAGTTTTTCAAATCTTAATCAGAAAAAAAAAACCCGCTAAAAAAAATCCTCGTATGAACAGTGAAATGTAATTACAATAGGAATTAATAGGAACAGTTTTTCCAATCATTTTTGAGGTATGTGCACACAACGTCTTATTCAGGTGGACTCCCCTGAAAAAGCGCAGCGAAACCACCGTAAAATCAACATAATGCACAGCAATGACAAAATGATATATTTTTTACACCTTTTAACCACTTAAGGGTCCAAAAATCATCTTGTGAAAAAAAGTATCATATACAAGTGATCAAACAATTGGAGATTCAAGACCCCTTAAGAGATCTAAAAAAAAAAAATAAAGTAGAAAAAAAAATAAAAAAATAAAGTAGAAAAAAAATAAAAAAAATCTGTAAAAGTTTAAAATATCCCTCTTTTCCTCCTTCAAGAAAAAAAAGGGTCTCAGAAAATTTCAGCACAAAAAAAAATAAATTTTTACAATTCTGTGATTTTTTTAACCTCTAAAAGATATATAAAACACCTTATAAGTTTGATATCGCCGTCATCATTCTCACATGGAGAATCACGTTTCTAGGTCATTTTTACCACATACTGAAAACCATAAAAACAGAAGCCCAAAAATAATGACGGAATTTAGTTTTCTTTTCTCCATTTCTCCCCACTTGGATTTTTTTCCCCCTATTTTCCAGAACATTTGATTGTAAAGTGAATTATGTCATTCAAAATGACAACTTGTTCTACAAAAAAAACAAAAAAAACAAACAAACAAGCCCTTGCACTGCTGTGTCGACTGAAATAAAAAGCTATGGCTCTTGGAATAAGGGGAGAAAAAAATAAAAGCGCAACAATGTAAAATGGCAGGGTTCTTAAAGGCATACGTTTTTTCAAAGCCATTCTGACATGGATTTTCATAGTAAGTACACCTGCCTCATCAGATAAATAGATCTTTAATTAAGTATGCATTTTGTATTGTAAAATATTGGAAATGATCTACTTTTCAGAGGACCTGCCATCAGGTCAAAAGTGTCCATTTTTTAATCTTATTTTATTACCGTTGCTCCCCTAAGTATTTCGTTTTTTTTGTTTGTTTTTTTTTAATCAGCCATACAGTTCCATAAATATGGGCCTTTTTATTTGGTGCTAATTTTTATGGTCTTTACAATAAGGTGTGGCTCACAGTATCCTCAGGGGCGTGTCTTTAGGCTCCTCTGCATAAGTACCCCGCGAGCCCCGCCCCCTCGGAATGACCATATATAGTAGTACTAAATAAAAAGGCCTAAATTTCTGGAACCGTATGGCGGACATAAAGAAGAAAAATAAAAGAGTAAAACTCCGGGGGAGCAACGGGAATAAAATAAGGACAAAAACTGGTCATGTTTGACCTAGTGAGGTCATCTTTGAGGTGTTCAGCTGCGAAATCTCCTGTAATGTTACAAAAACTTATTTGATTTTGTCTCTTATATTTCTATGAAAATCGGAAAAAAAAGCCTCATCTCTGCAGAAGGCCTCCACTGATCAGAGGCCTCCACTGTTTCGAGGCCTCCTGCTTTATTTAATGTGTTCCTCCTGCTATAGTGATTTCCAGGCAGTTTCAGAGAATCTATAACAAGGCTTCAATTACGTTCTCTGGAAATTCAAATGGTTTCAAATCACTTGTCTTTGTTGAGAAATACATACAGATGTTTTCAGCCATGATTTGTCATTATGGCCGTCCGGCCTCGTACCGAGGGTAGGAACATTAGAGCCGGTTCTGATAGTTGTACCTGTGTTTTCAGTGTATAAAGTTTTAGTATCCTTTCCATTCATTTATTTTAGGAGAGCGCCCCCTGGAAAATGTACCAATAGTCCTGCGCCAGTGAGGATAAGAAGCAAAGTGGTTCCATTGGTCCCACGTGAAAGTAAGCAGATTCCATGGAAGAGAGTCGTAGTCATTCTTTTTTAAAGGACCCTACCAGAACTAAACATTGAACAAAAAATGAAATAGTTAATTTTAAAAAAAAAATATTCTAGTTTAATTTATTCAGTGAGCATCATGTGTAGAAACCCCAGCACGAGGTTATTAATGGGCGGTCATCTGTGGATTGTTCTGCCGCACTGAATGCGCTTGGACACGTAAATCATCAAGTTCCTCTGCTGGCAGCTTCTGTACAATCACCGACCAATGATGTCTCAGATGTATTTGATGGGAGACAAGTCTGGAGACGCTGTAGTCCGATTAGGCCACACGGGCTGCTCACAGTAGTTCAAGCATCATGCAGCCTGGCATTGTCGTGTTGAAAAACGGCTCCTGGGACACTTTGAAGAAACAGCAGCACCACCGGTTTCATGATTGATCCATTCTGTACCTGCAAGTGAAACTTCTCAGACCAAAGCTAAAGCATCAAACAGAGTCTGCAAAAACCATCAGAAAACTTTTGAACTACACTGTCCTACGAGCCAGGCGTCCAGATACAGAGTTTGCATTGACTGGGTTAGAAGATATCAAAGTGTGAAGCAGGACAGAAATGGAGGTCGGTCATCTACAGCTGTGATTTCTGCTTTCATCTTGGATGCATTGATAACCGGAGAATGGTCTGGAGACCATGTGGGTGACGCCATGAAGAGGCCTTCATGAGGGAACGTCACACCGGTCTTACGCCAGTGATTATGGTATGGGATGGCATAATGTATGGTAGCCGGACCCCCTGTAGGACCCCTCATTCCATGTACACTAACAGCTCAGCGTTACATTGATTGGGTGGAAGAACAGAGGTGCTGCCATTTCTCAAAAGTATCTCAGGAGACCTTTTTTCTACATAACAACAACAGGTCGCATGTTACTCGTGCCACTGTGAGCAGCCTAAATGGCCTAAATATGCTACTATGGACTGCAGCGTCTCCAGACTTGTCTTCCATCGAGCACATTTCGGATGTCATTAGTCAGAGATTACACAGGAGCTGCCAGCAGTGGATCTTGATGATTTGCTCAAGTTCATTCAGCGGCAGAATTTTCCTCAGGTGACAATCAATAACCTCACTGATAGGAGTCGAGGCTTTAAGTGCCGGGATTTCGCCATGTGGCACTCATACTCCATACTGAATAAATCGAGACATACTGAAAATGTTATTTCTATTTTGTCAGCACTTGTATAATATTAACATGTCTATCCATCCTGTGATTTCCACAATTCTACCACTTTTCCTTCTCGGTGTTGCAATTTCAATTTTGAGAAGCATATATAGCAGCACAGTGGCTCAGTGGTTAGCACTGTGGCCTTTCAGCGCTGGGTCCTGTGTTCAAATCCCAGCAAAGAGAATGTCTTCAAGGAGTCTGTATGTTCCCCCTGTGTTTGTGCGGGTTTCCTCTGGGGTTTTTCCTCCTACATTCCAAAAACATACTGATAGGGAATTTAGAAGGTAGCAGTGCAGTCTGTTTCCTCCCCTGGCCTGGGTTTTCCAAGTGGCCTATGGCCACAGGTACTTTGTAAAAACCCCTGCAGCAGAGAGTTGGGTGTGTCAGTCATTTTGCAAAACTGTAGAGCAGAAGGCTCTGCCATAGCTTCAGACTGTGTGAAAGCAATACGGGGAGTTAAGCGGAGCCAAAAGGCCTGGCACCCCTCAGCATACACAGCAGTGCAGTTGCCCACGGTAATCGGTCCTAGTTATGGACTATCTTGTTTCCCGGCTGCGATCCGGAGTATCCTATTTACTTTCTGTTTTGTGAGTACGCTATTAAAAGAGACTTTGTTTTGAACTTTCCTGGGTCACTGCCTGTCTGTCACACTGCACCAACCCCGTTGCACTACAATATATATATATATATATATATATATATATATATATATATATATATACATATATACATTCATACAGTCTCCTCAATTTCCCTCAATTTTGGACACCCTTTAACCAATCATATTATAGAATGACTGCAGCAGCGGTAGTGTTCTTCTTTGTTGAGGCAGTAACCAGTTTACTCATCTGATGATGTTAGGATCCCATACACAAATTATGTCGGGGAATATAAGGATCGGGCAGTTGGAATACAATCGCCGATCCTCTTGTTTGGCAGGAAGATAAGTCGCTCCCAGCGGCTGTATCATAGAGAACTAAGGAACATTTAGCCATGCTGGGGTGTATTTGGGAAATGAAAGAAATAGCTGTCAGCTGAACGATTCGACAGCTAGCTAAAGTGAATGGCCAGCTTTTGTCCGGCCAGGATTTCGTGTGAGCAGCAGTATCAGAAAATAGTGTTAGAACATGAAGTAGCCAATTGAGAATGATGACAGGAGAAGAGTAGTGTGTTGATGTTGTAAAAAGAAGTGACCAGTTCACTCATGTGATTATAGGCACGTGCCACAGTTCATAGGCAGCATGCTGGCACATGGGCAGCACCGTGGCTCAGTGGTTAGTAAGGTTGATTTGCAGCGCTGCGTTCCTGGGTTCAAATCCCACCAAGAACAACATCTACAAGGCGTTTGTATGTTCTCCCCATGTTTGCCTGTGTTTTCTACGGATTCTTCAGTTTCCTTCCACACTCCAAAGAATAGGGATATATAGGGAATATAGATTGTGATCCCCATTACAATAATAAAATGTAATGTTGGGAACTGAGATAAGTCAAAGATTGAAAAATAGATCATGGAAGAACTAGAGTCCTCCAGCAGCTTAGTTAATGCAATTAGTCCTCTTCTGTGATTATGTAGTGACAAGTGGGGTTCATGTTACAGGGCAGTGTCCTATAATGGGCAGGGCGTGAAGCCTATGACATTTCAGGGTTGACGAGTCATATGCACGGATGTGATCTGAGGCTTTGTGCCCACGTAGCGATTTTTAAGCGTTTTCGGCACGAAAATGCTTAAAAATCGTGTACAGAACGCCCCCCATGCATTCCTATGGCATTCCGCACATGCTGTGCTAATGCTGCGCTTTTTTCCGCGGCGGAATCGCATCGCGGAAAAAATCGCAGCATGCTCATTCTTTTGTGCGGAATCGCAAAGAATTGCCGCGATTCCGCACCCATAGGAATGCATGAGAATCGCTTACTTCCCGCACGTGGCTATGCCCACCATGAGGGAAGTTAAGCGTCTCATGTGCGGTTGGTACCCACGGTGTGGAGGAGAGGAGACTGTCCTCCAGGCCCTGGGTACCATACCCCTGTAAAAAAAGAATAAAAAATAAAAAATCGGGGTATATTTACCTTCCGATGTCCCGCGCTGCATTCCCGGCCTAGCGTTCCCAGTAATGCCTTGCGGCAAGGTCCTGTGATGACGTAGTCTCGCGAGATCACTATAGTAACGCGAGACTACGTCATCACAGGCATCGCTGGGAACGCTGAGGCCTGGGATGACAGCGCGGGACGCTGGAAGGTAAATATACCCCGATTTTTTTATTTTTTTATAGCATTTTAACATTCTATCTTTTACTATTGAGGCCGCATAGGCGGCCTCAATAGTAAAAACCTGGTCACACTTGTCAAACACTATGTTTGACGAGTGTGACCAACTGTCAATCACTTTCCAAGCGATGCTTCAAATCGCTTGGAAAGTGCTTGAATATCGCACGCGAAAATCGCGGTGAAATCGCGCGGAAAAAAACGTGCGATTTCTGGGAAGGAGTCCGGTTTTTAGTGAGCGTTTTAAAATGCTACGTGGGCCCACAGCCTAAATCCGATATTAGTAGGAAGGTTCTGTCATCGATTCCCATGCTGAAATTTGTTAGCATGATTATCCTCAGATGATTTTCAAGTTTGTCACTTTACAGTAAACTGATTTATACTGACATTTTACTATTTTCCAGGGACTGTTCTTGAAATACTCAGTGAAGAAACTAAGCCAGCAGTCAAGAAACCCTTTAAGGTAATTCCGAAACAACAGAAAACTATCACTAAAGCTCCCATGAAGGCCACTACACCAAAAAACCCCATTGCAACTCAACCTTCACCGACTGAGGTCATAAAGAGGTCTACAGAGATGACTCTCAATGAGATAGAATCGACTCAAGAAGCAGAGATGTCCCCTGTGACTACTACCCAGCTACCATCTACCAAGGACAGATTAAAGAAGCTTTTAAAGCCTACCAATGTTCCAACATCATCAACTAAGGATAAGAAGCTAATTAAAACTAAACAAAAGCCTACACTTGCCCCACAAACAAAGAAGCCTTACAAGGATGTGATCAAGAAACCATCTCTAACCAGACAACCTAAAAGGCCATCTGAGAAGCCGTTGACTAAACCACCATACGTTGAGCACATACCGCTCAATATGGACACAGTTAACCAGCCATCGGTGACCAAAAATAATTTATCACTTTCTGAGTCAGATTTAAAAAATCTTACACGCACTAATACCTCCAAGAAAGTCAAACCAACTAAAAGTATAAAGCATGAAGAAAAAGATAAGAAATCAAAACAATACGAACTGAAACCAAGTAAATCGAAAGTCGATAACAAAGAAAAAATTGAAATCTTCATGAAGGTTAATAACCAAAAACAAAAGAAAACAAAAACAACAACTAAACCTGCTGTACTGTCTTCGGGAGAAAACAACTTGGCATTTTTCCCGAGAAAGAAAACAAATAAAAGAAACACAAATAATACAAAAACTGACAAGAGAGAAGAATCCCTGACTTGGTCTACAATGAAGCCAGTTGAGGGTTGGTTGACTACACCTTCACCCAGTGAGGAGGAAAAGCCCCCGGTAGCCATAGTGAAACAATACTCAATAACAGATAATATCACACTGCCTTCTTTAAAAAAATCTTTTCCTGCCAAGACCTCAGAGAAAGTCAAGCCTATAAAAATTCTAAAAGGAAAAGATCTCAAAATCTCAAAACCAGCTACATCTCAAAAAAAGAAACCTCAAATTGTCGCAATCAAGGCAAAAAATGGAAAAAAGGAGAAAATCAAAATCCCAAACAAGAAAAGAATTAACACAACACCTCAACCCACTGAGGCATCCTCAGCACAAATTAATTTTGAAACGTAATTCCTTCCTGGTTGAGCATACACTACCGATATGTATGACCTCCTTAAACTTACAGTTTTCTGTAAGTGCCAGACATGGAATTTGCTCCAATCCCAGCTGTATAACCCCTTAGATGCTATAGTAAATCACGGCTAAAGCATCTAAGCGGTTAGATAGAGTTAGAGGATGTCATCCGGCACAGGTGCATTCGTAAGGAGCAGATGGATATCCATGGCAGCCGGGGGACTAAAGAAGGCCCTCCGAGTCTGTCATCTTTGCTCTTCTATGAGGACCAGCCTCTGACAAGAAGAGAAATATTATTATAGATGTGATCAAGTGGTCAAGTTCCATAGTAGGATTAAAGAAAGTTTTTTTGAACAAAAGGAAAAGTTCCATGTAAGAAAGTACGTTACTTCTCCCTTGTACAAAAAGCCTTAGTATTGGTGACAAAATATAAAACCAACCAAACTACATATAGTTAGTATTGGCACATTCTTATTCTTCTGTAATTAGACTGGGTTCTCAGGTCCCAGCGATAGGCTGTTATCTTTGCGGAATGTTGTTATTAAGTGTTCAAGTTCTCTGCAGTGCCTCCACAGGGGAAATGAAGCATTACATAGTTATCATTGACATCAAAGTGTTGACTGCATAATACACAACAGGACAGGTCCTCCAGAGAGACAAAAAGAGGAGGGTCCTTATCCCCCCCTCTATTAGAGGACATATTTCCGGTCCCTGAAGACTCAGAAACTGATCCTGATACAATTTAGAATTTCTAATAATTAATTGTGAAAATAAACTGTTACTATCCAAAAAATAAACATTTAAAGGCATCCTCGTCATATGCAAATGTAACTTTATAGTCTGTTTGGGCGTTTCTTCAGTGTGCAACACCGGATTCAGGAGAACAGCGGCTTTTACACCAGGTGAAAAGAATGATATATTCATGGCATGCGACAGGTCCCCTTTAAACGTACAGCCTGATCTTTTTGTACATAGACTTGTTTTCCCAACTATATTAGTATGAATGTAATGGCCTGTATATATTAGTAATATGTTTGTATAGATAGATCATTGCTCGTCTGCAGTCATATTTTGGGTAATAAATGTCTAATTTATATAAATAAGTTTGGAATTTTCATTAATGTATCTGATCTACACTGAAAGGAAAAGAAGCCAGAGGCGTAACGAGAGGTTCAGCTTAGAGAAGAGGCGGCGAAACATCTGAGTGGCTCCCTAACTGGTAACCCTCATTATAACTATGGTGGCACACCGTGATTGTGGATATAAGAGAACATCAGCAGATGACAATGCATCACTTCAACTTTCCATGTCCTACATGCCCATATAGATGACTTAGGAGGGTTGATCCCACTCACTTTGAAGGGAACCTGTAATTTCAAAAATACTATTAACCTGCAGATATGGGGTTAATCTGTAGTTTCTACACTTGTGTGGCCGCCGCACTGTAAGTCCGGCAACCTGGAGAAAATTAACTTTTTCCCCTGTGAAGTCTCCGGCTTTCAGTCATAGAGATGCAGCCGGCGCGACTTCCGTCACCGTTGAGTACATAGAGAACAGTGACTGTAACCACATCCGAGCACCGACTGACAGCCGGCTCAGCAGTGCAGCAATACAGAGCCAGTTGTCAGTCAATGCCGGGGGAGACTGGTTACAGCCGTCGTTACTAAAGCTGCTTCGACCGTGCCTCTATGACTGAAAGCTGGAGGCTGCTGGGAGTAATGAAGATCACTTCCTCCAGGTAGCCGTCTGTAAAACACTATTAATCTGCAGAATCACCCCATGTCTGCAGATTAATAGCGTTTGGGTCCATGACAAGTTCCCTTTAACTGTATGTATGTATGTGAAGAGCAGTGATGCAGTACTCATCCCCTGAAGAGGAGAAGCTATGGAACAATGAAGACGCAAGAGAGAATACATCACATAGAGTGAGTGGAGGTTGGGACACAGCCCTGATCTCCCAGGACAGCAGGACAGCTCCCTTGTATTAGAACAGTCAAACAGCATCTGGGAGAGTTTGGAGCTATGAATACAAGCAGAGTTGGACTGGCCCACCAGAGACGCGGAGAATCCTCCGGTGGGCCCTGGCTTCTTCAGGAGGGTTCATAGTGCAAACCTTGAGTGGGGGAGAAAGGTGGGCCCTCAGAATCAAATCCTCTGGTGGGCCCAATGATCTTCAGTCTGATACTGAATACAAGAACACATTGACATTCACATACACTACATGTAGGCATTCCCACATAATGACTACGTACTGTATGTGCTCATAGGGTCACTACACAATATGCACATGTAAGAGGATAAGATTCATTGGATGCAGTGAAGAGCCGGAGGCAGAGGGGTTAACAGGATTTAGTAGAACAGGTTGTTATACATGGAATACTCCACGCAGGGAGATGAGATCAGTAACGGCAACAGCGATATTTGCACACAAACACAATACTTGAGAAAAAGGTGTACGAAAAAGGTAACTTATTGCTTGCAGTTCTTGTTGGGGAAAGGCTGGATTATCTCCCGCCGACATCACAGATTGTGGACAATGTCTCTGGCTCTGTTATGAGGAACGAAAAGCACCGTCTCCCGACAGTGCCGATGTATCCGATTCCGCTTGGCTTGGGTGTGCTGGAACATAGATACAGTCCTTTATGTAGATTCCTTTGGAATGGCGCCGAACACGGACCGTGCACACACTCGCAGGCCGCGGCAGCGTGCGATCATCTGAAGTAATCTTTAGGAACGGAGCAAGTCGGCTTGTCTGTCACTGTGGGTGGGAAGGAGCCGTCCAGCAAGGAAGGGTCCAAAGACAGCTCAGTAAGGACAGTCAGTTTGCAAGTCAGAACGCTGGGAGATGGATGACATGGAGTTAGCAGTCGGAGCTGTGGGGAGGGAGTCAACCTTCCCCTTGCTCTCCTGTCGCCTTCCCGCTTAGTCTCCCTCATTCCCGCGCTCAGTCTCTTTTATCTCCCCCACGTCCCCTGCTGTCCAGTGCAAAGGTCCTCCCCTCCCAGAAGAACCTTCCCCCGGCAACAGTGGTGACAGTCCCGATAGTTCCGGCCGCAAAGTGCACCGGAAACCACTGACTCTGTCTCGGCTCATCTTCTTAGACACACGGTGTAACATTCACTCCACACAGGCATGCACGTATGTCTCAGGACTATCTAGGCAATGTGGAACATCTCCTCCACAACGTTTATATTATAAGGAATAACATATAGAATTTATCCGGAAGTGTTTGATGCAGTTGTTGATTCAAATACAGGAATGCATAAAAAAGTACAAGTGTAAAATACAAATAACTCTCTTTCTCAATCCTGTGCTTGTCTTCAAAAAAAAGAAAGAAAAAACACCAAAATCTGCCACAAAAACCTCTGATTTCTGCTAAGAAGAAGTTCTTCAATATAAGTGCTCATCACAAGTGACAGGATGGAATCTCAGAAAACTTCAATTTCAGTGTCCCCAATATAGAATTCTTATAGGACATCTACATACGCATATACGTAACTCTGCCCCACCGTAGCACACGTACATAATGTAACCTACTACTCACACGTAACCACACTGCCCGTACATAACCTGGGGCACGGGAGCGGTATTTATGTAGGGGCTTTGGTGTCTTTATTACTGGAGGGGGTCTGATCTGGGATCTGCATTTAGGGAGTCTGGGGGTTCTGTGTAGGGTCTGTATTTATTTAGGGGATTGGTGTTGATGTGTGGGTGGGGGTTCTGTACGTAGGGATGTAGTCTGAGGTCTGAATTTAAGGGGTCTGGTTTGGGGTCTTTATATATGAGGTCTGGCATGGGTTGTGTATTTACAGGTCTAGATTAAGGGGCACAAATCACTTTGCACAGCATTTTTCATCTTTCACCCTCCCAATAATTGCAGCTCTGCTGAACACCCATGTTTGTAATGAATGAGCTATAAGGAGCATTGGTCAAGTGACATCTGCATGGTGGCCGTTCAACCCTCACACTGCGTCACCCTTACTCTGCGCCACCCTTACTCTGCGTCACCCTCACTCTGCGTCACCCTCACTCTGTGCCATCCTCACTATGCGCCACAGTCACCGTGTGCCACTCTCATGCTGCATCACCCTCACTTTGTGTCACCCTAACGCATCACCCTCACTGCGCAACCCGCTCTGCACCACTTTAACACTGCTCCACCCTCACACTGCGTCACCCCCTCTGCGCCACCTTCACTCTGCACCACCCTCAACGGTGCCACTCTCACGCTGCCTCCCCTTCACTCTGCGCCACCCTCACGCTGCGCCACCCTCACGCTGCATCACCTTTACTCTGCGTCACCCTAACGCTACGTCACCCTCACGCTACGTCACCATCATTCGGCACCGCCCTTACTCTGCGACGCCCTCACTCTCCGACGCCCTCACTCTGCGATGCCCTCACTCTGCGACACCTTCACGCTGCGTCCCCCTCACTCTGCACCACCCTAACGCTACGTCACCATCATTCTGCACCGCCCTTGCTCTGCGACGCCCTCACTCTCCGACGCCCTCACTCTCCGACGCCCTCACTCTACGAACCCCTCATTCTGCATCACCCTTAATCTGTGCCACCCTCACGCTGCGTTACCCTCACACTGTGCCACCTTATGTGTTTGAGTCCACTAGACTAGTAGTCCATGCATCCCTGTTCCTCATTTAGAATCATAGAATCATAGAATCGTAGAGTTGGAAGGGACCTCCTGGGCCATCTGGTCCAACCCCCTGCTCAAAGCAGGATTCGCTAAATCATCCCAGTCAGATGTCTGTCCAGCTTCTGTTTGAAGACTTCCATTGAAGGAGAACTCACCACTTCTTGTGGCAGCCTGTTCCAGCATCAAATAAAAGGTCTTAAAGGAATATTCCAGTTTTCGCACCTTATACAGTTTTGTTATAGTTTATTTTCCTCTAAGTCTACAAAATCTCTACTTGCTGTACTCCTTTGTTTAATTTCCAGCATGTCTGGTACTTGATCATTACAAAGCCTCTTCTCACTTGCAAAAGGCTAGAAAACTAATATTATATTATACTATCCCCTACTGGTTTTATAGAGGTTGGCAATAGAGTTCAGAGAATATATTCGGTTTCGGTCGCCAAATATGAATTTACCATATTGCTACCCTATTCGTGTCAAATTTATGTTTGATGATTGGTTCCAAAGGAGTAGCCAGGGTTTTGGTATAGTGGGGGGGGGGGCAAAGCTTCCGAGTGGGCCCCTAACCAGATAACCTTGATTACAACTCGGTGACGCACCCCAATAGTGGATGTAGGAGATGACTGCACCGTTACTGAAAATAATCTCTATATAAAGACCAACATGGATATTACCGCCATATGGTCAGTGGTAAATACCAGTCCTACAAAACATATAAGAGATCACAGCACAGTTATAGATAATGACTTACCGCTGACGTTCTTTCTGATGGAGTTGTTCACTTTTTACGTCTTTTCCATCTGGCCAAGACCGACATGACGACTCCTCCAGCCAGGTCTCGGCTGCAGAGATTAGATCAAAGACACATTTCACTTCTCATATTTTCGGCCCCATCACCATCTATCCCCAACCTGCACAAACTCCTAATCCTACTGGTACCCCAATACTGCTGCCGTATGTGTCTCTATTTCTGCACCTGCTGTGTGGTTCTCTGTGCCCTCTAAATTCTAAAGCAACTCTCTAGAATATATTAATGTCTGATGCAAGTGCCCTAGAAAACAGGGCCTACATTTTGCCCCATGGAAAGTATTATTGCCCTGTGTGTGCCCTTTTGATAGTCACAGTAACCTGTCTTCCCCTATAAGGCTATGTGCACACGTAGTTTTAGGTGCTGCGGATTTTTCCGCGCGGATTTAGAAAAATCCGCAGGTGAATTCTCAGGTCAAAAGACCTGCAGTTTACCTGTGGATTAGCCTGCGGTTTAGCCCTGCGGTTTCACACCTCTGTAGGTAGGTGAGCCGACTGGGGGGTGGTCCACTATTTGCCGCAAACAGACTCAAGACGGAGACAAAGTTGTGTCCAACAGGTCCTCTTTTATTGGCCGTCCTCACGACGACCGCAGTAACATACAGCAGCAGCTTGACACTCTCCACACACAGGCCCGGGTACCTTCGCTTCCTCCTTACGTCTGTATGATGGTCCTCACGGCTCTTTCACTGCAGCTGCCCTAGGCCTACCACTACAGCGCTTCACCTGCCCGAGTCCGCCCGTCTTGTGGTACCCCCGGGTTCTCTCCATCTGCGGCTTCTCTTGTCAGGGCCACCCCCCTGACTGTCTCAGCTGTCAGTCCCCTTTGGAGCTTCTTCACTGTGCTTCTCCTCCTTGGGTCTTCTCTACTCCTGAGCTCCTCTCCCTCGACTAACCGCTTCTAGAACTCTCTGTCTTCCTTTTATCCCCCCTCCTTGGGAATTCCCCCTAGAGCTCTTGTAACCCCACCCCCATGACTGTGCGGTTTCGTAGCCATAAGCTGATAAGTCATAAGTCCTTTTCTCACAGCTCTCTACTGCCATCTTGTGGCCAAACTTCAGTATTACACCCATCTTCCCTATCTCTAGCTGTCTCCCTTCTTTCAATACAACAGTCCACCTAAAGCACACTATCCATTACCTTCCCACAGCAGACAGGTCCGTATGTCAGTCCACTTCCCCTACACTCCTCCTTCCTTTGTCCATTGTCGTCCTCGACAATCTCGTTTCCCTTCTTTGCCGTTCTAAAACTTTGCTACCTTCTTTTTGTCTAGCCATTTGATGAGCAAGCCCTGAACTCTTTTGCTCTACGTAGGGTGCCGAACAAAACCCGGGAGCCTCCATGTCCCGAGTAGCTTATGGCTACTGGCCGGCGCGTACGCCTTTAAGACAATTCCCACTGGTTGGGCCAGGTCCACCCGGACTCCTCTACGGATGCGTTCCTCCCACTTTTCTCACCGTCAGTATTTAGCGTAATGACCGAGGACATTTAACCTTCTAAGTCATAGTCTACTTCCCTCTGTCAGCTTGGGGTGTTTGTGGTACTGGGGACCTGAGTTAGGGACTGCTGTCTGTTTCCATCCTACCTATTTCTTCGTCCAATCAAACTGAATTAGTCATGGTCGGCGTTTCTCTCTTTACACTTAGTACCCTGGGCCTGTTGAACATTTTCATTTTTTTTGTATACATATGACATTTCAACCACTGTACATAGTTATAACTATGCCATGTTTAATCCTACCATTTTTATTATTATTATTATTATTATTATTATTTATTTATAAAGCACCATTGATTCCATGGTGCTGTACATGAGAAGGGGTAACATACAAATTACAGATAACACTTACAGTAAACAAACTAACAATCACAGACTGATATAGAGGGGAGAGAGGACCGGGCTTACATGCCTCAGGATGGTTGGGAAGGAGACAGTAGGTTGGGGGGTTGAAGCAGCTCCAGTGATGGTGAGGCGGTAGCTCCAGTAGTGGTGGGGAGGCAGCGGGGATCATTGCAGGCTGTAGGCTTTCCTGAAGAGATGTGTTTTCAGGTTCCGTCTGAAGGATCCAAGTGTGGTTGATAACCGGACGTGTTGGGGCAGGGAATTCCATAGGATGGGGGCTATTCGGGAGAAGTCTTGGAGGCGGTTGGGTGAGGAGCGAATAAGTGTGGAGGAGAGAAGGTCTTGGGAGGACCGGAGATTACGTGAGGGAAGGTATCGGGAGATTAGTTCAGAGATGTATAGAGGAGGCAGGTTGTAGATGGCCTTGTAGGTCAGTATTAGTAATTTGAATTGGATATGCTGAGGGAATGGGAGCCAGTGAAGAGATTTGCAGAGGGGAGAAGCAGAGGAGTAACAAGGAGAGAGATGAGTTAGTCGGGCGGCAGAGTTGAGGATGGACTGGATAGGTGCAAGGGTGTTAGCAGGGAGGCCACAGAAAAGGATGTTGCAATAGTCGAGGCGGGAGATGATGAGGGCATGCACAAGCATTTTAGTAGATTGAGGGTTGAGGAATGGACGGATTCTGGAAATATTTTTGAGCTGGAGGCGACAGGAGGTGGAGAGAGCTTGGATGTGCGGTTTGAAGGACAGGGCAGAGTCAAGGGTTACTCCGAGGCAGCGGACCTCTGGTACGGGGGAAAGCGTGATGTTGTCAATTGTTATAGAAAGGTCGGGTAAGGAAGATCTGTGAGATGGGGGAAAAATGATCAGTTCAGATTTGTCCACATTGATTTGAGGAAGCGAGAGGAGAAGAAGGAGGATATGGCTGACACTCTGGGATTCTGGAGAGCAGAGAGGTGATGTCTGGACCAGAGAGGTAGATCTGAGTATCATCGGCATAAAGGTGGTACTGGAACCTGTGGGACCTTATGAGTTGCCCCAGGCCAAGTGTGTAGATTGAGAAGAGTAGAGGTCCTAGAACAGAGCCTTGGGGGACTCCAGCAGAGAGGGCGTGATGAGGAGGTAGTGTGGGAGTGGGAGACGCTGAATGTGCGGTTGGAAAGGTATGAGGAGATCCAGGATAGGGCGAGGTCTTTGATTCCAAAGGAGAAGAGGATCTGTAGTAGGAGGCAGTGGTCAACTGTGTCGAAAGCAGAGGACAGGTCTAGAAGCAGGAGTATGGAGTATTGTCTGTTAGCTTTGGCTGTATGTAGGTCGTTGGTAATTTTGGTCAGTGCTGTCTCAGTGGAATGATGGGGGTGGAAGCCAGATTGTAGATTGTCAAAGAGCAAGGTAGATGAGAGGTGGGAGGAAAGTTCAGCATGGACATGCTGCTTCAGAAGTTTAGAAGCGAATGGGAGCAGCGATATTGGGCGATAGCTGAACGTGGCTGTCCGGTCGAGGGTTGGCTTTTTAAGGATAGGCGTGATTGTGGCATGTTTGAAAGCAGAAGGGAAGGTACCAGAAGTTAGTGATAGGTTGAAGAGGTGGGTTAGGGATGGGATAAGAGTGGTGGTGATGTTGGGGAGGAGGTGGGATGGGATAGGGTCAAGTGCACAAGTGGGGAGGTGTGATTTGGAGAGATGATGAGCAAGCTCCCCTTCAGTGATGTTAGATAAGGAGGTTATGGGGTTTGGGCATTGGTCTGGTATACAAAGGGGTTGTGGTGGTTGGGCAATAAAGACTTGCCGTGTTTGGTCTATCTTGTTTTTGAAGTGTGCGGCAAAGTCCTCGGCAGAGATTAGGGAAGTCGGAGGGGGCAGTGGTGGACGGAGGAGGGAGTTAAAAGTATTGAACAACTGTTTGGGGTTGTGGGATAAGGAAGATACAAGGGATGTAAAGAAGTCCTGTTTAGCAGAGGTGAGAGCTGATTTGAATGCAAGTGTTGCTTGTTTGAGTGCAGTGAAGTCGTCTTGCGAATGCATTTTCTTCCAGCGACGTTCTGCAATTCTGGATGCTTGCCGAAGCTTTTTAGTGGTGTTATTATGCCAGGGTTGTCTATTGATTCATTGCACTCTGTTATGCATGACAGGGGCGACTGTGTCGATGGCTGATGCAAGAGCGGCATTGTAGAAACTAGTGGCAGCGTCAGTGTCGTGGAGTGAAGCTATGGAGGACAGTGGTAGACTGGAGTCAGAGAGTGTGCGAGTGTCTAGATGTGCGAGTTTTCTGCGGGGGTGCGCATGCTGCTGGACATGGGTGACAGGTGAGAAGGACAGGGATGAGAAAGTGAGTAATTGGTGGTCAGATAGAGGGAAAGGGGAGGTGGTGAAGTTAAAAAGAGAGCAGAGGCGGGTGAAGACCAGGTTTAGTGTATGTCCGTCTGCGTGGGTGACTGAGGAGGACCACTGAGTAAGTCCAAAGGATGAAGTAAAGGACAGGAGTTTGGAGGCTGCCGACTGCTGGGTGTCAATGGGGATGTTGAAGTCACCCATGATGATGGTTACCATAGTTAACTCTCTTTTTTTTAGGTTTTCATTTTCTCCAAGTAAAGCATAATATTTTTCTTTTTAAACAAAACATAAACATTGGTGCTCCGCCTTCCTTTTAGGAGAGCACCCACCCACATGCATCCCCGCCACATCAGGAGTGGGCATTGTGCGGTAGCGCTGTCATTCAAGTAGGGGATACTCGCTCAGCAGCCACAAAATCAGATCCGGCACAGGTTTTCATAAAGCATAACACAGTCCATGCAGTTTATTCCTCCTTCATAAACCCATAGAAGCAACATAAACAGCATTACAGCATAGCGTCCATTATAGCTTCACTCTGGTTAAGCCTGTGGTCACACAGGTTACTCAATGTCCATACTCAGGCTCTTCAGCCTCATCATTATCTCACCCATGTCAGGGTTTCCTCATGGCTGTTTCCCCACACTGCAGACATCCACTCTCTTCTCTGGGACACTCAGACACTGGCAGCCATGACACACAGCCACTCCACAGGCTGTTGGCCAGGAGATGCTTCTCCTAGTGGGACCTTCCACACTGGACCAACCGGGACACAGTATTCACCACATGTGACCTACCCTGGCCACATTATATGGTTCATAGCCACGCCCACCGGGTCACATGACTATGACCTCATCACAGGTCCTTCACACACACATATACACTTTACAATAGCGTTATTAAACACACCCCCTGGGTGGGTTTGTAGGTAACTAGTCCCTGACACATTGAACCAGCACCTCAGCAGTATCACTGCTGATTAACACGCACACAAATCTCCATCTCAAGGCCACCCACCTTGAGATACATAACGGTCATTCAGTATCTTGCCATTCATCCACTCTCCTGGGACATCCATTCAGCGCCCCCTAGTGGACACAGTGGTCACTACACCACAGCATATTTTACCCACTTTGGGGACATAGAACTGTCCCCAGGCTGTGCAACAGCGCACAGCAGTCCTGGCAGTCCATTTTTAAGGATACTCCGGGCCACCTCCTGGCGGCCGATGTTTCGCCAACAGCAGGGAACTCCACAGCCGTGAAGTCCCCGGGATGCTTGAACTGTTCTGGGCCCCGAGTCTCCCTGATGCACGAGACTCAGGAGTCCTCTTCTCTTTTATGGGGGCACATACCCCTCGGGGTAAGCAATGACTGCCACCGCATAGTAGCCACGGGGGCAGTACTCCTTATAGTAGGAGACCAGGTCTCCCGCCCGTGCTTGATAGAAGCCACATTGAGGTATACTTTGTGGCCGATTGCGAGGTCCCGAATAAATCCATAGCCCTTTTAGGTATTGGTATGCACGAGCCGCCCGTACGATCGAGGGGTAGGCATGGCTGCTTTCCCCTTCTCGTGCAGCAGCACCCATACCTTCTGCTCTTTGGCCTTCATCTGCTCAATGACCTCCGTAACCCAGGCAGAGGGTCCGGTGTAGGCCGCAGAGCCCAGCCCAGCGAGCGGAGACGGAGCGGCCGCGGAGTAGGCAGCAGCCAGGGCCGAAGATGGAGCAGCGGCGGCCACGGCTGTCAGCAAGGAGGCAGCAGATGCGGGCGGCCCGGCCACTGCGGCGGACAGGAGCGGGATCGTGGCAGCAGCAGGCCGAGATGGGTAGGCCGCCGCCGGGATGTGGAGTGAGGCAGGAGTCGCCGCGGGTCTGTTCCACACCAGTGACGCGGGACGGAGCGCCGCCGGGTGGGGCGGCTTGGGGTCGTGGACGGGAATGGTGGTCGGTCCCATCAGGGTCGTGAAGTCCTCCAGCGCCGAAGTCGCGGGAGGGCAGGAGGCTGAGCGGGGAGGCCGAGGTCCGATGGCAGGGCCCTGGGGCCTGGTTCGTGCACGAAGTGGGGGGATGGGAGCTGCCTGCAGTGCCGCTGGCTGGACCGGGGGAACGCTCACCTTCCCCGGCGCCGCGGCTCCCGCAAGACCATCCCGCAGCTCCTCCAGCAGCCGATGATCTTCACCCCACCGTCCGGCAGGGCTAGCCTCCAGGCCCAGTGGTTGCGCGGGCAGGCTCCGTGGCGGTTCTTCCAGCGGCTGTTTCAGCAGGGCCCGGCGTCGCTCCTCTTCCCTGATAGGCATCTGAATAATTGAAACTGCAAGGAAAAAAAGCGCAATAGGGTCTTATCTGAGAAAACCAAGATATCAAACAATAGTTTATACTCACCGTATATAGGAGAGTAACAAGCATAAAGAAACGCGGTCAGCTTGCTGCACATCCAAATGACCACGCTGTGGCCATAAATCTTCAGATTCGCTAGTAGGATTTTTATGGATTAAAACGTGCGCTGCCAGACCATCACTCCTCACAAGTTGTGTACTTAATATATTTATTTCCCAACGCGTTTCGAGGTCATAAAACCTCTTCCTCAGGAGATAGGCATCTGGGGTACCGACAATGGCTCCCAGGGGAAGTTCTCCCGACGGGACTCAATCTCCTGACGCCACTTCCATTCCAGGTGTCCGAGGCCACGGCAGCTGCAGTGTTGCATCTCGTCCGATGTCCAGAAGCTCAATGGCACCAAACAGCCGCACCCAGCCTCTCCACCTGGGACACTCCCGTTCTTGGGTGGGGCATTGGTCGGCCTCTCCACCCATCTTCTAGGGTCCAGCATGAGGGGGCTGCCGTCTCCAGATGTACGCCGCTCCCCCCAGGGACGGGCGCGACATAGTCCCAGATTGTCCAGCTGCAAATTCCTGTGCTTCTTTCCAGCGCTGGAATCCAACAGCCATTCTGTCCAGTCCTTTTCCGCTCTGGATCCGCCTGATGAAAACCGACAATCCTGGTCACAGTCCAACTTTGTAATCCACAGGGAAAATCTTCAACCCGTTCAGCTTGGGTCCTTTAGATCTTCTGTGCAGGCTTACCGCTGAAGATGCTGTATTGGGGGTGATGATCCTGCCGACTACGCCAAATGTAGGTAGGTGAGCCGACTGGGGGGTGGTCCACTACTTGCCGCAAACAGACTCGAGACGGAGACAGAGTTGTGTCCAACAGGTCCTCTTTTATTGGCCGTCCTCAAGATGACCGCAGCAACATACAGCAGCAGCTTGACACTCTCCACACACAGGCCCGGGTACCTTCGCTTCCTCTTTACTTCTGTATGACGGTCCTCGTGGCTCTTTCACTGCAGCTGCCCTAGGCCTACCACTACAGTGCTTCGCCTGCCCGAGTCCATCCGTCTTGTGGTACCCCCGGGTTGTCTCCATCTTCTCTTGTCAGGGCCACCCCCCTGACTGTCTCAGCTGTCAGTCCCCTCTGGAGCTTCTTCACTGTGCTTCTCCTCCTTGGGTCTTCTCTTCTCCCGAGCTCCTCTCCCAGGACTGACCGCTTCGAGAACTCTCTGTCTTCCTTTTATCCCCCTCCTTGGGAATTCTCCCTAGAGCTCTTGTAACCCCACCCCCATGACTGTGCGGTTTCGTAGCCATAAGTTGATATTAAATCCTTTTCTCACAGCTCTCTACTGCGATCTTGTGGCCAAACTTCAGTATTACAACCATCTCCCCTATCTCCAGCTGTCTCCCTTCTTTCAATACAACAGTCCACCTAAAGCACACTATCCATTACCTTCCCACCGCAGACAGGTCCGTATGTCAGTCCACTTCCCCTACACTTTTACAATGGAGAAGGTGTGAAACCGCTGCGGATTCCGCACAAAGAATTGACATGCTGCAGATTTGAACCCGCAGCAAATCCGCGTGGAAAAATCCACGCAGCTAAATCTGCTGCGGACCCGCAAAGCCTGAAACGCTGCGATCCGCAGAAGAATCCGCAATGTATGCACATGGCCTAACAATAAGTGCCCACTTTACATTTAATAATGTCCCGAGTCCCACCCTGTACAGCTCCCCTATACACAGTATGATGCTCTCTTATACAAAACATGATGCCTCCTCACTGTAACGTACCCACACACAGAATACTGACTCTTTAGTAGTCCCCAAACTGCTTGATGGCCTTTTCACTGTAATCCCCACACTGTATGATGGCCCCCTAGATGGCCTCCATATAGTTTAATGCACCATAGTCCTCAATATAGTATAATCCACTCACCATAGGCCTGTATAGTATAATGCACCCCATAGGCAGCCTGTACAGTATAAGGCACCCCCATAGGCAGCTTGTACAGTATAATGCACCCCCATAGGCAGCCTGTACAGTATAATGCACCCCATAGGCAGCCTGTACAGTATAATGCACCCCCATAGGCAGCTTGTACAGTATAATGCACCCCCATAGGCAGCCTGTACAGTATAATGCACCCCATAGGCAGCCAGGACAGTGTAATGCACCCCCATAGGCAGCTAGGACATTATAATGTACCGTGATAAAAAAAATAAATCCAATACTCACCTCTCTTCCTCCTTGTTATTCCCACGGTGCTCCGAACTTCTGCTCACCTCCGGACGGCGGACGCAGAGTACTGACGTCATTGCGACCCCCTGTCAGCGTCGGTGACGTCAGACCCTGAGAGGGAGATGATGCAAGAGGGAGCGTAACTCTCCTCTCATCAATGCGGTCAGCTGTATCGGCATCTAGCTGATACAGTTGACCCTGCGATGACGAGCGGGGGGCCCACTGCTGGCACAGGGCCCCCCACTGCCTCCTCAGGGGCCCCATAGCGGCCGGGTGACAGAGCAGGGAGATCGATTCTCCCTGCTCTGCCACTGTATGTAACTGTATCGGCGTGCTGTGCTCACCAATACAGTTACACAGCGTAGCTTCGGGTGGGCCCCCTCAGAGCGCGGGGCCCGGGGCGATCGCACCCTCTGCACCCCCGGTAGCTACGCTACTAATCGGTTCTGAACATATATGATAATTTCTACACCCATTGACTCCAATGACGTTTGGATGTTCGACGAATATTGCAAAAACAATGTTCGCTGCCAATTGTAATTGGAACCAAATTTTTTAAAATTTGCTCAACACTAATTAGAAAGACTACAATAGTTTTCATATATAGGGGTGTGCTAGCATCATACCCAGTAGTGAAGTGTAGCCACCAGCACCTGGGAGGCAGGAAAATATTAGTCTGCCTAAAAAGTAATGAAGTGCCTGCGTTCCCCTTCCAAAAAGAATGCCACTTTTATGCCCAAAAAATGACATTCGTTCTCACCTTATCTGAGTGACTGAGTCCTCTTCCCTGCTGCACTCGGAGTGATGTTATTACGCCCCCTGTATCGGGACACTGACATCTTGCAGTATGTAGAACAGCAGCAGCCTACAGGACAGAAAGTGGTGTATAAGTAATATTATTATAAGTGTATATTATTGTAAGTAATGGGGGGGGGGCATCAGCGTAACATTAATGGAGGACTGGAGCCATCTTTTACACTCCAGTAATATAAAGTTTTATTAATGGCACAAACAGAAATCATTGGGGGGGGGGGGGTTCCATCACATAATGGGCAAAAAACACAGGTCCTTTAGGAGACTGCAACCTTCAAGTTTGCTGCCTCTTAGGACATGTGGACACCCGCTGCATTTTTGACGCAGAGGATGCTTAAGGAAGCGTTTTCTCACGAAGCATCATCTTTAGGATGCCTTTGGACATCTTCGAGGACACTCTGCAGTCGGCATTTATTTTTATTTTTGTTACTGTATATATAAACTAATGAGAGGAGAGGTGTAGCTAAAGGTTCAGCTCAGAAGGGGCGAAATTTCTGAGTGGGTCAACTACGTGGGCGCACAATGATCATGAGTATAGGGGAGCCTTAGCAAATGACCGAGCTGTTACTGGAAAGCAATCACTATACAAACACTGATATTACCGCCATGTAGTGACATACAGTGTATAGGGGCCAGGATGGGAGAGCATATGGTGCCCTGGATTGGAGAACATGTGAAGCCCAAGAAGGGAGAACACACACTATAAACAATATACAGAGCTGCTGTATGTAATGTCACTAGTGAACTCTGTATTTCTTGTACACTATACCCTATATACAGAACTGCTGTGTATAATATCACCGATGATCATAGTACACCCGTACACTGACACTGTATATAGAGCTCCTGGACATAATGTCACTGGTGATCACTGTATTGCCCGTACACTGACACTATATACAGAGCTCCTGTGTATAATGTCACTGCTGATCACTGTATTATCTGTACAGTGACACTATATACAGAGCTCCTGTGCATAATGTCATTGGTGATCACTGTCTTACCTGTACACTATACACTATATACAGAGATCCTGTGCATAATGTCATTGGTGATCACTGTCTTACCTGTACACTATACACTATACACAGAGATCCTGTGCATAATGTCACTGGTGATCACTGTATTACCTGTACACTGACACTATATACAGAGCTCCTCTGTATAATGTCACCGGTGATCACTGTATTACCTGTACACTATACACTATATACAGAGCTCCTGTGTATAATGTCAATGGTGATCACTGTATCACCTGTACACTGACACTATATACAGCGCTCCTGTGTATAATGTCACTGGTGATCACTGTATTACATGTACACTGACACTGTATACAGAGCTCCTGTGTATAATGGCACTGGTGATCACTGTATTACCTGTACACTGACACTATATACAGAGCTCCTGTATATAATGTCACTGGTGATCACTGTATTACGTGTACACAGACACTATATACAGAGCTCTTGTATATAATGTCACTGGTGATCATTGTATTACCTGTACACTGACACTGTATACAGAGCTTCTGTATATAATGTCACCGGTGATCACTATATTACCTGTACAGTGACACTATATACAGAGCTCCTGTATATAATGTCACCGGTGATCACTGTATTACCTGTACACTGACACTGTATACAGAGCTCCTGTATATAACGTCACTGGTGATCATTGTATTACCTGTACACTGACACTATATACAGAGCTCCTGTATATAATGTCACTGATGATCACTGTATTACCTGTACACTGACACTATATACAAAGCTCCTGTGTATAATGTCACCGGTGATCACTGTATTACCTGTACACTGACACTGTATACAGAGCTCCTGTATATAATGTCACTGGTGATCATTGTATTACCTGTACGCAGACACAATATACAGAGCTCCTGTATATAATGTCACTGGTGATCACTGTATTACCTGTACACTATACACTATATACAGAGCTCCTGTGTATAATGTCACCGGTGATCACTGTATTACCTGTACACTGACACTGTATACAGAGCTCCTGTATATAATGTCACTGGTGATCACTGTATTACCTGTACACTGACACTATATACAAAGCTCCTGTGTATAATGTCACCGGTGATCACTGTATTACCTGTACACTGACACTATATAGAGAGCTCCTGTGTATAATGTCACTGGTGATCACTGTATTACCTGTACACTGACACTATATAGAGAGCTCCTGTGTATAATGTCACTGGTGATCACTGTATTACCTGTACACTGACACTATATAGAGAGCTCCTGTGTATAATGTCACTGGTGATCACTGTATTACCTGTACACTGACTCTATATACAGAGCTCCTGTGTATAATGTCACTGGTGATCACTGTATTACCTGTACACTGACGCTATATACAGAGCTCCTGTAACAACAACTATGTTCTCAATCAACCTAAAAGACTCATAAATATCAAAGCGTAATATTTTTGGAAGTTGGAATGATTTTTTTTAGATTTGGCTATCTTAGGAGGATATCTGTTTGTGCAGGTAACTATTACTGTGCAGATTTATTATGTAACTTATTAAAAAATAAATATATACCCATCTCACTTGTTTATTTTCACCAGGTAAACCAATATAACAACACAAAATTTAGAAATAAATATTTCTGACATTCAAAAACAAAAAAAAAATCTGTGACCAATATAGCCACCTTTCTTTACGATGACAATCAAAAGCCTTCCATCCATTGATTCTGTCAGTTGCTTGATCTGTTTACGATCAACATTGCGTGCAGCAGCCACCACAGCCTTCCAGACACTGTTCTAAGAGGTGTACTGTTTTCCCTCCCTGTAGATCTCACATTTTATGAGGGACCACAGGTTCTCTATGGGGTTCAGACATGGGCGGACATACCGCCGGTTCAACCGGTGCGACTGCTGCGGGGCCCAGAGGCTCCAGGGTGCCCCTGCAGGGTGGCTAATGATAAGGGCAATCTGGCCGGTTTCTCCGGGCTTGAGGCTCCAGGGGACCCCTGGCCAGATTGCCCTCATGTGCGGCGGGCAGGGAGCGATCCCAGCAGCTCTGCTGTCTGCAAGAGAAAATAGCAGGAGCAGAGCTGCAAGGATCTTTTCTGCCCGGCGTCAGCGCTTCCTGTCTCTGACACAGAGAGCAGCGCTGCTGAATTACGTCAACATTCAGTGGTGCTGCCAGTGTGCCAGAGCGAGGAAGCAGCCGGAGGGCAGAGGCGGTGATGCTGTGGACTCGGACAGGTGAGGTGCTGTCACTGCTTTGTGTGTGTGGATGTGTGTGTATGTATGTGTGTGTGTATGTAGTATGTGTGTGTATGTATGTATGTATGTGTGTGTGGATGTATGTGTGTATGTAGAATGTGTGTGGGTGTGTGTGTATGTATGTATGTGTAGGTGGAGGAGAAGGCCATGATGGGGTGATGGGGAGAAGGCCATGATTGGGTGATGGAAGGCCATGATTGGGTGATGGGTAGAAGGCCATGATGGGGAGAAGGCCATGATGGGTAATGGGGAGAAGGCCATGATTGGGTGATGGGGAGAAGGCCATGATGGGGGTGATTGTTGTGAACACTTTTGACCTGACTTCTGAGAATGAGCTCCCTCTGGTGGTTGCTGCGGGTAATGGAGTTGGTCGGGTTGACAGAAGTCAATCACCTGAAGAGGATGATTGAAGGCCAGGTGTTATAGACTGGGAAGATTTAAGTCAGCAAGCTCCCCTCAGTTGTTGCTGGTGATTTGGTTTTCTCCCTGTGCATTTTGAATTCCGCTTGCCCCCTGCTTGATACTGCATTGTTCAGATAATTTATTTGTTTGCTGGAATCTTTTTGCATTTGATCCAGTTTTTGCCTCTCTCTGCTTTCTGCTTTGCTGTGTGGGTTCAGCATTGTTCCCTGCTGGGACCAGTGCTGGACCCCGTTCCATATGCCACAGCTTATGTCAGTCTGTTCAGTATTGCTAGTCCCCTGTTACATCAGTGTCTTTTGTTTTTCTTCCAGTTCACACCAGAATTCTAATCTAGTGGGGAAGAGGTCATGTGGCCTCAGTATTTTTGCATATCAGACGTGTTGTATTTTTCTTAGGGTTTTTTGCATGATTGCAGACAGTATCTTTCCTGTCCTGTTCTATCTAGACAATTTGGGCCCCATCATTTGCTTACTCTATTTTATGCCTGTGTTTGTGCCTCATCTTATCTCACCGGCAATATATGTCTGGGGGTTATCTATTCCTTTGGGGTTCTACTTCGGGGCAATCTCCCCTTTCTTGCTTTAGGCTTAGTTAACTCTTTTGCTGTGCCGAGGCGTCTAGGGCATTGTAGGCACGTCCTTAATTCTAGTTGTGTTGTTAGTTTTAGGGGTCTGCAATCCGCTTAGGTACCAACCTTTTTGGCTTTCTGGGTGCCTAGTTTATTCCCCAGCTATCCTCCTCAGTGACCTAATCATAACAGGTGATGGGGAGAAGGCAGTGATGGGGTGATGGAGAAGGCAATGATGGGAGTGATGGTGAGAAGGCAATGATGGGAGTGATGGGGAGAAGGCAGTGATAGGAGTGATGGGGAGAAGGCAATGATGGGAGTGATGGGGAGAAGGCAATGATGGGAGTGATGGGGAGAAGGCAATGATGGGGGTGATGGAGAGGGCAATAATGGGGTGGTGGGGAGAAGGCAAAGATGGAGGTGGTGGAAAGGGCAATGATGGGGTGGTGGGGGGAAAAGAAATGATGATGGGGTGGGGGAGAATGCAATGATGGTGGTGGTGGAAAGGGCAATAATGGGGGTGGTGGAGGAGGAACTGATGGAAGTGGGGGAATGGGCAATGATGGGAGTGGTAGGGGAGAAAGCAAAGATAGTGGTTGGAGAGAAGAAAATGATGGAGGTGGTGAAGAGGGTAATGATGGGGTGGGGGAGAGGACAATAATGGGATCTGAGGGAGGAGGACAATGAGGGGTGTGGGGGATTGGGATGGGAGGAAGGGGGACTTATAATGGCCTTAGTAATAGGGGGAGGTGGAGGAAGACATTATCGTTTATTATGTCTAACGCAGTCCCTTAGTATATAGTGTACGTAATTATTATGTATAACACAGTCCCTTAGCATATAGTGCACGTATTTATTATGTATAACACAGTCCCTTAGCATATAGTGTACTCACTAATTCTGTCTATCACCATACTTAGTTACATAGTTTCCTCTTTTATTACGTATAACACCATCCCTTATTACGTACCATCCACTCTACTTATATGTGGTGCAGTCCCTTATTATATAGCTTCCTCTGCTGTCTCTTACATAGTGTATTCTTGTTAATTTTGTTATTCACAGCACCTTCATTTACTACATAGTCCCCTCTCTTTTTAGATATAAAATGACTGCTGATCGAGGAGCCAGTGACCAGACTACCAGTCCATCAGCTCCTCCATTAGAAAGGATGCTTTCACATGCTCCATCAGCCATCATTGCATTATACAGCTAACAAGACAGGACGGTATGTAATAAAAAACAGAAGACAGGGCACTATATAATCTAATATGTAAGGGACGGTGCTGTACATAACAAGAGAGGGCACTGTGTAAGGGACAGTAATATACATAATAAAGGAGACTATGTAATATATATACATGTACTGTATGTGTGTGGCTATATATATATATGTAACTTTGATGCCACAAAAGGAAGGGGGGCCCAGACACATTTCTTGCACAGTGGCCCCAAGCTGTCAGTGTCCGCCCCTGGTTGCAATGATCATGTATGTGGAAAAAATATGGTATTTTTTTCACGCCCAGGCGTTATATACTTCTGTGAAGCACTTAGGGGTTCAAAGTGCTCAACACACATCTAGATAAGTTCCTTGGGGGGGTCTAGTTTCCAAAATGGGGTCACTTGTGGGGGATTTCCACAGTTTAGGCACATCAGGGGCTCTCCAAATGTGACATGACACCAGCAGACCATTCCATCAAAGTCTGTATTCCAAAACATCACTACTTCCCTTCCGAGCCCCGATGTGTGCCCATACAGTAGTTTTCTCCCACATATGGGGTATCAATGTACTCAGGTCAAATTGGACAACAACTTTTGGTGTCCAATTTCTCCTGTTACCCTTGGGAAAATAAAAAAAATTGGGGACTAAAAGATCATGTTTGTGGAAAAAATATGATTTTTTTTATTTTCATGCCCGGGCGTAATAACTTCTGTGAAGCATTTGGGGGTTCAAAGTGCTCAACACATCTAGATAGGTTCCTTGGGGGGTCTAGTTTCCAAAATGGGGTCACTAGTGGGGAGTTTCCACTGTTCAGGCACATAAGGGGCTCTCCAAACACGACATGGCGCCCGATCTCAATTCCAGCCAATTTTGCGTCAAACGGTGACCCCTCCCTTTCGAGCTCTGCCATGCGCCCAAACAGTGGTTTATTCCCACATATGGGGTATCAGCCTACTGAGGATAAATTGCACAATAACTTTTGGGGTACTGTTTCCCTTGGGAAAATAACAATTGGGGGTGAAATGATCATTTTTGTGGAAAAAATATGATTTATTAATTTTACGGCTGTACGTTATAAATGAAGCCCATGGGGGTTCAAAGTTCTCAACACACATCTAGAAAAGTTCCTTTGGGGGTCAAGTTTCCAAAATGGTGTCATTTGTGGGGGTTTCCACTGTTTAGGTACATCAGGGGCTCTCCAAACGTGACATGGTGTCCGATCTCAATTCCAGCCAATTTTGAGCTGAAAAAGTCAAACGGCGCTCCTTCCCTTTCGAGCTCTGACATGCGCCGAAGCAGTGGTTCCCCCCACATATCAGGTATCAGCGTACTCAGGACAAATTGTACAATAACTTTTGCAGTGGAATTTCTCCTGTTACCCTTGGTAAAATAAAAAAAATTGGACCTGAAGTAATTTTTTTGTGAAAAAAGTTAAATGTTCATTTTTTTTAAACATTCAAAAAATTCCTGTGAAGCACCTGAAGGGTTAATAAACTTCTTGAATGTGGTTTTGAGCATCTTGAGGGGTGCAGTTTTTAGAATGGTGTCACTTTTGGGTATGTTCTATGATATAGACCCCTCAAAGTGACTTCAAATGTGATGTGGTCCCTAAAAAAATGGTCTTGTAAAAATGAGAAATCGCTGGTCAACTTTTAACCCTTATAGACTTCCTAACAAAAAAAAATTGGTTCCAAAATTGTGCTGATGTAAAGTAAACATGTGGGAAATGTTACTTATTAAGTTTTTTCTTTGCCATATCTCTGTGATTTAAGGGCATAAAAATTCAAAGTTGGAAAATTGCTAAATTTTCAAAATTTTTGCCAAATTTCCATTTTTTCACAAATAAACGCAAGTTATATGAATGAAATTTTACCACTAACATGAAGTGCAATATGTCACAAGAAAAATAATGTCAGAATCACCGGGATCCATGGAAGCGTTTCAGAGTTATGACCTCATAAAGAGACAGTGGTCAGAATTGTAGAAATTGGCCCGGTCATGAATGTGCAAACCACCCTTAGGGGTAAAGGGGTTAATAGTTTTGCACACAGTGTACCAATACTACTACATGCAAGAAACAAATTATGCCGCTACACCATGAACGTATGACCAACAAATAGTGACCAGATCACATCATTATAGTGATTATTAATAGGAATCACTGTACTAACACTGCTGGTACCCCCATATAATGACCGAATAGTGGAAGGTATCAGTATAGATAGTATAGGTAGCTCAAGATACTCCCCAGCAATGTCTGCAATTGAAGTAATTAATGTTCTCTTTTCTTCATCCAGCGCAGACTGCTCTGACTTCTCCCTGTCAGGACTCGTCTCTTCAGAGTGTAACACACAGACATCTATGGATTATTGCTTCCTGGTCACCATTGCCACTTTTCCTCCAATTCTACAAAAATAGTACCTCCCTTTTATTATATGGTAACAGTATCCCCCAAAATAAAATACAATACAGCAATGATGCTCCTCTGTGTCCCCATTCAGTAGTAATTATTTCCTCTGTTTGCCCAAATACAGTAGAATTGCCCCAACATGGCACCCACACAGCTGTAATGTCCAACTATTATGTCTTCATACAGATGTGGAATTCCTCTTTATGACCCCAATATAGTAGTAATATTCCAAATTGTGGTCCTCATACATTAAAATTACCATCATATGTGGACCCCACTTAATAACAATGTCCTCCCATGTGGCCCCCATAAATTAATATTGTCCCTCTATGTGCCCCCAATATTAATCATTTCCTCCTATGTGACCCATACACAGTAATATTGTCCCTTTCCTGGCCCCCATATAGTAACGATGTCCCCCTATTAATACATTAATATTGGCCCCTATGTGGCACTCATCTGGTAAAACTGTCCACCTATGTGTTCATCATGAGTTAATATTGCCACCCTATGTGGCCCAGTAATAGTAATGTCTCCCTGTGGCCAACACATGAATAATGTCTCTCTGTGTGGCCCCCATACATTCATAATATCCTCTAACGCGGCTTGGTCCTTATACATTAATATTATATTAATCATATATAGATGGAGGGAGCTGCTCCATGTTGAGTAGTTGCAGTTATCGGACCCATTGTGACATCACTCGTGTTCCGCTTCTTGTGATGTCACAGTGAGATTTTCATTGTGACATCACTGGTGTTCCGCTCCTTGTGATGTCACAGTGAGATCTCCATTGTGACATCACGGAATGTGTGGTTATACGGAGTGACGCTGCAGGAAGAGGCTTTGTCTGACAAGACTCCCTGTGTGTTACACATTCAGCGATAACTCCCTGTGTGTTACACATTCAGCGATATTTCTCCAAGCTAAAATGCTCTTTCGATTTCTTCTAATCGTGAGTTTGCTATTAGCGTCTGTAGAAGGCGCGCCTCTCATCAACCAGCGCCATGATTCCTTGCCCACGCATACGACCCCAGCAGGTAAGTACTTTTCCAAATATTCACATATTATGGGGTAACCCTCATTAGGCTGGGTGAAGGCTTACTTTTTGCGCCCTGAGTTGATATCTTTACTGATACCATTTTGGGGTAGATACTATGTTTCTTTTTTTATCGCCATTTATTGCAATGTTGCGGCTGCCAAAAAATTGTATTCTGGCGATTTCGATTTTTTTTCTCATTAGGCTGTTTAATGATCAGATAAATTTAGTTTAGATTTTGATTGATCGAACTTTTACAAATGCAGCGATAACAAATGAGTATTTTGAATTATTTTTTTTTAAGCGTTTAATTTTTAATGAACTTTATTCACTTTTTACTGTATTTTTTCTGTACTCAATAGTCCTCTTTAGGGACATCACGCTGCAATTGTGTGGTTGATTGCGCTATACATAGCAGGGGATAAACTCAACGTTGAGTGGATAGGCTCAACGTGCGAACGGCATTAAAAACAAGGACACGACCTTTGACGTACATGTACGTCAAAGGTCATGAAGGATCTAATGCTAAATACACGGCCAGGAGACTGATACAAGCATTTAGTCAATTAATATATAGATAAGATATAGAGGTGTAATACTGTGGGCTGGATACAATAACTTGTACATGTAACAGAAGGGAGGTATAGGAAATATATGTCACCTCTCATTTTGTCAGCAGAGATCTTTAATGTCTACTTTTATTTTCTAGGCAACACTGATCACCTGATCTTTGGTCCGTGCTCAAAAACATGCGGTAAGTACCTCACAATTAAGATATAACCTTCACATACAACATTTCACATCTGGCACCAGAATCTGCTGACTATCACTAATAGGACCCAGCGTAATACGATGGGTGTCAGACTCCGCTTCATTAGAGACACCGAATATTCGCACTAATATAGCTTTTATTGAGTGGCTGAGATTGTTAATAGGTCACATGATACATTTCATGGAGGAGTCTTCATGTGTTACTCCCTCCCATCCTGTATTCCCTATTCTAGGCTCTCGCACTAATTGTAAGAGTAAGGCTATGTGCACACGTGTGGAATTCCAGTGGAAATTTCTGCGGGAATTCCAGAATTCTATTCCGCGGGAAATATGCGAGAAAACCGCATTTTAAATTCCCGCGATTTTCCCGCCGAAAAACTAGCGATTTGTAAGCGTAATTAGCTTGCAGAGTCCTAGCGTTTTCCAAGAGATCTGTAGCATCGCTTGGAGAACTGATTGACAGGTTGGTCACACTCGTCATACATAGTGTTTGACGAGTGTGACCAACTTTTTACTATTGAGGCTGCCAATGCGGCATCAGTAGTAAAAGATAGAATGTTAAAAATAATAAAAAAAATAAAAAATCGTGTTTTTCTCACCTTCCGACGTCCTGCGCAGCGTTCCCGATCATCGCGATGCTCCCGGCAAGTCCTGTTCCCAGCGATGCCTTGCGACAATGACCTTTGATGACGTTGCTGTCTCGCGAGACCACTACAGTATCTCGAGACCACGACATCATCAAAGGTCATTGTCGCAAGGCATCCCTGGGAACGGGACTTGCCGGGAGCATCCCTGAGGCCTGGTGACACTGTGAGGGACATCGGAAGGTGAGAATATGACGATTTTTTAATTTTAATTCTATTTTTTACAGGGATATGGTACCCAGAGCCCAGAGGACAGTCTCCTCTCCCCCAGACCGTGGGTACCATCCGCAAATGTTCTCCTTACTTTTCGCATGGTGGGCAGAGCCACATGCGGAAAGTAAGCAGAACAATGCATTCCTATGTGTGCGGATTTTCCCGCGATTCCGCACAAAGAATGAACATGCTGCGTATTTTTCCGCGATGCAATTCCACCGCTGAAAAATCTGCAGCATTAGCACAGCATGTGCGGAATCCCATAGGATTGCATGGGATGCTTTTTTTTGGCGTTTTCACGGCAAAATCGCGCGTTTAAAATCGCTGCGAAAACGCAAAGAAAACGCTACGTGTGAACACAGCCTAAATGTAGATCTTCATGTAAGGAATAATGGAGTCACTTGTGTCTGTGATCGTCAGTCTTGTGATTCCATCACTACCACTGGAGAAATTATACAGTTTTATGACTACCGGGGACTAATTTGTCCACCATGTTGGGCTTTCCTATAATTGTGATCTGTGCAGTCCTAGGGTTACTCATAAGAAATGGTCTTAGGTCTGGATAAGTAAGTTAGGTGCCGTGAATAATGTATATTTTAGTAGCTGTAGACATCTGATGTTCTCCAACACTAGAAGACTACCGAGAATTACACTGATACATTGAGAAAAGTTCCTACAGAGTTTTCCTACAACTAATTGATGTCTCATTTTTTCAGGCCTTGGTACCAGGGTGGTCTATAGCACCAGAGGCTGCCCACAGGGACAGGATAAGTGTTTTCTCCGCACGGAACAGTGCGAAGGACCTGAAGATTGTGGATGTAAGTCACATAGTTATGTGGATAAGTTATCTGTTAGTATTAATCTGAAGTGAACCCTATATTCTGTAGCCAATGTTCCTTCCTAATAAATCCTGCAGTTAGAGAACACTCCTGGATCAATCCCTCTTCTCCAGTAATCTAGAGCAGATATCTAGTAATATTATCTATTTATGGAAAAGCCTCGAGATGTCTTTTAAACTTTTTTCCTCTAGACACACAGGCCCTTTTGATATATTTATGTGCCTGGATATAGAAAGACAGACACAGTGAGTGCGACCAGGCCCGGGTGGGTGACCAGGCCCGGGTGGGTGACCAGGCCCGGGTGGGAGGGCCCTCCAGACACAAATATCCGCCGAGTGGCGCATGGGAGTGACGTCATGTGCTTCCCGTCACAAAGGCTAGTTTCACACTTGCTTTTTTTTGCAGCGCGTTTTTCCCGCAAAAAAACGCATTGAAAAAACGCATACATAAGCATACAACTGCTGCGTTTTTTTCAAGCATTTTTATGAGCATGCATGAAAAAAACGCAGCGTTTTTATGCGTTTGTATGCGTTTTTAGTGCGTTTTTACCGCGTTTGCGTTTTTTTCCAACATTTTTAGGTGGCCCCTCACACTACCCAAACCATGACTTTACTAACCCTAACCCTGACCCTAACCCTAACCCTAACCCTGACCCTAACCCTAACCCTAACCCTGACCCTAACCCTTAACCAAATCATACTTAACCCTAACCCAAACCCTAAACCCTAACTAACCCTAACCCTATCCCTGACCCTAACCCTGACCCTAACCCTAACCCTAACCCTAACCCTGACCCTAACCCTAACCCTAACCCTGACCCTAACCCTTAACAAAACCATACTTAACCCTAACCCTGACCCTAACCCTAACCCTAACCCTGACCCTAACCCTTAACCAAACCATACTTAACCCTAATCCTGACCCTAACCCTGACCCTAACCCTAACCCTGACCCTAACCCTTAACAAAACCATACTTAACCCTAATCCTGACCCTAACCCTGACCCTAACCCTTAACAAAACCATACTTAACCCTAACCCTGACCCTAACCCTGACCCCAACCCTAACCCTAACCCTGACCCTAACCCTAACCCTAACCCTGACCCTAACCCTTAACAAAACCATACTTAACCCTAATCCTGACCCTAACCCTGACCCTAACCCTTAACCAAACCATACTTAACCCTAACCCTGACCCAAACCCCAACCCTAACCCTGACCCTGACCCTAACCCTAAACCCCCTTAACTAACCCTAACTCTAACCCAAACCCCTAAATTCCATGGTTAAAAAAAAAAAAACGCATATGCAAAAAAACGCATACATGAGCATGCCAGTGCGCACATATGCGCATCCATAGGCTATAATGGCCATTTTTAGCGCAAAACGTGCGCATATGTGCGCATGCGCTTTTTTGCAGGGCCAAAAAATGCAACATGCTGTGTCTGGAAAATACCAACGCACACCCCAAAAAAACGCAGCGCATGAAAATCGCATACATGCGCTTACCAGCGCGCAGGTATGCGCACCCATGTTAAATATAGGGGAAAAAACGCATGCGCAGGTATGCGTTTTTTTCCAGCGCTAAAAAACGCAAATGTGAAACCAGCCTTACGTGTTGCAGTCAACTGCTGGCTTCTGCTCCGGCTATGGAAGAAGATGTTGCAAGCAGTGGGAGTGGGGGAATGTGAATAGAATCGTTTCATTTTTTTTTTTTACTAATGTTAGAGAAGAACTGCAGAACAGGGACATTATTACTAGTAAAATATACCGGGATGGGAGACATATATTACTGGAAGGAGCCCAGGATGGAGGACATACAGTATATTACTGCAAGTGGACCAGGATGGGGGACATTATACCAGGAAGAGGCAAAGGATTGAGGACAATATACCAGGAAAGGGCCCAAGATGGAGGACATTATATCAGGAAAGGGCCCAGGATCGAGATGGAGGACATTATACCAGGAAACAAACATTATACCAGGAAGGGGCCAAGGATAAAGACTGTATATCAAGATAGTGGATATTATTACTGAATGAGGTCCAGGATGGGGAACATTTTTACAGGAATGGGTTAGGATGGGGGACATTATTACAGGAAGGGGCCAGGATCGGTGATATTATTACATGAAGGGTCAGAAATGGGGACTTTATTACAGGATGGGGACATTTTACATGAGAGGGCAAACAAGTATGTCCTCATAGGATCTGGAATGCTACAAAGCACCATATATCTGACAAATATGCAGATGGGGGCCCAGGTCAAAATTTTTTCCTGTAACACAGGGGTGGGGAACCTTTTTTCTGCCGAGGGCCATTTGGAGTTTTATAATAGCGTTCGGGGGCCGTATAAAATTATTAATAATAATAAGCGAGTATACTAGTTGCTATGGCTTTTCCGAGCATGCTCGAGTGATCTCCGGGTATTTTGGCGTGCTCGGAGATTTAGTTTGTCGACGCATTTGCATGATTTGCGGCTGCTAGACAGCCTGAATACACGTGGGGATTCCTTAACTAACAGGCATTGCTCACAAGTATTCAGGCTGTCCAGCAGCCATAAATCATGCAGCTGAGGCGACGAAAACTAAATCTCCGAGCACGCCAAAATACTCAGAGGTCATCCGAGCTGCTCAGGAAAGCCCGAGCAACGGGCCTGAGGTACCGTGATTACCCTGCACACTGCAGCCGTTTCCCCAGTGCAGCCGTCTCCCCAGTGCAGCCGTCTCCCCAGTGCAGCTGTATCCCCAGTGCAGCCGTCTCCCCAGTGCAGCCGTCTCCCCAGTGCAGCCGTCTCCCCAGTGCACCCATCTCCCCAGTGCACCCATCTCCCCAGTGCACCCATCTCCTCAGTGCACCCATCTCCCTAGTGCAGCCATCTCCCCAGTGCAGCCATCTCCCTAGTGCACCCGTTTCCCCAGTGCAGCCATCTCCACAGTGCACCCATCTCCTCGGTGCACCCATCTCCTCAGTGCACCCATCTCCTCAGTGCACCCATCTCCTCAGTGCACCCATTTCTTCAGTGCACCTGTTTCCTCAGTGCACCTGTTTCCTCAGTGCACCCGTTTCCCCAGTGCAGCCTTCTCCCTAGTGCAGCCATCTCCCCAGTGCAGCCATCTCCTCAGTGCACCCATCTCCCTAGTGTAGCCATCTCCTCAGTGCAGCCATCTACCCAGTGCACCCGTTTCCCCAGTGCACCCATCTCCCTAGTGCAGCCATCTCCCCAGTGCAGCCATCTCCTCAGTGCACCCATCTCCCCAGTGCAGACATCTTCCCCAGTGCAGTCATCTCCTCAGTGCACCCATCTCCCCAGTGCACCCATCTACCTAGTGCAGCCATCTCCCCAGTGCAGCCTTCTCCCTAGTGCAGCCATCTCCCCAGTGCAGCCATCTCCTCAGTGCACCCATCTCCCTAGTGCAGTCATCTCCTCAGTGCAGCCATCTCCTCAGTGCACCCATCTACCTAGTGCAGCCATCTCCCCAGTGCAGACATCTTCCCCAGTACAGTCATCTCCTCAGTGCACCCATCTCCCCAGTGCAGCCATCTACTCAGTGCAACTGTTTCCCCAGTGCACCCATCTCCTCAGTGCACCCATCTTCCTAGTCCAGCCATCTCCCTAGTGCACCTGGGTCGCCCTCCCAGGGCTGTGGTGTACTCGGTACCGGGACTGTGTCAGCGGGATGTGTCACAGCAGCAGTGACCCGGTCCTTGGCCCTGAGTGCCCAAGTATTAGGGGAAGATTGAATGGTGGAATGTAGTTGTTTGAATGAATAGTTCGTGACGCCACCTGTGGTATTCGGCAAGTGAGATGTTAAGCCGCGGCTGCATGCAGATCCTCTGGGACTGGTGGTGTGTTGCAGCCAAGATGGTGAAGCTCCCATCTCCCCAGGTGGAGCTGTAGTCCCAGGGCAGTGTAGATGTAGGGGTAGAGGAGAGGCACAGGTGGTGTAGAAGCGGGTACCCAGATGTAGTGGTATGGGGTGTGTTAGCGCAGGAATAAGTGGAGGACACCAGGCTTGTAGTTCCAAAGCTTTTCTCACAGTCTGTAGTACACACAGGTGCCTGCCTCCGTGCTGTGTCCTCCGGGACAGGGACCCAGTCAACCTCCAGGCAAGGTGGAATGCTCCCTTCCAACGCTCCGCCAACATGTGCCTTTCTGAACGTCTCCTCTTATAGCGCCTTTGGTGTGAAGTACTCCTAGTACTGAGTTACACTGGAGTTCCTCCTGACAGATGTTCCTATGAACTCTACTTGCACGGCAGACAGCTGTAGCCTGCTTCGGGGACTCCTCACTCCTGAGTCCCGGCTCACTATCCAAGTTGCTGTTGTGCCCTCAAGTCTTAGATGGGAGTAGTGCATTTACAGCCCACTACTCCACCGGTGTCTGCTGTAGGACCATTAGTATCCATACAACCTCGGGGACCGGGCCCCGGCCTTGCGCATAGAACTTCTAGGCAGGGTTCTCTCCTAACCCACGCCCTCTGTTCCCTTTCACTCCTTCGTTCCATACTAGTCTCTCCTTCTTATGGAAGATCAGGTTTCTGTTCAATGTCTTTCTCCTTTTTTCCTTTCCCGTGCTAGCAGACCCAGGTCACTGAGATCTGCTGCAGCACCTCCTTCCTCCATCCCTCTCCCAGGGATCTTCTCTCCTCACTCCTCTCCACTCACCGACTGACTGACCTGAAATCCTAAACCTTCCCGCTCTTTCATGTATTCTAACTCCACCCGTCTCCCAGGACATTTCGTGTTCCAAGCAGGGAGCCACCAAAGGTGCTCTGCTACACTCCAAGCAGGGAGTCGCAATGTGGCTTTGCTGAACTACTCTGTTGTGTGGGATGCAGGTGTCGGAGCGTGGTCAGGAACCTCCAACCTACCTCAGGAGGAGGTGCAGTACCTCTGTGGCAACTGAATCCTCAGGTGCGCCACACACCCATCTCCTCAGTGCACCCATCTCCTCAGTGCACCGGTTTCCCCAGTGCAGCCATCGCCCTAGTGCACCCATCTCCTCAGTGCACCCATCTCCCAAGTGCAGCCATCTCCCCCTGCGCTCATTTCTCCCCCCCAGGGCCCATTGCCACCCCTCGGCACTCATTCTCCACCTGGCCCATTTGCCCCACTGCCCTGGCTCACCTGTGGCTTGGACCGTCCGTTCCCTGCCACAGCTTCTTCCTGTTTGTGTGTGAGCGGAGCGCGCCGTCACCTGGTACCGCTCATTCAGGGTCATGAATATGGGCGCCACGCCTATGAGAGAGGAGTGGCGTCCATATTCATGATCTTAATGAGCGGTACCACATGACGGCGCTCACTCACACAGAAAGAACAGGACCATGGGAGCTGCAGCGCAGGCACAGCTGGAGGAGGTGAGTATGATGAGGGATGGGGGGGTGCAAATGGAAAATACTGAGCACAATACTGCCGCACTTGGAAAGTGGCTGCGTGCCGTACATTCTCCACCCCTGCTGTAACACATCAGCCTCTACCTAAGCCACTGGATAGATCTCTATATTGTCCATTATATCTATTATATATTAATATGACATCATCCCTGAGACATAATTTAGCAAAACTAAAGTCCCATATTTTTAATCCTCTTGTCGGGTCCTACCGTCCAATAGACTATATAATAGTCACAGTTTTCTCTGCTGCAGATTGAGCAGAGCTCAGTTTTTCAGCTGTGTATAAACCCGCCACAGCTTTGTGTTTCCATTGTATATTGCTGGAGGTCTGGCTGGACTAGGAGGCACAAGACCAGTTGTCCTGTAGTGATAATCGATTGCTGGTAAAACAGTGATTCTATTGAAAGAGTCCAGGAATTGACACATCGCTATCGTAAAGGTCTATGCTTCTACATTATGGTTCTCTCCGATAAGATGGCAAAAGCCTGGTGACAGATTCCCTTTATAGGACTGCTTCGATAATAATGGCAGTGAATTATAGACAAGTTATTGGATATATAGATAATATATATGTATTCTCTCTTCTTTTTCAGTGGATGGTATTGTTCCTCCAAAGATCCCTTGGAATAAAGTCATCATATGTTTTGTAGCTTTCGCCATCATCATATTCCTCCTTGGAACATTCCTTGGTGTCATCTGTAACGCCATACGTAGGTAAGTATTGTAAAGGATGATTTATATTGTACATGGGAGTCTGCAAAAAATTCCATCTTTATTACAGATGAGAGGCTCTGACAAAATTCTGCCAAATCAGCAGATTTTATTTAGAGATTCAATTCACAGCAAAATTATTCTTCACATATTGATTGTTCCCTATTATGCTCTGGGGTCTCCCCAGTCCCAGATGGTAATAAATGGAAGATGTAAGGAGAAAATAGAGTTTATATACAACCAAGCCCCTCTCCGGAAGCCCCCACTGCTCTCTGTCCGCAACTCCGGCCCAGTGTTGACTCTTGGTTGGGACTTGCATGGGCAGAGACCTTTCGGGGCCGCTTGTAGCCAAAGTTTCAGCCCAAAGGGAACACTTGGCCAGAGGTGCGGCATGATGGTAGTGTGGAAAGCTGGCCATCGGGCATAAAGCAGCGGAAGTCGGTCGGAGAAGTGAGCTCATCTTTCTGCCAGCCCTCTACTCTTCCGAAAGCTGGCGGCTGCCGCTAGCTTCCACTTTGCTTTATTCGCGTGGAGTGAATTACAAAAAATCTGTGTTCTCCAACATTCTGAGTTTTGTATGAGCAGAATTCAATTCCCCTCAAATAAATCCACTCCTGTCTGATCTTCATATTACCTTACAATCCAGTACGATCCACACATATTGAACTTTCATGTACATGAAAAATTGTTGATAAATACCAAAATTTTACTGATTGCCAATGTTTCTACAGAATGTAAGAGACAAAATGAATGAAGAAACATATGAGTCTATATTTCATTCTGCAGAATAAAGATCTGTTACTTTGTAATTCACAATATACCTTCTATTTTACTATTTTAAAGACATCGGAAAAAGGATAAATCCAGGAGAGATGCTGAATCTCAATGTTCTACTGATGGAGACAGAGAGACTCCTGCTGAACCTATTGGTGGTAAGTACAGCCTAACCAATCTGACACTAAAGCAGTTCTCCAGGATAAGAAAAACAGGGCTGCCATCTTCTTAAAAAAAAATCTGTGCCATCAAAATCTTCCACTTGTTCATGGTATTGCAGCTCTACACCATTCCCTTCACTGGAGCTGATCTGCAATAACAGGCACAACCTGTAGACAGGGGTGGTCTTGTGCTTCAAACAAACCAAATTACATTTTTCTAACTCTGGACAAGCCTATAAAACCTATGTGCAAATACCGTATTTTTCGGATTATAAGACGCTCCGGATTATGAGACGCACCGCAAATTTTGAGGAGAAAAATAGGAAAAAAACTTTTCTTAATAAAATGGTGGTGCTTTTTAAAAACCATGCATCTTATTGCTTACTGGGGGTGGTGGCTGCGGTGAAGCGGGGTCCCAGGGTCGCTGGTGGAGGAGACAGGAGTGGGGTGATGCTGCAGGCCGCAGGCTGGAATGAGGTGGAGATTTCGTGCTGCGGGGTGCTCCATTCTGCCCCCATCGTGTCCAGCATTCTGCCCCCAACTTGCCCAGCATTCTGCCCCCATCGTGTCCAGCATTCTGCCCCCATCGTGTCCAGCATTCTGCCCCAACTTGTACAGCATTCTGCCCCCATCGTGTCCAGCATTCTGCCCCTATCGTGTCCAGCATTCTGCCCCCATCTTGCCCAGCATTCTGCCCCCATCGTGTCCAGCATTCTGCCCCCATCGTGTCCAGCATTCTGCCCCCATCGTGTCCAGCATTCTGCCCCCATCGTGTCCAGCATTCTGCCCCCATCTTGCCCAGCATTCTGCCCCCATCGTGTCCAGCATTCTGCCCCCATCGTGTCCAGCATTCTGCCCCCATCTTGCCCAGCATTCTGCCCCCATCGTGTCCAGCATTCTGCCCCCATCGTGTCCAGCATTCTGCCCCCATCGTGTCCAGCATTCTGCCCCCATCTTGCCCAGCATTCTGCCCCCATCGTGTCCAGCATTCTGCCCCCATCGTGTCCAGCATTCTGCCCCCATCGTGTCCAGCATTCTGCCCCCTTCGTGTCCAGCATTCTGCCCCCTTCGTGTCCAGCATTCTGCCCCCATCGTCACCAGAATTCTGCCCCCATCGTCACCAGAATTCTGCCTCCATCGTCACCAGCATTCTGCCTCCATCGTGTCCATTCTGCCATCTGCCCCGGGGCCCCCTGGATCGCCACTCTCAATAAATTAAAAAAAGAAACACAAGCTCTTCTTACCTGGCCACGGTCCAGCGGCGAAGCTCCGGGCGTCCCTCCATGCAGAAGCGCGCGCTCGCCGGCGACTGACAATGACATCAGACACCAGCGAGGTGCGCACTGCAGCGGACGTCAGCTGCCAGCCTCCGATTGGCTGGCGGCTGCTAACTACTGACGTGCGGGGGGCGGGCCCGCTTGTCAATAGCGATCATCTGCCGCAGCACCAAGGGCCATTCACGCTCTTGCCACTAGATGGTGAACTCCTCACATTACAGACAACAGAGGCGTCCCCCCGTGTCGTAACACTCACACCCCCACAAGGCTCAGAGGCAAACTCTCCTCTCTACCCCCCCTCCTAAGAGGACTCCGACTCAGAGAACATCCTTTTAAAAATGGTCTCTTAAACTTTACGTGCCAGAGCCTTTTTTCGCCCTCATGACCAGGCCAATTCTCACCAGTGTCCCTTTATGTGGTTATAGCTCTTGAACGCTACAAAGGATCACATTGATTCTGAGATAGTTTTTTCGCAACATATTGTACTTCATTATAGTGGTAAAATTTGTTCAATATAACTTGCGTTTATGTCTGAAAATATCGGAAATGTGACGAAAATTCAGAAAATTTTGCAATTTTTAAATTATTTATTTTTAAGTCTTTAAACCAGAGTGCTGTCACACAAAATAGTTAATAAATACTATTTCCCACATGTCTATCTATCATCAACACAATTTTTGAAACACAATTGTTTTTTTCTTAAGAAGTTAAAAGGGTTCAAAGTTGATCAGCGATTTCTCATTTTTCCAACTAAATTTGCAAAAACAATTTTTTTAGGGACCACATCACATTTGAAGTTACTTTGAGGAGCATTTAATACAGGAAATACCCAAAAGTGGCACCATTCTAAAAACTGCACCCCTCAAAGTGCTCAAAACCAAATTCAAAAAGTTTATCATCCCTTCAGGTGCTTCACGGGAATGATAACACCTGTCAAAGCTATCGCTCTGCACTGGAATCGCAGTGCTTGCAGGACCCTGGGGGTCATGACAAACATCGGCGCTGCATAGAGCTCAGCAAGCACCAACGTTTATCTACAGTGGGCGGCTGCGAAGTAAAGGAGCAGTAGACGCAATAATCCATAACAAATATGGAGAATATTTTATTTAAAAAAATTATGATTTCTTTGATCTCTTTAACAGGAAAAAATGAGGATGGACCAATGGTCAAAAAGACAGATGACCTTGAGAACACCAACATTTCTTCTCCCGGTCCAGATGATGTCGTCATCGATATTGAAACAGATAAGGATGTGGCCATCTCCTCTAACAGTAAGCCTGAGATGCTGCCACCAGCCAAGAGAGCGGCTACAGAAAGCGTTACTGATCTACTTAGAGAAGTAACCCCGAAGATAGCGACTCCACAAGTGGAGATGCCCGATATTGGGAACCTGCCTCCAGAGATCTTAACCATCCTTCAGAGCAAAGGGGAGAAAGGCTACCTAAATGACGACACCATCATCATGGCCCAGGACCTGCTGCAGAGACAGTTTAAGGGTTTTGCTGGCCTGCAGCCCCCCTGCGCTCTTATGGTACCAGGGTACAGAGTACTGAAGAATGCTGTACAAATCCACTATGATGAGGACAGGGAGCACTGGCTGACAACCTGCTATACAAATGGCCAAATCTTTGTAGCCGACAGCATGAGAGAAAAGAATCTGACTCCATCCATCCGTCAGCAGATTATCAATATGTACAGTGAAGTGGTCGACAAACCCCTGAAACATTTGAGGCTTATTGATGTTGATCAGCAGAAGAACGACTATGACTGTGGCTTATATGCTATAGCGTTTGCCTATGAGCTTATGGCAGATGACGGTGAACCCACAGCTAAGTTCCAGCATGAGAAGATGAGGACTCATCTAATATCCTGCCTGCAGAACGGCAGGATCAGCGGATTTCCCAAAAAGGTCAGGAAGTGACTCCATGTCTATAAACGGCATGTAGAGTCTATGACGGTCCAAGAGATCGCACCGACCTTCAACTGGACACGATCCGGGACAACAGACCGGTCTACACCAGTAAGTAACCATGGACTTTCCATAATACCCTCAATATAGTGAATATATACCGTATATACTCGAGTATAAGTCGATCCGAGTATAAGTCGACCCCCCTAATTTTGCCACAAAAAACTGGGAGAACTTATTGACTCGAGTATAAGTCTAGGGTGGGAATTGCCGAAAATACTGGTAAATTTAATGCTGCACAACATACAGTATGCCCCCAAAATGCTGCACAGTGAATGGTGGCCCAAATAACGCTGCACAACATATGCCCCCATAAATGCTGCACAGTGAATGGTGGCCCAAATACCGTAATGCTGCCCCCAAAGTGATAGGATTACTGGTAATCCTATCATGTTGCTGCTGCTGCCGCTGCCCCTGCTGGAATTTAAAAAAAGAAAACACTATATTCTCACCTACGTTGATGACAGCTGCTCCTGAGCGTCGCCGGCTCTTCAGTGACTCAGGCAGAGGGCGCGTGCTTTCCACGTCATCGCGCCCCCTGCACGTCACTGCCGGAGGACGGGAGAGAGCGGCGCGCAGAGATTTTGAACGCCGCCGCGGCCATATCATCACCCGCCGCTACTGCCAGGACGCTGCAGGGGACCACAGACGAACACCGGGGACCGCGGAGACGACTGGGACCGCGGATACGACGGGGACCAGGTAAGTTGGCACCGTGACCCGAATATAGGTCGAGGGGGGTCTTTTTCAGCCCCAAAAGGGGGCTGAAAAACTCGACTTATACTCGAGTATATACGGTAAATATGATGGGGGCATGCTGCCCTTATTGGAGGCATCTGATTTTCATTGTTTTTACTTTTTGTTTAAAGTCAGGAAGTGACTCCATGTCTATAAACGGCATGTAGAGTCTATGACGAAGAGATCAAACCGACCTTCAACTGCACACGACCCGGGGTCACAGAGTATATATACGATATTTGATACAATGCCAATTTTGCATTAGTGTACCTACAATAAAAATTACAGACCTCTCCATTCTTTGTAGATGGGAAAACGTGCACAATTGGCAGTGTGTCAGATGCTTATTTTCCCCACTGTATGTAGCGCCATTAATTCCATAACTTTACTTACATTGTTATCACTGTCCCCATTGGGGCTTACAATCATAATTCCCCATCAGTATGTCTTTGGAGTGTGGGAAGAATCTGGAGGTAACCCACACAAACTCCTTGCAAATGTCTTTCGTGGGATTTTAACCCAATTTCAATATTCTACATTACAGGAAAACAGAGATATCCTCAAAAGCACCATGATCCTTATGCCTGATGCCGGTGATGAAGTAATCAACATGGGTCCAGATGAGGACGCAGTCACTGTGTGTACAGAGAAGTCTTTTATTAAGATTTTTAACAACTGTCAAAGCCCAAAAATTTTGCACACAAAAGCGGGACTAACTCCTAGCCGCGGTCTACGGACCAAACATTGGGCATGGGCAGGGCCTTGGGGGCAGATCCCAAGTGCGCTCAACCATGTGAAATAGCTTACACTCAGGAACATTGAGGGATAGCGCTATCGGATAGCTCTACCTGTTCATTTCCTTTAGGAATAGAGCTATGGGATAGCTGCTCTCCCCGTGCACTTTCTTCATGGATAGCGCTATCGGATAGCTCTACCCGAACAGTATTAACGACAGAGCTTTTTCATACACAAGGTAGGAGTGGCAGGAGAGGTACACCAGGTATTTATGTTTGCTGTTAGTCTGTACATACGCCAGTCTGTTGCATGATTACACCCCATTGCGAGGTCAGTCTGTTGCGTGGTTACACCCCATTGCGAGGTTCGTAATCCCAAGGGCGCGCAATCACTCGTGTTCACTAAATGCTAAAACTGACCTGCCGATATGACTCTACAGCTCATTACGAGTTCTCATACGCCATACATGCCTTAGGAACAGGGGAGGTGGAGGAAGACATTATCGCTTATTATGTCTAACACAGTCCCTTAGTATATAGTGTACCACTATGTCTAACACAGTCCCTTAGTATATAGGGTACTTACTAATTCTGTATAACACCATCCTTAGTTACATAGTTTCCTCTTTTATTATGTATAACACCGTCCCTTATTACGTACAATCCTCTCTAGTTATATATGGTGCCGCCCCTTATTATATAGCTTCCTCTGCTATTATGTAAGTCTCTTACATAGTGTATTCTTGATAATTTTGTTATTTACAGTACCCTCTTTTATTACATAGACCCCTCTCTTTTTAGATATAAAATGATTGCTGATCAAGGAGCCGGTGTCCAAACTACCAGTCCATCAGCTCCTCCATTAGAAAGGAAGCTTTCCCATGCTTCATCAGCCATCATTGCATTATACAGCTAACAAGACAGGACGGTATGTAATAAAAAACAGGGCTCTATATAATTCAATATGTAAGGGACGGTACTGTACATAACAAGAGAGGGCACTGTATAATAAGGGATGGCAATATACGTAATAAAGGAGACTATGTAATACATATACATGTGTGTGTGTGTGGCTCTCTCTCTCTATATATATACACATGTAGCTTTGACGCCATAAAAGGAGGGGGTCCCAGACACATTTCTTGCATAGGGGCCCTAAGCTGTCAATGTCCGCCCCTGGGTTCAGATGAACAAAGGGGCCATGTCATTATTTTTTCTTCTTTTAGTCCTTTACTGGTCAGCCACGCTGTGGAGTATTTGGATGCATGTGATGGAGTATTATCCTGCATGAAAATCATGTTTTTCTTGAACGATACAGACTTCTTCCTGTACCACTGCTTGGAGAAGGTGTCTTCCAGAAACTGGCAGTAGGTCTGGGAGTTGAGCTTTACTCCATCCTCAACCCGAAAAGGTCCCACAAGTTCATCTTTGATGATACCAACCCATACCAGTACGCCACCTTGCTGGCGTCTGAGTTGTAGTGGAGCTCTATGCCCTTTACTGATCCAGCCTCGGGCCCATCCATGTGGCCCATCAAGAGTCACTCTCATATCATCAGTCCATAAGGATGATGTGATCAAAATACTAATTTGCTTAATAATTCTGCACACAGTGTACAGAGCTCCTGTGTGTCACCAGTAGTGTTGATCATTCCGATACTGCAAATATTGGGTATCGGCCGATATTCGCTGTATCGGAGTTCCGATACTGAGTTCCGATATTTTTACAATATCGAATACCGGAATCAGAAGTTCCCATAATGCAATGAGCCAGTTGTGTTAGCCATGTTAACTAATGGCATGGCTGTGATTGACTGCTGAAATGATGTCATCATCACGCGCGGCCTGTGCGGGCCTGCCGGGGGTCTGTGCGGGCTGCCGAGGGTCTGTGCGGTCCTGCCGGGGGTCTGTGCGGGCTGCTGGGGGTCTGTGCGGGCCTGCCGGGGGTCTGTGCGGGACTCCCGGGGGTCTGTGCGGGCCTGCCGGGGGTCTGTGCGGGCTGCCGAGGGTCTGTGCGGTCCTGCCGGGGGTCTGTGCGGGCTGCTGGGGGTCTGTGCGGGCTGCTGGGGGTCTGTGCGGGCCTCCCGGGGGTCTGTGCGGGCCTCCCGGGGGTCTGTGCGGGCTGCCGGGGGTTTGTACAGGCCTGCTTGGGGTCTGTGCGGGCTGCCGGGGGTCTGTGCGGGCTGCCGGGGGGTTGTGTGTGTGTGCAGGCATCGTCCGATGGGACTACAAGTCCCATCGGGCGATGCCTGCTACAATGACAGTGATTGACACATTAGCCAATGATGGGACAGTAGTAGTCCCATCATCCGGCTAATGTGTTGAATGTAAAAAAAAAACAAAAACATACATACTACATATATACAACATTCATACAACATACATACATACTGCACATTTACAACATTCATACAACACACATACTGTACATGCACCATACATACTACATATATACTACATTCATACAACATACATACTACATACATACATACTACATACATACTACATATATACAACATTCATACAACATACATACTACATATATACTACATTCATACAGCATACATACATACTACATAATACATACATACTACATACATACTACATTCATACTACATATATACAACATTCATACAACATACATACAGTGGGGAAAAAAAGTATTTAGTCAGTCAGCAATAGTGCAAGTTCCACCACTTAAAAGGATGAGAGGCGTCTGTAATTTACATCATAGGTAGACCTCAACTATGGGAGACAAACTGAGAAAAAAAAATCCAGAAAATCACATTGTCTGTTTTTTTTTCATTTTATTTGCATATTATGGTGGAAAATAAGTATTTGGTCAGAAACAAGCAATCAAGATTTCTGGCTCTCACAGACCTGTAACTTCTTCTTTAAGAGTCTCCTCTTTCCTCCACTCATTACCTGTAGTAATGGCACCTGTTTAAACTTGTTATCAGTATAAAAAGACACCTGTGCACACCCTCAAACAGTCTGACTCCAAACTCCACTATGGTGAAGACCAAAGAGCTGTCAAAGGACACCAGAAACAAAATTGTAGCCCTGCACCAGGCTGGGAAGACTGAATCTGCAATAGCTAACCAGCTTGGAGTGAAGAAATCAACTGTGGGAGCAATAATTAGAAAATGGAAGACATACAAGACCACTGATAATCTCCCTCGATCTGGTGCTCCACGCAAAATCCCACCCCGTGGGGTCAGAATGATCACAAGAACGGTGAGCAAAAATCCCAGAACCACGCGGGGGGACCTAGTGAATGAACTGCAGAGAGCTGGGACCAATGTAACAAGGCCTACCATAAGTAACACACTATGCCACCATGGACTCAGATCCTGCAGTGCCAGACGTGTCCCACTGCTTAAGCCTGTACATGTCCGGGCCCGTCTGAAGTTTGCTAGAGAGCATTTGGATGATCCAGAGGAGTTTTGGGAGAATGTCCTATGGTCTGATGAAACCAAACTGGAACTGTTTGGTAGAAACACAACTTGTCGTGTTTGGAGGAAAAAGAATACTGAGTTGCATCCATCAAACACCATACCTACTGTAAAGCATGGTGGTGGAAACATCATGCTTTGGGGCTGTTTCTCTGCAAAGGGGCCAGGATGACTGATCCGGGTACATGAAAGAATGAATGGGGCCATGTATCGTGAGATTTTGAGTGCAAACCTCCTTCCATCAGCAAGGGCATTGAAGATGAAACGTGGCTGGGTCTTTCAACATGACAATGATCCAAAGCACACCGCCAGGGCAACGAAGGAGTGGCTTCGTAAGAAGCATTTCAAGGTCCTGGAGTGGCCTAGCCAGTCTCCAGATCTCAACCCTATAGAAAACCTTTGGAGGGAGTTGAAAGTCCGTGTTGCCAAGCGAAAAGCCAAAACATCAGGAGATCTGCATGGAGGAATGGGCCAACATACCAACAACAGTGTGTGGCAACCTTGTGAAGACTTACAGAAAACGTTTGACCTCTGTCATTGCCAACAAAGGATATATCACAAAGTATTGAGATGAAATTTTGTTTCTGACCAAATACTTATTTTCCACCATAATATGCAAATAAAATGAAAAAAAAACAGACAATGTGATTTTCTGGATTTTTTTTTCTCAGTTTGTCTCCCATAGTTGAGGTCTACCTATGATGTAAATTACAGACGCCTCTCATCTTTTTAAGTGGTGGAACTTGCACTATTGCTGACTGACTAAATACTTTTTTTCCCCACTGTACATGCACCATACATACTTCATATATACAACATTCATACAACATACATACTACATATATTCTATATTCATACAGCATACATACATACTACATTCATGCAGAATACATACATACTACATTTATACAACATACATACATATATACTACAAACTACATTCATACAACATACATACATACATACTACATAATACATACATACTACATACAATACATTCTTACATTCATACAATACATACATATAGACATACAGTACATATAACATAGAGTACATACTCACCATCACTTGTCACTTTGATCCCCGAATCAATCTATCAGTATGGAATCTGGACTGGAAACAATGATGGCAAATAGTGATGAGCGAACGTGCTGGGATAAGGTGTTATCTGCGCATGCTCGAGTGCTAAACGAGTGACTTCGGCGTGCTCGAAAAATATGTTTGCGTCCCTGTGCCGGCATGTCTTGCGGTTGTTTGAAAGCCGCTACACATGCAGGGATTTTCTAACAAACAGGTAATCCCTGCATGCGTTGTGGGTGTCGAACAGCCGCTGGTAATCGAACATCGTACTCGAGCACGTTGAAGTCACTCGGTTAGGACCCGAGCATGCTCAGATTACACCTTATCCGAGCACGTTCGCTCATCACTAGCGGCGAATTCTCCACGGTGAGAAGTTTTAGAAAGTTGCAGATGTTTTCATTAAGATTTATTTCCATAAACGGAGTCCGGTTCCACGAGAGGCGCACTAAACCGAAGTCTACAAGGAATCTGTTAAGTCATAAATCAGAAAGCAGATCGTTGTTCCGATGCCTGGAGCTGACACTTTATAACATGTCGCCCCGCGCTCTCCCGCCAGCTCGTAGATAGATTTTCAAGACATTGGAAGGTATACTCAATATATTTCGTTATTACGAGCCCTTCCGTTATCTCCTGCAGCTGTCTGCGCGCACACGAGCCGGAGAGTTTTTGCAAATACAACGGCGTCACAAATGTAGATGGAACTTTGCCATATTTATTTACTTTCCCTAAGTTTTTTATCACTGAGCTCATCGATATCCCCAAAACAATAGCGATACAATACTAAACAACCCTTCACAATAAGGCTGTATTCACACGTTGCGTTATTGCAGCATTTTTTTTTTCTGTTTTTTTTAAAATGCAAATTAAAAGTTGCTTTTTACAGTGTCAGCAAAAGCTATGAATATTTCAGGAATCTCATGCACATACTTCTTTTTTTTTCCCCTGACTTATTTGGAAAATGTCTGCGATTTTGTCATTTGTAACAAGTCAGTTATTTCAGATTTTTTTTTTCTCCATAGAACACAAGGAGGAAAAGCAAAAATGCTTAAAAAGCAACGATTCTTTTTTTTTTTTTTGCATCGTTTTTGGTGAATGAAACTAACTTTATTAAACACAAACTGTAGAAAAACGACACATAATCAGCAGCGAAAATGCGCCCAAAAAAGCAGCAAAACTTGAGAGCATAAAAAAAAAAGTTGCAAAAACGTAACATGTGTCACACACACTTTTCGAGACTCTCAAAAACTATAACTTTTTCAAGTATAAAGCTCTTCCAGAAACATTTTTTTGGAGGGAGTGTTTCTTTTCGTGAAGTGGTTTTTGCAGTCGTGCCTATTTTGGAGCATTTTCCATAAAGATCCGCTTTATCAAAGTAATATGAACTTTTTTTTTCCGACCAGGAGTTTTTCAAATCTTAATCAGAAAAAAAAAACCCGCTAAAAAAAATCCTCGTATGAACAGTGAAATGTAATTACAATAGGAATTAATAGGAACAGTTTTTCCAATCATTTTTGAGGTATGTGCACACAACGTCTTATTCAGGTGGACTCCCCTGAAAAAGCGCAGCGAAACCACCGTAAAATCAACATAATGCACAGCAATGACAAAATGATATATTTTTTACACCTTTTAACCACTTAAGGGTCCAAAAATCATCTTGTGAAAAAAAGTATCATATACAAGTGATCAAACAATTGGAGATTCAAGACCCCTTAAGAGATCTAAAAAAAAAAAATAAAGTAGAAAAAAAAATAAAAAAATAAAGTAGAAAAAAAATAAAAAAAATCTGTAAAAGTTTAAAATATCCCTCTTTTCCTCCTTCAAGAAAAAAAAGGGTCTCAGAAAATTTCAGCACAAAAAAAAATAAATTTTTACAATTCTGTGATTTTTTTAACCTCTAAAAGATATATAAAACACCTTATAAGTTTGATATCGCCGTCATCATTCTCACATGGAGAATCACGTTTCTAGGTCATTTTTACCACATACTGAAAACCATAAAAACAGAAGCCCAAAAATAATGACGGAATTTAGTTTTCTTTTCTCCATTTCTCCCCACTTGGATTTTTTTCCCCCTATTTTCCAGAACATTTGATTGTAAAGTGAATTATGTCATTCAAAATGACAACTTGTTCTACAAAAAAACCAAAAAAAACAAACAAACAAGCCCTTGCACTGCTGTGTCGACTGAAATAAAAAGCTATGGCTCTTGGAATAAGGGGAGAAAAAAATAAAAGCGCAACAATGTAAAATGGCAGGGTTCTTAAAGGCATACGTTTTTTCAAAGCCATTCTGACATGGATTTTCATAGTAAGTACACCTGCCTCATCAGATAAATAGATCTTTAATTAAGTATGCATTTTGTATTGTAAAATATTGGAAATGATCTACTTTTCAGAGGACCTGCCATCAGGTCAAAAGTGTCCATTTTTTAATCTTATTTTATTACCGTTGCTCCCCTAAGTATTTCGTTTTTTTTGTTTGTTTTTTTTTAATCAGCCATACAGTTCCATAAATATGGGCCTTTTTATTTGGTGCTAATTTTTATGGTCTTTACAATAAGGTGTGGCTCACAGTATCCTCAGGGGCGTGTCTTTAGGCTCCTCTGCATAAGTACCCCGCGAGCCCCGCCCCCTCGGAATGACCATATATAGTAGTACTAAATAAAAAGGCCTAAATTTCTGGAACCGTATGGCGGACATAAAGAAGAAAAATAAAAGAGTAAAACTCCGGGGGAGCAACGGGAATAAAATAAGGACAAAAACTGGTCATGTTTGACCTAGTGAGGTCATCTTTGAGGTGTTCAGCTGCGAAATCTCCTGTAATGTTACAAAAACTTATTTGATTTTGTCTCTTATATTTCTATGAAAATCGGAAAAAAAAGCCTCATCTCTGCAGAAGGCCTCCACTGATCAGAGGCCTCCACTGTTTCGAGGCCTCCTGCTTTATTTAATGTGTTCCTCCTGCTATAGTGATTTCCAGGCAGTTTCAGAGAATCTATAACAAGGCTTCAATTACGTTCTCTGGAAATTCAAATGGTTTCAAATCACTTGTCTTTGTTGAGAAATACATACAGATGTTTTCAGCCATGATTTGTCATTATGGCCGTCCGGCCTCGTACCGAGGGTAGGAACATTAGAGCCGGTTCTGATAGTTGTACCTGTGTTTTCAGTGTATAAAGTTTTAGTATCCTTTCCATTCATTTATTTTAGGAGAGCGCCCCCTGGAAAATGTACCAATAGTCCTGCGCCAGTGAGGATAAGAAGCAAAGTGGTTCCATTGGTCCCACGTGAAAGTAAGTAGATTCCATGGAAGAGAGTCGTAGTCATTCTTTTTTAAAGGACCCTACCAGAACTAAACATTGAACAAAAAATGAAATAGTTAATTTTAAAAAAAAAATATTCTAGTTTAATTTATTCAGTGAGCATCATGTGTAGAAACCCCAGCACGAGGTTATTAATGGGCGGTCATCTGTGGATTGTTCTGCCGCACTGAATGCGCTTGGACACGTAAATCATCAAGTTCCTCTGCTGGCAGCTTCTGTACAATCACCGACCAATGATGTCTCAGATGTATTTGATGGGAGACAAGTCTGGAGACGCTGTAGTCCGATTAGGCCACACGGGCTGCTCACAGTAGTACAAGCATCATGCAGCCTGGCATTGTCGTGTTGAAAAACGGCTCCTGGGACACTTTGAAGAAACAGCAGCACCACCGGTTTCATGATTGATCCATTCTGTACCTGCAAGTGAAACTTCTCAGACCAAAGCTAAAGCATCAAACAGAGTCTGCAAAAACCATCAGAAAACTTTTGAACTACACTGTCCTACGAGCCAGGCGTCCAGATACAGAGTTTGCATTGACTGGGTTAGAAGATATCATAGTGTGAAGCAGGACAGAAATGGAGGTCGGTCATCTACAGCTGTGATTTCTGCTTTCATCTTGGATGCATTGATAACCGGAGAATGGTCTGGAGACCATGTGGGTGACGCCATGAAGAGGCCTTCATGAGGGAACGTCACACCGGTCTTACTCCAGTGATTATGGTATGGGATGGCATAATGTATGGTAGCCGGACCCCCTGTAGGACCCCTCATTCCATGTACACTAACAGCTCAGCGTTACATTGATTGGGTGGAAGAACAGAGGTGCTGCCATTTCTCAAAAGTATCTCAGGAGACCTTTTTTCTACATAACAACAACAGGTCGCATGTTACTCGTGCCACTGTGAGCAGCCTAAATGGCCTAAATATGCTACTATGGACTGCAGCGTCTCCAGACTTGTCTTCCATCGAGCACATTTCGGATGTCATTAGTCAGAGATTACACAGGAGCTGCCAGCAGTGGATCTTGATGATTTGCTCAAGTTCATTCAGCGGCAGAATTTTCCTCAGGTGACAATCAATAACCTCACTGATAGGAGTCGAGGCTTTAAGTGCCGGGATTTCGCCATGTGGCACTCATACTCCATACTGAATAAATCGAGACATACTGAAAATGTTATTTCTATTTTGTCAGCACTTGTATAATATTAACATGTCTATCCATCCTGTGATTTCCACAATTCTACCACTTTTCCTTCTCGGTGTTGCAATTTCAATTTTGAGAAGCATATATAGCAGCACAGTGGCTCAGTGGTTAGCACTGCGGCCTTTCAGCGCTGGGTCCTGTGTTCAAATCCCAGCAAAGAGAATGTCTTCAAGGAGTCTGTATGTTCCCCCTGTGTTTGTGCGGGTTTCCTCTGGGGTTTTTCCTCCTACATTCCAAAAACATACTGATAGGGAATTTAGAAGGTAGCAGTGCAGTCTGTTTCCTCCCCTGGCCTGGGTTTTCCAAGTGGCCTATGGCCACAGGTACTTTGTAAAAACCCCTGCAGCAGAGAGTTGGGTGTGTCAGTCATTTTGCAAAACTGTACAGCAGAAGGCTCTGCCATAGCTTCAGACTGTGTGAAAGCAATACGGGGAGTTAAGCGGAGCCAAAAGGCCTGGCACCCCTCAGCATACACAGCAGTGCAGTTGCCCACGGTAATCGGTCCTAGTTATGGACTATCTTGTTTCCCGGCTGCGATCCGGAGTATCCTATTTACTTTCTGTTTTGTGAGTACGCTGACTATTAAAAGAGACTTTGTTTTGAACTTTCCTGGGTCACTGCCTGTCTGTCACACTGCACCAACCCCGCTGCACTACAATATATATATATATATATATATATATATATACATATATACATTCATACAGTCTCCTCAATTTCCCTCAATTTTGGACACCCTTTAACCAATCATATTATAGAATGACTGCAGCAGCGGTAGTGTTCTTCTTTGTTGAGGCAGTGACCAGTTTACTCATCTGATGATGTTAGGATCCCATACACAAATTATGTCGGGGAATATAAGGATCGGGCAGTTGGAATACAATCGCCGATCCTCTTGTTTGGCAGGAAGATAAGTCGCTCCCAGCGGCTGTATCATAGAGAACTAAGGAACATTTAGCCATGCTGGGGTGTATTTGGGAAATGAAAGAAATAGCTGTCAGCTGAACGATTCGACAGCTAGCTAAAGTGAATGGCCAGCTTTTGTCCGGCCAGGATTTCGTGTGAGCAGCAGTATCAGAAAATAGTGTTAGAACATGAAGTAGCCAATTGAGAATGATGACAGGAGAAGAGTAGTGTGTTGATGTTGTAAAAAGAAGTGACCAGTTCACTCATGTGATTATAGGCACGTGCCACAGTTCATAGGCAGCATGCTGGCACATGGGCAGCACCGTGGCTCAGTGGTTAGTAAGGTTGATTTGCAGCGCTGCGTTCCTGGGTTCAAATCCCACCAAGAACAACATCTACAAGGCGTTTGTATGTTCTCCCCATGTTTGCCTGTGTTTTCTACGGATTCTTCAGTTTCCTTCCACACTCCAAAGAATAGGGATATATAGGGAATGTTGATTGTGATCCCCATTACAATAATAAAATGTAATGTTGGGAACTGAGATAAGTCAAAGATTGAAAAATAGATCATGGAAGAACTAGAGTCCTCCAGCAGCTTAGTTAATGCAATTAGTCCTCTTCTGTGATTATGTAGTGACAAGTGGGGTTCATGTTACAGGGCAGTGTCCTATAATGGGCAGGGCGTGAAGCCTATGACATTTCAGGGTTGACGAGTCATATGCACGGATGTGATCTGAGGCTTTGTGCCCACGTAGCGATTTTTAAGCGTTTTCGGCACGAAAATGCTTAAAAATCGTGTACAGAACGCCCCCCATGCATTCCTATGGCATTCCGCACATGCTGTGCTAATGCTGCGCTTTTTTCCGCGGCGGAATCGCATCGCGGAAAAAATCGCAGCATGCTCATTCTTTTGTGCGGAATCGCAAAGAATTGCCGCGATTCCGCACCCATAGGAATGCATGAGAATCGCTTACTTCCCGCACGTGGCTATGCCCACCATGAGGGAAGTTAAGCGTCTCATGTGCGGTTGGTACCCACAGTGTGGAGGAGAGGAGACTGTCCTCCAGGCCCTGGGTACCATACCCCTGTAAAAAAAGAATAAAAAATAAAAAATCGGGGTATATTTACCTTCCGATGTCCCGCGCTGCATTCCCGGCCTAGCGTTCCCAGTAATGCCTTGCGGCAAGGTCCTGTGATGACGTAGTCTCGCGAGATCACTATAGTAACGCGAGACTACGTCATCACAGGCATCGCTGGGAACGCTGAGGCCTGGGATGACAGCGCGGGACGCTGGAAGGTAAATATACCCCGATTTTTTTATTTTTTTATAGCATTTTAACATTCTATCTTTTACTATTGAGGCCGCATAGGCGGCCTCAATAGTAAAAACCTGGTCACACTTGTCAAACACTATGTTTGACGAGTGTGACCAACCTGTCAATCACTTTCCAAGCAATGCTTCAAATCGCTTGGAAAGTGCTTGAATATCGCACGCGAAAATCGCGGCAAAATCGCGATCATAATCACGGTAAAATCGCGGTGAAATCGCGCGGAAAAAAACGTGCGATTTCTGGGAAGGAGTCCGGTTTTTAGTGAGCGTTTTAAAATGCTACGTGGGCCCACAGCCTAAATCCGATATTAGTAGGAAGGTTCTGTCATCGATTCCCATGCTGAAATTTGTTAGCATGATTATCCTCAGATGATTTTCAAGTTTGTCACTTTACAGTAAACTGATTTATACTGACATTTTACTATTTTCCAGGGACTGTTCTTGAAATACTCAGTGAAGAAACTAAGCCAGCAGTCAAGAAACCCTTTAAGGTAATTCCGAAACAACAGAAAACTATCACTAAAGCTCCCATGAAGGCCACTACACCAAAAAACCCCATTGCAACTCAACCTTCACCGACTGAGGTCATAAAGAGGTCTACAGAGATGACTCTCAATGAGATAGAATCGACTCAAGAAGCAGAGATGTCCCCTGTGACTACTACCCAGCTACCATCTACCAAGGACAGATTAAAGAAGCTTTTAAAGCCTACCAATGTTCCAACATCATCAACTAAGGATAAGAAGCTAATTAAAACTAAACAAAAGCCTACACTTGCCCCACAAACAAAGAAGCCTAACAAGGATGTGATCAAGAAACCATCTCTAACCAGACAACCTAAAAGGCCATCTGAGAAGCTGTTGACTAAACCACCATATGTTGAGCACATACCGCTCAATATGGACACAGTTAACCAGCCATCGGTGACCAAAAATAATTTATCACTTTCTGAGTCAGATTTAAAAAATCTTACACGCACTAATACCTCCAAGAAAGTCAAACCAACTAAAAGTATAAAGCATGAAGAAAAAGATAAGAAATCAAAACAATACGAACTGAAACCAAGTAAATCGAAAGTCGATAACAAAGAAAAAATTGAAATCTTCATGAAGGTTAATAACCAAAAACAAAAGAAAACAAAAACAACAACTAAACCTGCTGTACTGTCTTCGGGAGAAAACAACTTGGCATTTTTCCCGAGAAAGAAAACAAATAAAAGAAACACAAATAATACAAAAACTGACAAGAGAGAAGAATCCCTGACTTGGTCAACAATGAAGCCAGTTGAGGGTTGGTTGACTACACCTTCACCCAGTGAGGAGGAAAAGCCCCCGGTAGCCATAGTGAAACAATACTCAATAACAGATAATATCACACTGCCTTCTTTAAAAAAATCTTTTCCTGCCAAGACCTCAGAGAAAGTCAAGCCTATAAAAATTCTAAAAGGAAAAGATCTCAAAATCTCAAAACCAGCTACATCTCAAAAAAAGAAACCTCAAATTGTCGCAATCAAGGCCAAAAATGGAAAAAAGGAGAAAATCAAAATCCCAAACAAGAAAAGAATTAACACAACACCTCAACCCACTGAGGCATCCTCAGCACAAATTAATTTTGAAACGTAATTCCTTCCTGGTTGAGCATACACTACCGATATGTATGACCTCCTTAAACTTACAGTTTTCTGTAAGTGCCAGACATGGAATTTGCTCCAATCCCAGCTGTATAACCCCTTAGATGCTATAGTAAATCACGGCTAAAGCATCTAAGCGGTTAGATAGAGTTAGAGGATGTCATCCGGCACAGGTGCATTCGTAAGGAGCAGATGGATATCCATGGCAGCCGGGGGACTAAAGAAGGCCCTCCGAGTCTGTCATCTTTGCTCTTCTATGAGGACCAGCCTCTGACAAGAAGAGAAATATTATTATAGATGTGATCAAGTGGTCAAGTTCCATAGTAGGATTAAAGAAAGTTTTTTTGAACAAAAGGAAAAGTTCCATGTAAGAAAGTACGTTACTTCTCCCTTGTACAAAAAGCCTTAGTATTGGTGACAAAATATAAAACCAACCAAACTACATATAGTTAGTATCGGCACATTCTTATTCTTCTGTAATTAGACTGGGTTCTCAGGTCCCAGCGATAGGCTGTTATCTTTGCGGAATGTTGTTATTAAGTGTTCAAGTTCTCTGCAGTGCCTCCACAGGGGAAATGAAGCATTACATAGTTATCATTGACATCAAAGTGTTGACTGCATAATACACAACAGGACAGGTCCTCCAGAGAGACAAAAAGAGGAGGGTCCTTATCCCCCCCTCTATTAGAGGACATATTTCCGGTCCCTGAAGACTCAGAAACTGATCCTGATACAATTTAGAATTTCTAATAATTAATTGTGAAAATAAACTGTTACTATCCAAAAAATAAACATTTAAAGGCATCCTCGTCATATGCAAATGTAACTTTATAGTCTGTTTGGGCGTTTCTTCAGTGTGCAACACCGGATTCAGGAGAACAGCGGCTTTTACACCAGGTGAAAAGAATGATATATTCATGGCATGCGACAGGTCCCCTTTAAACGTACAGCCTGATCTTTTTGTACATAGACTTGTTTTCCCAACTATATTAGTATGAATGTAATGGCCTGTAAATATTAGTAATATGTTTGTATAGATAGATCATTGCTCGTCTGCAGTCATATTTTGGGTAATAAATGTCTAATTTATATAAATGAGTTTGGAATTTTCATTAATGTATCTGATCTACACTGAAAGGAAAAGAAGCCAGAGGCGTAACGAGAGGTTCAGCTTAGAGAAGAGGCGGCGAAACATCTGAGTGGCTCCCTAACTGGTAACCCTCATTATAACTATGGTGGCACACCGTGATTGTGGATATAAGAGAACATCAGCAGATGACAATGCATCACTTCAACTTTCCATGTCCTACATGCCCATATAGATGACTTAGGAGGGTTGATCCCACTCACTTTGAAGGGAACCTGTAATTTCAAAAATACTATTAACCTGCAGATATGGGGTTAATCTGTAGTTTCTACACTTGTGTGGCCGCCGCACTGTAAATCCGGCAACCTGGAGAAAATTAACTTTTTCCCCTGTGAAGTCTCCGGCTTTCAGTCATAGAGATGCAGCCGGCGCGACTTCCGTCACCGTTGAGTACATAGAGAACAGTGACTGTAACCACATCCGAGCACCGACTGACAGCCGGCTCAGCAGTGCAGCAATACAGAGCCAGTTGTCAGTCAATGCCGGGGGAGACTGGTTACAGCCGTCGTTACTAAAGCTGCTTCGACCGTGCCTCTATGACTGAAAGCTGGAGGCTGCTGGGAGTAATGAAGATCACTTCCTCCAGGTAGCCGTCTGTAAAACACTATTAATCTGCAGAATCACCCCATGTCTGCAGATTAATAGCGTTTGGGTCCACGACAAGTTCCCTTTAACTGTATGTATGTATGTGAAGAGCAGTGATGCTGTACCCATCCCATGAAGAGGAGAAGCTATGGAACAATGAAGACGCAAGAGAGAATACATCACATAGAGTGAGTGGAGGTTGGGACACAGCCCTGATCTCCCAGGACAGCAGGACAGCTCCCTTGTATTAGAACAGTCAAACAGCGTCTGGGAGAGTTTGGAGCTATGAATACAAGCAGAGTTGGACTGGCCCACCAGAGACGCGGAGAATCCTCCGGTGGGCCCTGGCTTCTTCAGGAGGGTTCATAGTGCAAACCTTGAGTGGGGGAGAAAGGTGGGCCCTCAGAATCAAATCCTCTGGTGGGCCCAATGATCTTCAGTCTGATACTGAATACAAGAACACATTGACATTCACATACACTACATGTAGGCATTCCCACATAATGACTACGTACTGTATGTGCTCATAGGGTCACTACACAATATGCACATGTAAGAGGATAAGATTCATTGGATGCAGTGAAGAGCCGGAGGCAGAGGGGTTAACAGGATTTAGTAGAACAGGTTGTTATACATGGAATACTCCACGCAGGGAGATGAGATCAGTAGCGGCAACAGCGATATTTGCACACAAACACAATACTTGAGAAAAAGGTGTACGAAAAAGGTAACTTATTGCTTGCAGTTCTTGTTGGGGAAAGGCTGGATTATCTCCCGCCGACATCACAGATTGTGGACAATGTCTCTGGCTCTGTTATGAGGAACGAAAAGCACCGTCTCCCGACAGTGCCGATGTATCCGATTCCGCTTGGCTTGGGTGTGCTGGAACATAGATACAGTCCTTTATGTAGATTCCTTTGGAATGGCGCCGAACACGAACCGTGCACACACTCGCAGGCCGCGGCAGCGTGCGATCCTCTGAAGTAATCTTTAGGAACGGAGCAAGTCGGCTTGTCTGTCACTGTGGGTGGGAAGGAGCCGTCCAGCAAGGAAGGGTCCAAAGACAGCTCAGTAAGGACAGTCAGTTTGCAAGTCAGAACGCTGGGAGATGGATGACATGGAGTTAGCAGTCGGAGCTGTGGGGAGGGAGTCAACCTTCCCCTTGCTCTCCTGTCGCCTTCCCGCTTAGTCTCCCTCGTTCCCGCGCTCAGTCTCTTTTATCTCCCCCACGTCCCCTGCTGTCCAGTGCAAAGGTCCTCCCCTCCCAGAAGAACCTTCCCCCGGCAACAGTGGTGACAGTCCCGATAGTTCCGGCCGCAAAGTGCACCGGAAACCACTGACTCTGTCTGGGCTCATCTTCTTAGACACACGGTGTAACATTCACTCCACACAGGCATGCACGTATGTCTCAGGACTATCTAGGCAATGTGGAACATCTCCTCCACAACGTTTATATTATAAGGAATAACATATATAATTTATCCGGAAGTGTTTGATGCAGTTGTTGATTCAAATACAGGAATGCATAAAAAAGTACAAGTGTAAAATACAAATAACTCTCTTTCTCAATCCTGTGCTTGTCTTCAAAAAAAAGAAAGAAAAAACACCAAAATCTGCCACAAAAACCTCTGATTTCTGCTAAGAAGAAGTTCTTCAATATAAGTGCTCATCACAAGTGACAGGATGGAATCTCAGAAAACTTCAATTTCAGTGTCCCCAATATAGAATTCTTATAGGACATCTACATACGCATATACGTAACTCTGCCCCACCGTAGCACACGTACATAATGTAACCTACTACTCACACGTAACCACACTGCCCGTACATAACCTGGGGCACGGGAGCGGTATTTATGTAGGGGCTTTGGTGTCTTTATTACTGGAGGGGGTCTGATCTGGGATCTGCATTTAGGGAGTCTGGGGGTTCTGTGTAGGGTCTGTATTTATTTAGGGGATTGGTGTTGATGTGTGGGTGGGGGTTCTGTATGTAGGGATGTAGTCTGAGGTCTGAATTTAAGGGGTCTGGTTTGGGGTCTTTATATATGAGGTCTGGCATGGGTTGTGTATTTACAGGTCTAGATTAAGGGGCACAAATCACTTTGCACAGCATTTTTCATCTTTCACCCTCCCAATAATTGCAGCTCTGCCGAACACCCATGTTTGTAATGAATGAGCTATAAGGAGCATTGGTCAAGTGACATCTGCATGGTGGCCGTTCAACCCTCACACTGCGTCACCCTTACTCTGCGCCACCCTTACTCTGCGTCACCCTCACTCTGCGTCACCCTCACTCTGTGCCATCCTCACTATGCGCCACAGTCACCGTGTGCCACTCTCATGCTGCATCACCCTCACTTTGTGTCACCCTAACGCATCACCCTCACTGCGCAACCCGCTCTGCACCACTTTAACACTGCTCCACCCTCACACTGCGTCACCCCCTCTGCGCCACCTTCACTCTGCACCACCCTCAACGGTGCCACTCTCACGCTGCCTCCCCTTCACTCTGCGCCACCCTCACGCTGCGCCACCCTCACGCTGCATCACCTTTACTCTGCGTCACCCTAACGCTACGTCACCCTCACGCTACGTCACCATCATTCGGCACCGCCCTTACTCTGCGACGCCCTCACTCTCCGACGCCCTCACTCTGCGATGCCCTCACTCTGCGACACCTTCACGCTGCGTCCCCCTCACTCTGCACCACCCTAACGCTACGTCACCATCATTCTGCACCGCCCTTGCTCTGCGACGCCCTCACTCTCCGACGCCCTCACTCTCCGACGCCCTCATTTTCCGAACCCCTCATTCTGCATCACCCTCAATCTGTGCCACCCTCACGCTGCGTTACCCTCACACTGTGCCACCTTATGTGTTTGAGTCCACTAGACTAGTAGTCCATGCATCCCTGTTCCTCATTTAGAATCATAGAATCATAGAATTGTAGAGTTGGAAGGGACCTCCTGGGCCATCTGGTCCAACCCCCTGCTCAAAGCAGGATTCGCTAAATCATCCCAGTCAGATGTCTGTCCAGCTTCTGTTTGAAGACTTCCATTGAAGGAGAACTCACCACTTCTTGTGGCAGCCTGTTCCAGCATCAAATAAAAGGTCTTAAAGGAATATTCCAGTTTTCGCACCTTATACAGTTTTGTTATAGTTTATTTTCCTCTAAGTCTACAAAATCTCTACTTGCTGTACTCCTTTGTTTAATTTCCAGCATGTCTGGTACTTGATCATTACAAAGCCTCTTCTCACTTGCAAAAGGCTAGAAAACTAATATTATATTATACTATCCCCTACTGGTTTTATAGAGGTTGGCAATAGAGTTCAGAGAATATATTCGGCTTCGGTCGCCAAATATGAATTTACCATATTGCTACCCTAGTGGGGGGGGGGGGGGGGGGGCAAAGCTTCCGAGTGGGCCCCTAACCAGATAACCTTGATTACAACTCGGTGACGCACCCCAATAGTGGATGTAGGAGATGACTGCACCGTAACTGAAAATAATCTCTATATAAAGACCAACATGGATATTACCGCCATATGGTCAGTGGTAAATACCAGTCCTACAAAACATATAAGAGATCACAGCACAGTTATAGATAATGACTTACCGCTGACGTTCTTTCTGATGGAGTTGTTCAGTTTTTATGTCTTTTCCATCTGGCCCAGACCGACATGACGACTCCTCCAGCCAGGTCTCGGCTGCAGAGATTACATCAAAGACACATTTCACTTCTCATATTTTCGGCCCCATCACCATCTATCCCCAACCTGCACAAACTCCTAATCCTACTGGTACCCCAATACTGCTGCCGTATGTGTCTCTATTTCTGCACCTGCTGTGTGGTTCTCTGTGCCCTCTAAATTCTAAAGCAACTCTCTAGAATATATTAATGTCTGATGCAAGTGCCCTAGAAAACAGGGCCTACATTTTGCCCCATGGAAAGTATTATTGCCCTGTGTGTGCCCTTTTGATAGTCACAGTAACCTGTCTTCCCCTTTAAGGCTATGTGCACACGTAGTTTTAGGTGCTGCGGATTTTTCCGCGCGGATTTGGAAAAATCCGCAGGTGAATTCTCAGGTCAAAAGACCTGCAGTTTACCTGTGGATTAGCCTGCGGTTTAGCCCTGCGGTTTCACACCTCTGTAGGTAGGTGAGCCGACTGGGGGGTGGTCCACTATTTGCCGCAAACAGACTCAAGACGGAGACAAAGTTGTGTCCAACAGGTCCTCTTTTATTGGCCGTCCTCACGACGACCGCAGTAACATACAGCAGCAGCTTGACACTCTCCACTTACAGGCCCGGGTACCTTCGCTTCCTCCTTACGTCTGTATGATGGTCCTCACGGCTCTTTCACTGCAGCTGCCCTAGGCCTACCACTACAGCGCTTCACCTGCCCGAGTCCGCCCGTCTTGTGGTACCCCCGGGTTCTCTCCATCTGCGGCTTCTCTTGTCAGGGCCACCCCCCTGACTGTCTCAGCTGTCAGTCCCCTTTGGAGCTTCTTCACTGTGCTTCTCCTCCTTGGGTCTTCTCTACTCCTGAGCTCCTCTCCCTCGACTAACCGCTTCTAGAACTCTCTGTCTTCCTTTTATCCCCCCTCCTTGGGAATTCCCCCTAGAGCTCTTGTAACCCCACCCCCATGACTGTGCGGTTTCGTAGCCATAAGCTGATAAGTCATAAGTCCTTTTCTCACAGCTCTCTACTGCCATCTTGTGGCCAAACTTCAGTATTACACCCATCTCCCCTATCTCTAGCTGTCTCCCTTCTTTCAATACAACAGTCCACCTAAAGCACACTATCCATTACCTTCCCACAGCAGACAGGTCCGTATGTCAGTCCACTTCCCCTACACTCCTCCTTCCTTTGTCCATTGTCGTCCTCGACAATCTCGTTTCCCTTCTTTGCCGTTCTAAAACTTTGCTACCTTCTTTTTGTCTAGCCATTTGATGAGCAAGCCCTGAACTCTTTTGCTCTACGTAGGGTGCCGAACAAAACCCGGGAGCCTCCATGTCCCGAGTAGCTTATGGCTACTGGCCGGCGCGTACGCCTTTAAGACAATTCCCACTGGTTGGGCCAGGTCCACCCGGACTCCTCTACGGATGCGTTCCTCCCACTTTTCTCACCGTCAGTATTTAGCGTAATGACCGAGGACATTTAACCTTCTAAGTCATAGTCTACTTCCCTCTGTCAGCTTGGGGTGTTTGTGGTACTGGGGACCTGAGTTAGGGACTGCTGTCTGTTTCCATCCTACCTATTTCTTCGTCCAATCAAACTGAATTAGTCATGGTCGGCGTTTCTCTCTTTACACTTAGTACCCTGGGCCTGTTGAACATTTTAATTTTTTTTGTATACATATGACATTTCAACCACTGTACATAGTTATAACTATGCCATGTTTAATCCTACCATTTTTATTATTATTATTATTATTATTATTTATTTATAAAGCACCATTGATTCCATGGTGCTGTACATGAGAAGGGGTAACATACAAATTACAGATAACACTTACAGTAAACAAACTAACAATCACAGACTGATATAGAGGGGAGAGAGGACCGGGCTTACATGCTACAGGATGGTTGGGAAGGTTGAAGCAGCTCCAGTGATGGTGAGGCGGTAGCTCCAGTAGTGGTGGGGAGGCAGCGGGGATCATTGCAGGCTGTAGGCTTTCCTGAAGAGATGTGTTTTCAGGTTCCGTCTGAAGGATCCAAGTGTGGTTGATAACCGGACGTGTTGGGGCAGGGAATTCCATAGGATGGGGGCTATTCGGGAGAAGTCTTGGAGGCGGTTGGGTGAGGAGCGAATAAGTGTGGAGGAGAGGAGGTCTTGGGAGGACCGGAGATTACGTGAGGGAAGGTATCGGGAGATTAGTTCAGAGATGTATAGAGGAGGCAGGTTGTAGATGGCCTTGTAGGTCAGTATTAGTAATTTGAATTGGATATGCTGAGGGAATGGGAGCCAGTGAAGAGATTTGCAGAGGGGAGAAGCAGAGGAGTAACAAGGAGAGAGATGAGTTAGTCGGGCGGCAGAGTTGAGGATGGACTGGATAGGTGCAAGGGTGTTAGCAGGGAGGCCACAGAAAAGGATGTTGCAATAGTCGAGGCGGGAGATGATGAGGGCATGCACAAGCATTTTAGTAGATTGAGGGTTGAGGAATGGACGGATTCTGGAAATATTTTTGAGCTGGAGGCGACAGGAGGTGGAGAGAGCTTGGATGTGCGGTTTGAAGGACAGGGCAGAGTCAAGGGTTACTCCGAGGCAGCGGACCTCTGGTACGGGGGAAAGCGTGATGTTGTCAATTGTTATAGAAAGGTCGGGTAAGGAAGATCTGTGAGATGGGGGAAAAATGATCAGTTCAGATTTGTCCACATTGATTTGAGGAAGCGAGAGGAGAAGAAGGAGGATATGGCTGATAGACACTCTGGGATTCTGGAGAGCAGAGAGGTGATGTCTGGACCAGAGAGGTAGATCTGAGTATCATCGGCATAAAGGTGGTACTGGAACCTGTGGGACCTTATGAGTTGCCCCAGGCCAAGTGTGTAGATTGAGAAGAGTAGAGGTCCTAGAACAGAGCCTTGGGGGACTCCAGCAGAGAGGGCGTGATGAGGAGGTAGTGTGGGAGTGGGAGACGCTGAATGTGCGGTTGGAAAGGTATGAGGAGATCCAGGATAGGGCGAGGTCTTTGATTCCAAAGGAGAAGAGGATCTGTAGTAGGAGGCAGTGGTCAACTGTGTCAAAAGCAGAGGACAGGTCTAGAAGCAGGAGTATAGAGTATTGTCTGTTAGCTTTGGCTGTATGTAGGTCGTTGGTAATTTTGGTCAGGGCTGTCTCAGTGGAATGATGGGGGTGGAAGCCAGATTGTAGATTGTCAAAGAGCAAGGTAGATGAGAGGTGGGAGGAAAGTTCAGCATGGACATGCTGCTTCAGAAGTTTAGAAGCGAATGGGAGCAGCGATATTGGGCGATAGCTGAACGTGGCTGTCCGGTCGAGGGTTGGCTTTTTAAGGATAGGCGTGATTGTGGCATGTTTGAAAGCAGAAGGGAAGGTACCAGAAGTTAGTGATAGGTTGAAGAGGTGGGTTAGGGATGGGATAAGAGTGGTGGTGATGTTGGGGAGGAGGTGGGATGGGATAGGGTCAAGTGCACAAGTAGGGAGGTGTGATTTGGAGAGAAGATGAGCAAGCTCCCCTTCAGTGATGTTAGATAAGGAGGTTATGGGGTTTGGGCATTGGTCTGGTATACAAAGGGGTTGTGGTGGTTGGGCAATAAAGACTTGCCGTGTTTGGTCTATCTTGTTTTTGAAGTGTGCGGCAAAGTCCTCGGCAGAGATTAGGGAAGTCGGAGGGGGCAGTGGTGGACGGAGGAGGGAGTTAAAAGTATTGAACAACTGTTTGGGGTTGTGGGATAAGGAAGATACAAGGGATGTAAAGAAGTCCTGTTTAGCAGAGGTGAGAGCTGATTTGAATGCAAGTGTTGCTTGTTTGAGTGCAGTGAAGTCGTCTTGCGAATGCATTTTCTTCCAGCGACGTTCTGCAATTCTGGATGCTTGCCGAAGCTTTTTAGTGGTGTTATTATGCCAGGGTTGTCTATTGATTCATTGCACTCTGTTATGCATGACAGGGGCGACTGTGTCGATGGCTGATGCAAGAGCGGCATTGTAGAAACTAGTGGCAGCGTCAGTGTCGTGGAGTGAAGCTATGGAGGACAGTGGTAGACTGGAGTCAGAGAGTGTGCGAGTGTCTAGATGTGCGAGTTTTCTGCGGGGGTGCGCATGCTGCTGGACATGGGTGACAGGTGAGAAGGACAGGGATGAGAAAGTGAGTAATTGGTGGTCAGATAGAGGGAAAGGGGAGGTGGTGAAGTTAAAAAGAGAGCAGAGGCGGGTGAAGACCAGGTTTAGTGTATGTCCGTCTGCGTGGGTGACTGAGGAGGACCACTGAGTAAGTCCAAAGGATGAAGTAAAGGACAGGAGTTTGGAGGCTGCCGACTGCTGGGTGTCAATGGGGATGTTGAAGTCACCCATGATGATGGTTACCATAGTTAACTCTCTTTTTTTTAGGTTTTCATTTTCTCCAAGTAAAGCATAATATTTTTCTTTTTAAACAAAACATAAACATTGGTGCTCCGCCTTCCTTTTAGGAGAGCACCCACCCACATGCATCCCCGCCACATCAGGAGTGGGCATTGTGCGGTAGCGCTGTCATTCAAGTAGGGGATACTCGCTCAGCAGCCACAAAATCAGATCCGGCACAGGTTTTCATAAAGCATAACACAGTCCATGCGGTTTATTCCTCCTTCATAAACCCACAGAAGCAACATAAACAGCATTACAGCATAGCGTCCATTATAGCTTCACTCTGGTTAAGCCTGTGGTCACACAGGTTACTCAATGTCCATACTCAGGCTCTTCAGCCTCATCATTATCTCACCCATGTCAGGGTTTCCTCATGGCTGTTTCCCCACACTGCAGACATCCACTCTCTTCTCTGGGACACTCAGACACTGGCAGCCATGACACACAGCCACTCCACAGGCTGTTGGCCAGGAGATGCTTCTCCTAGTGGGACCTTCCACACTGGACCAACCGGGACACAGCATTCACCACATGTGACCTACCCTGGCCACATTATATGGTTCATAGCCACGCCCACCGGGTCACATGACTATGACCTCATCACAGGTCCTTCACACACACATATACACTTTACAATAGCGTTATTAAACACACCCCCTGGGTGGGTTTGTAGGTAACTAGTCCCTGACACATTGAACCAGCACCTCAGCAGTATCACTGCTGATTAACACGCACACAAATCTCCATCTCAAGGCCACCCACCTTGAGATACATAACGGTCATTCAGTATCTTGCCATTCATCCACTCTCCTGGGACATCCATTCAGCACCCCCTAGTGGACACAGTGGTCACTACACCACAGCATATTTTACCCACTTTGGGGACATAGAACTGTCCCCAGGCTGTGCAACAGCGCACAGCAGTCCTGGCAGTCCATTTTTAAGGATACTCCGGGCCACCTCCTGGCGGCCGATGTTTCGCCAACAGCAGGGAACTCCACAGCCGTGAAGTCCCCGGGATGCTTGAACTGTTCTGGGCCCCGAGTCTCCCTGATGCACGAGACTCAGGAGTCCTCTTCTCTTTTATGGGGGCACATACCCCTCGGGGTAAGCAATGACTGCCACCGCATAGTAGCCACGGGGGCAGTACACCTTATAGTAGGAGACCAGGTCTCCCGCCCGTGCTTGATAGAAGCCACATTGAGGTATACTTTGTGGCCGATTGCGAGGTCCCGAATAAATCCATAGCCCTTTTAGGTATTGGTATGCACGAGCCGCCCGTACGATCGAGGGGTAGGCATGGCTGCTTTCCCCTTCTCGTGCAGCAGCACCCATACCTTCCGCTCTTTGGCCTTCATCTGCTCAATGACCTCCGTAACCCAGGCGGAGGGTCCGGTGTAGGCCGCAGAGCCCAGCCCAGCGAGCGGAGACGGAGCGGCCGCGGAGTAGGCAGCAGCCAGGGCCGAAGATGGAGCAGCGGCGGCCACGGCTGTCAGCAAGGAGGCAGCAGATGCGGGCGGCCCGGCCACTGCGGCGGACAGGAGCGGGATCGTGGCAGCAGCAGGCCGAGATGAGTAGGCCGCCGCCGGGATGTGGAGTGAGGCAGGAGTCGCCGCGGGTCTGTTCCACACCAGTGACGCGGGACGGAGCGCCGCCGGGTGGGGCGGCTTGGGGTCGTGGACGGGAATGGTGGTCGGTCCCATCAGGGTCGTGAAGTCCTCCAGCGCCGAAGTCGCGGGAGGGCAGGAGGCTGAGCGGGGAGGCCGAGGTCCGATGGCAGGGCCCTGGGGCCTGGTTCGTGCACGAAGTGGGGGGATGGGAGCTGCCTGCAGTGCCGCTGGCTGGACCGGGGGAACGCTCACCTTCCCCGGCACCGCGGCTCCCGCAAGACCATCCCGCAGCTCCTCCAGCAGCCGATGATCTTCACCCCACCGTCCGGCAGGGCTAGCCTCCAGGCCCAGTGGTTGCGCGGGCAGGCTCCGTGGCGGTTCTTCCAGCGGCTGTTTCAGCAGGGCCCGGCGTCGCTCCTCTTCCCTGATAGGCATCTGGGGTACCGACAATGGCTCCCAGGGGAAGTTCTCCCGACGGGACTCAATCTCCTGACGCCACTTCCATTCCAGGTGTCCGAGGCCACGGCAGCTGCAGTGTTGCATCTCGTCCGATGTCCAGAAGCTCAATGGCACCAAACAGCCGCACCCAGCCTCTCCACCTGGGCCACTCCCGTTCTTGGGTGGGGCATTGGTCGGCCTCTCCACCCATCTTCTAGGGTCCAGCATGAGGGGGCTGCCGTCTCCAGATGTACGCCGCTCCCCCCAGGGACGGGCGCGACATAGTCCCAGATTGTCCAGCTGCAAATTCCTGTGCTTCTTTCCAGCTCTGGAATCCAACAGCCATTCTGTCCAGTCCTTTTCCGCTCTGGATCCGCCTGATGAAAACCGACAATCCTGGTCACAGTCCAACTTTGTAATCCACAGGGAAAATCTTCAACCCGTTCAGCTTGGGTCCTTTAGATCTTCTGTGCAGGCTTACCGCTGAAGATGGTGTATTGGGGGTGATGATCCTGCCGACTACGCCAAATGTAGGTAGGTGAGCCGACTGGGGGGTGGTCCACTACTTGCCGCAAACAGACTCGAGATGGAGACAGAGTTGTGTCCAACAGGTCCTCTTTTATTGGCCGTCCTCAAGATGACCGCAGCAACATACAGCAGCAGCTTGACACTCTCCACACACAGGCCCGGGTACCTTCGCTTCCTCTTTACTTCTGTATGACGGTCCTCGTGGCTCTTTCACTGCAGCTGCCCTAGGCCTACCACTACAGTGCTTCGCCTGCCCGAGTCCATCCGTCTTGTGGTACCCCCGGGTTGTCTCCATCTTCTCTTGTCAGGGCCACCCCCCTGACTGTCTCAGCTGTCAGTCCCCTCTGGAGCTTCTTCACTGTGCTTCTCCTCCTTGGGTCTTCTCTTCTCCCGAGCTCCTCTCCCAGGACTGACCGCTTCGAGAACTCTCTGTCTTCCTTTTATCCCCCTCCTTGGGAATTCTCCCTAGAGCTCTTGTAACCCCACCCCCATGACTGTGCGGTTTCGTAGCCATAAGTTGATATTAAATCCTTTTCTCACAGCTCTCTACTGCGATCTTGTGGCCAAACTTCAGTATTACAACCATCTCCCCTATCTCCAGCTGTCTCCCTTCTTTCAATACAACAGTCCACCTAAAGCACACTATCCATTACCTTCCCACCGCAGACAGGTCCGTATGTCAGTCCACTTCCCCTACACTTTTACAATGGAGAAGGTGTGAAACCGCTGCGGATTCCGCACAAAGAATTGACATGCTGCAGATTTGAACCCGCAGCAAATCCGCGTGGAAAAATCCACGCAGCTAAATCTGCTGCGGACCCGCAAAGCCTGAAACGCTGCGATCCGCAGAAGAATCCGCAATGTATGCACATGGCCTAACAATAAGTGCCCACTTTACATTTAATAATGTCCCGAGTCCCACCCTGTACAGCTCCCCTATACACAGTATGATGCTCTCTTATACAAAACATGATGCCTCCTCACTGTAACGTACCCACACACAGAATACTGACTCTTTAGTAGTCCCCAAACTGCTTGATGGCCTTTTCACTGTAATCCCCACACTGTATGATGGCCCCCTAGATGGCCTCCATATAGTTTAATGCACCATAGTCCTCAATATAGTATAATCCACTCACCATAGGCCTGTATAGTATAATGCACCCCATAGGCAGCCTGTACAGTATAAGGCACCCCCATAGGCAGCTTGTACAGTATAATGCACCCCCATAGGCAGCCTGTACAATATAATGCACCCCATAGGCAGCCTGTACAGTATAATGCACCCCCATAGGCAGCTTGTACAGTATAATGCACCCCCATAGGCAGCCTGTACAGTATAATGCACCCCATAGGCAGCCAGGACAGTGTAATGCACCCCCATAGGCAGCTAGGATATTATAATGTACCGTGATAAAAAAAATAAATCCAATACTCACCTCTCTTCCTCCTTGTTATTCCCACGGTGCTCCGAACTTCTGCTCACCTCCGGACGGCGGACGCAGAGTACTGACGTCATTGCGACCCCCTGTCAGCGTCGGTGACGTCAGACCCTGAGAGGGAGATGATGCAAGAGGGAGCGTAACTCTCCTCTCATCAATGCGGTCAGCTGTATCGGCATCTAGCTGATACAGTTGACCCTGCGATGACGAGCGGGGGGCCCACTGCTGGCACAGGGCCCCCCACTGCCTCCTCAGGGGCCCCATAGCGGCCGGGTGACAGAGCAGGGAGATCGATTCTCCCTGCTCTGCCACTGTATGTAACTGTATCGGCGTGCTGTGCTCACCCATACAGTTACACAGCGTAGCTTCGGGTGGGCCCCCTCAGAGCGCGGGGCCCGGGGCGATCGCACCCTCTGCACCCCCGGTAGCTACGCTACTAATCGGTTCTGAACATATATGATAATTTCTACACCCATTGACTCCAATGACGTTTGGATGTTCGACGAATATTGCAAAAACAATGTTCGCTGCCAATTGTAATTGGAACCAAATTTTTTAAAATTTGCTCAACACTAATTAGAAAGACTACAATAGTTTTCATATATAGGGGTGTGCTGGCATCATACCCAGTAGTGAAGTGTAGCCACCAGCACCTGGGAGGCAGGAAAATATTAGTCTGCCTAAAAAGTAATGATGTGCCTGCGTTCCCCTTCCAAAAAGAATGCCACTTTTATGCCCAAAAAATGACATTCGTTCTCACCTTATCTGAGTGACTGAGTCCTCTTCCCTGCTGCACTCGGAGTGATGTTATTACGCCCCCTGTATCGGGACACTGACATCTTGCAGTCTGTAGAACAGCAGCAGCCTACAGGACAGAAAGTGGTGTATAAGTAATATTATTATAAGTGTATATTATTGTAAGTAATGGGGGGGGGCATCAGCGTAACATTAATGGAGGACTGGAGCCATCTTTTACACTCCAGTAATATAAAGTTTTATTAATGGCACAAACAGAAATCATTGGGGGGGGGGGGGGTTCCATCACATAATGGGCAAAAAACACAGGTCCTTTAGGAGACTGCAACCTTCAAGTTTGCTGCCTCTTAGGACATGTGGACACCCGCTGCATTTTTGACGCAGAGGATGCTTAAGGAAGCGTTTTCTCACGAAGCATCATCTTTAGGATGCCTTTGGACATCTTCGAGGACACTCTGCAGTCGGCATTTATTTTTATTTTTGTTACTGTATATATAAACTAATGAGAGGAGAGGTGTAGCTAAAGGTTCAGCTCAGAAGGGGCGAAATTTCTGAGTGGGTCAACTACGTGGGCGCACAATGATCATGAGTATAGGGGAGCCTTAGCAAATGACCGAGCTGTTACTGGAAAGCAATCACTATACAAACACTGATATTACCGCCATGTAGTGACATACAGTGTATAGGGGCCAGGATGGGAGAGCATATGGTGCCCTGGATTGGAGAACATGTGAAGCCCAAGAAGGGAGAACACACACTATAAACAATATACAGAGCTGCTGTATGTAATGTCACTAGTGAACTCTGTATTTCTTGTACACTATACCCTATATACAGAACTGCTGTGTATAATATCACCGATGATCATAGTACACCCGTACACTGACACTGTATATAGAGCTCCTGGACATAATGTCACTGGTGATCACTGTATTGCCCGTACACTGACACTATATACAGAGCTCCTGTGTATAATGTCACTGCTGATCACTGTATTATCTGTACAGTGACACTATATACAGAGCTCCTGTGCATAATGTCATTGGTGATCACTGTCTTACCTGTACACTATACACTATATACAGAGATCCTGTGCATAATGTCATTGGTGATCACTGTCTTACCTGTACACTATACACTATACACAGAGATCCTGTGCATAATGTCACTGGTGATCACTGTATTACCTGTACACTGACACTATATACAGAGCTCCTCTGTATAATGTCACCGGTGATCACTGTATTACCTGTACACTATACACTATATACAGAGCTCCTGTGTATAATGTCAATGGTGATCACTGTATCACCTGTACACTGACACTATATACAGCGCTCCTGTGTATAATGTCACTGGTGATCACTGTATTACATGTACACTGACACTGTATACAGAGCTCCTGTGTATAATGGCACTGGTGATCACTGTATTACCTGTACACTGACACTATATACAGAGCTCCTGTATATAATGTCACTGGTGATCACTGTATTACGTGTACACAGACACTATATACAGAGCTCTTGTATATAATGTCACTGGTGATCATTGTATTACCTGTACACTGACACTGTATACAGAGCTTCTGTATATAATGTCACCGGTGATCACTATATTACCTGTACAGTGACACTATATACAGAGCTCCTGTATATAATGTCACCGGTGATCACTGTATTACCTGTACACTGACACTGTATACAGAGCTCCTGTATATAACGTCACTGGTGATCATTGTATTACCTGTACACTGACACTATATACAGAGCTCCTGTATATAATGTCACTGATGATCACTGTATTACCTGTACACTGACACTATATACAAAGCTCCTGTGTATAATGTCACCGGTGATCACTGTATTACCTGTACACTGACACTGTATACAGAGCTCCTGTATATAATGTCACTGGTGATCATTGTATTACCTGTACACAGACACAATATACAGAGCTCCTGTATATAATGTCACTGGTGATCACTGTATTAACTGTACACTGACACTGTATACAGAGCTCCTGTATATAATGTCACTGGTGATCACTGTATTACCTGTACACTATACACTATATACAGAGCTCCTGTGTATAATGTCACCGGTGATCACTGTATTACCTGTACACTGACACTGTATACAGAGCTCCTGTATATAATGTCACTGGTGATCACTGTATTACCTGTACACTGACACTATATACAAAGCTCCTGTGTATAATGTCACCGGTGATCACTGTATTACCTGTACACTGACACTATATAGAGAGCTCCTGTGTATAATGTCACTGGTGATCACTGTATTACCTGTACACTGACACTATATAGAGAGCTCCTGTGTATAATGTCACTGGTGATCACTGTATTACCTGTACACTGACACTATATAGAGAGCTCCTGTGTATAATGTCACTGGTGATCACTGTATTACCTGTACACTGACTCTATATACAGAGCTCCTGTGTATAATGTCACTGGTGATCACTGTATTACCTGTACACTGACGCTATATACAGAGCTCCTGTAACAACAACTATGTTCTCAATCAACCTAAAAGACTCATAAATATCAAAGCGTAATATTTTTGGAAGTTGGAATGATTTTTTTTAGATTTGGCTATCTTAGGAGGATATCTGTTTGTGCAGGTAACTATTACTGTGCAGATTTATTATGTAACTTATTAAAAAATAAATATATACCCATCTCACTTGTTTATTTTCACCAGGTAAACCAATATAACAACACAAAATTTAGAAATAAATATTTCTGACATTCAAAAACAAAAAAAAAATCTGTGACCAATATAGCCACCTTTCTTTACGATGACAATCAAAAGCCTTCCATCCATTGATTCTGTCAGTTGCTTGATCTGTTTACGATCAACATTGCGTGCAGCAGCCACCACAGCCTTCCAGACACTGTTCTAAGAGGTGTACTGTTTTCCCTCCCTGTAGATCTCACATTTTATGAGGGACCACAGGTTCTCTATGGGGTTCAGACATGGGCGGACATACCGCCGGTTCAACCGGTGCGACTGCTGCGGGGCCCAGAGGCTCCAGGGTGCCCCTGCAGGGCGGCTAATGATAAGGGCAATCTGGCCGGTTTCTCCGGGCTTGAGGCTCCAGGGGACCCCTGGCCAGATTGCCCTCATGTGCGGCGGGCAGGGAGCGATCCCAGCAGCTCTGCTGTCTGCAAGAGAAAATAGCAGGAGCAGAGCTGCAAGGATCTTTTCTGCCCGGCGTCAGCGCTTCCTGTCTCTGACACAGAGAGCAGCGCTGCTGAATTACGTCAACATTCAGTGGTGCTGCCGGTGTGCCAGAGCGAGGAAGCAGCCGGAGGGCAGAGGCGGTGATGCTGTGGACTCGGACAGGTGAGGTGCTGTCACTGCTTTGTGTGTGTGTATGTATGTGTGTGTGTATGTAGTATGTGTGTGTATGTATGTATGTATGTCTGTGTGGATGTATGTGTGTATGTAGAATGTGTGTGGGTGTGTGTGTATGTATGTATGTGTGTGTATGTGTAGGTGGAGGAGAAGGCCATGATGGGGTGATGGGGAGAAGGCCATGATTGGGTGATGGAAGGCCATGATTGGGTGATGGGTAGAAGGCCATGATGGGGAGAAGGCCATGATGGGTAATGGGGAGAAGGCCATGATTGGGTGATGGGGAGAAGGCCATGATGGGGGTGATTGTTGTGAACACTTTTGACCTGACTTCTGAGAATGAGCTCCCTCTGGTGGTTGCTGCGGGTAATGGAGTTGGTCGGGTTGACAGAAGTCAATCACCTGAAGAGGATGATTGAAGGCCAGGTGTTATAGACTGGGAAGATTTAAGTCAGCAAGCTCCCCTCAGTTGTTGCTGGTGATTTGGTTTTCTCCCTGTGCATTTTGAATTCCGCTTGCCCCCTGCTTGATACTGCATTGTTCAGATAATTTATTTGTTTGCTGGAATCTTTTTGCATTTGATCCAGTTTTTGCCTCTCTCTGCTTTCTGCTTTGCTGTGTGGGTTCAGCATTGTTCCCTGCTGGGACCAGTGCTGGACCCCGTTCCATATGCCACAGCTTATGTCAGTCTGTTCAGTATTGCTAGTCCCCTGTTACATCAGTGTCTTTTGTTTTTCTTCCAGTTCACACCAGAATTCTAATCTAGTGGGGAAGAGGTCATGTGGCCTCAGTATTTTTGCATATCAGACGTGTTGTATTTTTCTTAGGGTTTTTTGCATGATTGCAGACAGTATCTTTCCTGTCCTGTTCTATCTAGACAATTTGGGCCCCATCATTTGCTTACTCTATTTTATGCCTGTGTTTGTGCCTCATCTTATCTCACCGGCAATATATGTCTGGGGGTTATCTATTCCTTTGGGGTTCTACTTCGGGGCAATCTCCCCTTTCTTGCTTTAGGCTTAGTTAACTCTTTTGCTGTGCCGAGGCGTCTAGGGCATTGTAGGCACGTCCTTAATTCTAGTTGTGTTGTTAGTTTTAGGGGTCTGCAATCCGCTTAGGTACCAACCTTTTTGGCTTTCTGGGTGCCTAGTTTATTCCCCAGCTATCCTCCTCAGTGACCTAATCATAACAGGTGATGGGGAGAAGGCAGTGATGGGGTGATGGAGAAGGCAATGATGGGAGTGATGGTGAGAAGGCAATGATGGGAGTGATGGGGAGAAGGCAGTGATAGGAGTGATGGGGAGAAGGCAATGATGGGAGTGATGGGGAGAAGGCAATGATGGGAGTGATGGGGAGAAGGCAATGATGGGGGTGATGGAGAATGGCAATAATGGGGTGGTGGGGAGAAGGCAAAGACGGAGGTGGTGGAAAGGGCAATGATGGGGTAGTGGGGGGAAAAGAAATGATGATGGGGTGGGGGAGAATGCAATGATGGAAGTGGGGGAATGGGCAATGATGGGAGTGGTAGGGGAGAAAGCAAAGATAGTGGTTGGAGAGAAGAAAATGATGGAGGTGGTGAAGAGGGTAATGATGGGGTGGGGGAGAGGACAATAATGGGATCTGAGGGAGGAGGACAATGAGGGGTGTGGGGGATTGGGATGGGAGGAAGGGGGACTTATAATGGCCTTAGTAATAGGGGGAGGTGGAGGAAGACATTATCGTTTATTATGTCTAACGCAGTCCCTTAGTATATAGTGTACGTAATTATTATGTATAACACAGTCCCTTAGCATATAGTGCACGTATTTATTATGTATAACACAGTCCCTTAGCATATAGTGTACTCACTAATTCTGTCTAACACCATACTTAGTTACATAGTTTCCTCTTTTATTACGTATAACACCATCCCTTATTACGTACCATCCACTCTACTTATATGTGGTGCAGTCCCTTATTATATAGCTTCCTCTGCTGTCTCTTACATAGTGTATTCTTGTTAATTTTGTTATTCACAGCACCTTCATTTACTACATAGTCCCCTCTCTTTTTAGATATAAAATGACTGCTGATCGAGGAGCCAGTGACCAGACTACCAGTCCATCAGCTCCTCCATTAGAAAGGATGCTTTCACATGCTCCATCAGCCATCATTGCATTATACAGCTAACAAGACAGGACGGTATGTAATAAAAAACAGAAAACAGGGCTCTATATAATCTAATATGTAAGGGACGGTGCTGTACATAACAAGAGAGGGCACTGTGTAAGGGACAGTAATATACATAATAAAGGAGACTATGTAATATATATACATGTACTGTATGTGTGTGGCTATATATATATATGTAACTTTGATGCCACAAAAGGAAGGGGGGCCCAGACACATTTCTTGCACAGTGGCCCCAAGCTGTCAGTGTCCGCCCCTGGTTGCAATGATCATGTATGTGGAAAAAATATGGTATTTTTTTCACGCCCAGGCGTTATATACTTCTGTGAAGCACTTAGGGGTTCAAAGTGCTCAACACACATCTAGATAAGTTCCTTGGGGGGGTCTAGTTTCCAAAATGGGGTCACTTGTGGGGGATTTCCACAGTTTAGGCACATCAGGGGCTCTCCAAATGTGACATGACACCAGCAGACCATTCCATCAAAGTCTGTATTCCAAAACATCACTACTTCCCTTCCGAGCCCCGATGTGTGCCCATACAGTAGTTTTCTCCCACATATGGGGTATCAATGTACTCAGGTCAAATTGGACAACAACTTTTGGTGTCCAATTTCTCCTGTTACCCTTGGGAAAATAAAAAAAATTGGGGACTAAAAGATCATGTTTGTGGAAAAAATATGATTTTTTTTATTTTCATGCCCGGGCGTAATAACTTCTGTGAAGCATTTGGGGGTTCAAAGTGCTCAACACATCTAGATAGGTTCCTTGGGGGGTCTAGTTTCCAAAATGGGGTCACTAGTGGGGAGTTTCCACTGTTCAGGCACATAAGGGGCTCTCCAAACACGACATGGCGCCCGATCTCAATTCCAGCCAATTTTGCGTCAAACGGTGACCCCTCCCTTTCGAGCTCTGCCATGCGCCCAAACAGTGGTTTATTCCCACATATGGGGTATCAGCCTACTGAGGATAAATTGCACAATAACTTTTGGGGTACTGTTTCCCTTGGGAAAATAACAATTGGGGGTGAAAAGATCATTTTTGTGGAAAAAAAATGATTTATTAATTTTACGGCTGTACGTTATAAATGAAGCCCATGGGGGTTCAAAGTTCTCAACACACATCTAGAGAAGTTCCTTTGGGGGTCAAGTTTCCAAAATGGTGTAATATGTGGGGGTTTCCACTGTTTAGGTACATCAGGGGCTCTCCAATCGTGACATGGTGTCCGATCTCAATTCCAGCCAATTTTGAGCTGAAAAAGTCAAACGGCGCTCCTTCCCTTTCGAGCTCTGACATGCGCCGAAGCAGTGGTTCCCCCCACATATCAGGTATCAGCGTACTCAGGACAAATTGTACAATAACTTTTGCAGTGGAATTTCTCCTGTTACCCTTGGTAAAATAAAAAAAATTGGACCTGAAGTAATTTTTTTGTGAAAAAAGTTAAATGTTCATTTTTTTTAAACATTCAAAAAATTCCTGTGAAGCACCTGAAGGGTTAATAAACTTCTTGAATGTGGTTTTGAGCATCTTGAGGGGTGCAGTTTTTAGAATGGTGTCACTTTTGGGTATGTTCTATGATATAGACCCCTCAAAGTGACTTCAAATGTGATGTGGTCCCTAAAAAAATGGTCTTGTAAAAATGAGAAATCGCTGGTCAACTTTTAACCCTTATAGACTTCCTAACAAAAAAAAATTGGTTCCAAAATTGTGCTGATGTAAAGTAAACATGTGGGAAATGTTACTTATTAAGTTTTTTCTTTGCCATATCTCTGTGATTTAAGGGCATAAAAATTCAAAGTTGGAAAATTGCTAAATTTTCAAAATTTTTGCCAAATTTCCATTTTTTCACAAATAAACGCAAGTTATATGAATGAAATTTTACCACTAACATGAAGTGCAATATGTCACGAGAAAAATAATGTCAGAATCACCGGGATCCATGGAAGCGTTTCAGAGTTATGACCTCATAAAGAGACAGTGGTCAGAATTGTAGAAATTGGCCCGGTCATGAATGTGCAAACCACCCTTAGGGGTAAAGGGGTTAATAGTTTTGCACACAGTGTACCAATACTACTACATGCAAGAAACAAATTATGCCGCTACACCATGAACGTATGACCAACAAATAGTGACCAGATCACATCATTATAGTGATTATTAATAGGAATCACTGTACTAACACTGCTGGTACCCCCATATAATGACCGAATAGTGGAAGGTATCAGTATATATAGTATAGGTAGCTCAAGATACTCCCCAGCAATGTCTCCAATTGAAGTAATTAATGTTCTCTTTTCTTCATCCAGCGCAGACTGCTCTGACTTCTCCCTGTCAGGACTCGTCTCTTCAGAGTGTAACACACAGACATCTATGGATTATTGCTTCCTGGTCACCATTGCCACTTTTCCTCCAATTCTACAAAAATAGTACCTCCCTTTTATTATATGGTAACAGTATCCCCCAAAATAAAATACAATACAGCAATGATGCTCCTCTGTGTCCCCATTCAGTAGTAATTATTTCCTCTGTTTGCCCAAATACAGTAGAATTGCCCCAACATGGCACCCACACAGCTGTAATGTCCAACTATTATGTCTTCATACAGATGTGGAATTCCTCTTTATGACCCCAATATAGTAGTAATATTCCAAATTGTGGTCCTCATACATTAAAATTACCATCATATGTGGACCCCACTTAATAACAATGTCCTCCCATGTGGCCCCCATAAATTAATATTGTCCCTCTATGTGCCCCCAATATTAATCATTTCCTCCTATGTGACCCATATACAGTAATATTGTCCCTTTCCTGGCCCCCATATAGTAAAGATGTCCCCCTATTAATACATTAATATTGGCCCCTATGTGGCACTCATCTGGTAAAACTGTCCACCTATGTGTTCATCATGAGTTAATATTGCCACCCTATGTGGCCCAGTAATAGTAATGTCTCCCTGTGGCCAACACATGAATAATGTCTCTCTGTGTGGCCCCCATACATTCATAATATCCTCTAACGCGGCTTGGTCCTTATACATTAATATTATATTAATCATATATAGATGGAGGGAGCTGCTCCATGTTGAGTAGTTGCAGTTATCGGACCCATTGTGACATCACTGGTGTTCCGCTCCTCGTGATGTCACAGTGAGATCTCCATTGTGACATCACGGAATGTGTGGTTATATGGAGTGACGCGGCAGGAAGAGGCTTTGTCTGACAAGACTCCCTGTGTGTTACACATTCAGCGATAACTCCCTGTGTGTTACACATTCAGCGATAACTCCCTGTGTGTTACACATTCAGCGATAACTCCCTGTGTGTTACACATTCAGCGATATTTCTTCAAGCTAAAATGCTCTTTCGATTTCTTCTAATCGTGAGTTTGCTATTAGCGTCTGTAGAAGGCGCGCCTCTCATCAACCAGAGCCATGATTCCTTGCCCACGCATACGACCCCAGCAGGTAAGTACTTTTCCAAATATTCACATATTATGGGGTAACCCTCATTAGGCTGGGTGAAGGCTTACTTTTTGCGCCCTGAGTTGATATTTTTACTGATACCATTTTGGGGTAGATACTATGTTTCTTTTTTTATCGCCATTTATTGCAATGTTGCTGCTGCCAAAAAATTGTATTCTGGCGATTTTGATTTTTTTTCTCATTAGGCTGTTTAATGATCAGATAAATTTAGTTTAGATTTTGATTGATCGAAGTTTTACAAATGCAGCGATAACAAATGAGTATTTTGAATTATTTTTTTTTAAGCGTTTAATTTTTAATGAACTTTATTCACTTTTTACTGTATTTTTTCTGTACTCAATAGTCCTCTTTAGGGACTTCACGCTGCAATTGTGTGGTTGATTGCGCTATACATAGCAGGGGATAAACTCAACGTTGAGTGGATAGGCTCAACGTGCGAACGGCATTAAAAACAAGGACACGACCTTTGACGTACATGTACGTCAAAGGTCATGAAGGATCTAATGCTAAATACACGGCCAGGAGACTGATACAAGCATTTAGTCAATTAATATATAGATAAGATATAGAGGTGTAATACTGCGGGCTGGATACAATAACTTGTACATGTAACAGAAGGGAGGTATAGGAAATATATGTCACCTCTCATTTTGTCAGCAGAGATCTTTAATGTCTACTTTTATTTTCTAGGCAACACTGATCACCTGATCTTTGGTCCGTGCTCAAAAACATGCGGTAAGTACCTCACAATTAAGATATAACCTTCACATACAACATTTCACATCTGGCACCAGAATCTGCTGACTATCACTAATAGGACCCAGCGTAATACGATGGGTGTCAGACTCTGCTTCATTAGAGACACCGAATATTCGCACTAATATAGCTTTTATTGAGTGGCTGAGATTGTTAATAGGTCACATGATACATTTCATGGAGGAGTCTTCATGTGTTACTCCCTCCCATCCTGTATTCCCTATTCTAGGCTCTCGCACTAATTGTAAGAGTAAGGCTATGTGCACACGTGTGGAATTCCAGTGGAAATTTCTGCGGGAATTCCAGAATTCTATTCCGCGGGAAATATGCGAGAAAACCACATTTTAAATTCCCGCGATTTTCCCGCCGAAAAACTAGCGATTTGCAAGCGTAATTAGCTTTCAGAGTCCTAGCGTTTTCCAAGAGATCTGTAGCATCGCTTGGAGAACTGATTGACAGGTTGGTCACACTCGTCATACATAGTGTTTGACGAGTGTGACCAACTTTTTACTATTGAGGCTGCCAATGCGGCATCAGTAGTAAAAGATAGAATGTTAAAAATAATAAAAAAAATTAAAAATCGTGTTTTTCTCACCTTCCGACGTCCCGCGCAGCGTTCCCGATCATCGCGATGCTCCCGGCAAGTCCTGTTCCCAGCGATGCCTTGCGACAATGACCTTTGATGACGTTGCTGTCTCGCGAGACCACTACAGTATCTCGAGACCACGACATCATCAAAGGTCATTGTCGCAAGGAATCCCTGGGAACGGGACTTGCCGGGAGCATCCCTGAGGCCTGGTGACACTGTGAGGGACATCGGAAGGTGAGAATATGACGATTTTTTAATTTTAATTTACAGGGATATGGTACCCAGAGCCCAGAGGACAGTCTCCTCTCCCCCAGACCGTGGGTACCATCCGCAAATGTTCTCCTTACTTTTCGCATGGTGGGCAGAGCCACATGCGGAAAGTAAGCAGAACAATGCATTCCTATGTGTGCGGATTTTCCCGCGATTCCGCACAAAGAATGAACATGCTGCGTATTTTTCCGCGATGCAATTCCACCGCTGAAAAATCTGCAGCATTAGCACAGCATGTGCGGAATCCCATAGGATTGCATGGGATGCTTTTTTTTGGCGTTTTCACGGCAAAATCGCGCGTTTAAAATCGCTGCGAAAACGCAAAGAAAACGCTACGTGTGAACACAGCCTAAATGTAGATCTTCATGTAAGGAATAATGGAGTCACTTGTGTCTGTGATCGTCAGTCTTGTGATTCCATCACTACCACTGGAGAAATTATACAGTTTTATGACTACCGGGGACTAATTTGTCCACCATGTTGGGCTTTCCTATAATTGTGATCTGTGCAGTCCTAGGGTTACTCATAAGAAATGGTCTTAGGTCTGGATAAGTAAGTTAGGTGCCGTGAATAATGTATATTTTAGTAGCTGTAGACATCTGATGTTCTCCAACACTAGAAGACTACCGAGAATTACACTGATACATTGAGAAAAGTTCCTACAGAGTTTTCCTACAACTAATTGATGTCTCATTTTTTCAGGCCTTGGTACCAGGGTGGTCTATAGCACCAGAGGCTGCCCACAGGGACAGGACAAGTGTTTTCTCCGCACGGAACAGTGCGAAGGACCTGAAGATTGTGGATGTAAGTCACATAGTTATGTGGATAGGTTATCTGTTAGTATTAATCTGAAGTGAACCCTATATTCTGTAGCCAATGTTCCTTCCTAATAAATCCTGCAGTTAGAGAACACTCCTGGATCAATCCCTCTTCTCCAGTAATCTAGAGCAGATATCTAGTAATATTATCTATTTATGGAAAAGCCTCGAGATGTCTTTTAAACTTTTTTCCTCTAGACACACAGGCCCTTTTGATATATTTATGTGCCTGGATATAGAAAGACAGACACAGTGAGTGCGACCAGGCCCGGGTGGGTGACCAGGCCCGGGTGGGTGACCAGGCCCGGGTGGGTGACCAGGCCCGGGTGGGTGGGCCCTCCAGACACAAATATCCGCCGAGTGGCGCATGGGAGTGACGTCATGTGCTTCCCGTCACTTACGTGTTGCAGTCAACTGCTGGCTTCTGCTCCGGCTATGGAAGAAGATGTTGCAAGCAGTGGGAGTGGGGGAATGTGAATAGAATCGTTTCATTTTTTTTTTTTACTAATGTTAGAGAAGAACTGCAGAACAGGGACATTATTACTAGTAAAATATACCGGGATGGGAGACATATATTACTGGAAGGAGCCCAGGATGGAGGACATACAGTATATTACTGCAAGTGGACCAGGATGGGGGACATTATACCAGGAAGAGGCAAAGGATTGAGGACAATATACCAGGAAAGGGCCCAAGATGGAGGACATTATATCAGGAAAGGGCCCAGGATCGAGATGGAGGACATTATACCAGGAAACAAACATTATACCAGGAAGGGGCCAAGGATAAAGACTGTATATCAAGATAGTGGATATTATTACTGAATGAGGTCCAGGATGGGGAACATTTTTACAGGAATGGGTTAGGATGGGGGACATTATTACAGGAAGGGGCCAGGATCGGTGATATTATTACATGAAGGGTCAGAAATGGGGACTTTATTACAGGATGGGGACATTTTACATGAGAGGGCAAACAAGTATGTCCTCATAGTATCTGGAATGCTACAAAGCACCATATATCTGACAAATATGCAGATGGGGGCCCAGGTCAAAATTTTTTCCTGTAACACAGGGGTGGGGAACCTTTTTTCTGCCGAGGGCCATTTGGAGTTTTATAATAGCGTTCGGGGGCCGTATAAAATTATTAATAATAATAAGCGAGTATACTAGTTGCTATGGCTTTTCCGAGCATGCTCGAGTGATCTCCGGGTATTTTGGCGTGCTCGGAGATTTAGTTTGTCGACGCATTTGCATGATTTGCGGCTGCTAGACAGCCTGAATACACGTGGGGATTCCTTAACTAACAGGCATTGCTCACAAGTATTCAGGCTGTCCAGCAGCCATAAATCATGCAGCTGAGGCGACGAAAACTAAATCTCCGAGCACGCCAAAATACTCAGAGGTCATCCGAGCTGCTCAGGAAAGCCCGAGCAACGGGCCTGAGGTACCGTGATTACCCTGCACACTGCAGCCGTTTCCCCAGTGCAGCCGTCTCCCCAGTGCAGCCGTCTCCCCAGTGCAGCTGTATCCCCAGTGCAGCTGTATCCCCAGTGCAGCCGTTTCCCCAGTGCAGCCGTCTCCCCAGTGCAGCCGTCTCCCCAGTGCAGCTGTATCCCCAGTGCAGCCGTCTCCCCAGTGCAGCCGTCTCCCCAGTGCACCCATCTCCCCAGTGCACCCATCTCCCCAGTGCACCCATCTCCTCAGTGCACCCATCTCCCTAGTGCAGCCATCTCCCCAGTGCAGCCATCTCCCTAGTGCACCCGTTTCCCCAGTGCAGCCATCTCCCCAGTGCACCCATCTCCTCGGTGCACCCATCTCCTCAGTGCACCCATCTCCTCAGTGCACCCATTTCTTCAGTGCACCTGTTTCCTCAGTGCACCTGTTTCCTCAGTGCACCCGTTTCCCCAGTGCAGCCTTCTCCCTAGTGCAGCCATCTCCCCAGTGCAGCCATCTCCTCAGTGCACCCATCTCCCTAGTGTAGCCATCTCCTCAGTGCAGCCATCTACCCAGTGCACCCGTTTCCCCAGTGCACCCATCTCCCTAGTGCAGCCATCTCCCCAGTGCAGCCATCTCCTCAGTGCACCCATCTCCCCAGTGCAGCCATCTCCCCAGTGCAGACATCTTCCCCAGTGCAGTCATCTCCTCAGTGCACCCATCTCCCCAGTGTACCCATCTACCTAGTGCAGCCATCTCCCCAGTGCAGCCTTCTCCCTAGTGCAGCCATCTCCCCAGTGCAGCCATCTCCTCAGTGCACCCATCTCCCTAGTGCAGTCATCTCCTCAGTGCAGCCATCTCCTCAGTGCACCCATCTACCTAGTGCAGCCATCTCCCCAGTGCAGACATCTTCCCCAGTGCAGTCATCTCCTCAGTGCACCCATCTCCCCAGTGCAGCCATCTACTCAGTGCACCTGTTTCCCCAGTGCACCCATCTCCTCAGTGCACCCATCTTCCTAGTCCAGCCATCTCCCTAGTGCACCTGGGTCGCCCTCCCAGGGCTGTGGTGTACTCGGTACCGGGCCGGTGTCAGCGGGATGTGTCACAGCAGCAGTGACCCGGTCCTTGGCCCTGAGTGCCCAAGTATTAGGGGAAGATTGAATGGTGGAATGTAGTTGTTTGAATGAATAGTTCGTGACGCCACCTGTGGTATTCGACAAGTGAGATGTTAAGCCGCGGCTGCATGCAGATCCTCTGGGACTGGTGGTGTGTTGCAGCCAAGATGGTGAAGCTCCCATCTCCCCAGGTGGAGCTGTAGTCCCAGGGCAGTGTAGATGTAGGGGTAGAGGAGAGGCACAGGTGGTGTAGAAGCGGGTACCCAGATGTAGTGGTATGGGGTGTGTTAGCGCAGGAATAAGTGGAGGACACCAGGCTTGTAGTTCCAAAGCTTTTCTCACAGTCTGTAGTACACACAGGTGCCTGCCTCCGTGCTGTGTCCTCCGGGACAGGGACCCAGTCAACCTCCAGGCAAGGTGGAATGCTCCCTTCCAACGCTCCGCCAACATGTGCCTTTCTGAACGTCTCCTCTTATAGCGCCTTTGGTGTGAAGTACTCCTAGTACTGAGTTACACTGGAGTTCCTCCTGACAGATGTTCCTATGAACTCTACTTGCACGGCAGACAGCTGTAGCCTGCTTCGGGGACTCCTTACTCCTGAATCCCGGCTCACTATCCAAGTTGCTGTTGTGCCCTCAAGTCTTAGATGGGAGTAGTGCATTTACAGCCCACTACTCCACCGGTGTCTGCTGTAGGACCATTAGTATCCATACAACCTCGGGGACCGGGCCCCGGCCTTGCGCATAGAACTTCTAGGCAGGGTTCTCTCCTAACCCACGCCCTCTGTTCCCTTTCACTCCTTCGTTCCATACTAGTCTCTCCTTCTTATGGAAGATCAGGTTTCTGTTCAATGTCTTTCTCCTTTTTTCCTTTCCCGTGCTAGCAGACCCAGGTCACTGAGATCTGCTGCAGCACCTCCTTCCTCCATCCCTCTCCCAGGGATCTTCTCTCCTCACTCCTCTCCACTCACTGACTGACTGACTGACCTGAAATCCTAAACCTTCCCGCTCTTTCATGTATTCTAACTCCACCCGTCTCCCAGGACATTTCGTGTTCCAAGCAGGGAGCCACCAAAGGTGCTCTGCTACACTCCAAGCAGGGAGCCGCAATGTGGCTTTGCTGAACTACTCTGTTGTGTGGGATGCAGGTGTCGGAGCGTGGTCAGGAACCTCCAACCTACCTCAGGAGGAGGTGCAGTACCTCTGTGGCAACTGAATCCTCAGGTGCGCCACACACCCATCTCCTCAGTGCACCCATCTCCTCAGTGCACCGGTTTCCCCAGTGCAGCCATCGCCCTAGTGCACCCATCTCCTCAGTGCACCCATCTCCCAAGTGCAGCCATCTCCCCCTGCGCTCATTTCTCCCCCCAGGGCCCATTGCCACCCCTCGGCACTCATTCTCCACCTGGCCCATTTGCCCCACTGCCCTGGCTCACCTGTGGCTTGGACCGTCCGTTCCCTGCCACAGCTTCTTCCTGTTTGTGTGTGAGCGGAGCGCGCCGTCACCTGGTACCGCTCATTCAGGGTCATGAATATGGGCGCCACGCCTATGAGAGAGGAGTGGCGTCCATATTCATGATCTTAATGAGCGGTACCACATGACGGCGCTCACTCACACAGAAAGAACAGGACCATGGGAGCTGCAGCGCAGGCACAGCTGGAGGAGGTGAGTATGATGAGGGATGGGGGGGTGCAAATGGAAAATACTGAGCACAATACTGCCGCACTTGGAAAGTGGCTGCGTGCCGTACATTCTCCACCCCTGCTGTAACACATCAGCCTCTACCTAAGCCACTGGATAGATCTCTATATTGTCCATTATATCTATTATATATTAATATGACATCATCCCTGAGAAATAATTTAGCAAAACTAAAGTCCCATATTTTTAATCCTCTTGTCGGGTCCTACCGTCCAATAGACTATATAATAGTCACAGTTTTCTCTGCTGCAGATTGAGCAGAGCTCAGTTTTTCAGCTGTGTATAAACCCGCCACAGCTTTGTGTTTCCATTGTATATTGCTGGGGGTCTGGCTGGACTAGGAGGCACAAGACCAGTTGTCCTGTAGTGATAATCGATTGCTGGTAAAACAGTGATTCTATTGAAAGAGTCCAGGAATTGACACATCGCTATAGTAAAGGTCTATGCTTCTACATTATGGTTCTCTCCGATAAGATGGCAAAAGCCTGGTGACAGATTCCCTTTATAGGACTGCTTCGATAATAATGGCAGTGAATTATAGACAAGTTATTGGATATATAGATAATATATATGTATTCTTTCTTCTTTTTCAGTTTTTTCAGAGGATGGTATTGATACTTCAAAGATCCCTTCGAATAAAGTCATCATATGTGTTGTAGCTTTCGCCATCATCATATTCCTCCTTGGAACATTCCTTGGTGTCATCTGTAACGCCATACGTAGGTAAGTATTGTAAAGGATGATTTATATTGTACATGGGAGTCTGCAAAAAATTCCATCTTTATTACAGATGAGAGGCTCTGACAAAATTCTGCCAAATCAGCAGATTTTATTTAGAGATTCAATTCACAGCAAAATTCTTCTTCACATATTGATTGTTCCCTATTATGCTCTGGGGTCTCCCCAGTCCCAGATGGTAATAAATGGAAGATGAAAGGAGAAAATAGAGTTTATATACAACCAAGCCCCTCTCCGGAAGCCCCCACTGCTCTCTGCCCGAAACTCCGGCCCAGTGTTGACTCTTGGTTGGGACTTGCATGGGCAGAGACCTTTCGGGGCCGCTTGTAGCCAAAGTTTCAGCCCAAAGGGAACACTTGGCCAGAGGTGCGGCATGATGGTAGTGTGGAAAGCTGGCCATCGGGCATAAAGCAGCGGAAGTCGGTCGGAGAAGTGAGCTCATCTTTCTGCCAGCCCTCTACTCTTCCACAAGCTGGCGGCTGCCGCTAGCTTCCACTTTGCTTTATTCGCGTGGAGTGAATTACAAAAAATCTGTGTTCTCCAACATTCTGAGTTTTGTATGAGCAGAATTCAATTCCACTCAAATAAATCCACTCCTGTCTGATCTTCATATTACCTTACAACCCAGTACAATCCACACATATTGAACTTTCATGTACATGAAAAATTGTTGATAAATACCAAAATTTTATTTATTGCCAATGTTTCTACAGAATGGAAGAGACAAAATGAATGAAGAAACATATGAGTCTATATTTCATTCTGCAGAATAAAGATCTGTTACTTTGTAATTCACAATATACCTTCTATTTTACTATTTTAAAGACATCTGAAAAAGGATAAATCCAGGAGAGATGCTGAATCTCAATGTTCTACTGATGGAGACAGAGAGACTCCTGCTGAACCTATTGGTGGTAAGTACAGCCTAACCAATCTGACACTAAAGCAGTTCTCCAGGATAAGAAAAACAGGGCTGCCATCTTCTTAAAAAAAAAAATCTGTGCCATCAAAATCTTCAGCTTGTTCATGGTATTGCAGCTCTACACCATTCCCTTCACTGGAGCTGATCTGCAATAACAGGCACAACCTGTAGACAGGGGTGGTCTTGTGCTTCAAACAAACCAAATTACATTTTTCTAACACTGGACAAGCCTATAAAACCTATGTGCAAATACCGTATTTTTCGGATTATAAGATGCTCCGGATTACAATACAAGACGCACCGCAAATTTTGAGGAGAAAAAAAGGAAAAAAACTTTTCTTAATAAAATGGTGGTGCTTCTTATAATCCATGTATCTTATTGCTTACTGGGGGTGGTGGCTGCGGTGAAGCGGGGTCCCAGGGTCGCTGGTGGAGGAGACAGGAGTGGGGTGATGCTGCAGGCTGCAGGCTGGAATGAGGTGGAGATTTCGTGCTGCGGGGAGCTTCATTCTGCCCCCATCGTGTCCAGCATTCTGCCCCCATCGTGTCCAGCATTCTGCCCCCATCGTGTCCAGCATTCTGCCCCCATCATGTCCAGCATTCTGCCCCCATCGTCAACAGCATTCTGCCCCCATCATCAACAGCATTCTGCCCCCATCGTGTCCAGCATTCTGCCCCCATCATGTCCAGCATTCTGCCCCCATCGTCAACAGCATTCTGCCCCCATCATCAACAGCATTCTGCCCCCATCGTGTCCAGCATTCTGCCCCCATAGTGCCCAGAATTCTGCCCCCATCGTCACCAGAATTCTGCCCCCATCGTCACCAGCATTCTGCCTCCATCGTGTCCATTCTGCCATCTGCCCCGGGGCCCCCTGGATCGCCACTCTCAATAAATTAAAAAAAGAAACACAAGCTCTTCTTACCTGGCCACGGTCCAGCGGCGAAGCTCCGGGCGTCCCTCCATGCAGAAGCGCGCGCTCGCCGGCGACTGACAATGACATCAGACACCAGCGAGGTGCGCACTGCAGCGGACGTCAGCTGCCAGCCTCCGATTGGCTGGCGGCTGTTAACTACTGACGTGCGGGGGGCGGGCCCGCTTATCAATAGCGATCATCTGCCGCAGCGCCAAGGGCCATTCACGCTCTTGCCACTAGATGGTGAACTCCTCACAGCACAGACAACAGAGGCGTCCCCCCCGTGTCGTAACACTCACACCCCCACAAGGCTCAGAGGCAAACTCTCCTCTCTACCCCCCCTCCTAAGAGGACTCCGACTCAGAGAACATCCTTTTAAAAATGGTCTCTTAAACTTTACGTGCCAGAGCCTTTTTTCGCCCTCATGACCAGACCAATTCTGACCAGTGTCCCTTTATGTGGTTATAGCTCTTGAACGCTACAAAGGATCACATTGATTCTGAGATAGTTTTTTCGCCACATATTGTACTTCATTATAGTGGTAAAATTTGTTCAATATAATTTGCGTTTATGTCTGAAAATATCGGAAATGTTTCGAAAATTCAGAAAATTTTGCTATTTTTAAATTTTTTATTTTTAAGTCTTTAAACCAGAGTGCTGTCACACAAAATAGTTAATAAATACTATTTCCCACATGTCTATCTATCATCAACACAATTTTTGAAACAGAATTGTTTTTTTCTTAAGAAGTTAAAAGGGTTAAAAGTTGATCAGCGATTTCTCATTTTTCCAACTAAATTTGCAAAAACAATTTTTTTAGGGACCACATCACATTTGAAGTTACTTTGAGGAGCATTTAATACAGAAAATACCCAAAAGTGGCACCATTCTAAAAACTGCACCCCTCAAAGTGCTCAAAACCAAATTCAAAAAGTTTAATCAACCCTTCCTTTAACAGGAAAAAATGAGGATGGACCAATGGTCAAAAAGACAGATGACCTTGAGAACACCAACATTTCTTCTCCCGGTCCAGATGATGTCGTCATCGATATTGAAACAGATAAGGATGTGGCCATCTCCTCTAACAGTAAGCCTGAGATGCTGCCACCAGCCAAGAGAGCGGCTACAGAAAACGTTACTGATCAACTTAGAGAAGTGACCCCGAAGATAGCGACTCCACAAGTGGAGATGCCCAATATTGGGAACCTGCCTCCAGAGATCTTAACCATCCTTCAGAGCAAAGGGGAGAAAGGCTACCTAAATGACGACACCATCATCATGGCCCAGGACCTGCTGCAGAGACAGTTTAAGGGTTTTGCTGGCCTGCAGCCCCCCTGCGCTCTTATGGTACCAGGGTACAGTGTACTGCAGAATGCTGTACAAATCCACTATGATGAGGACAGGGTGCACTGGCTGACAACCTGCTATACAAATGGCCAAATCTTTGTAGCCGACAGCATGAGAGAAAAGAATCTGACTCCATCCATCCGTCAGCAGATTATCAATATGTACAGTGAAGTGGTCGACAAACCCCTGAAACATTTGAGGTTTATCGATGTGGATCAGCAGAAGAACGACTATGACTGTGGCTTATATGCTATAGCGTTTGCCTATGAGCTTATGGCAGATGACGGTGAACCCACAGCTAAGTTCCAGCATGAGAAGATGAGGACTCATCTAATATCCTGCCTGCAGAACAACAGAATCTGCGGATTTCCCAAAAAGGTCAGGAAGTGACTCCATGTCTATAAACGGCATGTAGAGTCTATGACGGTCCAAGAGATCGCACCGACCTTCAACTGGACACGACCCGGGACCACAGACCGGTCTACACCAGTAAGTAACCATGGACTTTCCATAATACCCTCAATATAGTGAATATATACCGTATATACTCGAGTATAAGTCGATCCGAGTATAAGTCGACCCCCCTAATTTTGCCACAAAAAACTGGGAGAACTTATTGACTCGAGTATAAGTCTAGGGTGGGAATTGCCGAAGATACTGGTAAATTTAATGCTGCACAACATACAGTATGCCCCCAAAATGCTGCACAGTGAATGGTGGCCCAAATAACGCTGCACAACATATGCCCCCATAAATGCTGCACAGTGAATGGTGGCCCAAATAACGCTGCACAACATATGCCCCCATAAATGCTGCACAGTGAATGGTGGCCCAAATACCGTAATGCTGCCCCCAAAGTGATAGGATTACTGGTAATCCTATCATGTTGCTGCTGCTGCCGCTGCCCCTGCTGGAATTTAAAAAAAGAAAACACTATATTCTCACCTACGTTGATGACAGCTGCTCCTGAGCGTCGCCGGCTCTTCAGTGACTCAGGCAGAGGGCGCGTGCTTTCCACGTCATCGCGCCCCCTGCACGTCACTGCTGGAGGACGGGAGAGAGCGGCGCGCAGAGATTTTGAACGCCGCCGCGGCCATATCATCACCCGCCGCTACCGCCAGGACGCTGCAGGGGACCACAGACGAACACCGGGGACCGCGGAGACGACTGGGACCGCGGATACGACGGGGACCAGGTAAGTTGGCACCGTGACCCGAATATAAGTCGAGGGGGGTCTTTTTCAGCCCCAAAAGGGGGCTGAAAAACTCGACTTATACTCGAGTATATACGGTAAATATGATGGGGGCATGCTGCCCTTATTGGAGGCATCTGATTTTCATTGTTTTTCCTTTTTGTTTAAAGTCAGGAAGTGACTCCATGTCTATAAACGGCATGTAGAGTCTATGACGAAGAGATCAAACCGACCTTCAACTGCACACGACCCGGGGTCACAGAGTATATATACGATATTTGATACAATGCCAATTTTGCATTAGTGTACCTACAATAAAAATTACAGACCTCTCCATTCTTTGTAGATGGGAAAACGTGCACAATTGGCAGTGTGTCAGATGCTTATTTTCCCCACTGTATGTAGCGCCATTAATTCCATAACTTTACTTACATTGTTATCACTGTCCCCATTGGGGCTTACAATCATAATTCCCCATCAGTATGTCTTTGGAGTGTGGGAAGAATCTGGAGGTAACCCACACAAACTCCTTGCAAATGTCTTTCGTGGGATTTTAACCCAATTTCAATATTCTACATTACAGGAAAACAGAGATATCCTCAAAAGCACCATGATCCTTATGCCTGATGCCGGTGATGAAGTAATCAACATGGGTCCAGATGAGGACGCAGTCACTGTGTGTACAGAGAAGTCTTTTATTAAGATTTTTAACAACTGTCAAAGCCCAAAAATTTTGCACACAAAAGCGGGACTAACTCCTAGCCGCGGTCTACGGACCAAACATTGGGCATGGGCAGGGCCTTGGGGGCAGATCCCAAGTGCGCTCAACCATGTGAAATAGCTTACACTCAGGAACATTGAGGGATAGCGCTATCGGATAGCTCTACCTGTTCATTTCCTTTAGGAATAGAGCTATGGGATAGCTGCTCTACCCGTGCACTTTCTTCATGGATAGCGCTATCGGATAGCTCTACCCGAACAGTATTAACGACAGAGCTTTTTCATACACAAGGTAGGAGTGGCAGGAGAGGTACACCAGGTATTTATGTTTGCTGTTAGTCTGTACATACGCCAGTCTGTTGCATGGTTACACCCCATTGCGAGGTCAGTCTGTTGCGTGGTTACACCCCATTGCGAGGTTCGTAATCCCAAGGGCGCGCAATCACTCGTGTTCACTAAATGCTAAAACTGACCTGCTGATATGACTCTACAGCTCATTACGAGTTCTCATACGCCATACATGCCTTAGGAACAGGGGAGGTGGAGGAAGACATTATCGCTTATTATGTCTAACACAGTCCCTTAGTATATAGTGTACCACTATGTCTAACACAGTCCCTTAGTATATAGGGTACTTACTAATTCTGTATAACACCATCCTTAGTTACATAGTTTCCTCTTTTATTATGTATAACACCGTCCCTTATTACGTACAATCCTCTCTAGTTATATATGGTGCCGCCCCTTATTATATAGCTTCCTCTGCTATTATGTAAGTCTCTTACATAGTGTATTCTTGATAATTTTGTTATTTACAGTACCCTCTTTTATTACATAGACCCCTCTCTTTTTAGATATAAAATGATTGCTGATCAAGGAGCCGGTGTCCAAACTACCAGTCCATCAGCTCCTCCATTAGAAAGGAAGCTTTCCCATGCTTCATCAGCCATCATTGCATTATACAGCTAACAAGACAGGACGGTATGTAATAAAAAACAGGGCTCTATATAATTCAATATGTAAGGGACGGTACTGTACATAACAAGAGAGGGCACTGTATAATAAGGGATGGCAATATACGTAATAAAGGAGACTATGTAATACATATACATGTGTGTGTGTGTGGCTCTCTCTCTCTATATATATACACATGTAGCTTTGACGCCATAAAAGGAGGGGGTCCCAGACACATTTCTTGCATAGGGGCCCTAAGCTGTCAATGTCCGCCCCTGGGTTCAGATCAGGTGAACAAAGGGGCCATGTCATTATTTTTTCTTCTTTTAGTCCTTTACTGGTCAGCCACGCTGTGGAGTATTTGGATGCATGTGATGGAGTATTATCCTGCATGAAAATCATGTTTTTCTTGAACGATACAGACTTCTTCCTGTACCACTGCTTGGAGAAGGTGTCTTCCAGAAACTGGCAGTAGGTCTGGGAGTTGAGCTTTACTCCATCCTCAACCCGAAAAGGTCCCACAAGTTCATCTTTGATGATACCAACCCATACCAGTACGCCACCTTGCTGGCGTCTGAGTTGTAGTGGAGCTCTATGCCCTTTACTGATCCAGCCTCGGGCCCATCCATGTGGCCCATCAAGAGTCACTCTCATATCATCAGTCCATAAGGATGATGTGATCAAAATACTAATTTGCTTAATAATTCTGCACACAGTGTACAGAGCTCCTGTGTATAATGTCACCAGTAGTGTTGATCATTCCGATACTGCAAATATTGGGTATCGGCCGATATTCGCTGTATCGGAGTTCCGATACTGAGTTCCGATATTTTTACAATATCGAATACCGGAATCAGAAGTTCCCATAATGCAATGAGCCAGTTGTGTTAGCCATGTTAACTAATGGCATGGCTGTGATTGACTGCTGAAATGATGTCATCATCACGCGCGGCCTGTGCGGGCCTGCCGGGGGTCTGTGCGGGCTGCCGAGGGTCTGTGCGGTCCTGCCGGGGGTCTGTGCGGGCTGCTGGGGGTCTGTGCGGGCCTGCCGGGGGTCTGTGCGGGCCTCCCGGGGGTCTGTGCGGGCCTGCCGGGGGTCTGTGCGGGCTGCCGAGGGTCTGTGCGGTCCTGCCGGGGGTCTGTGCGGGCTGCTGGGGGTCTGTGCGGGCTGCTGGGGGTCTGTGCGGGGCTCCCGGGGGTCTGTGGGGGCCTCCCGGGGGTCTGTGCGGGCTGCCGGGGGTCTGTGCGGGCTGCCGGGGGTCTGTACAGGCCTGCTTGGGGTCTGTGCGGGCTGCCGGGGGTCTGTGCGGGCCTGCCGGGGGGTTGTGTGTGTGTGCAGGCATCGTCCGATGGGACTACAAGTCCCATCGGGCGATGCCTGCTACAATGACAGTGATTGACACATTAGCCAATGATGGGACAGTAGTAGTCCCATCATCCGGCTAATGTGTTGAATGTAAAAAAAAACCAAAAACATACATACTACATATATACCACATTCATACAACATACATACATACTGCATATATACAACATTCATACAACATACATACTGTACATGCACCATACATACTACATATATACTACATTCATACAACATACATACTACATACATACATACTACATACATACTACATATATACTACATTCATACAGCATACATACATACTACATAATACATACATACTACATATATACTATATTCATACAGCATACATACATACTACATACATACTACATTCATACAACATACATACTACATGATACATACATGCTACATATATACTACATTCATACAACATACATACTACATATATACAACATTCATACAACATACATACTACATATATACTATATTCATACAGCATACATACTACATACATACTACATTCATGCAGAATACATGCATACTACATACATACAACATATATACTACATTCATACAACATACATACTACATACACACTACATTCATACAACATACATACATACTACATAATACATACATACTACATATATACTACATTCATACAACATACATACATACTACAAACTACATACATACTACATACATACTACATAATACATACATACTACATATATACTACATTCATACAACATACATACTACATATATACAACATTCATACAACATACATACTACATATATACAACATTCATACAACATACATACTACATACATACTACATTCATGCAGAATACATGCATACTACATACATACAACATATATACTACATTCATACAACATACATACTACATACACACTACATTCATACAACATACATACATACTACATAATACATACATACTACATATATACTACATTCATACAACATACATACATACTACAAACTACATACATACTACATACATACTACATAATACATACATACTACATATATACTACATTCATACAACATACATACATACATACTACATTTATACAACATACATACATATATACTACAAACTACATTCATACAACATACATACATACATACTACATAATACATACATACTACATACAATACATTCTTACATTCATACAATACATACATATAGACATACAGTACATATAACATAGAGTACATACTCACCATCACTTGTCACTTTGATCCCCGAATCAATCTATCAGTATGGAATCTGGACTGGAAACAATGATGGCAAATAGTGATGAGCGAACGTGCTGGGATAAGGTGTTATCTGCGCATGCTCGAGTGCTAAACGAGTGACTTCGGCGTGCTCGAAAAATATGTTTGAGTCCCTGTGCCGGCATGTCTTGCGGTTGTTTGAAAGCCGCTACACATGCAGGGATTTTCTAACAAACAGGTAATCCCTGCATGCGTTGTGGGTGTCGAACAGCCGCTGGTAATCGAACATCGTACTCGAGCACGTTGAAGTCACTCGGTTAGGACCCGAGCATGCTCAGATTACACCTTATCCGAGCACGTTCGCTCATCACTAGCGGCGAATTCTCCACGGTGAGAAGTTTTAGAAAGTTGCAGATGTTTTCATTAAGATTTATTTCCATAAACGGAGTCCGGTTCCACGAGAGGCGCACTAAACCGAAGTCTACAAGGAATCTGTTAAGTCATAAATCAGAAAGCAGATCGTTGTTCCGATGCCTGGAGCTGACACTTTATAACATGTCGCCCCGCGCTCTCCCGCCAGCTCGTAGATAGATTTTCAAGACATTGGAAGGTATACTCAATATATTTCGTTATTACGAGCCCTTCCGTTATCTCCTGCAGCTGTCTGCGCGCACACGAGTCGGAGAGTTTTTGCAAATACAACGGCGTCACAAATGTAGATGGAACTTTGCCATATTTATTTACTTTCCCTAAGTTTTTTATCACTGAGCTCATCGATATCCCCAAAACAATAGCGATACAATACTAAACAACCCTTCACAATAAGGCTGTATTCACACGTTGCGTTATTGCAGCATTTTTTTTTTCTGTTTTTTTTAAAATGCAAATTAAAAGTTGCTTTTTACAGTGTCAGCAAAAGCTATGAATATTTCAGGAATCTCATGCACATACTTCTTTTTTTTTCCCCTGACTTATTTGGAAAATGTCTGCGATTTTGTCATTTGTAACAAGTCAGTTATTTCAGATTTTTTTTTTCTCCATAGAACACAAGGAGGAAAAGCAAAAATGCTTAAAAAGCAACGATTCTTTTTTTTTTTTTTTGCATCGTTTTTGGTGAATGAAACTAACTTTATTAAACACGAGCTGTAGAAAAACGACACATAATCAGCAGCGAAAACGCGCCCAAAAAAGCAGCAAAACTTGAGAGCATAAAAAAAAAAGTTGCAAAAACGTAACATGTGTCACACACACTTTTCGAGACTCTCAAAAACTATGACTTTTTCAAGTATAAAGCTCTTCCAGAAACATTTTTTTGGAGGGAGTGTTTCTTTTCGTGAAGTGGTTTTTGCAGTCGTGCCTATTTTGGAGCATTTTCCATAAAGATCCGCTTTATCAAAGTAATATGAACTTTTTTTTTCCGACCAGGAGTTTTTCAAATCTTCATCAGATAAAAAAACCTGCTAAAAAAATCCTCATATGAACAGTGAAATGTAATTACAATAGGAATTAATAGGAACAGTTTTTTCAATCATTTTTGAGGTATGTGCACACAATGTCTTATTCAGGTGGACTCCCCTGAAAAAGCGCAGCGAAACCACCGTAAAATCAACATAATGCACAGCAATGACAAAATGATATTTTTTTTTACACCTTTTAACCACTTAAGGGTCCAAAAATCATCTTGTGAAAAAAAGTAACATATACAAGTGATCTAACAATTGGAGATTCAAGACCCCTTTTAAGAGATCTAAAAAAAAAATAAAGTAGAAAAAAAAATAAAAAAATAAAGTAGAAAAAAAAATAAAATAATAAAAAAAATCTGTAAAAGTTTAAATTATCCCTCTTTTCCTCCTTCAAGAAAAAAAGGGTCTCAGAAAATGTCAGCACAAAAAAAAAATATATCTGTGATTTTTTTAATCTCTAAAATATATATAAAACACCTTATAAGTTTGATATCGCCGTCATCATTCTCACATGGAGAATCACGTTTCCAGGACAAGTTGTCATTTTGAATGACATAATGTAAAGTGAATTATGTCATTCAAAATGACAACTTGTTCTACAAAAAACCCAAAAAACAAACAAACAAACAACCCCTTGCACTGCTGTGTCGACTGAAATAAAAAGCTATGGCTCTTGGAATAAGGAGAGAAAAAAATAAAAGTGCAACAATGTAAAATGGCAGGGTTCTTAAAGGTATACGTTTTTTAAAAGCCATTCTGACATGGATTTTCATAGTAAGTACACCTGCCTCATCAGATAAATAGATCTTTAATTAAGTATGCATTTTGTATTGTACAATATTGGAACTGATCTACTTTTAAGAGGACCTGTCATCAGGTCAAAAGTGTCCATTTTTTAATCTTATTTTATTACCGTTGCTCCCCTAAGTATTTCGGGTTTTTTTTTTTTTTTAAATCAGCCATACAGTTCCATAAATATGGGCCTTTTTATTTGGTGCTAATTTTTATGGTCTTTACAAATAAGGCGTGGCTCACACTATCCTCAGGGGCGTGTCTTTAGGCTCCTCTGCATAAGTACCCTGCGAGCCCCGCCCCCTCGGAATGACCATATATAGTAGTACTAAATAAAAAGGCCTACATTTCTGGAATCGTATGGCGGACATAAAGAAGAAAAAAACAGAGTAAAACTCCGGGGGAGCAACGGGAATAAAATAAGGACAAAAACTGGTCATGTTTGACCTAGTGAGGTCATCTTTGAGGTGTTCAGCTGTGAAGTCTCCTGTGATGTTACAAAAAGTTAATTGATTTTGTCTCTTATATTTCTAAGAAAATCGGAAAAAAAAGCCTCATCTGCAGAAGGCCTCCACTGATTAGAGGCCTCCTCTGTTTCGAGGCCTCCTGCTTTATTTAATGTGTTCCTCCTGCTATAGTGATTTCCAGGCAGTTTCAGAGAATCTATAACAAGGCTTCAATTACGTTCTCTGGAAATTCAAATGGTTTCAAATCACTTGTCTTTGTTGAGAAATACATACAGATGTTTTCAGCCATGATTTGTCATTATGGCCGTCCGGCCTCGTACCGAGGGTAGGAACATTAGAGCCGGTTCTGATAGTTGTACCTGTGTTTTCAGTTTATAAAGCTTTCGTATCCTTTCCAATCATTTATTTTAGGAGAGCGCCCCCTGGAAAATGTACCAATAGTCCTGCGCCAGTGAGGATAAGAAGCAAAGTGGTTCCATTGGTCCCACGTGAAAGTAAGTAGATTCCATGGAAGAGAGTCGTAGTCATTCTTTTTTAAAGGACCCTACCAGAACTAAACATTGAACAAAAAATGAAATAGTTAATTTTTTAAAAAAAATATTTTAGTTTAATTTATTCAGTGAGCATCATGTGTAGAAACCCCGGCACGAGGTTATTAATGGGCGGTCATCTGTGGATTGTTCTGCCGCACTGAATGCGCTTGGACACGTAAATCATCAAGATCCTCTGCTGGCAGCTTCTGTACAATCACCGACCAATGATGTCTCAGATGTATTTGATGGGAGACAAGTCTGGAGACGCTGTAGTCCGATTAGGCCACACGGGCTGCTCACAGTAGTTCAAGCATCATGCAGCCTGGCATTGTCGTGTTGAAAAACGGCTCCTGGGACACTTTGAAGAAACAGCAGCACCACCGGTTTCATGATTGATCCATTCTGTACCTGCAAGTGAAACTTCTCAGACCAAAGCTAAAGCATCAAACAGAGTCTGCAAAAACCATCAGAAAACTTTTGAACTACACTGTCCTACGAGCCAGGCGTCCAGATACAGAGTTTGCATTGACTGGGTTAGAAGATATCAAAGTGTGAAGCAGGACAGAAATGGAGGTCGGTCATCTACAGCTGTGATTTCTGCTTTCATCTTGGATGCATTGATAACCGGAGAATGGTCTGGAGACCATGTGGGTGACGCCATGAAGAGGCCTTCATGAGGGAACGTCACACCGGTCTTACGCCAGTGATTATGGTATGGGATGGCATAATGTATGGTAGCCGGACCCCCTGTAGGACCCCTCATTCCATGTACACTAACAGCTCAGCGTTACATTGATTGGGTGGAAGAACAGAGGTGCTGCCATTTCTCAAAAGTATCTCAGGAGACCTTTTTTCTACATAACAACCAGAGGCGTATCTAGGCTTCCTGGCACCCGGGGCAAGAATTTGGTTCGGCGCCCCCCCCACACTCCAAATCCCCCACACATTAACCCCATCCCCACTCATTAACCCCCATCCCCACTCCATATCCCCCACACATTAAATAACCCCCATCCCCACTCCCAAATCCCCCCCACACATTATGTACCCCCCACTCCAAATCCCCCACATATTAACCCCATCCCTACTCATTAACCCCCCAAACAATAACCCCCATCCCCACTCATTAATTCCATCCCCACTCATTAACCCCCCCCGTCCATACTCCCAAATCCCCCAACACATTATGTACCCCCCCACATTAACCCCCATCCCCACTCATTAACCCCCCAGACATTAACCCCCATCCCCACTCATTAACCCCCATCCCCACTAACCCTCATCCCCACTCATTAACCCCCCACACATTAACCCCCATCCCCACTCATTAACCCCCCCACACATTAGCCCCCATCCCCACTCATTAACCCCCACACATTAACCCCCATCCCCACTCATTAACCCCCCACACATCAACCCCCATCCCCACTCATTAACCCCCCACACATTAACCCCCATCCCCACTCATTAACCCCCCACACATTAACCCCCATCCCCACTCATTAACCCCCACACATTAACCCCATCCCCACTTATTAACCCCCCACAAATTAACCCCATCCCCACTCATTAACCCCCCACACATTAACCCCATCCCCACTCTTTACCCCCCACACAGTAACCCCCCCACTCATTAACCCCCATCTCCACTCATTAACCCCCCCCACTCATTAACCCCCATCCCCACACATTAACCCCCATCCATTAACCCCATCCCCACTCTTTAACCCCACACACATTAACCCCCATCCCCACTCATTAACCCCCCACACATTAACCCCCATCCCCACTCTTTAACCCCCATACATTAATCCCCATCTCCACTCATTAACCCCCCCACTCATTAACCCCCATCTCCACTCATTAACCCCCCCCACTCATTAACCCCCATCCCCACACATTAACCCCCATCCATTAACCCCATCCCCACTCTTTAACCCCACACACATTAACCCCCATCCCCACTCATTAACCCCCCACACATTAACCCCCATCCCCACTCTTTAACCCCCACACATTAATCCCCATCTCCACTCATTAACCCTCCCACTCATTAACCCCCATCCCCACACATTAACCCCCACCCATTAACCCCATCCCCACATTAACCTCATCTCCACTCATTAAACCCCCACACACATTAATCCCCATCCCCACATTAACCTGATCTCCACTCATTAACCCCCCACGCATTAACCCCACTACACATTAACCCCATCGCCACACATTAACACCCCCCATCTTCGGTGGTTTCTTCAGCTCCACATTGGAGCACACATACCACCAGTGCTGAGCGTTCACTCTGGGCGCCGGGGAGTGACGTCAGCATCGTGATCACATGATATGTCACGTTGCTGACGTCGCTCGGCCCGGCGGTCAGAGCTGCAATTGTACTGGCGTCTATACAGACGTCAGTACAATTGTTCCCTGGGAGCCGGCACGCGCACCTTCTCTGTGCCTGCTGTCAGCTTGACAGCTGACACAGAGAACCGCCAACTCTCAGGCCAGGGGGGGCGGCAGAACGCAGCCGCCAGAGAGGACACTGCGGACCGCTGCATTGCGGCCCGGACTGCGCCCCCTGCCGGCTGCGCCCGGAGCAACTGCCCGGGTTGCCCACCCCCTAGATACGCCACTGATAACAACAACAGGTCGCATGTTACTCGTGCTACTGTGAGCAGTCTAAATGGCCTAAATATGCTACTATGGACTGCAGCGTCTCCAGACTTGTCTCCCATCGAGCACATTTCGGATGTCATTAGTCGGAGATTACACAGGAGCTGCCAGCAGTGGATCTTGATGATTTGCTCAAGTTCATTCAGCGGCAGAATTTTCCTCAGGTGACAATCAATAACCTCACTGATAGGAGTCGAGGCTTTAAGTGCCGGGATTTCGCCACGTGGCACTCATACTCCATACTGAATAAATTGAGACATACTGAAAATGTTATTTCCATTTTTTCATCACTTGTATAATATTAACATGTCTATCCATCCTGTGATTTCCACAATTCTACCACTTTTCCTTCTCGGCGTTGCAATTTCAATTTTTAGAAGTGTATATAGCAGCACAGTGTCTCAGTGGTTAGCACTGCGGCCTTGCAGCGCTGAGTCCTGTGTTCAAATCTCACCAAAGAGAACGTCTTCAAGGAGTCTGTATGTTCCCCCCGTGTTTGTGAGGGTTTCCTCTGGGTTTTTCCTCCCACATTCCAAAGACATACTGATAGGAAATTTAGACGGTAGCAGTGCAGTCCGTTTCCTCCCGTGGCCTACGGCCACAGGTACTTTGTAAAAACCCCTGCAGCAGAGGGTTGGGTGTGTCAGTCGTTTTGCAAAACTGTAGAGCAGAAGGCTCTGCCATAGCTTCAGACTGTGTGAAAGCAATATGAGGAGTTAAGCGGAGTCAAAAGGCCTGGCACCCCTCAGCATACACAGCAGTGCAGTTGCCCACGGTAACCGGTCCCAGTTATGGACTATCTTGTTTCCCGGCTGAGATCCGGAGTATCCTATTTACTTTCTGTTTTGTGAGTACGCTGACTATTAAAAGAGACTTTGTTTTGAACTTTCCTAGGTCACTGCCTGTCTGTCACACTGCACCAACCCCGCTGCACTACAATATATATATATATATATATATATACATATATACATTCATACAGTCTCCTCAATTTCCCTCAATTTTGGACACCCTTTAACCAATCATATTATAGAATGATTGCAGCAGCGGTATTGTTCCTCTTTGTTGAGGCAGTGACCAGTTTACTCATCTGATGATGTTAGGATCCCATACACAAATTATGTCGGGGAATATAAGGATCGGGCAGTTGGAATACAATCGCCGATCCTCTTGTTTGGCAGGAAGATAAGTAGCTGCCAGCGGCTGTATCATAGAGAACTAAGGAACATTTAGCCATGCTGGGGTGTATTTGGGAAATGAAAGAAATAGCTGTCAGCTGATCGATTCGACAGCTAGCTAAAGTGAATGGCCAGCTTTTGTCCGGCCAGGATTGCGTGTGAGCAGCAGTATCAGAAAATAGTGTTAGAACATGAAGTAGCCAATTGAATCTTGAGAATGATGACAGGAGAAGAGTAGTGTGTTGATGTTGTAAAAAGAAGTGACCAGTTCACTCATGTGATTATAGGCACGTGCCACAGTTCATAGGCAGCATGCTGGCACATGGGCAGCACCGTGGCTCAGTGGTTAGCACTGTTGATTTGCAGCGTTGCGGTCCAGGGTTCAAATCCCACCAAGAACAACATCTACAAGGCGTTTGTATGTTCTCCCCATGTTTGCCTGTGTTTTCTACGGATTCTTCAGTTTCCTTCCACACTCCAAAGAATAGGGATATATAGGGAATATAGATTGTGAGCCCCATTACAATAATAAAATGTAATGTTGGGAACTGAGATAAGTCAAAGATTGAAAAATAGATCATGGAAGAACTAGAGTCCTCCAGCAGCTTAGTTAATGCAATTAGTCCTCTTCTGTGATTATGTAGTGACAAGTGGGGTTCATGTTACAGGGCAGTGTCCTATAATGGGCAGGGCGTGAAGCCTATGAGATTTCAGGGTTGACGAGTCATATGTACGGATGTGATCTAAATCCGATATTAGTAGGAAGGTTCTGTCATCGATTCCCATGCTGACATTTGTTAGCATGATTATCCTCAGACGATTTTCAAGTTTGTCACTTTACAGTAAACTAATTTATACCAACATTTTACTATTTTCCAGGGACTGTTCTTGAAATACTCAGTGAAGAAACTAAGCCAGCAGTCAAGAAACCCTTTAAGGTAATTCCGAAACAACAGAAAACTATCACTAAAGCTCCCATGAAGGCCACTACACCAAAAAACCCCATTGCAACTCAACCTTCACCGACTGAGATCATAAAGAGGTCTACAGAGATGACTCTCAATGAGATAGAATCGACTCAAGAAGCAGAGATGTCCCCTGTGACTACTACCCAGCTACCATCTACCAAGGACAGACTAAAGAAGCTTTTAAAGCCTACCAATGTTCCAACATCATCAACTAAGGATAAGAAGCTAATTAAAACTAAACAAAAGCCTACACTTGCCCCACAAACAAAGAAGCCTTACAAGGATGTGATCAAGAAACCATCTCTAACCAGACAACCTAAAAGGCCATCTGAGAAGCCGTTGACTAAACCACCATACGTTGAGCACATACCGCTCAATATGGACACAGTTAACCAGCCATCGGTGACCAAAAATAATTTATCACTTTCTGAGTCAGATTTAAAAAATCTTACATGCATTAATACCTCCAAGAAACTCAAGCCAACTAAAAGTATAAAGCATGAAGAAAAAGATAAGAAATCATAACAATACGAACTGAAACCAAGTAAATCGAAAGTCGATAACAAAGAAAAAAGTGAAATCTTCATGAAGGTTAATAACCAAAAACAAAAGAAAACAAAAACAACAACTAAACCTGCTGTACTGTCTTCGGGAGAAAACAACTTGGCATTTTTCCCAAGGAAGAAAACAAATAAAAGAAACACAAATAATACAAAAACTGACAAGAGAGAAGAATCCCTGACCTGGTCAACAATGAAGCCAGTTGAGGGTTGGTTGACTACACCTTCACCCAGTGAGGAGGCAAAGCCCCCGGTAGCCATAGTGAAACAATACTCAATAACAGATAATATCACACTGCCTTCTTTAAAAAAATCTTTTCCTGCCAAGACCTCAGAGAAAGTCAAGCCTATAAAAATTCTAAAAGCAAAAGATCTCAAAATCTCAAAACCTGTCAATCAAGGACAAAAATGGAAAAAAGGAGAAAATCAAAATCCCAAACAAGAAAAGATTTAACACAACACCTCAACCCACTGAGGCATCCTCAGCACAAATTAATTTTGAAACGTAAATCCTTCCTGGTTGAGCATACACTACCGATAGGTATGACCTCCTTAAACTTACAGTTTTCTGTAAGTGCCAGAGATGGAATTTGCTCCAATCCCAGCTGTATAACCCCTTAGATGCTATAGTAAATCACGGCTGAAGCATCTAAGCGGTTAGATAGAGTTAGAGGATGTCATCCGGCACAGGTGCATTCGTGAGGAGCAGATGGACCTCCATGGCAGCCGGGGGACTAAAGAAGGCCCTCCGAGTCTGCCATCTTTGCTCTTCTATGAGGACCAGCCTCTGACAAGAAGAGAAATATCATTATAGGATCAAGTGGTCAAGTTCCATAGTAGGATTAAAGAAAGTTTTTTTGAACAAAAGGAAAAGTTCCATGTAAGAAAGTACGTTACTTCTCCCTTGTACAAAAAGCCTTAGTATTGGTGACAAAATATAAAACCAACCAAACTACATATAGTTAGTATCGGCACATTCTTATTCTTCTGTAATTAGACTGGGTTCTCAGGTCCCAGAGATAGGCTGTTATCTTTGCAGAATGTTGTTATTAAGTGTTCAAGTTCTCTGCAGCGCCTCCACAGGGGAAATGAAGCATTACATAGTTATCATTGACATCAAAGTGTTGACTGCATAATACACAACAGGACAGGTCCTCCAGAGAGACAAAAAGAGGAGGGTCCTTATCCCCCCCTCTATTAGAGGACATATTTCCGGTCCCTGAAGACTCAGAAACTGATCCTGATACAATTTCTAATAATTAATTGTGAAAATAAACTGTTACTATCCGAAAAATAAACATTTAAAGGCATCCTCGTCATATGCAAATGTAACTTTATAGTCAGATTGGGCGTTTCTTCAGTGTGCAACACCGGATTCAGGAGAACAGCGGCTCTTACACCAGGTGAAAAGAATGATATATTCATGGCATGCGACAGGTCCCCTTTAAACGTACAGCCTGATCTTTTTGTACATAGACTTGTTTTCCCAACTATATTAGTATGAATGTAATGGCCTGTATATATTAGTAATATGTTTGTATAGATAGATCATTGCTCGCCTGCAATCATATTTTGGGTAATAAATGTCTAATTTATATAAATGAGTTTGGAATTTTCATTAATGTATCTGATCTACACTGAAAGGAAAAGAAGCCAGAGGCGTAACGAGAGGTTCAGCTTAGAGAAGAGGCGGCGAAACATCTGAGTGGCTCCCTAACTGGTAACCCTCATTATAACTATGGTGGCACACCTTGATTGTGGATATAAGGGGACATCAGCAGATGACTATGCATCACTTCAACTTTCCATGTCCTACATGCCCATATAGATGACTTAGGAGGGTTGATCCCACTCACTTTGAACGGAACCTGTCATTTCAAAAATGCTATTAACCTGCAGATGTGGAGTTAATCTGTAGTTTCTACACTTGTGTGGCCGCCGCACTGTAAGTCCGGCAACCTGGAGAAAATTAACTTTTTCCCCTGTGAAGTCTCCGGCTTTCAGTCATAGAGATGCAGCCGGCGCGGCTTCGGTCACCGTTGAGTACATAGAGAACAGTGACTGTAACCACATCCGAGCACCGACTGACAGCCGGCTCAGCAGTGCAGCAATACAGAGCCAGCTGTCAGTCAATGCCGGGGGGGACTGGTTACAGCCGCTGTTACTAAAGCTGCTCCGGCCGTGCCTCTATGACAGAAAGCTGGAGGCTGCTGGTAGGACTGAAGATCACTTCCTCCAGGTAGCCGTCTGTAAAACACTATTAATCTGCAGAATCACCCCATGTCTGCAGATTAATAGCGTTTGGGTCCATGACAAGTTCCCTTTAACTGTATGTATGTATGTGAAGAGCAGTGATGCTGTACCCATCCCATGAAGAGGAGAAGCTATGGAACAATGAAGACGCAAGAGAGAATACATCACATAGAGTGAGTGGAGGTTGGGACACAGCCCTGATCTCCCAGGACAGCAGGACAGCTCCCTTGTATTAGAACAGTCAAACAGCATCTGGGAGAGTTTGGAGCTATGAATACAAGCAGAGTTGGACTGGCCCACCAGAGATGCGGAGGATCCTCCGGTGGGCCCTGGCTTCTTCAGGAGGGTTCATAGTGCAAACCTTGAGTGGGGGAGAAAGGTGGGCCCTCAGAATCAAATCCTCTGGTGGGCCCAATGATCTTCAGTCTGATACTGAATACAAGCACACACTGACATTCACATACACTACATGTAGGCATGCCCACATAATGACTACGTACTGTATGTGCTCATAGGGTCACTACACAATATGCACATGTAAGAGGATAAGATTCATTGGATGCAGTGAAGAGCCGGAGGCAGAGGGGTTAACAGGATTTAGTAGAACAGGTTGTTATACATGGAATACTCCACGCAGGGAGATGAGATCAGTAACGGCAACAGCGATATTTGCACACAAACACAATACTTGAGAAAAAGGTGTACGAAAAAGGTAACTTATTGCTTGCAGTTCTTGTTGGGGAAAGGCTGGATTATCTCCCGCCGACATCACAGATTGTGGACAATGTCTCTGGCTCTGTTATGAGGAACGAAAAGCACCGTCTCCCGACAGTGCCGATGTATCCGATTCCGCTTGGCTTGGGTGTGCTGGAACATAGATACAGTCCTTTATGTAGATTCCTTTGGAATGGCGCCGAACACGAACCGTGCACACACTCGCAGGCCGCGGCAGCGTGCGATCCTCTGAAGTAATCTTTAGGAACGGAGCAAGTCGGCTTGTCTGTCACTGTGGGTGGGAAGGAGCCGTCCAGCAAGGAAGGGTCCAAAGACAGCTCAGTAAGGACAGTCAGTTTGCAAGTCAGAACGCTGGGAGATGGATGACATGGAGTTAGCAGTCGGAGCTGTGGGGAGGGAGTCAACCTTCCCCTTGCTCTCCTGTCGCCTTCCCGCTTAGTCTCCCTCGTTCCCGCGCTCAGTCTCTTTTATCTCCCCCACGTCCCCTGCTGTCCAGTGCAAAGGTCCTCCCCTCCCAGAAGAACCTTCCCCCGGCAACAGTGGTGACAGTCCCGATAGTTCCGGCCGCAAAGTGCACCGGAAACCACTGACTCTGTCTCGGCTCATCTTCTTAGACACACGGTGTAACATTCACTCCACACAGGCATGCACGTATGTCTCAGAACTATCTAGGCAATGTGGAACATCTCCTCCACAACGTTTATATTATAAGGAATAACATATATAATTTATCCGGAAGTGTTTGATGCAGTTGTTGATTCAAATACAGGAATGCATAAAAAAGTACAAGTGTAAAATACAAATAACTCTCTTTCTCAATCCTGTGCTTGTCTTCAAAAAAAAGAAAGAAAAAACACCAAAATCTGCCACAAAAACCTCTGATTTCTGCTAAGAAGAAGTTCTTCAATATAAGTGCTCATCACAAGTGACAGGATGGAATCTCAGAAAACTTCAATTTCAGTGTCCCCAATATAGAATTCTTATAGGACATCTACATACGCATATACGTAACTCTGCCCCACCGTAGCACACGTACATAATGTAACCTACTACTCACACGTAACCACACTGCCCGTACATAACCTGGGGCACGGGAGCTGTATTTATGTAGGGGCTTTGGTGTCTTTATTACTGGAGGGGGTCTGATCTGGGATCTGCATTTAGGGAGTCTGGGGTTCTGTGTAGGGTCTGTATTTATTTAGGGGATTGGTGTTGATGTGTGGGTGGGGGTTCTGTACGTAGGGATGTAGTCTGAGGTCTGAATTTAAGGGGTCTGGTTTGGGGTCTTTATATATGAGGTCTGGCATGGGTTGTGTATTTACAGGTCTAGATTAAGAGGCACAAATCACTTTGCACAGCATTTTTCATCTTTCACCCTCCCAATAATTGCAGCTCTGCTGAACACCCATGTTTGTAATGAATGAGCTATAAGGAGCATTGGTCAAGTGACATCTGCATGGTGGCCGTTCAACCCTCACACTGCGTCACCCTTACTCTGCGCCACCCTTACTCTGCGTCACCTCACTCTGCGTCACCTCACTCTGTGCCATCCTCACTATGCGCCACCGTCACCGTGTGCCACTCTCATGCTGCATCACCCTCACTTTGTGTCACCCTAACGCATCACCCTCACTGCGCAACCCGCTCTGCACCACTTTAACACTGCTCCACCCTCACACTGCGTCACCCCCTCTGCGCCACCTTCACTCTGCACCACCCTCAACGGCGCCACTCTCACGCTGCCTCCCCTTCACTCGGCGCCACCCTCACGCTGCGCCACCCTCACGCTGCATCACCTTTACTCTGCGTCACCCTAACGCTACGTCACCCTCCGCTACGTCACCATCATTCGGCACCGCCCTTACTCTGCGACGCCCTCACTCTCCGACGCCCTCACTCTGCGATGCCCTCACTCTGCGACACCTTCACGCTGCGTCCCCCTCACTCTGCACCACCCTAACGCTACGTCACCATCATTCTGCACCGCCCTTGCTCTGCGACGCCCTCACTCTCCGACGCCCTCACCTCCGACGCCCTCACTCTACGAACCCCTCATTCTGCATCACCCTCAATCTGTGCCACCCTCACGCTGCGTTACCCTCACACTGTGCCACCTTATGTGTTTGAGTCCACTAGACTAGTAGTCCATGCATCCCTGTTCCTCATTTAGAATCATAGAATCATAGAATCGTAGAGTTGGAAGGGACCTCCTGGGCCATCTGGTCCAACCCCCTGCTCAAAGCAGGATTCGCTAAATCATCCCAGTCAGATGTCTGTCCAGCTTCTGTTTGAAGACTTCCATTGAAGGAGAACTCACCACTTCTTGTGGCAGCCTGTTCCAGCATCAAATAAAAGGTCTTAAAGGAATATTCCAGTTTTCGCACCTTATACAGTTTTGTTATAGTTTATTTTCCTCTAAGTCTACAAAATCTCTACTTGCTGTACTCCTTTGTTTAATTTCCAGCATGTCTGGTACTTGATCATTACAAAGCCTCTTCTCACTTGCAAAAGGCTAGAAAACTAATATTATATTATACTGTCCCCTACTGGTTTTATAGAGATTGGCAATAGAGTTCAGAGAATATATTCGGCTTCGGTCGCCAAATTTGAATTTACCATATTGCTACCCTATTCGTGTCAAATTTATGTTTGATGATCGCTTCCAAAGGAGTAGCCAGGGTTTTGGTATAGTGGGGGGGGGGCAAAACTTCCGAGTGGGCCCCTAACCAGATAACCTTGATTACAACTCGGTGACGCACCCCAATAGTGGATGTAGGAGATGACTGCACCGTTACTGAAAATAATCTCTATATAAAGACCAACATGGATATTACCGCCATATGGTCAGTGGTAAATACCAGTCCTACAAAACATATAAGAGATCACAGCACAGTTATAGATAATGACTTACCGCTGACGTTCTTTCTGATGGAGTTGTTCAGTTTTTATGTCTTTTCCATCTGGCCCAGACCGACATGACGACTCCTCCAGCCAGGTCTCGGCTGCAGAGATTACATCAAAGACACATTTCACTTCTCATATTTTCGGCCCCATCACCATCTATCCCCAACCTGCACAAACTCCTAATCCTACTGGTACCCCAATACTGCTGCCGTATGTGTCTCTATTTCTGCACCTGCTGTGTGGTTCTCTGTGCCCTCTAAATTCTAAAGCAACTCTCTAGAATATATTAATGTCTGATGCAAGTGCCCTAGAAAACAGGGCCTACATTTTGCCCCATGGAAAGTATTATTGCCCTGTGTGTGCCCTTTTGATAGTCACAGTAACCTGTCTTCCCCTTTAAGGCTATGTGCACACGTAGTTTTAGGTGCTGCGGATTTTTCCGCGCGGATTTGGAAAAATCCGCAGGTGAATTCTCAGGTCAAAAGACCTGCAGTTTACCTGTGGATTAGCCTGCGGTTTAGCCCTGCGGTTTCACACCTCTGTAGGTAGGTGAGCCGACTGGGGGGTGGTCCACTATTTGCCGCAAACAGACTCAAGACGGAGACAAAGTTGTGTCCAACAGGTTCTCTTTTATTGGCCGTCCTCACGACGACCGCAGTAACATACAGCAGCAGTTTGACACTCTCCACATACAGGCCCGGGTACCTTCGCTTCCTCCTTACGTCTGTATGATGGTCCTCGCGGCTCTTTCACTGCAGCTGCCCTAGGCCTACCACTACAGCGCTTCACCTGCCCGAGTCCGCCCGTCTTGTGGTACCCCCGGGTTCTCTCCATCTGCGGCTTCTCTTGTCAGGGCCACCCCCCTGACTGTCTCAGCTGTCAGTCCCCTTTGGAGCTTCTTCACTGTGCTTCTCCTCCTTGGGTCTTCTCTACTCCTGAGCTCCTCTCCCTCGACTAACCGCTTCTAGAACTCTCTGTCTTCCTTTTATCCCCCCTCCTTGGGAATTCCCCCTAGAGCTCTTGTAACCCCACCCCCATGACTGTGCGGTTTCGTAGCCATAAGCTGATAAGTCATAAGTCCTTTTCTCACAGCTCTCTACTGCCATCTTGTGGCCAAACTTCAGTATTACACCCATCTCCCCTATCTCTAGCTGTCTCCCTTCTTTCAATACAACAGTCCACCTAAAGCACACTATCCATTACCTTCCCACAGCAGACAGGTCCGTATGTCAGTCCACTTCCCCTACACTCCTCCTTCCTTTGTCCATTGTCGTCCTCGACAATCTCGTTTCCCTTCTTTGCCGTTCTAAAACTTTGCTACCTTCTTTTTGTCTAGCCATTTGATGAGCAAGCCCTGAACTCTTTTGCTCTACGTAGGGTGCCGAACAAAACCCGGGAGCCTCCATGTCCCGAGTAGCTTATGGCTACTGGCCGGCGCGTACGCCTTTAAGACAATTCCCACTGGTTGGGCCAGGTCCACCCGGACTCCTCTACGGATGCGTTCCTCCCACTTTTCTCACCGACAGTATTTAGCGTAATGACCGAGGACATTTAACCTTCTAAGTCATAGTCTACTTCCCTCTGTCAGCTTGGGGTGTTTGTGGTACTGGGGACCTGAGTTAGGGACTGCTGTCTGTTTCCATCCTACCTATTTCTTCGTCCAATCAAACTGAATTAGTCATGGTCGGCGTTTCTCTCTTTACACTTAGTACCCTGGGCCTGTTGAACATTTTCATTTTTTTTGTATACATATGACATTTCAACCACTGTACATAGTTATAACTATGCCATGTTTAATCCTACCATTTTTATTATTATTATTATTATTATTATTATTATTATTATTATTATTTATTTATAAAGCACCATTGATTCCATGGTGCTGTACATGAGAAGGGGTAACATACAAATTACAGATAACACTTACAGTAAACAAACTAACAATCACAGACTGATATAGAGGGGAGAGAGGACCGGGCTTACATGCTACAGGATGGTTGGGAAGGAGACAGTAGGTTGGGGGGTTGAAGCAGCTCCAGTGATGGTGAGGCGGTAGCTCCAGTAGTGGTGGGGAGGCAGCAGGGATCATTGCAGGCTGTAGGCTTTCCTGAAGAGATGTGTTTTCAGGTTCCGTCTGAAGGATCCAAGTGTGGTTGATAACCGGACGTGTTGGGGCAGGGAATTCCATAGGATGGGGGCTATTCGGGAGAAGTCTTGGAGGCGGTTGGGTGAGGAGCGAATAAGTGTGGAGGAGAGGAGGTCTTGGGAGGACCGGAGATTACGTGAGGGAAGGTATCGGGAGATTAGTTCAGAGATGTATAGAGGAGGCAGGTTGTAGATGGCCTTGTAGGTCAGTATTAGTAATTTGAATTGGATATGCTGAGGGAATGGGAGCCAGTGAAGAGATTTGCAGAGGGGAGAAGCAGAGGAGTAACAAGGAGAGAGATGAGTTAGTCGGGCGGCAGAGTTGAGGATGGACTGGATAGGTGCAAGGGTGTTAGCAGGGAGGCCACAGAAAAGGATGTTGCAATAGTCGAGGCGGGAGATGATGAGGGCATGCACAAGCATTTTAGTAGATTAAGGGTTGAGGAATGGACGGATTCTGGAAATATTTTTGAGCTGGAGGCGACAGGAGGTGGAGAGAGCTTGGATGTGTGGTTTGAAGGACAGGGCAGAGTCAAGGGTTACTCCGAGGCAGCGGACCTCTGGTACGGGGGAAAGCGTGATGTTGTCAATTGTTATAGAAAGGTCGGGTAAGGAAGATCTGTGAGATGGGGGAAAAATGATCAGTTCAGATTTGTCCACATTGATTTGAGGAAGCGAGAGGAGAAGAAGGAGGATATGGCTGATAGACACTCTGGGATTCTGGAGAGCAGAGAGGTGATGTCTGGACCAGAGAGGTAGATCTGAGTATCATCGGCATAAAGGTGGTACTGGAACCTGTGGGACCTTAAGAGTTGCCCCAGGCCAAGTGTGTAGATTGAGAAGAGCAGAGGTCCTAGAACAGAGCCTTGGGGGACTCCAGCAGAGAGGGCGTGATGAGGAGGTAGTGTGGGAGTGGGAGACGCTGAATGTGCGGTTGGAAAGGTATGAGGAGATCCAGGATAGGGCGAGGTCTTTGATTCCAAAGGAGAAGAGGATCTGTAGTAGGAGGCAGTGGTCAACTGTGTCGAAAGCAGAGGACAGGTCTAGAAGCAGGAGTATAGAGTATTGTCTGTTAGCTTTGGCTGTATGTAGGTCGTTGGTAATTTTGGTCAGTGCTGTCTCAGTGGAATGATGGGGGTGGAAGCCAGATTGTAGATTGTCAAAGAGCAAGGTAGATGAGAGGTGGGAGGAAAGTTCAGCATGGACATGCTGCTTCAGAAGTTTAGAAGCGAATGGGAGCAGCGATATTGGGCGATAGCTGAACGTGGCTGTCCGGTCGAGGGTTGGCTTTTTAAGGATAGGCGTGATTGTGGCATGTTTGAAAGCAGAAGGGAAGGTACCAGAAGTTAGTGATAGGTTGAAGAGGTGGGTTAGGGATGGGATAAGAGTGGTGGTGATGTTGGGGAGGAGGTGGGATGGGATAGGGTCAAGTGCACAAGTAGGGAGGTGTGATTTGGAGAGAAGATGAGCAAGCTCCCCTTCAGTGATGTTAGATAAGGAGGTTATGGGGTTTGGGCATTGGTCTGGTATACAAAGGGGTTGTGGTGGTTGGGCAATAAAGACTTGCCGTGTTTGGTCTATCTTGTTTTTGAAGTGTGCGGCAAAGTCCTCGGCAGAGATTAGGGAAGTCGGAGGGGGCAGTGGTGGACGGAGGAGGTAGTTAAAAGTATTGAACAACTGTTTGGGGTTGTGGGATAAGGAAGATACAAGGGATGTAAAGAAGTCCTGTTTAGCAGAGGTGAGAGCTGATTTGAATGCAAGTGTTGCTTGTTTGAGTGCAGTGAAGTCGTCTTGCGAATGCATTTTCTTCCAGCGATGTTCTGCAATTCTGGATGCTTGCCGAAGCTTTTTAGTGGTGTTATTATGCCAGGGTTGTCTATTGATTCATTGCACTCTGTTATGCATGACAGGGGCGACTGTGTCGATGGCTGATGCAAGAGCGGCATTGTAGAAACTAGTGGCAGCGTCAGTGTCGTGGAGTGAAGCTATGGAGGACAGTGGTAGACTGGAGTCAGAGAGTGTGCGAGTGTCTAGATGTGCGTGTTTTCTGCGGGGGTGCGCATGCTGCTGGACATGGGTGACAGGTGAGAAGGACAGGGATGAGAAAGTGAGTAATTGGTGGTCAGATAGAGGGAAAGGGGAGGTGGTGAAGTTAAAAAGAGAGCAGAGGCGGGTGAAGACCAGGTTTAGTGTATGTCCGTCTGCGTGGGTGACTGAGGAGGACCACTGAGTAAGTCCAAAGGATGAAGTAAAGGACAGGAGTTTGGAGGCTGCCGACTGCTGGGTGTCAATGGGGATGTTGAAGTCACCCATGATGATGGTTACCATAGTTAACTCTCTTTTTTTAGGTTTTCATTTTCTCCAAGTAAAGCATAATATTTTTCTTTTTAAACAAAACATAAACATTGGTGCTCCGCCTTCCTTTTAGGAGAGCACCCACCCACATGCATCCCCGCCACATCAGGAGTGGGCATTGTGCGGTAGCGCTGTCATTCAAGTAGGGGATACTCGCTCAGCAGCCACAAAATCAGATCCGGCACAGGTTTTCATAAAGCATAACACAGTCCATGCGGTTTATTCCTCCTTCATAAACCCATAGAAGCAACATAAACAGCATTACAGCATAGCGTCCATTATAGCTTCACTCTGGTTAAGCCTGTGGTCACACAGGTTACTCAATGTCCATACTCAGGCTCTTCAGCCTCATCATTATCTCACCCATGTCAGGGTTTCCTCATGGCTGTTTCCCCACACTGCAGACATCCACTCTCTTCTCTGGGACACTCAGACACTGGCAGCCATGACACACAGCCACTCCACAGGCTGTTGGCCAGGAGATGCTTCTCCTAGTGGGACCTTCCACACTGGACCAACCGGGACACAGCATTCACCACATGTGACCTACCCTGGCCACATTATATGGTTCATAGCCACGCCCACCGGGTCACATGACTATGACCTCATCACAGGTCCTTCACACACACATATACACTTTACAATAGCGTTATTAAACACACCCCCTGGGTGGGTTTGTAGGTAACTAGTCCCTGACACATTGAACCAGCACCTCAGCAGTATCACTGCTGATTAACACGCACACAAATCTCCATCTCAAGGCCACCCACCTTCAGATATATAACGGTCATTCAGTATCTTGCCATTCATCCACTCTCCTGGGACATCCATACAGCGCCCCCTAGTGGACACAGTGGTCACTACACCACAGCATATTTTACCCACTTTGGGGACATAGAACTGTCCCCAGGCTGTGCAACAGGGCACAGCAGTCCTGGCAGTCCATTTTTAAGGATACTCCGGGCCACCTCCTGGCGGCCGATGTTTCGCCAACAGCAGGGAACTCCACAGCCGTGAAGTCCCCGGGATGCTTGAACTGTTCTGGGCCCCGAGTGTCCCTGATGCACGAGACTCAGGAGTCCTCTTCTCTTTTATGGGGGCACATACCCCTCGGGGTAAGCAATGACTGCCACCGCATAGTAGCCACGGGGGCAGTACTCCTTATAGTAGGAGACCAGGTCTCCCGCCCGTGCTTGATAGAAGCCACATTGAGGTATACTTTGTGGCCGATTGCGAGGTCCCGAATAAATCCATAGCCCTTTAGGTATTGGTATGCACGAGCCGCCCATACGATCGAGGGGTAGGCATGGCTGCTTTCCCCTTCTCGTGCAGCAGCACCCATACCTTCCGCTCTTTGGCCTTCATCTGCTCAATGACCTCCGTAACCCAGGCGGAGGGTCCGGTGTAGGCTGCAGAGCCCAGCCCAGCGAGCGGAGATGGAGCGGCAGCGGAGTAGGCAGCAGCCAGGGCCAAAGATGGAGCAGCGGCGGCCACGGCTGTCAGCAAGGAGGCAGCAGATGCGGGCGGCCCGGCCACCGCGGCGGACAGGAGCGGGATCGTGGCAGCAGCAGGCCGAGATGGGTAGGCCGCCGCCGGGATGTGGAGTGAGGCAGGAGTCGCCGCGGGTCTGTTCCACACCAGTGACGCGGGACGGAGCGCCACCGGGTGGGGCGGCTTGGGGTCGTGGACGTGAATGGTGGTCGGCCCCATCAGGGTCGTGAAGTCCTCCAGCGCCGAAGTCGCGGGAGGGCAGGAGGCTGAGCGGGGAGGCCGAGGTCCGATGGCAGGGCCCTGGGGCCTGGTTCGTGCACGAAGTGGGGGGATGGGAGCTGCCTGCAGTGCCGCTGGCTGGACCGGGAGAACGCTCACCTTCCCCGGCGCTGCGGCTCCCGCAAGACCATCCCGCAGCTCCTCCAGCAGCCGATGATCTTCACCCCACCGTCCGGCAGGGCTAGCCTCCAGGCCCAGTGGTTCCGCGGGCAGACTCCGTGGCGGTTCTTCCAGCGGCTGTTTCAGCAGGGCCCGGCGTCGCTCCTCTTCCCTGATAGGCATCTGGGGTACCGACAATGGCTCCCAGGGGAAGTTCTCCCGACGGGACTCAATCTCCTGACGCCACTTCCATTCCAGGTGTCCGAGGCCACGGCAGCTGCAGTGTTGCATCTCGTCCGATGTCCAGAAGCTCAATGGCACCAAACAGCCGCACCCAGCCTCTCCACCTGGGCCACTCCCGTTCTTGGGTGGGGCATTGGTCGGCCTCTCCACCCATCTTCTAGGGTCCAGCATGAGGGGGCTGCCGTCTCCAGATGTACGCCGCTCCCCCCAGGGACGGGCGCGACATAGTCCCAGATTGTCCAGCTGCAAATTCCTGTGCTTCTTTCCAGCGCTGGAATCCAACAGCCATTCTGTCCAGTCCTTTTCCGCTCTGGATCCGCCTGATGAAAACCGACAATCCTGGTCACAGTCCAACTTTGTAATCCACAGGGAAAATCTTCAACCCGTTCAGCTTGGGTCCTTTAGATCTTCTGTGCAGGCTTACTGCTGAAGATGGTGTATTGGGGGTGATGATCCTGCCAACTACACCAAATGTAGGTAGGTGAGCCGACTGGGGGGTGGTCCACTACTTGCCACAAACAGACTCGAGACGGAGACAGAGTTGTGTCCAACAGGTCCTCTTTTATTGGCCGTCCTCAAGATGACCGCAGCAACATACAGCAGCAGCTTGACACTCTCCACATACAGGCCCGGGTACCTTCGCTTCCTCTTTACTTCTGTATGACGGTCCTCGTGGCTCTTTCACTGCAGCTGCCTAGGCCTACCACTACAGTGCTTCGCCTGCCCGAGTCCATCCGTCTTGTGGTACCCCCGGGTTGTCTCCATCTTCTCTTGTCAGGGCCACCCCCCTGACTGTCTCAGCTGTCAGTCCCCTCTGGAGCTTCTTCACTGTGCTTCTCCTCCTTGGGTCTTCTCTTCTCCTGAGCTCCTCTCCCAGGACTGATCGCTTCGAGAACTCTCTGTCTTCCTTTTATCCCCCTCCTTGGGAATTCTCCCTAGAGCTCTTGTAACCCCACCCCCATGACTGTGCGGTTTCGTAGCCATAAGTTGATATTAAATCCTTTTCTCACAGCTCTCTACTGCGATCTTGTGGCCAAACTTCAGTATTACAACCATCTCCCCTATCTCCAGCTGTCTCCCTTCTTTCAATACAACAGTCCACCTAAAGCACACTATCCATTACCTTCCCACCGCAGACAGGTCCGTATGTCAGTCCACTTCCCCTACACTTTTACAATGGAGAAGGTGTGAAACCGCTGCGGATTCCGCACAAAGAATTGACATGCTGCAGATTTGAACCCGCAGCAAATCTGCGTGGAAAAATCCACGCAGCTAAATCTGCTGCGGACCCGCAAAGCCTGAAACGCTGCGATCCGCAGCAGAATCCGCAATGTATGCACATGGCCTAACAATAAGTGCCCACTTTACATTTAATAATGTCCCGAGTCCCACCCTGTACAGCTCCCCTATACACAGTATGATGCTCTCTTATACAAAACATGATGCCTCCTCACTGTAACGTACCCACACACAGAATACTGACTGTTTAGTAGTCCCCAAACTGCTTGATGACCTTTTCACTGTAATCCCCACACTGTATGATGGCCCCCTAGATGGCCTCCATATAGTTTAATGCACCATAGTCCTCAATATAGTATAATCCACTCCCCATAGGCCTGTATAGTATAATGCACCCCATAGGCAGCTTGTACAGTATAATGCACCCCCATAGGCAGCCTGTACAGTATAATGCACCCCATAGGCAGCCAGGACAGTATAATGCACCCCCATAGGCAGCCTGTACAGTATAATGCACCCCATAGGCAGCCAGGACAGTGTAATGCACCCCCATAGGCAGCTAGGACATTATAATGTACCGTGATAAAAAAAATAAATCCAATACTCACCTCTCTTCCTCCTTGTTATTCCCACGGTGCTCCAAACTTCTGCTCACCGGACGGCGGACGCAGAGTACTGACGTCATTGCGACCCCCTGTCAGCGTCGGTGACGTCAGACCCTGAGAGGGAGATGATGCAAGAGGGAGCGTAACTCTCCTCTCATCAATGCGGTCAGCTGTATCGGCATCTAGCTGATACAGTTGACCCTGCGATGACGAGCGGGGGGCCCACTGCTGGCACAGGGCCCCCCACTGCCTCCTCAGGGGCCCCATAGCGGCCGGGTGACAGAGCAGGGAGATCGATTCTCCCTGCTCTGCCACTGTATGTAACTGTATCGGCGTGCTGTGCTCACCCATACAGTTACACAGCGTAGCTTCGGGTGGGCCCCCTCAGAGCGCGGGGCCCGGGGCGATCGCACCCTCTGCACCCCTGGTAGCTACGCTACTAATCGGTTCTGAACATATATCATAATTTCTACACCCATTGACTCCAATGACGTTGGGATGTTCGACGAATATTGCAAAAACAATGTTCGCTGCCAATTGTAATTGGAACCAAATTTTTTAAAATTTGCTCAACACTAATTAGAAAGACTACAATAGTTTTCATATATAGGGGTGTGCTGGCATCATACCCAGTAGTGAAGTGTAGCCACCAGCACCTGGGAGGCAGGAAAATTTTAGTCTGCCTAAAAAGTAATGATGTGCCTGCGTTCCCCTTCCAAAAAGAATGCCACTTTTATGCCCAAAAAATGACATTCGTTCTCACCTTATCTGAGTGACTGAGTCCTCTTCCCTGCTGCACTCGGAGTGATGTTATTACGCCCCCTGTATCGGGACACTGACATCTTGCAGTCTGTAGAACAGCAGCAGCCTACAGGACAGAAAGTGGTGTATAAGTAATATTATTATAAGTGTATATTATTGTAAGTAATGGGGGGGGGCATCAGCGTAACATTAATGGAGGACTGGAGCCATCTTTTACACTCCAGTAATATAAAGTTTTATTAATGGCACAAACAGAAATCATTGGGGGGGGGGTTCCATCACATAATGGGCAAAAAACACAGGTCCTTTAGGAGACTGCAACCTTCAAGTTTGCTGCCTCTTAGGACATGTGGACACCCGCTGCATTTTTGATGCAGAGGATGCTTAAGGAAGCGTTTTCTCACGAAGCATCATCTTTAGGATGCCTTTGGACATCTTCGAGGACACTCTGCAGTCGGCATTTATTTTTATTTTTGTTACTGTATATATAAACTAATGAGAGGAGAGGTGTAGCTAAAGGTTCAGCTCAGAAGGGGCGAAATTTCTGAGTGGGTCAACTACGTGGGCGCACAATGATCATGAGTATAGGGGAGCCTTAGCAAATGACCGAGCTGTTACTGGAAAGCAATCACTATACAAACACTGATATTACCGCCATGTAGTGACATACAGTGTATAGGGGCCAGGATGGGAGAGCATATGGTGCCCTGGATTGGAGAACATGTGAAGCCCAAGAAGGGAGAACACACACTATAAACAATATACAGAGCTGCTGTATGTAATGTCACTAGTGAACTCTGTATTTCTTGTACACTATACCCTATATACAGAACTGCTGTGTATAATATCACCGATGATCATAGTACACCCGTACACTGACACTGTATATAGAGCTCCTGGACATAATGTCACTGGTGATCACTGTATTGCCCGTACACTGACACTATATACAGAGCTCCTGTGTATAATGTCACTGCTGATCACTGTATTATCTGTACAGTGACACTATATACAGAGCTCCTGTGCATAATGTCATTGGTGATCACTGTCTTACCTGTACACTATACACTATATACAGAGATCCTGTGCATAATGTCATTGGTGATCACTGTCTTACCTGTACAATATACACTATATACAGAGATCCTGTGCATAATGTCACTGGTGATCACTGTATTACCTGTACACTGACACTATATACAGAGCTCCTCTGTATAATGTCACCGGTGATCACTGTATTACCTGTACACTATACACTATATACAGAGCTCCTGTGTATAATGTCAATGGTGATCACTGTATCACCTGTACACTGACACTATATACAGTGCTCCTGTGTATAATGTCACTGGTGATCACTGTATTACATGTACACTGACACTGTATACAGAGCTCCTGTGTATAATGGCACTGGTGATCACTGTATTACCTGTACACTGACACTATATACAGAGCTCCTGTATATAATGTCACTGGTGATCACTGTATTACGTGTACACAGACACTATATACAGAGCTCTTGTATATAATGTCACTGGTGATCATTGTATTACCTGTACACTGACACTGTATACAGAGCTTCTGTATATAATGTCACCGGTGATCACTATATTACCTGTACAGTGACACTATATACAGAGCTCCTGTATATAATGTCACCCGTGATCACTGTATTACCTGTACACTGACACTGTATACAGTGCTCCTGTATATAACGTCACTGGTGATCATTGTATTACCTGTACACTGACACTATATACAGAGCTCCTGTATATAATGTCACTGGTGATCACTGTATTACCTGTACACTGACACTATATACAAAGCTCCTGTGTATAATGTCACCAGTGATCACTGTATTACCTGTACACTGACACTGTATGCAGAGCTCCTGTATATAATGTCACTGGTGATCATTGTATTACCTGTACACAGACACAATATACAGAGCTCCTGTATATAATGTCACTGGTGATCACTGTATTAACTGTACACTGACACTGTATACAGAGCTCCTGTATATAATGTCACTGGTGATCACTGTATTACCTGTACACTATACACTATATACAGAGCTCCTGTGTATAATGTCACCGGTGATCACTGTATTACCTGTACACTGACACTGTATACAGAGCTCCTGTATATAATGTCACTGGTGATCACTGTATTACCTGTACACTGACACTATATACAAAGCTCCTGTGTATAATGTCACTGGTGATCACTGTATTACCTGTACACTGACTCTATATACAGAGCTCCTGTGAATAATGTCACTGGTGATCACTGTATTACCTGTACACTGACGCTATACACAGAGCTCCTGTAACAACAACTATGTTCTCAATCAACCTAAAAGACTCATAAATATCAAAGCTTAATATTTTTGGAAGTTGGAATGATTTTTTTTAGATTTGGCTATCTTAGGAGGATATCTGTTTGTGCAGGTAACTATTACTGTGCAGATTTATTATGTAACTTATTAAAAAATAAATATATACCCATCTCACTTGTTTATTTTCACCAGGTAAACCAATATAACAACACAAAATTTAGAAATAAATATTTCTGACATTCAAAAACAAAAAAAAAAATCTGTGACCAATATAGCCACCTTTCTTTATGATGACACTCAAAAGCCTTCCATCCATTGATTCTGTCAGTTGCTTGATCTGTTTACGATCAACATTGCGTGCAGCAGCCACCACAGCCTTCCAGACACTGTTCTAAGAGGTGTACTGTTTTCCCTCCCTGTAGATCTCACATTTTATGAGGGACCACAGGTGCTCTATGGGGTTCAGACATGGGCGGACATACCGCCGGTTCAACCGGTGCGACTGCTGCGGGGCCCAGAGGCTCCAGGGTGCCCCTGCAGGGCGGCTAATGATAAGGGCAATCTGGCCGGTTTCTCCGGGCTTGAGGCTCCAGGGGACCCCTGGCCAGATTGCCCTCATGTGCGGCGGGCAGGGAGCGATCCCAGCAGCTCTGCTGTCTGCAAGAGAAAATAGCAGGAGCTGAGCTGCAAGGATCTTTTCTGCCCGGCGTCAGCGCTTCCTGTCTCTGACACAGAGAGCAGCGCTGCTGAATTACGTCAACATTCAGTGGTGCTGCCGGTGTGCCAGAGCGAGGAAGCAGCCGGAGGGCAGAGGCGGTGATGCTGTGGACTCGGACAGGAGAGGTGCTGTCACTGCTTTGTGTGTGTGGATGTGTGTGTGTATGTATGTGTGTGTGTATGTAGTATGTGTGTGTATGTATGTATGTATGTGTGTGTGGATGTATGTGTGTATGTAGAATGTGTGTGGGTGTGTGTGTATGTATGTATGTATGTGTGTGTATGTGTAGGTGGAGAAGGCCATGATGGGGTGATGGGGAGAAGGCCATGATTGGGTGATGGAAGGCCATGATTGGGTGATGGGTAGAAGGCCATTATGGGGAGAAGGCCATGATGGGGTAATGGGGAGAAGGCCATGATTGGGTGATGGGGAGAAGGCCATGATGGGGGTGATTGTTGTGAACACTTTTGACCTGACTTCTGAGAATGAGCTCCCTCTGGTGGTTGCTGCGGGTAATGGAGTTGGTCGGGTTGACAGAAGTCAATCACCTGAAGAGGATGATTGAAGGCCAGGTGTTATAGACTGGGAAGATTTAAGTCAGCAAGCTCCCCTCAGTTGTTGCTGGTGATTTGGTTTTCTTCCTGTGCATTTTGAATTCCGCTTGCCCCCTGCTTGATACTGCATTGTTCAGATAATTTATTTGTTTGCTGGAATCTTTTTGCATTTGATCCAGTTTTTGCCTCTCTCTGCTTTCTGCTTTGCTGTGTGGGTTCAGCATTGTTCCCTGCTGGGACCAGTGCTGGACCCCGTTCCATATGCCACAGCTTATGTCAGTCTGTTCAGTATTGCTAGTCCCCTGTTACATCAGTGTCTTTTGTTTTTCTTCCAGTTCACACCAGAATTCTAATCTAGTGGGGAAGAGGTCATGTGGCCTCAGTATTTTTGCATATCAGACGTGTTGTATTTTTGTTAGGGTTTTTTGCATGATTGCAGACAGTATCTTTCCTGTCCTGTTCTATCTAGACAATTTGGGCCCCATCATTTGCTTACTCTATTTTATGCCTGTGTTTGTGCCTCATCTTATCTCACCGGCAATATATGTCTGGGGGTTATCTATTCCTTTGGGGTTCTACTTCGGGGCAATCTCCTCTTTCTTGCTTTAGGCTTAGTTAACTCTTTTGCTGTGCCGAGGCGTCTAGGGCATTGTAGGCACGTCCTTAATTCTAGTTGTGTTGTTAGTTTTAGGGGTCTGCAATCCGCTTAGGTACCAACCTTTCTGGCTTTCTGGGTGCCTAGTTTATTCCCCAGCTATCCTCCTCAGTGACCTAATCATAACAAGTGATGGGGAGAAGGCAGTGATGGGGTGATGGAGAAGGCAATGATGGGAGTGATGGTGAGAAGGCAATGATGGGAGTGATGGGGAGAAGGCAGTGATAGGAGTGATGGGGAGAAGGCAATGATGGGAGTGATGGGGAGAAGGCAATGATGGGAGTGATGGGGAGAAGGCAATGATGGGGGTGATGGAGAGGGCAATAATGGGGTGGTGGGGAGAAGGCAAAGATGGAGGTGGTGGAAAGGGCAATGATGGGGTGGTGGGGGGAAAAGAAATGATGATGGGGTGGGGGAGAATGCAATGATGGTGGTGGTGGTGGAAAGGGCAATAATGGGGGTGGTGGAGGAGGAACTGATGGAAGTGGGGGAATGGGCAATGATGGGAGTGGTAGGGGAGAAAGCAAAGATAGTGGTGGGAGAGAAGAAAATGATGGAGGTGGTGAAGAGGGTAATGATGGGGTGGGGGAGAGGACATTAATGGGATCTGAGGGAGGAGGACAATGAGGGGTGTGGGGGATTGGGATGGGAGGAAGGGGGACTTATAATGGCCTTAGGAACAGGGGGAGGTGGAGGAAGACATTATCGTTTATTATGTCTAACGCAGTCCCTTAGTATATAGTGTACGTAATTATTATGTATAACACAGTCCCTTAGCATATAGTGCACGTATTTATTATGTATAACACAGTCCCTTAGCATATAGTGTACTCACTAATTCTGTCTAACACCATACTTAGTTACATAGTTTCCTCTTTTATTACGTATAACACCGTCCCTTATTACGTACCATCCACTCTACTTATATGTGGTGCAGTCCCTTATTATATAGCTTCCTCTGCTGTCTCTTACATAGTGTATTCTTGTTAATTTTGTTATTCACAGCACCTTCATTTACTACATAGTCCCCTCTCTTTTTAGATATAAAATGACTGCTGATCGAGGAGCCAGTGACCAGACTACCAGTCCATCAGCTCCTCCATTAGAAAGGATGCTTTCACATGCTCCATCAGCCATCATTGCATTATACAACTAACAAGACAGGACGATATGTAATAAAAAACAGAAGACAGGGCACTATATAATCTAATATGTAAGGGACGGTGCTGTACCTAACAAGAGAGGGCACTGTGTAAGGGACAGTAATATACATAATAAAGGAGACTATGTAATATATATACATGTACTGTATGTGTGTGGCTATATATATATATATATATGTAACTTTGATGCCACAAAAGGAAGGGGGGCCCAGACACATTTCGTGCACAGTGGCCCCAAGCTGTCAGTGTCCGCCCCTGGTTGCAATGATCATGTATGTGGAAAAAATATGGTATTTTTTTCACGCCCAGGCGTTATATACTTCTGTGAAGCACTTAGGGGTTCAAAGTGCTCAACACACATCTAGATAAGTTCCATGGGGGGGTCTAGTTTCCAAAATGGGGTCACTTGTGGGGGATTTCCACAGTTTAGGCACATCAGGGGCTCTCCAAATGTGACATGACACCAGCAGACCATTCCATCAAAGTCTGTATTCCAAAACATCACTACTTCCCTTCCGAGCCCCGATGTGTGCCCATACAGTAGTTTTCTCCCACATATGGGGTATCAATGTACTCAGGTCAAATTGGACAACAACTTTTGGTGTCCAATTTCTCCTGTTACCCTTGGGAAAATAAAAAAAATTGGGGACTAAAAGATCATGTTTGTGGAAAAAATATGATTTTTTTTATTTTCATGCCCGGGCGTAATAACTTCTGTGAAGCATTTGGGGGTTCAAAGTGCTCAACACATCTAGATAGGTTCCTTGGGGGGTCTAGTTTCCAAAATGGGGTCACTAGTGGGGAGTTTCCACTGTTCAGGCACATAAGGGGCTCTCCAAACACGACATGGCGCCCGATCTCAATTCCAGCCAATTTTGCGTCAAACGGTGACCCCTCCCTTCCGAGCTCTGCCATGCGCCCAAACAGTGGTTTATCCCCACATATGGGGTATCAGCCTACTGAGGATAAATTGCACAATAACTTTTGGGGTACTGTTTCCCTTGGGAAAATAACAATTGGGGGTGAAAAGATCATTTTTGTGGAAAAAAAATGATTTATTAATTTTACGGCTGTACGTTATAAATGAAGCCCATGGGGGTTCAAAGTTCTCAACACACATCTAGAGAAGTTCCTTTGGGGGTCAAGTTTCCAAAATGGTGTCATTTGTGGGGGTTTCCACTGTTTAGGTACATCAGGGGCTCTCCAATCGTGATATGGTGACCGATCTCAATTCCAGCCAATTTTGAGCTGAAAAAGTCAAACGGCGCTCCTTCCCTTTCGAGCTCTGACATGCGCCGAAGCAGTGGTTCCCCCCACATATCAGGTATCAGCGTACTCAGGACAAATTGTACAATAACTTTTGCAGTGGAATTTCTCCTGTTACCCTTGGTAAAATAAAAAAATTGGACCTGAAGTAATTTTTTTGTGAAAAAATTTAAATGTTCATTTTTTTTAAACATTCAAAAAATTCCTGTGAAGCACCTGAAGGGTTAATAAACTTCTTGAATGTGGTTTTGAGCATCTTGAGGGGTGCAGTTTTTAGAATGGTGTCACTTTTGGGTATGTTCTATGATATAGACCCCTCAAAGTGACTTCAAATGTGATGTGGTCCCTAAAAAAATGGTCTTGTAAAAATGAGAAATCGCTGGTCAAATTTTAACCCTTATAGACTTCCTAACAAAAAAAAATTGGTTCCAAAATTGTGCTGATGTAAAGCAAACATGTGGGAAATGTTACTTATTAAGTTTTTTCTGTGCTATATATCTGTGATTTAAGGGCATAAAAATTCAAAGTTGGAAAATTGCTAAATTTTCAAAATTTTTGCCAAATTTCCATTTTTTCACAAATAAACGCAAGTTATATGAATGAAATTTTACCACTAACATGAAGTGCAATATGTCACGAGAAAAATAATGTCAGAATCACCGGGATCCATGGAAGCGTTTCAGAGTTATGACCTCATAAAGGGACAGTGGTCAGAATTGTAGAAATTGGCCCGGTCATGAATGTGCAAACCACCCTTAGGGGTAAAGGGGTTAATAGTTTTGCACACAGTGTACCAATACTACTACATACAAGAAACAAATTATGCCGCTACACCATGAACGTATGACCAACAAATAGTGACCAGATCACATCATTATAGTGATTATTAATAGGAATCACTGTACTAACACTGCTGGTACCCCATATAATGACCAAATAGTGGAAGGTATCAGTATAGATAGTATAGGTAGCTCAAGATACTCCCCAGCAATGTCTCCAATTGAAGTAATTAATGTTCTCTTTTCTTCATCCAGCGCAGACTGCTCTGACTTCTCCATGTCAGGACTTGTCTCTTCAGAATGTAACACACAGACATCTATGGATTATTGCTTCCTGGTCACCATTGCCACTTTTCCTCCAATTCTACAAAAATAGTACCTCCCTTTTATTATATGGTAACAGTATCCCCCAAAATAAAATAGAATACAGCAATGATGCTCCTCTGTGTCCCCATTCAGTAGTAATTATTTCCTCTGTTTGCCCAAATACAGTAGAATTGCCCCAACATGGCACCCACACAGCTGTAATGTCCAACTATTATGTCTTCATACAGATGTGGAATTCCTCTTTATGACCCCAATATAGTAGTAATATTCCAAATTGTGGCCCTCATACATTAAAATTACCATCATATGTGGACCCCACTTAATAACAATGTCCTCCCATGTGGCCACCATAAATTAATATTGTCCCTCTATGTGCCCCCAATATTAATCATTTCCTCCTATGTGACCCATATACAGTAATATTGTCCCTTTCCTGGCCCCCATATAGTAAAGATCTCCCCCTATTAATACATTAATATTGGCCCCTATGTGGCACTCATCTGATAAAACTGTCCACCTATGTGTTCATCATGAGTTAATATTGCCACCTTATGTGGCCCAGTAATAGTAATGTCTCCCTGTGGCCAACACATGAATAATGTCTCTCTGTGTGGCCCCCATACATTCATAATATCCTCTAACGCGGCTTGGTCCTTATACATTAATATTATATTAATCATATATAGATGGATGGAGCTGCTCCATGTTTAGTAGTTGCAGTTATCTGACCCATTGTGACATCACTCGTGTTCCGCTTCTTGTGATGTCACAGTGAGATCTCCATTGTGACATCACGGAATGTGTGGTTATACGGAGTGACGCTGCAGGAAGAGGCTTTGTCTGACAAGACTCCCTGTGTGTTACACATTCAGCGATAACTCCCTGTGTGTTACACATTCAGCGATAACTCCCTGTGTGTTACACATTCAGCGATAACTCCCTGTGTGTTACACATTCAGCGATAACTCCCTGTGTGTTACACATTCAGCGATAACTCCCTGTGTGTTACACATTCAGCGATAACTCCCTGTGTGTTACACATTCAGTGATATTTCTTCAAGCTAAAATGCTCTTTCGATTTCTTCTAATCGTGAGTTTGCTATTAGCGTCTGTAGAAGGCGCGCCTCTCATCAACCAGCGCCATGATTCCTTGCCCACGCATACGACCCCAGCAGGTAAGTACTTTTCCAAATATTCACATATTTTGGGGTAACCCTCATTAGGCTGGGTGAAGGCTTACTTTTTGCGCCCTGAGTTGATATCTTTACTGATACCATTTTGGGGTCGATACTATGTTTCTTTTTTTATCGCCTTTTATTGCAATGTTGCGGCTGCCAAAAAATTGTATTCTGGCGATTTTGATTTTTTTTCTCATTAGGCTGTTTACTGATCAGATAAATTTAGTTTAGATTTTGATAGATCGAACTTTTACAAATGCAGCGATAACAAATGAGTATTTTGAATTATTTTTTTTTAAGCGTTTAATTTTTAATGAACTTTATTCACTTTTTACTGTATTTTTTCTGTACTCAATAGTCCTCTTTAGGGACTTCACGCTGCAATTGTGTGGTTGATTGCGCTATACATAGCAGGGGATAAACTCAACGTTGAGTGGATAGGCTCAACGTGCGAACGGCATTAAAAACAAGGACACGACCTTTGACGTACATGTACGTCAAAGGTCATGAAGGATCTAATGCTAAATACACGGCCAGGAGACTGATACAAGCATTTAGTCAATTAATATATAGATAAGATATAGAGGTGTAATACTGTGGGCTGGATACAATAACTTGTACATGTAACAGAAGGGAGGTATAGGAAATATATGTCACCTCTCATTTTGTCAGCAGAGATCTTTAATGTCTACTTTTATTTTCTAGGCCACACTGATCACCTGATCTTTGGTCCGTGCTCAAAAACATGCGGTAAGTACCTCACAATTAAGATATAACCTTCACATACAACATTTCACATCTGGCACCAGAATCTGCTGACTATCACTAATAGGACCCAGCGTAATACGATGGGTGTCAGACTCCGCTTCATTAGAGACACCGAATATTCGCACTAATATAGCTTTTATTGAGTGGCTGAGATTGTTAATAGGTCACATGATACATTTCATGGAGGAGTCTTCATGTGTTACTCCCTCCCATCCTGTATTCCCTATTCTAGGCTCTCGCACTAATTGTAAGAGTAAGGCTATGTGCACACGTGTGGAATTCCAGTGGAAATTTCTGCGGGAATTCCAGAATTCTATTCCGCGGGAAATGTGCGAGAAAACCGCATTTTAAATTCCCGCGATTTTCCCGCCGAAAAACTAGCGATTTGCAAGCGTAATTAGCTTGCAGAGTCCTAGCGTTTTCCAAGAGATCTGTAGCATCGCTTGGAGAACTGATTGACAGGTTGGTCACACTCGTCATACATAGTGTTTGACGAGTGTGACCAACTTTTTACTATTGAGGCTGCCAATGCGTCATCAGTAGTAAAAGATAGAATGTTAAAAATAACAAAAAAAATAAAAAATCGTGTTTTTCTCACCTTCCGACGTCCCGCGCAGCGTTCCCGATCATCGCGATGCTCCCGGCAAGTCCTGTTCCCAGCGATGCCTTGCGACAATGACCTTTGATGACGTTGCTTTCTCGCGAGACCACTACAGTATCTCGAGACCACGACATCATCAAAGGTCATTGTCGCAAGGCATCCCTGGGAACGGGACTTGCCGGGAGCATCCCTGAGGCCTGGTGACACTGTGAGGGACATCGGAAGGTGAGAATATGACGATTTTTTAATTTTAATTCTATTTTTTACAGGGATATGGTACCCAGAGCCCAGAGGACAGTCTCCTCTCCCCCAGACCGTGGGTACCATCCACAAATGTTCTCCTTACTTTTCGCATGGTGGGCAGAGCCACATGCGGAAAGTAAGCAGAACAATGCATTCCTATGTGTGCGGATTTTCCTGCGATTCCGCACAAAGAATGAACATGCTGCGTATTTTTCCGCGATGCAATTCCACCGCTGAAAAATCTGCAGCATTAGCACAGCATGTGCGGAATCCCATAGGATTGCATGGGATGCTTTTTTTTGGCGTTTTCACGGCAAAATCGCGCGTTTAAAATCGCTGCGAAAACGCAAAGAAAACGCTACGTGTGAACACAGCCTAAATGTAGATCTTCATGTAAGGAATAATGGAGTCACTTGTGTCTGTGATCGTCAGTCTTGTGATTCCATCACTACCACTGGAGAAATTATACAGTTTTATGACTACCGGGGACTAATTTGTCCACCATGTTGGGCTTTCCTATAATTGTGATCTGTGCAGTCCTAGGGTTACTCATAAGAAATGGTCTTAGGTCTGGATAAGTAAGTTAGGTGCCGTGAATAATGTATATTTTAGTAGCTGTAGACATCTGATGTTCTCCAACACTAGAAGACTACCGAGAATTACACTGATACATTGAGAAAAGTTCCTACAGAGTTTTCCTACAACTAATTGATGTCTCATTTTTTCAGGCCTTGGTACCAGGGTGGTCTATAGCACCAGAGGCTGCCCACAGGGACAGGATAAGTGTTTTCTCCGCACGGAACAGTGCGAAGGACCTGAAGATTGTGGATGTAAGTCACATAGTTATGTGGATAGGTTATCTGTTAGTATTAATCTGAAGTGAACCCTATATTCTGTAGCCAATGTTCCTTCCTAATAAATCCTGCAGTTAGAGAACACTCCTGGATCAATCCCTCTTCTCCAGTAATCTAGAGCAGATATCTAGTAATATTATCTATTTATGGAAAAGCCTCGAGATGTCTTTTAAACTTTTTTCCTCTAGACACACAGGCCCTTTTGATATATTTATGTGCCTGGATATAGAAAGACAGACACAGTGAGTGCGACCAGGCCCGGGTGGGTGACCAGGCCCGGGTGGGTGACCAGGCCCGGGTGGGTGACCAGGCCCGGGTGGGTGGGCCCTCCAGACACAAATATCCGCCGAGTGGCGCATGGGAGTGACGTCATGTGCTTCCCGTCACTTACGTGTTGCAGTCAACTGCTGGCTTCTGCTCCGGCTATGGAAGAAGATGTTGCAAGCAGTGGGAGTGGGGGAATGTGAATAGAATCGTTTCATTTTTTTTTTTTACTAATGTTAGAGAAGAACTGCAGAACAGGGACATTATTACTAGTAAAATATACCGGGATGGGAGACATATATTACTGGAAGGAGCCCAGGATGGAGGACATACAGTATATTACTGCAAGTGGACCAGGATGGGGAACATTATACCAGGAAGAGGCAAAGGATTGAGGACAATATACCAGGAAAGGGCCCAAGATGGAGGACATTATATCAGGAAAGGGCCCAGGATCGAGATGGAGGACATTATACCAGGAAACAAACATTATACCAGGAAGGGGCCAAGGATAAAGACTGTATATCAAGATAGTGGATATTATTACTGAATGAGGTCCAGGATGGGGAACATTTTTACAGGAATGGGTTAGGATGGGGGACATTATTACAGGAAGGGGCCAGGATCGGTGATATTATTACATGAAGGGTCAGAAATGGGGACTTTATTACAGGATGGGGACATTTTACATGAGAGGGCAAACAAGTATGTCCTCATAGGATCTGGAATGCTACAAAGCACCATATATCTGACAAATATGCAGATGGGGGCCCAGGTCAAAATTTTTTCCTGTAACACAGGGGTGGGGAACCTTTTTTCTGCCGAGGGCCATTTGGAGTTTTATAATAGCGTTCGGGGGCCGTATAAAATTATTAATAATAATAAGCGAGTATACTAGTTGCTATGGCTTTTCCGAGCATGCTCGAGTGATCTCCGGGTATTTTGGCGTGCTCGGAGATTTAGTTTGTCGATGCATTTGCATGATTTGCGGCTGCTAGACAGCCTGAATACACGTGGGGATTCCTTAACTAACAGGCATTGCTCACAAGTATTCAGGCTGTCCAGCAGCCATAAATCATGCAGCTGAGGCGACGAAAACTAAATCTCCGAGCACGCCAAAATACTCAGAGGTCATCCGAGCTGCTCAGGAAAGCCCGAGCAACGGGCCTGAGGTACCGTGATTACCCTGCACACTGCAGCCGTTTCCCCAGTGCAGCCGTCTCCCCAGTGCAGCCGTCTCCCCAGTGCAGCTGTATCCCCAGTGCAGCCGTCTCCCCAGTGCAGCCGTCTCCCCAGTGCACCCATCTCCCCAGTGCACCCATCTCCCCAGTGCACCCATCTCCTCAGTGCACCCATCTCCCTAGTGCAGCCATCTCCCCAGTGCAGCCATCTCCCTAGTGCACCCGTTTCCCCAGTGCAGCCATCTCCCCAGTGCACCCATCTCCTCGGTGCACCCATCTCCTCAGTGCACCCATCTCCTCAGTGCACCCATCTCCTCAGTGCACCCATTTCTTCAGTGCACCTGTTTCCTCAGTGCACCTGTTTCCTCAGTGCACCCGTTTCCCCAGTGCAGCCTTCTCCCTAGTGCAGCCATCTCCCCAGTGCAGCCATCTCCTCAGTGCACCCATCTCCCTAGTGTAGCCATCTCCTCAGTGCAGCCATCTACCCAGTGCACCCGTTTCCCCAGTGCACCCATTTCCCTAGTGCAGCCATCTCCCCAGTGCAGCCATCTCCTCAGTGCACCCATCTACCTAGTGCAGCCATCTCCCCAGTGCAGACATCTTCCCCAGTGCAGTCATCTCCTCAGTGCACCCATCTCCCCAGTGCACCCATCTACCTAGTGCAGCCATCTCCCCAGTGCAGCCTTCTCCCTAGTGCAGCCATCTCCCCAGTGCAGCCATCTCCTCAGTGCACCCATCTCCCTAGTGCAGTCATCTCCTCAGTGCAGCCATCTCCTCAGTGCACCCATCTACCTAGTGCAGCCATCTCCCCAGTGCAGACATCTTCCCCAGTGCAGTCATCTCCTCAGTGCACCCATCTCCCCAGTGCAGCCATCTACTCAGTGCACCTGTTTCCCCAGTGCACCCATCTCCTCAGTGCACCCATCTTCCTAGTCCAGCCATCTCCCTAGTGCACCTGGGTCACCCTCCCAGGGCTGTGGTGTACTCGGTACCGGGCCGGTGTCAGCGGGATGTGTCACAGCAGCAGTGACCCGGTCCTTGGCCCTGAGTGCCCAAGTATTAGGGGAAGATTGAATGGTGGAATGTAGTTGTTTGAATGAATAGTTTGTGACGCCACCTGTGGTATTCGACAAGTGAGATGTTAAGCCGCGGCTGCATGCAGATCCTCTGGGACTGGTGGTGTGTTGCAGCCAAGATGGTGAAGCTCCCATCTCCCCAGGTGGAGCTGTAGTCCCAGGGCAGTGTAGATGTAGGGGTAGAGGAGAGGCACAGGTGGTGTAGAAGCGGGTACCCAGATGTAGTGGTATGGGGTGTGTTAGCGCAGGAATAAGTGGAGGACACCAGGCTTGTAGTTCCAAAGCTTTTCTCACAGTCTGTAGTACACACAGGTGCCTGCCTCCGTGCTGTGTCCTCCGGGACAGGGACCCAGTCAACCTCCAGGCAAGGTGGAATGCTCCCTTCCAACGCTCCGCCAACATGTGCCTTTCTGAACGTCTCCTCTTATAGCGCCTTTGGTGTGAAGTACTCCTAGTACTGAGTTACACTGGAGTTCCTCCTGACAGATGTTCCTATGAACTCTACTTGCACGGCAGACAGCTGTAGCCTGCTTCGGGGACTCCTCACTCCTGAGTCCCGGCTCACTATCCAAGTTGCTGTTGTGCCCTCAAGTCTTAGATGGGAGTAGTGCATTTACAGCCCACTACTCCACCGGTGTCTGCTGTAGGACCATTAGTATCCATACAACCTCGGGGACCGGGCCCCGGCCTTGCGCATAGAACTTCTAGGCAGGGTTCTCTCCTAACCCACGCCCTCTGTTCCCTTTCACTCCTTCGTTCCATACTAGTCTCTCCTTCTTATGGAAGATCAGGTTTCTGTTCAATGTCTTTCTCCTTTTTTCCATTCCCGTGCTAGCAGACCCAGGTCACTGAGATCTGCTGCAGCACCTCCTTCCTCCATCCCTCTCCCAGGGATCTTCTCTCCTCACTCCTCTCCACTCACCGACTGACTGACTGACCTGAAATCCTAAACCTTCCCGCTCTTTCATGTATTCTAACTCCACCCGTCTCCCAGGACATTTCGTGTTCCAAGCAGGGAGCCACCAAAGGTGCTCTGCTACACTCCAAGCAGGGAGCCGCAATGTGGCTTTGCTGAACTACTCTGTTGTGTGGGATGCAGGTGTCGGAGCGTGGTCAGGAACCTCCAACCTACCTCAGGAGGAGGTGCAGTACCTCTGTGGCAACTGAATCCTCAGGTGCGCCACACACCCATCTCCTCAGTGCACCCATCTCCTCAGTGCACCGGTTTCCCCAGTGCAGCCATCGCCCTAGTGCACCCATCTCCTCAGTGCACCCATCTCCCAAGTGCAGCCATCTCCCCCTGCGCTCATTTCTCCCCCCCAGGGCCCATTGCCACCCCTCGGCACTCATTCTCCACCTGGCCCATTTGCCCCACTGCCCTGGCTCACCTGTGGCTTGGACCGTCCGTTCCCTGCCACAGCTTCTTCCTGTTTGTGTGTGAGCGGAGCGCGCCGTCACCTGGTACCGCTCATTCAGGGTCATGAATATGGGCGCCACGCCTATGAGAGAGGAGTGGCGTCCATATTCATGATCTTAATGAGCGGTACCACATGACGGCGCTCACTCACACAGAAAGAACAGGACCATGGGAGCTGCAGCGCAGGCACAGCTGGAGGAGGTGAGTATGATGAGGGATGGGGGGGTGCAAATGGAAAATACTGAGCACAATACTGCCGCACTTGGAAAGTGGCTGCGTGCCGTACATTCTCCACCCCTGCTGTAACACATCAGCCTCTACCTAAGCCACTGGATAGATCTCTATATTGTCCATTATATCTATTATATATTAATATGACATCATCCCTGAGACATAATTTAGCAAAACTAAAGTCCCATATTTTTAATCCTCTTGTCGGGTCCTACCGTCCAATAGACTATATAATAGTCACAGTTTTCTCTGCTGCAGATTGAGCAGAGCTTAGTTTTTCAGCTGTGTATAAACCCGCCACAGCTTTGTGTTTCCATTGTATATTGCTGGAGGTCTGGCTGGACTAGGAGGCACAAGACCAGTTGTCCTGTAGTGATAATCGATTGCTGGTAAAACAGTGATTCTATTGAAAGAGTCCAGGAATTGACACATCGCTATAGTAAAGGTCTATGCTTCTACATTATGGTTCTCTCCGATAAGATGGCAAAAGCCTGGTGACAGATTCCCTTTATAGGACTGCTTCGATAATAATGGCAGTGAATTATAGACAAGTTATTGGATATATAGATAATATATATGTATTCTTTCTTCTTTTTCAGTTTTTTCAGAGGATGGTATTGATACTTCAAAGATCCCTTCGAATAAAGTCATCATATGTGTTGTAGCTTTCGCCATCATCATATTCCTCCTTGGAACATTCCTTGGTGTCATCTGTAACGCCATACGTAGGTAAGTATTGTAAAGGATGATTTATATTGTACATGGGAGTCTGCAAAAAATTCCATCTTTATTACAGATGAGAGGCTCTGACAAAATTCTGCCAAATCAGCAGATTTTATTTAGAGATTCAATTCACAGCAAAATTATTCTTCACATATTGATTGTTCCCTATTATGCTCTGGGGTCTCCCCAGTCCCAGATGGTAATGGAAGATGTAAGGAGAAAATAGAGTTTATATACAACCAAGCCCCTCTCCGGAAGCCCCCACTGCTCTCTGCCCGAAACTCCGGCCCAGTGCTGACTCTTGGTTGGGACTTGCATGGGCAGAGACCTTTCGAGGCCGCCTGTAGCCAAAGTTTCAGCCCAAAGGGAACACTTGGCCAGAGGTGCGGCATGATGGTAGTGTGGAAAGCTGGCCATCGGGCATAAAGCAGCGGAAGTCGGTCGGAGAAGTGAGCTCATCTTTCTGCCAGCCCTCTACTCTTCCGAAAGCTGGCGGCTGCCGCTAGCTTCCACTTTGCTTTATTCGCGTGGAGTGAATTACAAAAAATCTGTGTTCTCCAACATTCTGAGTTTTGTATGAGCAGAATTCAATTCCACTCAAATAAATCCACTCCTGTCTGATCTTCATATTACCTTACAACCCAGTACGATCCACACATATTGAACTTTCATGTACATGAAAAATTGTTGATAAATACCAAAATTTTACTGATTGCCAATGTTTCTACAGAATGTAAAAGACAAAATGAATGAAGAAACATATGAGTCTATATTTCATTCTGCAGAATAAAGATCTGTTACTTTGTAATTCACAATATACCTTCTATTTTACTATTTTAAAGACATCTGAAAAAGGATAAATCCAGGAGAGATGCTGAATCTCAATGTTCTACTGATGGAGACAGAGAGACTCCTGCTGAACCTATTGGTGGTAAGTACAGCCTAACCAATCTGACACTAAAGCAGTTCTCCAGGATAAGAAAAACAGGGCTGCCATCTTCTTAAAAAAAAAAATCTGTGCCATCAAAATCTTCAGCTTGTTCATGGTATTGCAGCTCTACACCATTCCCTTCACTGGAGCTGATCTGCAATAACAGGCACAACCTGTAGACAGGGGTGGTCTTGTGCTTCAAACAAACCAAATTACATTTTTCTAACTCTGGATAAGCCTATAAAACCTATGTGCAAATACCGTATTTTTCGGATTATAAGACGCTCCGGATTATAAGACGCACCGCAAATTTTGAGGAGAAAAATAGGAAAAAAACTTTTCTTAATAAAATGGTGGTGCTTTTTAAAAACCATGCATCTTATTGCTTACTGGGGGTGGTGGCTGCGGTGAAGCGGGGTCCCAGGGTCGCTGGTGGAGGAGACAGGAGTGGGGTGATGCTGCAGGCCGCAGGCTGGAATGAGGTGGAGATTTCGTGCTGCGGGGTGCTCCATTCTGCCCCCATCGTGTCCAGCATTCTGCCCCCATCGTGTCCAGCATTCTGCCCCCATCGTGTCCAGCATTCTGCCCCAACTTGTCCAGCATTCTGCCCCCATCGTGTCCAGCATTCTGCCCCCATCGTGTCCAGCATTCTGCCCCCATCTTGCCCAGCATTCTGCCCCCATCGTGTCCAGCATTCTGCCCCCATCGTGTCCAGCATTCTGCCCCCATCGTGTCCAGCATTCTGCCCCCATCGTGTCCAGCATTCTGCCCCCATCTTGCCCAGCATTCTGCCCCCATCGTGTCCAGCATTCTGCCCCCATCGTGTCCAGCATTCTGCCCCCATCTTGCCCAGCATTCTGCCCCCATCGTGTCCAGCATTCTGCCCCCATCTTGCCCAGCATTCTGCCCCCATCGTGTCCAGCATTCTGCCCCCATCGTGTCCAGCATTCTGCCCCCATCGTGTCCAGCATTCTGCCCCCTTCGTGTCCAGCATTCTGCCCCCTTCGTGTCCAGCATTCTGCCCCCATCGTCACCAGAATTCTGCCCCCATCGTCACCAGAATTCTGCCTCCATCGTCACCAGCATTCTGCCTCCATCGTGTCCATTCTGCCATCTGCCCCGGGGCCCCCTGGATCGCCACTCTCAATAAATTAAAAAAAGAAACACAAGCTCTTCTTACCTGGCCACGGTCCAGCGGCGAAGCTCCGGGCGTCCCTCCATGCAGAAGCGCGCGCTCGCCGGCGACTGACAATGACATCAGACACCAGCGAGGTGCGCACTGCAGCGGACGTCAGCTGCCAGCCTCCGATTGGCTGGCGGCTGCTAACTACTGACGTGCGGGGGGCGGGCCCGCTTGTCAATAGCGATCATCTGCCGCAGCACCAAGGGCCATTCACGCTCTTGCCACTAGATGGTGAACTCCTCACATTACAGACAACAGAGGCGTCCCCCCGTGTCGTAACACTCACACCCCCACAAGGCTCAGAGGCAAACTCTCCTCTCTACCCCCCCCCCTAAGAGGACTCCGACTCAGAGAACATCCTTTTAAAAATGGTCTCTTAAACTTTACGTGCCAGAGCCTTTTTTCGCCCTCATGACCAGGCCAATTCTGACCAGTGTCCCTTTATGTGGTTATAGCTCTTGAACGCTACAAAGGATCACATTGATTCAGAGATAGTTTTTTCGCAACATATTGTACTTCATTATAGTGGTAAAATTTGTTCAATATAACTTGCGTTTATGTCTGAAAATATCGGAAATGTGACGAAAATTCAGAAAATTTTGCAATTTTTAAATTATTTATTTTTAAGTCTTTAAACCAGAGTGCTGTCACACAAAATAGTTAATAAATACTATTTCCCACATGTCTATCTATCATCAACACAATTTTTGAAACACAATTGTTTTTTTCTTAAGAAGTTAAAAGGGTTCAAAGTTGATCAGCGATTTCTCATTTTTCCAACTAAATTTGCAAAAACAATTTTTTTAGGGACCACATCACATTTGAAGTTACTTTGAGGAGCATTTAATACAGGAAATACCCAAAAGTGGCACCATTCTAAAAACTGCACCCCTCAAAGTGCTCAAAACCAAATTCAAAAAGTTTATCATCCCTTCAGGTGCTTCACGGGAATGATAACACCTGTCAGAGCTATCACTCTGCACTGGAATCGCAGTGCTTGCAGGACCCTGGGGGTCATGACAAACATCGGCGCTGCATAGAGCTCAGCAAGCACCAACGTTTATCTACAGTGGGCGGCTGCGAAGTAAAGGAGCAGTAGACGTAATAATCCATAACAAATATGGAGAATATTTTATTTAAAAAAATTATGATTTCTTTGATCTCTTTAACAGGAAAAAATGAGGATGGACCAATGGTCAAAAAGACAGATGACCTTGAGAACACCAACATTTCTTCTCCCGGTCCAGATGATGTCGTCATCGATATTGAAACAGATAAGGATGTGGCCATCTCCTCTAACAGTAAGCCTGAGATGCTGCCACCAGCCAAGAGAGCGGCTACAGAAAGCGTTACTGATCTACTTAGAGAAGTAACCCCGAAGATAGCGACTCCACAAGTGGAGATGCCCGATATTGGGAACCTGCCTCCAGAGATCTTAACCATCCTTCAGAGCAAAGGGGAGAAAGGCTACCTAAATGACGACACCATCATCATGGCCCAGGACCTGCTGCAGAGACAGTTTAAGGGTTTTGCTGGCCTGCAGCCCCCCTGCGCTCTTATGGTACCAGGGTACAGTGTACTGCAGAATGCTGTACAAATCCACTATGATGAGGACAGGGTGCACTGGCTGACAACCTGCTATACAAATGGCCAAATCTTTGTAGCCGACAGCATGAGAGAAAAGAATCTGACTCCATCCATCCGTCAGCAGATTATCAATATGTGCAGTGAAGTGGTCGACAAACCCCTGAAACATTTGAGGTTTATCGATGTTGATCAGCAGAAGAACGACTATGACTGTGGCTTATATGCTATAGCGTTTGCCTATGAGCTTATAGCAGATGACGGTGAACCCACAGCTAAGTTCCAGCATGAGAAGATGAGGACTCATCTAATATCCTGCCTGCAGAACGGCAGGATCAGCGGATTTCCCAAAAAGGTCAGGAAGTGACTCCATGTCTATAAACGGCATGTAGAGTCTATGACGGTCCAAGAGATCGCACCGACCTTCAACTGGACACGATCCGGGACAACAGACCGGTCTACACCAGTAAGTAACCATGGACTTTCCATAATACCCTCAATATAGTGAATATATACCGTATATACTCGAGTATAAGTCGATCCGAGTATAAGTCGACCCCCCTAATTTTGCCACAAAAAACTGGGAGAACTTATTGACTCGAGTATAAGTCTAGGGTGGGAATTGCCGAAGATACTGGTAAATTTAATGCTGCACAACATACAGTATGCCCCCAAAATGCTGCACAGTGAATGGTGGCCCAAATAACGCTGCACAACATATGCCCCCAAAATGCTGCACAGTGAATGGTGGCCCAAATAACGCTGCACAACATATGCCCCCATAAATGCTGCACAGTGAATGGTGGCCCAAATACCGTAATGCTGCCCCCAAAGTGATAGGATTACTGGTAATCCCATCATGTTGCTGCTGCTGCCGCTGCCCCTGCTGGAATTTAAAAAAAGAAAACACTATATTCTCACCTACGTTGATGACAGCTGCTCCTGAGCGTCGCCGGCTCTTCAGTGACTCAGGCAGAGGGCGCGTGCTTTCCACGTCATCGCGCCCCCTGCACGTCACTGCCGGAGGACGGGAGAGAGCGGCACGCAGAGATTTTGAACGCCGCCGCGGCCATATCATCACCCGCCGCTACTGCCAGGACGCTGCAGGGGACCACAGACGAACACCGGGGACCGCGGAGACGACTGGGACCGCGGATACGACGGGGACCAGGTAAGTTGGCACCGTGACCCGAATATAGGTCGAGGGGGGTCTTTTTCAGCCCCAAAAGGGGGCTGAAAAACTCGATATATACTCGAGTATATACGGTAAATATGATGGGGGCATGCTGCCCTTATTGGAGGCATCTGATTTTCATTGTTTTTACTTTTTGTTTAAAGTCAGGAAGTGACTCCATGTCTATAAACGGCATGTAGAGTCTATGACGAAGAGATCAAACCGACCTTCAACTGCACACGACCCGGGATCACAGAGTATATATACGATATTTGATACAATGCCAATTTTGCATTAGTGTACCTACAATAAAAATTACAGACCTCTCCATTCTTTGTAGATGGGAAAACGTGCACAATTGGCAGTGTGTCAGATGCTTATTTTCCCCACTGTATGTAGCGCCATTAATTCCATAACTTTACTTACATTGTTATCACTGTCCCCATTGGGGCTTACAATCATAATTCCCCATCAGTATGTCTTTGGAGTGTGGGAAGAATCTGGAGGTAACCCACACAAACTCCTTGCAAATGTCTTTCGTGGGATTTTAACCCAATTTCAATATTCTACATTACAGGAAAACAGAGATATCCTCAAAAGCACCATGATCCTTATGCCTGATGCCGGTGATGAAGTAATCAACATGGGTCCAGATGAGGACGCAGTCACTGTGTGTACAGAGAAGTCTTTTATTAAGATTTTTAACAACTGTCAAAGCCCAAAAATTTTGCACACAAAAGCGGGACTAACTCCTAGCCGCGGTCTACGGACCAAACATTGGGCATGGGCAGGGCCTTGGGGGCAGATCCCAAGTGCGCTCAACCATGTGAAATAGCTTACACTCAGGAACATTGAGGGATAGCGCTATCGGATAGCTCTACCTGTTCATTTCCTTTAGGAATAGAGCTATGGGATAGCTGCTCTACCCGTGCACTTTCTTCATGGATAGCGCTATCGGATAGCTCTACCCGAACAGTATTAACGACAGAGCTTTTTCATACACAAGGTAGGAGTGGCAGGAGAGGTACACCAGGTATTTATGTTTGCTGTTAGTCTGTACATACGCCAGTCTGTTGCATGATTACACCCCATTGCGAGGTCAGTCTGTTGCGTGGTTACACCCCATTGCGAGGTTCGTAATCCCAAGGGAGCGCAATCACTCGTGTTCACTAAATGCTAAAACTGACCTGCCGATATGACTCTACAGCTCATTACGAGTTCTCATACGCCATACATGCCTTAGGAACAGGGGAGGTGGAGGAAGACATTATCGCTTATTATGTCTAACACAGTCCCTTAGTATATAGTGTACCACTATGTCTAACACAGTCCCTTAGTATATAGGGTACTTACTAATTCTGTATAACACCATCCTTAGTTACATAGTTTCCTCTTTTATTATGTATAACACCATCCCTTATTACGTACAATCCTCTCTAGTTATATATGGTGCCGTCCCTTATTATATAGCTTCCTCTGCTATTATGTAAGTCTCTTACATAGTGTATTCTTGATAATTTTGTTATTTACAGTACCCTCTTTTATTACATAGACCCCTCTCTTTTTAGATATAAAATGATTGCTGATCAAGGAGCCCGTGTCCAAACTACCAGTCCATCAGCTCCTCCATTAGAAAGGAAGCTTTCCCATGCTTCATCAGCCATCATTGCATTATACAGCTAACAAGACAGGACGGTATGTAATAAAAAACAGGGCTCTATATAATTCAATATGTAAGGGACGGTACTGTACATAACAAGAGAGGGCACTGTATAATAAGGGATGGCAATATACGTAATAAAGGAGACTATGTAATACATATACATGTGTGTGTGTGTGGCTCTCTCTCTCTATATATATACACATGTAGCTTTGACGCCATAAAAGGAGGGGGTCCCAGACACATTTCTTGCATAGGGGCCCTAAGCTGTCAATGTCCGCCCCTGGGTTCAGATCAGGTGAACAAAGGGGCCATGTCATTATTTTTTCTTCTTTTAGTCCTTTACTGGTCAGCCACGCTGTGGAGTATTTGGATGCATGTGATGGAGTATTATCCTGCATGAAAATCATGTTTTTCTTGAACGATACAGACTTCTTCCTGTACCACTGCTTGGAGAAGGTGTCTTCCAGAAACTGGCAGTAGGTCTGGGAGTTGAGCTTTACTCCATCCTCAACCCGAAAAGGTCCCACAAGTTCATCTTTGATGATACCAACCCATACCAGTACGCCACCTTGCTGGCGTCTGAGTTGTAGTGGAGCTCTATGCCATTTACTGATCCAGCCTCGGGCCCATCCATGTGGCCCATCAAGAGTCACTCTCATATCATCAGTCCATAAGGATGATGTGATCAAAATACTAATTTGCTTAATAATTCTGCACACAGTGTACAGAGCTCCTGTGTATAATGTCACCAGTAGTGTTGAGCATTCCGATACTGCAAATATTGGGTATCGGCCGATATTCGCTGTATCGGAGTTCCGATACTGAGTTCCGATATTTTTACAATATCGAATACCGGAATCAGAAGTTCCCATAATGCAATGAGCCAGTTGTGTTAGCCATGTTAACTAATGGCATGGCTGTGATTGACTGCTGAAATGATGTCATCATCACGCGCGGCCTGTGCGGTCCTGCCGGGGGTCTGTGCGGGCTGCCGAGGGTCTGTGCGGTCCTGCCGGGGGTCTGTGCGGGCTGCTGGGGCTCTGTGCGGGCCTGCCGGGGGTCTGTGCGGGCCTGCCGGGGGTCTGTGCGGGCCTCCCGGGGGTCTGTGCGGGCCTGCCGGGGGTCTGTGCGGGCTGCCGAGGGTCTGTGCGGTCCTGCCGGGGGTCTGTGCGGGCTGCTGGGGGTCTGTGCGGGCTGCTGGGGGTCTGTGCGGGCCTCCCGGGGGTCTGTGCGGGCTGCCGGGGGTTTGTACAGGCCTGCTTGGGGTCTGTGCGGGCTGCCGGGGGTCTGTGCGGGCCTGCCGGGGGGTTGTGTGTGTGTGCAGGCATCGTCCGATGGGACTACAAGTCCCATCGGGCGATGCCTGCTACAATGACAGTGATTGACACATTAGCCAATGATGGGACAGTAGTAGTCCCATCATCCGGCTAATGTGTTGAATGTAAAAAAAAAAAAAAAACATACATACTACATATATACAACATTCATACAACACACATACATGCACCATACATACTACATATATACTACATTCATACAGCATACATACATACTACATAATACATACATACTACATACATACTACATTCATACAACATACATACTACATACATACTTCATATATACAACATTCATACAACATACATACTACATACATACATACTACATATATACAACATTCATACAACATACATACATGCACCATACATACTACATATATACTACATTCATACAGCATACATACATACTACATAATACATACATACTACATACATACTACATTCATACAACATACATACTACATACATACTTCATATATACAACATTCATACAACATACATACTACATACATACATACTACATACATACTACATATATTCTATATTCATACAGCATACATACATACTACATTCATGCAGAATACATGCATACTACATACATACAACATATATACTACATTCATACAACATACATACATACTACATACACACTACATTCATACAACATACATACATACTACAAACTACATACATACTACATAATACATACATACTACATATATACTACATTCATACAACATACATACATACATACTACATTTATACAACATACATACATATATACTACAAACTACATTCATACAACATACATACATACATACTACATAATACATACATACTACATACAATACATTCTTACATTCATACAATACATACATATAGACATACAGTACATATAACATAGAGTACATACTCACCATCACTTGTCACTTTGATCCCCGAATCAATCTATCAGTATGGAATCTGGACTGGAAACAATGATGGCAAATAGTGATGAGCGAACGTGCTGGGATAAGGTGTTATCTGCGCATGCTCGAGTGCTAAACGAGTGACTTCGGCGTGCTCGAAAAATATGTTTGCGTCCCTGTGCCGGCATGTCTTGCGGTTGTTTGAAAGCCGCTACACATGCAGGGATTTTCTAACAAACAGGTAATCCCTGCATGCGTTGTGGGTGTCGAACAGCCGCTGGTAATCGAACATCGTACTCGAGCACGTTGAAGTCACTCGGTTAGGACCCGAGCATGCTCAGATTACACCTTATCCGAGCACGTTCGCTCATCACTAGCGGCGAATTCTCCACGGTGAGAAGTTTTAGAAAGTTGCAGATGTTTTCATTAAGATTTATTTCCATAAACGGAGTCCGGTTCCACGAGAGGCGCACTAAACCGAAGTCTACAAGGAATCTGTTAAGTCATAAATCAGAAAGCAGATCGTTGTTCCGATGCCTGGAGCTGACACTTTATAACATGTCGCCCCGCGCTCTCCCGCCAGCTCGTAGATAGATTTTCAAGACATTGGAAGGTATACTCAATATATTTCGTTATTACGAGCCCTTCCGTTATCTCCTGCAGCTGTCTGCGCGCACACGAGCCGGAGAGTTTTTGCAAATACAATGGCGTCACAAATGTAGATGGAACTTTGCCATATTTATTTACTTTCCCTAAGTTTTTTATCACTGAGCTCATTGATATCCCCAAAACAATAGCGATACAATACTAAACAACCCTTCACAATAAGGCTGTATTCACACGTTGCGTTATTGCAGCATTTTTTTTTTCTGTTTTTTTTAAAATGCAAATTAAAAGTTGCTTTTTACAGTGTCAGCAAAAGCTATGAATATTTCAGGAATCTCATGCACATACTTCTTTTTTTTTCCCCTGACTTATTTGGAAAATGTCTGCGATTTTGTCATTTGTAACAAGTCAGTTATTTCAGATTTTTTTTTTCTCCATAGAACACAAGGAGGAAAAGCAAAAATGCTTAAAAAGCAACGATTCTTTTTTTTTTTTTTTGCATCGTTTTTGGTGAATGAAACTAACTTTATTAAACACGAGCTGTAGAAAAACGACACATAATCAGCAGTGAAAACGCGCCCAAAAAAGCAGCAAAACTTGAGAGCATAAAAAAAAAGTTGCAAAAACGTAACGTGTCACACACACTTTTCGAGACTCTCAAAAACTATAACTTTTTCAAGTATAAAGCTCTTCCAGAAACATTTTTTTGGAGGGAGTGTTTCTTTTCGTGAAGTGGTTTTTGCAGTCGTGCCTATTTTGGAGCATTTTCCATAAAGATCCGCTTTATCAAAGTAATATGAACTTTTTTTTTCCGACCAGGAGTTTTTCAAATCTTAATCAGAAAAAAAAAACCCGCTAAAAAAAATCCTCGTATGAACAGTGAAATGTAATTACAATAGGAATTAATAGGAACAGTTTTTCCAATCATTTTTGAGGTATGTGCACACAACGTCTTATTCAGGTGGACTCCCCTGAAAAAGCGCAGCGAAACCACCGTAAAATCAACATAATGCACAGCAATGACAAAATGATATATTTTTTACACCTTTTAACCACTTAAGGGTCCAAAAATCATCTTGTGAAAAAAAGTATCATATACAAGTGATCAAACAATTGGAGATTCAAGACCCCTTAAGAGATCTAAAAAAAAAAAATAAAGTAGAAAAAAAAATAAAAAAATAAAGTAGAAAAAAAATAAAAAAAATCTGTAAAAGTTTAAAATATCCCTCTTTTCCTCCTTCAAGAAAAAAAAGGGTCTCAGAAAATTTCAGCACAAAAAAAATAAATTTTTACAATTCTGTGATTTTTTTAACCTCTAAAAGATATATAAAACACCTTATAAGTTTGATATCGCCGTCATCATTCTCACATGGAGAATCACGTTTCTAGGTCATTTTTACCACATACTGAAAACCATAAAAACAGAAGCCCAAAAATAATGACGGAATTTAGTTTTCTTTTCTCCATTTCTCCCCACTTGGATTTTTTTCCCCCTATTTTCCAGAACATTTGATTGTAAAGTGAATTATGTCATTCAAAATGACAACTTGTTCTACAAAAAAACCAAAAAAAACAAACAAACAAGCCCTTGCACTGCTGTGTCGACTGAAATAAAAAGCTATGGCTCTTGGAATAAGGGGAGAAAAAAATAAAAGCGCAACAATGTAAAATGGCAGGGTTCTTAAAGGCATACGTTTTTTCAAAGCCATTCTGACATGGATTTTCATAGTAAGTACACCTGCCTCATCAGATAAATAGATCTTTAATTAAGTATGCATTTTGTATTGTAAAATATTGGAAATGATCTACTTTTCAGAGGACCTGCCATCAGGTCAAAAGTGTCCATTTTTTAATCTTATTTTATTACCGTTGCTCCCCTAAGTATTTCGTTTTTTTTGTTTGTTTTTTTTTAATCAGCCATACAGTTCCATAAATATGGGCCTTTTTATTTGGTGCTAATTTTTATGGTCTTTACAATAAGGTGTGGCTCACAGTATCCTCAGGGGCGTGTCTTTAGGCTCCTCTGCATAAGTACCCCGCGAGCCCCGCCCCCTCGGAATGACCATATATAGTAGTACTAAATAAAAAGGCCTAAATTTCTGGAACCGTATGGCGGACATAAAGAAGAAAAATAAAAGAGTAAAACTCCGGGGGAGCAACGGGAATAAAATAAGGACAAAAACTGGTCATGTTTGACCTAGTGAGGTCATCTTTGAGGTGTTCAGCTGCGAAATCTCCTGTAATGTTACAAAAACTTATTTGATTTTGTCTCTTATATTTCTATGAAAATCGGAAAAAAAAGCCTCATCTCTGCAGAAGGCCTCCACTGATCAGAGGCCTCCACTGTTTCGAGGCCTCCTGCTTTATTTAATGTGTTCCTCCTGCTATAGTGATTTCCAGGCAGTTTCAGAGAATCTATAACAAGGCTTCAATTACGTTCTCTGGAAATTCAAATGGTTTCAAATCACTTGTCTTTGTTGAGAAATACATACAGATGTTTTCAGCCATGATTTGTCATTATGGCCGTCCGGCCTCGTACCGAGGGTAGGAACATTAGAGCCGGTTCTGATAGTTGTACCTGTGTTTTCAGTGTATAAAGTTTTAGTATCCTTTCCATTCATTTATTTTAGGAGAGCGCCCCCTGGAAAATGTACCAATAGTCCTGCGCCAGTGAGGATAAGAAGCAAAGTGGTTCCATTGGTCCCACGTGAAAGTAAGTAGATTCCATGGAAGAGAGTCGTAGTCATTCTTTTTTAAAGGACCCTACCAGAACTAAACATTGAACAAAAAATGAAATAGTTAATTTTAAAAAAAAAAAATTCTAGTTTAATTTATTCAGTGAGCATCATGTGTAGAAACCCCGGCATGAGGTTATTAATGGGCGGTCATCTGTGGATTGTTCTGCCGCACTGAATGCGCTTGGACACGTAAATCATCAAGATCCTCTGCTGGCAGCTTCTGTACAATCACCGACCAATGATGTCTCAGATGTATTTGATGGGAGACAAGTCTGGAGACGCTGTAGTCCGATTAGGCCACACGGGCTGCTCACAGTAGTACAAGCATCATGCAGCCTGGCATTGTCGTGTTGAAAAACGGCTCCTGGGACACTTTGAAGAAACAGCAGCACCACCGGTTTCATGATTGATCCATTCTGTACCTGCAAGTGAAACTTCTCAGACCAAAGCTAAAGCATCAAACAGAGTCTGCAAAAACCATCAGAAAACTTTTGAACTACACTGTCCTACGAGCCAGGCGTCCAGATACAGAGTTTGCATTGACTGGGTTAGAAGATATCATAGTGTGAAGCAGGACAGAAATGGAGGTCGGTCATCTACAGCTGTGATTTCTGCTTTCATCTTGGATGCATTGATAACCGGAGAATGGTCTGGAGACCATGTGGGTGACGCCATGAAGAGGCCTTCATGAGGGAACGTCACACCGGTCTTACTCCAGTGATTATGGTATGGGATGGCATAATGTATGGTAGCCGGACCCCCTGTAGGACCCCTCATTCTATGTACACTAACAGCTCAGCGTTACATTGATTGGGTGGAAGAACAGAGGTGCTGCCATTTCTCAAAAGTATCTCAGGAGACCTTTTTTCTACATAACAACAACAGGTCGCATGTTACTCGTGCCACTGTGAGCAGCCTGAATGGCCTAAATATGCTACTATGGACTGCAGCGTCTCCAGACTTGTCTTCCATCGAGCACATTTCGGATGTCATTAGTCAGAGATTACACAGGAGCTGCCAGCAGTGGATCTTGATGATTTGCTCAAGTTCATTCAGCGGCAGAATTTTCCTCAGGTGACAATCAATAACCTCACTGATAGGAGTCGAGGCTTTAAGTGCCGGGATTTCGCCATGTGGCACTCATACTCCATACTGAATAAATCGAGACATACTGAAAATGTTATTTCTATTTTGTCAGCACTTGTATAATATTAACATGTCTATCCATCCTGTGATTTCCACAATTCTACCACTTTTCCTTCTCGGTGTTGCAATTTCAATTTTGAGAAGCATATATAGCAGCACAGTGGCTCAGTGGTTAGCACTGCGGCCTTTCAGCGCTGGGTCCTGTGTTCAAATCCCAGCAAAGAGAATGTCTTCAAGGAGTCTGTATGTTCCCCCTGTGTTTGTGCGGGTTTCCTCTGGGGTTTTTCCTCCTACATTCCAAAAACATACTGATAGGGAATTTAGAAGGTAGCAGTGCAGTCTGTTTCCTCCCCTGGCCTGGGTTTTCCAAGTGGCCTATGGCCACAGGTACTTTGTAAAAACCCCTGCAGCAGAGAGTTGGGTGTGTCAGTCATTTTGCAAAACTGTAGAGCAGAAGGCTCTGCCATAGCTTCAGACTGTGTGAAAGCAATACGGGGAGTTAAGCGGAGCCAAAAGGCCTGGCACCCCTCAGCATACACAGCAGTGCAGTTGCCCACGGTAATCGGTCCTAGTTATGGACTATCTTGTTTCCCGGCTGCGATCCGGAGTATCCTATTTACTTTCTGTTTTGTGAGTACGCTGACTATTAAAAGAGACTTTGTTTTGAACTTTCCTGGGTCACTGCCTGTCTGTCACACTGCACCAACCCCGCTGCACTACAATATATATATATATATATATACATATATACATTCATACAGTCTCCTCAATTTCCCTCAATTTTGGACACCCTTTAACCAATCATATTATAGAATGACTGCAGCAGCGGTAGTGTTCTTCTTTGTTGAGGCAGTGACCAGTTTACTCATCTGATGATGTTAGGATCCCATACACAAATTATGTCGGGGAATATAAGGATCGGGCAGTTGGAATACAATCGCCGATCCTCTTGTTTGGCAGGAAGATAAGTCGCTCCCAGCGGCTGTATCATAGAGAACTAAGGAACATTTAGCCATGCTGGGGTGTATTTGGGAAATGAAAGAAATAGCTGTCAGCTGAACGATTCGACAGCTAGCTAAAGTGAATGGCCAGCTTTTGTCCGGCCAGGATTTCGTGTGAGCAGCAGTATCAGAAAATAGTGTTAGAACATGAAGTAGCCAATTGAGAATGATGACAGGAGAAGAGTAGTGTGTTGATGTTGTAAAAAGAAGTGACCAGTTCACTCATGTGATTATAGGCACGTGCCACAGTTCATAGGCAGCATGCTGGCACATGGGCAGCACCGTGGCTCAGTGGTTAGTAAGGTTGATTTGCAGCGCTGCGTTCCTGGGTTCAAATCCCACCAAGAACAACATCTACAAGGCGTTTGTATGTTCTCCCCATGTTTGCCTGTGTTTTCTACGGATTCTTCAGTTTCCTACCACACTCCAAAGAATAGGGATATATAGGGAATATAGATTGTGAGCCCCATTACAATAATAAAATGTAATGTTGGGAACTGAGATAAGTCAAAGATTGAAAAATAGATCATGGAAGAACTAGAGTCCTCCAGCAGCTTAGTTAATGCAATTAGTCCTCTTCTGTGATTATGTAGTGACAAGTGGGGTTCATGTTACAGGGCAGTGTCCTATAATGGGCAGGGCGTGAAGCCTATGACATTTCAGGGTTGACGAGTCATATGCACGGATGTGATCTGAGGCTTTGTGCCCACGTAGCGATTTTTAAGCGTTTTCGGCACGAAAATGCTTAAAAATCGTGTACAGAACGCCCCCCATGCATTCCTATGGCATTCCGCACATGCTGTGCTAATGCTGCGCTTTTTTCCGCGGCGGAATCGCATCGCGGAAAAAATCGCAGCATGCTCATTCTTTTGTGCGGAATCGCAAAGAATTGCCGCGATTCCGCACCCATAGGAATGCATGAGAATCGCTTACTTCCCGCACGTGGCTATGCCCACCATGAGGGAAGTTAAGCGTCTCATGTGCGGTTGGTACCCACGGTGTGGAGGAGAGGAGACTGTCCTCCAGGCCCTGGGTACCATACCCCTGTAAAAAAAGAATTATAAATAAAAAATCGGGGTATATTTACCTTCCGATGTCCCACGCTGCATTCCCGGCCTAGCGTTCCCAGTAATGCCTTGCGGCAAGGTCCTGTGATGACGTAGTCTCGCGAGATCACTATAGTAACACGAGACTACGTCATCACAGGCATCGCTGGGAACGCTGAGGCCCGGGATGGCAGCGCGGGACGCCGGAAGGAAAATATACCCCGATTTTTTTATTTTTTTTAGCATTTAACATTCTATCTTTTACTATTGATGCCGCATAGGCGGCCTCAATAGTAAAAACCTGGTCACACTTGTCAAACACTATGTTTGACGAGTGTGACCAACCTGTCAATCACTTTCCAAGCGATGCTTGAAAGTGCTTGAATATTGCACGCGAAAATCGCGGCAAAATCACGATCATAATCGCGGTAAAATCGCAGTGAAATCGCGTGAAAAAAACGCGCAATTTCTGGGAAGGAGTCCGGTTTTTAGTGAGCGTTTTAAAACGCTACGTGGGCCCACAGCCTAAATCCGATATTAGTAGGAAGGTTCTGTCATCGATTCCCATGCTGAAATTTGTTAGCATGATTATCCTCAGATGATTTTCAAGTTTATCACTTTACAGTAAACTGATTTATACTGACATTTTACTATTTTCCAGGGACTGTTCTTGAAATACTCAGTGAAGAAACTAAGCCAGCAGTCAAGAAACCCTTTAAGGTAATTCCGAAACAACAGAAAACTATCACTAAAGCTCCCATGAAGGCCACTACACCAAAAAACCCCATTGCAACTCAACCTTCACCGACTGAGGTCATAAAGAGGTCTACAGAGATGACTCTCAATGAGATAGAATCGACTCAAGAAGCAGAGATGTCCCCTGTGACTACTACCCAGCTACCATCTACCAAGGACAGACTAAAGAAGCTTTTAAAGCCTACCAATGTTCCAACATCATCAACTAAGGATAAGAAGCTAATTAAAACTAAACAAAAGCCTACACTTGCCCCACAAACAAAGAAGCCTAACAAGGATGTGATCAAGAAACCATCTCTAACCAGACAACCTAAAAGGCCATCTGAGAAGCCGTTGACTAAACCACCATACGTTGAGCACATACCGCTCAATATGGACACAGTTAACCAGCCATCGGTGACCAAAAATAATTTATCACTTTCTGAGTCAGATTTAAAAAATCTTACACGCACTAATACCTCCAAGAAACGCAAGCCAACTAAAAGTATAAAGCATGAAGAAAAAGATAAGAAATCAAAACAATACGAACTGAAACCAAGTAAATCGAAAGTCGATAACAAAGAAAAAATTGAAATCTTCATGAAGGTTAATAACCAAAAACAAAAGAAAACAAAAACAACAACTAAACCTGCTGTACTGTCTTCGGGAGAAAACAACTTGGCATTTTTCCCGAGAAAGAAAACAAATAAAAGAAACACAAATAATACAAAAACTGACAAGAGAGAAGAATCCCTGACTTGGTCAACAATGAAGCCAGTTGAGGGTTGGTTGACTACACCTTCACCCAGTGAGGAGGAAAAGCCCCCGGTAGCCATAGTGAAACAATACTCAATAACAGATAATATCACACTGCCTTCTTTAAAAAAATCTTTTCCTGCCAAGACCTCAGAGAAAGTCAAGCCTATAAAAATTCTAAAAGGAAAAGATCTCAAAATCTCAAAACCAGCTACATCTCAAAAAAAGAAACCTCAAATTGTCGCAATCAAGGCCAAAAATGGAAAAAAGGAGAAAATCAAAATCCCAAACAAGAAAAGAATTAACACAACACCTCAACCCACTGAGGCATCCTCAGCACAAATTAATTTTGAAACGTAATTCCTTCCTGGTTGAGCATACACTACCGATAGGTATGACCTCCTTAAACTTACAGTTTTCTGTAAGTGCCAGACATGGAATTTGCTCCAATCCCAGCTGTATAACCCCTTAGATGCTATAGTAAATCACGGCTAAAGCATCTAAGCGGTTAGATAGAGTTAGAGGATGTCATCCGGCACAGGTGCATTTGTAAGGAGCAGATGGATATCCATGGCAGCCGGGGGACTAAAGAAGGCCCTCCGAGTCTGCCATCTTTGCTCTTCTATGAGGACCAGCCTCTGACAAGAAGAGAAATATTATTATAGATGTGATCAAGTGGTCAAGTTCCATAGTAGGATTAAAGAAAGTTTTTTTGAACAAAAGGAAAAGTTCCATGTAAGAAAGTACGTTACTTCTCCCTTGTACAAAAAGCCTTAGTATTGGTGACAAAATATAAAACCAACCAAACTACATATAGTTAGTATCGGCACATTCTTATTCTTCTGTAATTAGACTGGGTTCTCAGGTCCCAGAGATAGGCTGTTATCTTTGCAGAATGTTGTTATTAAGTGTTCAAGTTCTCTGCAGCGCCTCCACAGGGGAAATGAAGCATTACATAGTTATCATTGACATCAAAGTGTTGACTGCATAATACACAACAGGACAGGTCCTCCAGAGAGACAAAAAGAGGAGGGTCCTTATCCCCCCCTCTATTAGAGGACATATTTCCGGTCCCTGAAGACTCAGAAACTGATCCTGATACAATTTAGAATTTCTAATAATTAATTGTGAAAATAAACTGTTACTATCCAAAAAATAAACATTTAAAGGCATCCTCGTCATATGCAAATGTAACTTTATAGTCTGTTTGGGCGTTTCTTCAGTGTGCAACACCGGATTCAGGAGAACAGCGGCTCTTAAACCAGGTGAAGAGAATGATATATTCATGGCATGCGACAGGTCCCCTTTAAACGTACAGCCTGATCTTTTTGTACATAGACTTGTTTTCCCAACTATATTAGTATGAATGTAATGGCCTGTATATATTAGTAATATGTTTGTATAGATAGATCATTGCTCGTCTGCAATCATATTTTGGGTAATAAATGTCTAATTTATATAAATGAGTTTGGAATTTTCATTAATGTATCTGATCTACACTGAAAGGAAAAGAAGCCAGAGGCGTAACGAGAGGTTCAGCTTAGAGAAGAGGCGGCGAAACATCTGAGTGGCTCCCTAACTGGTAACCCTCATTATAACTATGGTGGCACGCCTTGATTGTGGATATAAGGGGACATCAGCAGATGACTATGCATCACTTCAACTTTCCATGTCCTACATGCCCATATAGATGACTTAGGAGGGTTGATCCTACTCACTTTGAACGGAACCTGTCATTTCAAAAATGCTATTAACCTGCAGATGTGGAGTTAATCTGTAGTTTCTACACTTGTGTGGCCGCCGCACTGTAAGTCCGGCAACCTGGAGAAAATTAACTTTTTCCCCTGTGAAGTCTCCGGCTTTCAGTCATAGAGATGCAGCCGGCGCGGCTTCGGTCACCGTTGAGTACATAGAGAACAGTGACTGTAACCACATCCGAGCACCGACTGACAGCCGGCTCAGCAGTGCAGCAATACAGAGCCAGCTGTCAGTCAATGCCGGGGGGGACTGGTTACAGCCGTCGTTACTAAAGCTGCTTCGACCGTGCCTCTATGACAGAAAGCTGGAGGCTGCTGGTAGGACTGAAGATCACTTCCTCCAGGTAGCCGTCTGTAAAACACTATTAATCTGCAGAATCACCCCATGTCTGCAGATTAATAGCGTTTGGGTCCATGACAAGTTCCCTTTAACTGTATGTATGTATGTGAAGAGCAGTGATGCTGTACCCATCCCATGAAGAGGAGAAGCTATGGAACAATGAAGACGCAAGAGAGAATACATCACATAGAGTGAGTGGAGGTTGGGACACAGCCCTGATCTCCCAGGACAGCAGGACAGCTCCCTTGTATTAGAACAGTCAAACAGCATCTGGGAGAGTTTGGAGCTATGAATACAAGCAGAGTTGGACTGGCCCACCAGAGATGCGGAGGATCCTCCGGTGGGCCCTGGCTTCTTCAGGAGGGTTCATAGTGCAAACCTTGAGTGGAGGAGAAAGGAGGGCCCTCAGAATCAAATCCTCTGGTGGGCCCAATGATCTTCAGTCTGATACTGAATACAAGCACACACTGACATTCACATACACTACATGTAGGCATGCCCACATAATGACTACGTACTGTATGTGCTCATAGGGTCACTACACAATATGCACATGTAAGAGGATAAGATTCATTGGATGCAGTGAAGAGCCGGAGGCAGAGGGGTTAACAGGATTTAGTAGAACAGGTTGTTATACATGGAATACTCCACGCAGGGAGATGAGATCAGTAACGGCAACAGCGATATTTGCACACAAACACAATACTTGAGAAAAAGGTGTACGAAAAAGGTAACTTATTGCTTGCAGTTCTTGTTGGGGAAAGGCTGGATTATCTCCCGCCGACATCACAGATTGTGGACAATGTCTCTGGCTCTGTTATGAGGAACGAAAAGCACCGTCTCCCGACAGTGCCGATATATCCGATTCCGCTTGGCTTGGGTGTGCTGGAACATAGATACAGTCCTTTATGTAGATTCCTTTGGAATGGCGCCGAACACGAACCGTGCACACACTCGCAGGCCGCGGCAGCGTGCGATCCTCTGAAGTAATCTTTAGGAACGGAGCAAGTCGGCTTGTCTGTCACTGTGGGTGGGAAGGAGCCGTCCAGCAAGGAAGGGTCCAAAGACAGCTCAGTAAGGACAGTCAGTTTGCAAGTCAGAACGCTGGGAGATGGATGACATGGAGTTAGCAGTCGGAGCTGTGGGGAGGGAGTCAACCTTCCCCTTGCTCTCCTGTCGCCTTCCCGCTTAGTCTCCCTCGTTCCCGCGCTCAGTCTCTTTTATCTCCCCCACGTCCCCTGCTGTCCAGTGCAAAGGTCCTCCCCTCCCAGAAGAACCTTCCCCCGGCAACAGTGGTGACAGTCCCGATAGTTCCGGCCGCAAAGTGCACCGGAAACCACTGACTCTGTCTCGGCTCATCTTCTTAGACACACGGTGTAACATTCACTCCACACAGGCATGCACGTATGTCTCAGGACTATCTAGGCAATGTGGAACATCTCCTCCACAACGTTTATATTATAAGGAATAACATATATAATTTATCCGGAAGTGTTTGATGCAGTTGTTGATTCAAATACAGGAATGCATAAAAAAGTACAAGTGTAAAATACAAATAACTCTCTTTCTCAATCCTGTGCTTGTCTTCAAAAAAAAGAAAGAAAAAACACCAAAATCTGCCACAAAAACCTCTGATTTCTGCTAAGAAGAAGTTCTTCAATATAAGTGCTCATCACAAGTGACAGGATGGAATCTCAGAAAACTTCAATTTCAGTGTCCCCAATATAGAATTCTTATAGGACATCTACATACGCATATACGTAACTCTGCCCCACCGTAGCACACGTACATAATGTAACCTACTACTCACACGTAACCACACTGCCCGTACATAACCTGGGGCACGGGAGCGGTATTTATGTAGGGGCTTTGGTGTCTTTATTACTGGAGGGGGTCTGATCTGGGATCTGCATTTAGGGAGTCTGGGGGTTCTGTGTAGGGTCTGTATTTATTTAGGGGATTGGTGTTGATGTGTGGGTGGGGGTTCTGTACGTAGGGATGTAGTCTGAGGTCTGAATTTAAGGGGTCTGGTTTGGGGTCTTTATATATGAGGTCTGGCATGGGTTGTGTATTTACAGGTCTAGATTAAGGGGCACAAATCACTTTGCACAGCATTTTTCATCTTTCACCCTCCCAATAATTGCAGCTCTGCTGAACACCCATGTTTGTAATGAATGAGCTATAAGGAGCATTGGTCAAGTGACATCTGCATGGTGGCCGTTCAACCCTCACACTGCGTCACCCTTACTCTGCGCCACCCTTACTCTGCGTCACCCTCACTCTGCGTCACCTCACTCTGTGCCATCCTCACTATGCGCCACCGTCACCGTGTGCCACTCTCATGCTGCATCACCCTCACTTTGTGTCACCCTAACGCATCACCCTCACTGCGCAACCCGCTCTGCACCACTTTAACACTGCTCCACCCTCACACTGCGTCACCCCCTCTGCGCCACCTTCACTCTGCACCACCCTCAACGGCGCCACTCTCACGCTGCCTCCCCTTCACTCTGCGCCACCCTCACGCTGCGCCACCCTCACGCTGCATCACCTTTACTCTGCGTCACCCTAACGCTACGTCACCCTCCGCTACGTCACCATCATTCGGCACCGCCCTTACTCTGCGACGCCCTCACTCTCCGACGCCCTCACTCTGCGATGCCCTCACTCTGCGACACCTTCACGCTGCGTCCCCCTCACTCTGCACCACCCTAACGCTACGTCACCATCATTCTGCACCGCCCTTGCTCTGCGACGCCCTCACTCTCTGACGCCCTCACTCTCCGACGCCCTCACTCTACGAACCCCTCATTCTGCATCACCCTCAATCTGTGCCACCCTCACGCTGCGTTACCCTCACACTGTGCCACCTTATGTGTTTGAGTCCACTAGACTAGTAGTCCATGCATCCCTGTTCCTCATTTAGAATCATAGAATCATAGAATCGTAGAGTTGGAAGGGACCTCCTGGGCCATCTGGTCCAACCCCCTGCTCAAAGCAGGATTCGCTAAATCATCCCAGTCAGATGTCTGTCCAGCTTCTGTTTGAAGACTTCCATTGAAGGAGAACTCACCACTTCTTGTGGCAGCCTGTTCCAGCATCAAATAAAAGGTCTTAAAGGAATATTCCAGTTTTCGCACCTTATACAGTTTTGTTATAGTTTATTTTCTTCTAAGTCTACAAAATCTCTACTTGCTGTACTCCTTTGTTTAATTTCCAGCATGTCTGGTACTTGATCATTACAAAGCCTCTTCTCACTTGCAAAAGGCTAGAAAACTAATATTATATTATACTGTCCCCTACTGGTTTTATAGAGGTTGGCAATAGAGTTCAGAGAATATATTCGGCTTCGGTCGCCAAATATGAATTTACCATATTGCTACCCTATTCGTGTCAAATTTATGTTTGATGATTGGTTCCAAAGGAGTAGCCAGGGTTTTGGTATAGTGGGGGGGGAGGCAAAGCTTCCGAGTGGGCCCCTAACCAGATAACCTTGATTACAACTCGGTGACGCACCCCAATAGTGGATGTAGGAGATGACTGCACCGTTACTGAAAATAATCTCTATATAAAGACCAACATGGATATTACCGCCATATGGTCAGTGGTAAATACCAGTCCTACAAAACATATAAGAGATCACAGCACAGTTATAGATAATGACTTACCGCTGACGTTCTTTCTGATGGAGTTGTTCAGTTTTTATGTCTTTTCCATCTGGCCCAGACCGACATGACGACTCCTCCAGCCAGGTCTCGGCTGCAGAGATTACATCAAAGACACATTTCACTTCTCATATTTTCGGCCCCATCACCATCTATCCCCAACCTGCACAAACTCCTAATCCTACTGGTACCCCAATACTGCTGCCGTATGTGTCTCTATTTCTGCACCTGCTGTGTGGTTCTCTGTGCCCTCTAAATTCTAAAGCAACTCTCTAGAATATATTAATGTCTGATGCAAGTGCCCTAGAAAACAGGGCCTACATTTTTCCCCATGGAAAGTATTATTGCCCTGTGTGTGCCCTTTTGATAGTCACAGTAACCTGTCTTCCCCTATAAGGCTATGTGCACACGTAGTTTTAGGTGCTGCGGATTTTTCTGCGCGGATTTGGAAAAATCCGCAGGTGAATTCTCAGGTCAAAAGACCTGCAGTTTACCTGTGGATTAGCCTGCGGTTTAGCCCTGCGGTTTCACACCTCTGTAGGTAGGTGAGCCGACTGGGGGGTGGTCCACTATTTGCCTCAAACAGACTCAAGACGGAGACAAAGTTGTGTCCAACAGGTCCTCTTTTATTGGCCGTCCTCACGACGACCGCAGTAACATACAGCAGCAGCAGCTTGACACTCTCCACATACAGGCCCGGGTACCTTCGCTTCCTCCTTACGTCTGTATGATGGTCCTCGCGGCTCTTTCACTGCAGCTGCCCTAGGCCTACCACTACAGCGCTTCACCTGCCCGAGTCCGCCCGTCTTGTGGTACCCCCGGGTTCTCTCCATCTGCGGCTTCTCTTGTCAGGGCCACCCCCCTGACTGTCTCAGCTGTCAGTCCCCTTTGGAGCTTCTTCACTGTGCTTCTCCTCCTTGGGTCTTCTCTACTCCTGAGCTCCTCTCCCTCGACTAACCGCTTCTAGAACTCTCTGTCTTCCTTTTATCCCCCCTCCTTGGGAATTCCCCCTAGAGCTCTTGTAACCCCACCCCCATGACTGTGCGGTTTCGTAGCCATAAGCTGATAAGTCATAAGTCCTTTTCTCACAGCTCTCTACTGCCATCTTGTGGCCAAACTTCAGTATTACACCCATCTCCCCTATCTCTAGCTGTCTCCCTTCTTTCAATACAACAGTCCACCTAAAGCACACTATCCATTACCTTCCCACAGCAGACAGGTCCGTATGTCAGTCCACTTCCCCTACACTCCTCCTTCCTTTGTCCATTGTCGTCCTCGACAATCTCGTTTCCCTTCTTTGCCGTTCTAAAACTTTGCTACCTTCTTTTTGTCTAGCCATTTGATGAGCAAGCCCTGAACTCTTTTGCTCTACGTAGGGTGCCGAACAAAACCCGGGAGCCTCCATGTCCCGAGTAGCTTATGGCTACTGGCCGGCGCGTACGCCTTTAAGACAATTCCCACTGGTTGGGCCAGGTCCACCCGGACTCCTCTACGGATGCGTTCCTCCCACTTTTCTCACCGTCAGTATTTAGCGTAATGACCGAGGACATTTAACCTTCTAAGTCATAGTCTACTTCCCTCTGTCAGCTTGGGGTGTTTGTGGTACTGGGGACCTGAGTTAGGGACTGCTGTCTGTTTCCATCCTACCTATTTCTTCGTCCAATCAAACTGAATTAGTCATGGTCGGCGTTTCTCTCTTTACACTTAGTACCCTGGGCCTGTTGAACATTTTAATTTTTTTTGTATACATATGACATTTCAACCACTGTACATAGTTATAACTATGCCATGTTTAATCCTACCATTTTTATTATTATTATTATTATTATTATTATTATTATTATTTATTTATAAAGCACCATTGATTCCATGGTGCTGTACATGAGAAGGGGTAACATACAAATTACAGATAACACTTACAGTAAACAAACTAACAATCACAGACTGATATAGAGGGGAGAGAGGACCGGGCTTACATGCTACAGGATGGTTGGGAAGGAGACAGTAGGTTGGGGGGGTTGAAGCAGCTCCAGTGATGGTGAGGCGGTAGCTCCAGTAGTGGTGGGGAGGCAGCGGGGATCATTGCAGGCTGTAGGCTTTCCTGAAGAGATGTGTTTTCAGGTTCCGTCTGAAGGATCCAAGTGTGGTTGATAACCGGACGTGTTGGGGCAGGGAATTCCATAGGATGGGGGCTATTCGGGAGAAGTCTTGGAGGCGGTTGGGTGAGGAGCGAATAAGTGTGGAGGAGAGGAGGTCTTGGGAGGACCGGAGATTACGTGAGGGAAGGTATCGGGAGATTAGTTCAGAGATGTATAGAGGAGGCAGGTTGTAGATGGCCTTGTAGGTCAGTATTAGTAATTTGAATTGGATATGCTGAGGGAATGGGAGCCAGTGAAGAGATTTGCAGAGGGGAGAAGCAGAGGAGTAACAAGGAGAGAGATGAGTTAGTCGGGCGGCAAAGTTGAGGATGGACTGGATAGGTGCAAGGGTGTTAGCAGGGAGGCCACAGAAAAGGATGTTGCAATAGTCGAGGCGGGAGATGATGAGGGCATGCACAAGCATTTTAGTAGATTGAGGGTTGAGGAATGGACGGATTCTGGAAATATTTTTGAGCTGGAGGCGACAGGAGGTGGAGAGAGCTTGGATGTGTGGTTTGAAGGACAGGGCAGAGTCAAGGGTTACTCCGAGGCAGCGGACCTCTGGTACGGGGGAAAGCGTGATGTTGTCAATTGTTATAGAAAGGTCGGGTAAGGAAGATCTGTGAGATGGGGGAAAAATGATCAGTTCAGATTTGTCCACATTGATTTGAGGAAGCGAGAGGAGAAGAAGGAGGATATGGCTGATAGACACTCTGGGATTCTGGAGAGCAGAGAGGTGATGTCTGGACCAGAGAGGTAGATCTGAGTATCATCGGCATAAAGGTGGTACTGGAACCTGTGGGACCTTATGAGTTGCCCCAGGCCAAGTGTGTAGATTGAGAAGAGTAGAGGTCCTAGAACAGAGCCTTGGGGGACTCCAGCAGAGAGGGCGTGATGAGGAGGTAGTGTGGGAGTGGGAGACGCTGAATGTGCGGTTGGAAAGGTATGAGGAGATCCAGGATAGGGCGAGGTCTTTGATTCCAAAGGAGAAGAGGATCTGTAGTAGGAGGCAGTGGTCAACTGTGTCGAAAGCAGAGGACAGGTCTAGAAGCAGGAGTATAGAGTATTGTCTGTTAGCTTTGGCTGTATGTAGGTCATTGGTAATTTTGGTCAGGGCTGTCTCAGTGGAATGATGGGGGTGGAAGCCAGATTGTAGATTGTCAAAGAGCAAGGTAGATGAGAGGTGGGAGGAAAGTTCAGCATGGACATGCTGCTTCAGAAGTTTAGAAGCGAATGGGAGCAGCGATATTGGGCGATAGCTGAACGTGGCTGTCCGGTCGAGGGTTGGCTTTTTAAGGATAGGCGTGATTGTGGCATGTTTGAAAGCAGAAGGGAAGGTACCAGAAGTTAGTGATAGGTTGAAGAGGTGGGTTAGGGATGGGATAAGAGTGGTGGTGATGTTGGGGAGGAGGTGGGATGGGATAGGGTCAAGTGCACAAGTAGGGAGGTGTGATTTGGAGAGAAGATGAGCAAGCTCCCCTTCAGTGATGTTAGATAAGGAGGTTATGGGGTTTGGGCATTGGTCTGGTATACAAAGGGGTTGTGGTGGTTGGGCAATAAAGACTTGCCGTGTTTGGTCTATCTTGTTTTTGAAGTGTGCGGCAAAGTCCTCGGCAGAGATTAGGGAAGTCGGAGGGGGCAGTGGTGGACGGAGGAGGGAGTTAAAAGTATTGAACAACTGTTTGGGGTTGTGGGATAAGGAAGATACAAGGGATGTAAAGAAGTCCTGTTTAGCAGAGGTGAGAGCTGATTTGAATGCAAGTGTTGCTTGTTTGAGTGCAGTGAAGTCGTCTTGCGAATGCATTTTCTTCCAGCGACGTTCTGCAATTCTGGATGCTTGCCGAAGCTTTTTAGTGGTGTTATTATGCCAGGGTTGTCTATTGATTCATTGCACTCTGTTATGCATGACAGGGGCGACTGTGTCGATGGCTGATGCAAGAGCGGCATTGTAGAAACTAGTGGCAGCGTCAGTGTCGTGGAGTGAAGCTATGGAGGACAGTGGTAGACTGGAGTCAGAGAGTGTGCGAGTGTCTAGATGTGCGAGTTTTCTGCGGGGGTGCGCATGCTGCTGGACATGGGTGACAGGTGAGAAGGACAGGGATGAGAAAGTGAGTAATTGGTGGTCAGATAGAGGGAAAGGGGAGGTGGTGAAGTTAAAAAGAGAGCAGAGGCGGGTGAAGACCAGGTTTAGTGTATGTCCGTCTGCGTGGGTGACTGAGGAGGACCACTGAGTAAGTCCAAAGGATGAAGTAAAGGACAGGAGTTTGGAGGCTGCCGACTGCTGGGTGTCAATGGGGATGTTGAAGTCACCCATGATGATGGTTACCATAGTTAACTCTCTTTTTTTTAGGTTTTCATTTTCTCCAAGTAAAGCATAATATTTTTCTTTTTAAACAAAACATAAACATTGGTGCTCCGCTTCCTTTTAGGAGAGCACCCACCCACATGCATCCCCGCCACATCAGGAGTGGGCATTGTGCGGTAGCGCTGTCATTCAAGTAGGGGATACTCGCTCAGCAGCCACAAAATCAGATCCGGCACAGGTTTTCATAAAGCATAACACAGTCCATGCGGTTTATTCCTCCTTCATAAACCCATAGAAGCAACATAAACAGCATTACAGCATAGCGTCCATTATAGCTTCACTCTGGTTAAGCCTGTGGTCACACAGGTTACTCAATGTCCATACTCAGGCTCTTCAGCCTCATCATTATCTCACCCATGTCAGGGTTTCCTCATGGCTGTTTCCCCACACTGCAGACATCCACTCTCTTCTCTGGGACACTCAGACACTGGCAGCCATGACACACAGCCACTCCACAGGCTGTTGGCCAGGAGATGCTTCTCCTAGTGGGACCTTCCACACTGGACCAACCGGGACACAGCATTCACCACATGTGACCTACCCTGGCCACATTATATGGTTCATAGCCACGCCCACCGGGTCACATGACTATGACCTCATCACAGGTCCTTCACACACACATATACACTTTACAATAGCGTTATTAAACACACCCCCTGGGTGGGTTTGTAGGTAACTAGTCCCTGACACATTGAACCAGCACCTCAGCAGTATCACTGCTGATTAACACGCACACAAATCTCCATCTCAAGGCCACCCACCTTGAGATACATAACGGTCATTCAGTATCTTGCCATTCATCCACTCTCCTGGGACATCCATTCAGCGCCCCCTAGTGGACACAGTGGTCACTACACCACAGCATATTTTACCCACTTTGGGGACATAGAACTGTCCCCAGGCTGTGCAACAGCGCACAGCAGTCCTGGCAGTCCATTTTTAAGGATACTCCGGGCCACCTCCTGGCGGCCGATGTTTCGCCAACAGCAGGGAACTCCACAGCCGTGAAGTCCCCGGGATGCTTGAACTGTTCTGGGCCCCGAGTCTCCCTGATGCACGAGACTCAGGAGTCCTCTTCTCTTTTATGGGGGCACATACCCCTCGGGGTAAGCAATGACTGCCACCGCATAGTAGCCACGGGGGCAGTACTCCTTATAGTAGGAGACCAGGTCTCCCGCCCGTGCTTGATAGAAGCCACATTGAGGTATACTTTGTGGCCGATTGCGAGGTCCCAAATAAATCCATAGCCCTTTTAGGTATTGGTATGCACGAGCCGCCCGTACGATCGAGGGGTAGGCATGGCTGCTTTCCCCTTCTCGTGCAGCAGCACCCATACCTTCCGCTCTTTGGCCTTCATCTGCTCAATGACCTCCGTAACCCAGGCGGAGGGTCCGGTGTAGGCCGCAGAGCCCAGCCCAGCGAGCGGAGACGGAGCGGCCGCGGAGTAGGCAGCAGCCAGGGCCGAAGATGGAGCAGCGGCGGCCACGGCTGTCAGCAAGGAGGCAGCAGATGCGGGCGGCCCGGCCACTGCGGCGGACAGGAGCGGGATCGTGGCAGCAGCAGGCCGAGATGGGTAGGCCGCCGCCGGGATGTGGAGTGAGGCAGGAGTCGCCGCGGGTCTGTTCCACACCAGTGACGCGGGACGGAGCGCCGCCGGGTGGGGCGGCTTGGGGTCGTGGACGGGAATGGTGGTCGGTCCCATCAGGGTCGTGAAGTCCTCCAGCGCCGAAGTCGCGGGAGGGCAGGAGGCTGAGCGGGGAGGCCGAGGTCCGATGGCAGGGCCCTGGGGCCTGGTTCGTGCACGAAGTGGGGGGATGGGAGCTGCCTGCAGTGCCGCTGGCTGGACCGGGGGAACGCTCACCTTCCCCGGCGCCGCGGCTCCCGCAAGACCATCCCGCAGCTCCTCCAGCAGCCGATGATCTTCACCCCACCGTCCGGCAGGGCTAGCCTCCAGGCCCAGTGGTTGCGCGGGCAGGCTCCGTGGCGGTTCTTCCAGCGGCTGTTTCAGCAGGGCCCGGCGTCGCTCCTCTTCCCTGATAGGCATCTGGGGTACCGACAATGGCTCCCAGGGGAAGTTCTCCCGACGGGACTCAATCTCCTGACGCCACTTCCATTCCAGGTGTCCGAGGCCACGGCAGCTGCAGTGTTGCATCTCGTCCGATGTCCAGAAGCTCAATGGCACCAAACAGCCGCACCCAGCCTCTCCACCTGGGCCACTCCCGTTCTTGGGTGGGGCATTGGTCGGCCTCTCCACCCATCTTCTAGGGTCCAGCATGAGGGGGCTGCCGTCTCCAGATGTACGCCGCTCCCCCCAGGGACGGGCGCGACATAGTCCCAGATTGTCCAGCTGCAAATTCCTGTGCTTCTTTCCAGCGCTGGAATCCAACAGCCATTCTGTCCAGTCCTTTTCCGCTCTGGATCCGCCTGATGAAAACCGACAATCCTGGTCACAGTCCAACTTTGTAATCCACAGGGAAAATCTTCAACCCGTTCAGCTTGGGTCCTTTAGATCTTCTGTGCAGGCTTACCGCTGAAGATGCTGTATTGGGGGTGATGATCCTGCCGACTACGCCAAATGTAGGTAGGTGAGCCGACTGGGGGGTGGTCCACTACTTGCCGCAAACAGACTCGAGACGGAGACAGAGTTGTGTCCAACAGGTCCTCTTTTATTGGCCGTCCTCAAGATGACCGCAGCAACATACAGCAGCAGCTTGACACTCTCCACACACAGGCCCGGGTACCTTCGCTTCCTCTTTACTTCTGTATGACGGTCCTCGTGGCTCTTTCACTGCAGCTGCCCTAGGCCTACCACTACAGTGCTTCGCCTGCCCGAGTCCATCCGTCTTGTGGTACCCCCGGGTTGTCTCCATCTTCTCTTGTCAGGGCCACCCCCCTGACTGTCTCAGCTGTCAGTCCCCTCTGGAGCTTCTTCACTGTGCTTCTCCTCCTTGGGTCTTCTCTTCTCCCGAGCTCCACTCCCAGGACTGACCGCTTCGAGAACTCTCTGTCTTCCTTTTATCCCCCTCCTTGGGAATTCTCCCTAGAGCTCTTGTAACCCCACCCCCATGACTGTGCGGTTTCGTAGCCATAAGTTGATATTAAATCCTTTTCTCACAGCTCTCTACTGCGATCTTGTGGCCAAACTTCAGTATTACAACCATCTCCCCTATCTCCAGCTGTCTCCCTTCTTTCAATACAACAGTCCACCTAAAGCACACTATCCATTACCTTCCCACCGCAGACAGGTCCGTATGTCAGTCCACTTCCCCTACACTTTTACAATGGAGAAGGTGTGAAACCGCTGCGGATTCCGCACAAAGAATTGACATGCTGCAGATTTGAACCCGCAGCAAATCCGCGTGGAAAAATCCACGCAGCTAAATCTGCTGCGGACCCGCAAAGCCTGAAACGCTGCGATCCGCAGAAGAATCCGCAATGTATGCACATGGCCTAACAATAAGTGCCCACTTTACATTTAATAATGTCCCGAGTCCCACCCTGTACAGCTCCCCTATACACAGTATGATGCTCTCTTATACAAAACATGATGCCTCCTCACTGTAACGTACCCACACACAGAATACTGACTCTTTAGTAGTCCCCAAACTGCTTGATGGCCTTTTCACTGTAATCCCCACACTGTATGATGGCCCCCTAGATGGCCTCCATATAGTTTAATGCACCATAGTCCTCAATATAGTATAATCCACTCACCATAGGCCTGTATAGTATAATGCACCCCATAGGCAGCCTGTACAGTATAAGGCACCCCCATAGGCAGCTTGTACAGTATAATGCACCCCCATAGGCAGCCTGTACAGTATAATGCACCCCATAGGCAGCCTGTACAGTATAATGCACCCCCATAGGCAGCTTGTACAGTATAATGCACCCCCATAGGCAGCCTGTACAGTATAATGCACCCCATAGGCAGCCAGGACAGTGTAATGCACCCCCATAGGCAGCTAGGACATTATAATGTACCGTGATAAAAAAAATAAATCCAATACTCACCTCTCTTCCTCCTTGTTATTCCCACGGTGCTCTGAACTTCTGCTCACCTCCGGACGGCGGACGCAGAGTACTGACGTCATTGCGACCCCCTGTCAGCGTCGGTGACGTCAGACCCTGAGAGGGAGATGATGCAAGAGGGAGCGTAACTCTCCTCTCATCAATGCGGTCAGCTGTATCGGCATCTAGCTGATACAGTTGACCCTGCGATGACGAGCGGGGGGCCCACTGCTGGCACAGGGCCCCCCACTGCCTCCTCAGGGGCCCCATAGCGGCCGGGTGACAGAGCAGGGAGATCGATTCTCCCTGCTCTGCCACTGTATGTAACTGTATCGGCGTGCTGTGCTCACCAATACAGTTACACAGCGTAGCTTCGGGTGGGCCCCCTCAGAGCGCGGGGCCCGGGGCGATCGCACCCTCTGCACCCCCGGTAGCTACGCTACTAATCGGTTCTGAACATATATGATAATTTCTACACCCATTGACTCCAATGACGTTTGGATGTTCGACGAATATTGCAAAAACAATGTTCGCTGCCAATTGTAATTGGAACCAAATTTTTTAAAATTTGCTCAACACTAATTAGAAAGACTACAATAGTTTTCATATATAGGGGTGTGCTAGCATCATACCCAGTAGTGAAGTGTAGCCACCAGCACCTGGGAGGCAGGAAAATATTAGTCTGCCTAAAAAGTAATGATGTGCCTGCGTTCCCCTTCCAAAAAGAATGCCACTTTTATGCCCAAAAAATGACATTCGTTCTCACCTTATCTGAGTGACTAAGTCCTCTTCCCTGCTGCACTCGGAGTGATGTTATTACGCCCCCTGTATCGGGACACTGACATCTTGCAGTATGTAGAACAGCAGCAGCCTACAGGACAGAAAGTGGTGTATAAGTAATATTATTATAAGTGTATATTATTGTAAGTAATGGGGGGGGCATCAGCGTAACATTAATGGAGGACTGGAGCCATCTTTTACACTCCAGTAATATAAAGTTTTATTAATGGCACAAACAGAAATCATTGGGGGGGGGGGGTTCCATCACATAATGGGCAAAAAACACAGGTCCTTTAGGAGACTGCAACCTTCAAGTTTGCTGCCTCTTAGGACATGTGGACACCCGCTGCATTTTTGACGCAGAGGATGCTTAAGGAAGCGTTTTCTCACGAAGCATCATCTTTAGGATGCCTTTGGACATCTTCGAGGACACTCTGCAGTCGGCATTTATTTTTATTTTTGTTACTGTATATATAAACTAATGAGAGGAGAGGTGTAGCTAAAGGTTCAGCTCAGAAGGGGCGAAATTTCTGAGTGGGTCAACTACGTGGGCGCACAATGATCATGAGTATAGGGGAGCCTTAGCAAATGACCGAGCTGTTACTGGAAAGCAATCACTATACAAACACTGATATTACCGCCATGTAGTGACATACAGTGTATAGGGGCCAGGATGGGAGAGCATATGGTGCCCTGGATTGGAGAACATGTGAAGCCCAAGAAGGGAGAACACACACTATAAACAATATACAGAGCTGCTGTATGTAATGTCACTAGTGAACTCTGTATTTCTTGTACACTATACCCTATATACAGAACTGCTGTGTATAATATCACCGATGATCATAGTACACCCGTACACTGACACTGTATATAGAGCTCCTGGACATAATGTCACTGGTGATCACAGTATTGCCCGTACACTGACACTATATACAGAGCTCCTGTGTATAATGTCACTGCTGATCACTGTATTATCTGTACAGTGACACTATATACAGAGCTCCTGTGCATAATGTCATTGGTGATCACTGTCTTACCTGTACACTATACACTATATACAGAGATCCTGTGCATAATGTCATTGGTGATCACTGTCTTACCTGTACACTATACACTATACACAGAGATCCTGTGCATAATGTCACTGGTGATCACTGTATTACCTGTACACTGACACTATATACAGAGCTCCTCTGTATAATGTCACCGGTGATCACTGTATTACCTGTACACTATACACTATATACAGAGCTCCTGTGTATAATGTCAATGGTGATCACTGTATCACCTGTACACTGACACTATATACAGCGCTCCTGTGTATAATGTCACTGGTGATCACTGTATTACATGTACACTGACACTGTATACAGAGCTCCTGTGTATAATGGCACTGGTGATCACTGTATTACCTGTACACTGACACTATATACAGAGCTCCTGTATATAATGTCACTGGTGATCACTGTATTACGTGTACACAGACACTATATACAGAGCTCTTGTATATAATGTCACTGGTGATCATTGAATTACCTGTACACTGACACTGTATACAGAGCTTCTGTATATAATGTCACCGGTGATCACTATATTACCTGTACAGTGACACTATATACAGAGCTCCTGTATATAATGTCACCGGTGATCACTGTATTACCTGTACACTGACACTGTATACAGAGCTCCTGTATATAACCTCACTGGTGATCATTGTATTACCTGTACACTGACACTATATACAGAGCTCCTGTATATAATGTCACTGATGATCACTGTATTACCTGTACACTGACACTATATACAAAGCTCCTGTGTATAATGTCACCGGTGATCACTGTATTACCTGTACACTGACACTGTATACAGAGCTCCTGTATATAATGTCACTGGTGATCATTGTATTACCTGTACACAGACACAATATACAGAGCTCCTGTATATAATGTCACTGGTGATCACTGTATTAACTGTACACTGACACTGTATACAGAGCTCCTGTATATAATGTCACTGGTGATCACTGTATTACCTGTACACTATACACTATATACAGAGCTCCTGTGTATAATGTCACCGGTGATCACTGTATTACCTGTACACTGACACTGTATACAGAGCTCCTGTATATAATGTCACTGGTGATCACTGTATTACCTGTACACTGACACTATATACAAAGCTCCTGTGTATAATGTCACCGGTGATCACTGTATTACCTGTACACTGACACTATATAGAGAGCTCCTGTGTATAATGTCACTGGTGATCACTGTATTACCTGTACACTGACACTATATAGAGAGCTCCTGTGTATAATGTCACTGGTGATCACTGTATTACCTGTACACTGACACTATATAGAGAGCTCCTGTGTATAATGTCACTGGTGATCACTGTATTACCTGTACACTGACTCTATATACAGAGCTCCTGTGTATAATGTCACTGGTGATCACTGTATTACCTGTACACTGACGCTATATACAGAGCTCCTGTAACAACAACTATGTTCTCAATCAACCTAAAAGACTCATAAATATCAAAGCGTAATATTTTTGGAAGTTGGAATGATTTTTTTTAGATTTGGCTATCTTAGGAGGATATCTGTTTGTGCAGGTAACTATTACTGTGCAGATTTATTATGTAACTTATTAAAAAATAAATATATACCCATCTCACTTGTTTATTTTCACCAGGTAAACCAATATAACAACACAAAATTTAGAAATAAATATTTCTGACATTCAAAAACAAAAAAAAAATCTGTGACCAATATAGCCACCTTTCTTTACGATGACAATCAAAAGCCTTCCATCCATTGATTCTGTCAGTTGCTTGATCTGTTTACGATCAACATTGCGTGCAGCAGCCACCACAGCCTTCCAGACACTGTTCTAAGAGGTGTACTGTTTTCCCTCCCTGTAGATCTCACATTTTATGAGGGACCACAGGTTCTCTATGGGGTTCAGACATGGGCGGACATACCGCCGGTTCAACCGGTGCGACTGCTGCGGGGCCCAGAGGCTCCAGGGTGCCCCTGCAGGGCGGCTAATGATAAGGGCAATCTGGCCGGTTTCTCCGGGCTTGAGGCTCCAGGGGACCCCTGGCCAGATTGCCCTCATGTGCGGCGGGCAGGGAGCGATCCCAGCAGCTCTGCTGTCTGCAAGAGAAAATAGCAGGAGCAGAGCTGCAAGGATCTTTTCTGCCCGGCGTCAGCGCTTCCTGTCTCTGACACAGAGAGCAGCGCTGCTGAATTACGTCAACATTCAGTGGTGCTGCCGGTGTGCCAGAGCGAGGAAGCAGCCGGAGGGCAGAGGCGGTGATGCTGTGGACTCGGACAGGTGAGGTGCTGTCACTGCTTTGTGTGTGTGGATGTGTGTGTGTATGTATGTGTGTGTGTATGTAGTATGTGTGTGTATGTATGTATGTATGTGTGTGTGGATGTATGTGTGTATGTAGAATGTGTGTGGGTGTGTGTGTATGTATGTATGTGTGTGTATGTGTAGGTGGAGGAGAAGGCCATGATGGGGTGATGGGGAGAAGGCCATGATTGGGTGATGGAAGACCATGATTGGGTGATGGGTAGAAGGCCATGATGGGGAGAAGGCCATGATGGGTAATGGGGAGAAGGCCATGATTGGGTGATGGGGAGAAGGCCATGATGGGGGTGATTGTTGTGAACACTTTTGACCTGACTTCTGAGAATGAGCTCCCTCTGGTGGTTGCTGCAGGTAATGGAGTTGGTCGGGTTGACAGAAGTCAATCACCTGAAGAGGATGATTGAAGACCAGGTGTTATAGACTGGGAAGATTTAAGTCAGCAAGCTCCCCTCAGTTGTTGCTGGTGATTTGGTTTTCTCCCTGTGCATTTTGAATTCCGCTTGCCCCCTGCTTGATACTGCATTGTTCAGATAATTTATTTGTTTGCTGGAATCTTTTTGCATTTGATCCAGTTTTTGCCTCTCTCTGCTTTCTGCTTTGCTGTGTGGGTTCAGCATTGTTCCCTGCTGGGACCAGTGCTGGACCCCATTCCATATGCCACAGCTTATGTCAGTCTGTTCAGTATTGCTAGTCCCCTGTTACATCAGTGTCTTTTGTTTTTCTTCCAGTTCACACCAGAATTCTAATCTAGTGGGGAAGAGGTCATGTGGCCTCAGTATTTTTGCATATCAGACGTGTTGTATTTTTCTTAGGGTTTTTTGCATGATTGCAGACAGTATCTTTCCTGTCCTGTTCTATCTAGACAATTTGGGCCCCATCATTTGCTTACTCTATTTTATGCCTGTGTTTGTGCCTCATCTTATCTCACCGGCAATATATGTCTGGGGGTTATCTATTCCTTTGGGGTTCTACTTCGGGGCAATCTCCCCTTTCTTGCTTTAGGCTTAGTTAACTCTTTTGCTGTGCCGAGGCGTCTAGGGCATTGTAGGCACATCCTTAATTCTAGTTGTGTTGTTAGTTTTAGGGGTCTGCAATCCGCTTAGGTACCAACCTTTTTGGCTTTCTGGGTGCCTAGTTTATTCCCCAGCTATCCTCCTCAGTGACCTAATCATAACAGGTGATGGGGAGAAGGCAGTGATGGGGTGATGGAGAAGGCAATGATGGGAGTGATGGTGAGAAGGCAATGATGGGAGTGATGGGGAGAAGGCAGTGATAGGAGTGATGGGGAGAAGGCAATGATGGGAGTGATGGGGAGAAGGCAATGATGGGAGTGATGGGGAGAAGGCAATGATGGGGGTGATGGAGAGGGCAATAATGGGGTGGTGGGGAGAAGGCAAAGATGGAGGTGGTGGAAAGGGCAATGATGGGGTGGTGGGGGGAAAAGAAATGATGATGGGGTGGGGGAGAATGCAATGATGGTGGTGGTGGAAAGGGCAATAATGGGGGTGGTGGAGGAGGAACTGATGGAAGTGGGGGAATGGGCAATGATGGGAGTGGTAGGGGAGAAAGCAAAGATAGTGGTTGGAGAGAAGAAAATGATGGAGGTGGTGAAGAGGGTAATGATGGGGTGGGGGAGAGGACAATAATGGGATCTGAGGGAGGAGGACAATGAGGGGTGTGGGGGATTGGGATGGGAGGAAGGGGGACTTATAATGGCCTTAGTAATAGGGGGAGGTGGAGGAAGACATTATCGTTTATTATGTCTAACGCAGTCCCTTAGTATATAGTGTACGTAATTATTATGTATAACACAGTCCCTTAGCATATAGTGCACGTATTTATTATGTATAACACAGTCCCTTAGCATATAGTGTACTCACTAATTCTGTCTAACACCATACTTAGTTACATAGTTTCCTCTTTTATTACGTATAACACCATCCCTTATTACGTACCATCCACTCTACTTATATGTGGTGCAGTCCCTTATTATATAGCTTCCTCTGCTGTCTCTTACATAGTGTATTCTTGTTAATTTTGTTATTCACAGCACCTTCATTTACTACATAGTCCCCTCTCTTTTTAGATATAAAATGACTGCTGATCGAGGAGCCAGTGACCAGACTACCAGTCCATCAGCTCCTCCATTAGAAAGGATGCTTTCACATGCTCCATCAGCCATCATTGCATTATACAGCTAACAAGACAGGACGGTATGTAATAAAAAACAGAAGACAGGGCTCTATATAATCTAATATGTAAGGGACGGTGCTGTACATAACAAGAGAGGGCACTGTGTAAGGGACAGTAATATACATAATAAAGGAGACTATGTAATATATATACATGTACTGTATGTGTGTGGCTATATATATATATGTAACTTTGATGCCACAAAAGGAAGGGGGGCCCAGACACATTTCTTGCACAGTGGCCCCAAGCTGTCAGTGTCCGCCCCTGGTTGCAATGATCATGTATGTGGAAAAAATATGGTATTTTTTTCACGCCCAGGCGTTATATACTTCTGTGAAGCACTTAGGGGTTCAAAGTGCTCAACACACATCTAGATAAGTTCCTTGGGGGGGTCTAGTTTCCAAAATGGGGTCACTTGTGGGGGATTTCCACAGTTTAGGCACATCAGGGGCTCTCCAAATGTGACATGACACCAGCAGACCATTCCATCAAAGTCTGTATTCTAAAACATCACTACTTCCCTTCCGAGCCCCGATGTGTGCCCATACAGTAGTTTTCTCCCACATATGGGGTATCAATGTACTCAGGTCAAATTGGACAACAACTTTTGGTGTCCAATTTCTCCTGTTACCCTTGGGAAAATAAAAAAAATTGGGGACTAAAAGATCATGTTTGTGGAAAAAATATGATTTTATTTATTTTCATGCCCGGGCGTAATAACTTCTGTGAAGCATTTGGGGGTTCAAAGTGCTCAACACATCTAGATAGGTTCCTTGGGGGGTCTAGTTTCCAAAATGGGGTCACTAGTGGGGAGTTTCCACTGTTCAGGCACATAAGGGGCTCTCCAAACACGACATGGCGCCCGATCTCAATTCCAGCCAATTTTGCGTCAAACGGTGACCCCTCCCTTTCGAGCTCTGCCATGCGCCCAAACAGTGGTTTATTCCCACATATGGGGTATCAGCCTACTGAGGATAAATTGCACAATAACTTTTGGGGTACTGTTTCCCTTGGGAAAATAACAATTGGGGGTGAAAAGATCATTTTTGTGGAAAAAATATGATTTATTAATTTTACGGCTGTACGTTATAAATGAAGCCCATGGGGGTTCAAAGTTCTCAACACACATCTAGAGAAGTTCCTTTGGGGGTCAAGTTTCCAAAATGGTGTCATTTGTGGGGGTTTCCACTGTTTAGGTACATCAGGGGCTCTCCAAACGTGACATGGTGTCCGATCTCAATTCCAGCCAATTTTGAGCTGAAAAAGTCAAACGGCGCTCCTTCCCTTTCGAGCTCTGACATGCGCCGAAGCAGTGGTTCCCCCCACATATCAGGTATCAGCGTACTCAGGACAAATTGTACAATAACTTTTGCAGTGGAATTTCTCCTGTTACCCTTGGTAAAATAAAAAAAATTGGACCTGAAGTAATTTTTTTGTGAAAAAAGTTAAATGTTCATTTTTTTTAAACATTCAAAAAATTCCTGTGAAGCACCTGAAGGGTTAATAAACTTCTTGAATGTGGTTTTGAGCATCTTGAGGGGTGCAGTTTTTAGAATGGTGTCACTTTTGGGTATGTTCTATGATATAGACCCCTCAAAGTGACTTCAAATGTGATGTGGTCCCTAAAAAAATGGTCTTGTAAAAATGAGAAATCGCTGGTCAACTTTTAACCCTTATAGACTTCCTAACAAAAAAAAATTGGTTCCAAAATTGTGCTGATGTAAAGTAAACATGTGGGAAATGTTACTTATTAAGTTTTTTCTGTGCCATATCTCTGTGATTTAAGGGCATAAAAATTCAAAGTTGGAAAATTGCTAAATTTTCAAAATTTTTGCCAAATTTCCATTTTTTCACAAATAAACGCAAGTTATATGAATGAAATTTTACCACTAACATGAAGTGCAATATGTCACGAGAAAAATAATGTCAGAATCACCGGGATCCATGGAAGCGTTTCAGAGTTATGACCTCATAAAGAGACAGTGGTCAGAATTGTAGAAATTGGCCCGGTCATGAATGTGCAAACCACCCTTAGGGGTAAAGGGGTTAATAGTTTTGCACACAGTGTACCAATACTACTACATGCAAGAAACAAATTATGCCGCTACACCATGAACGTATGACCAACAAATAGTGACCAGATCACATCATTATAGTGATTATTAATAGGAATCACTGTACTAACACTGCTGGTACCCCCATATAATGACCGAATAGTGGAAGGTATCAGTATAGATAGTATAGGTAGCTCAAGATACTCCCCAGCAATGTCTCCAATTGAAGTAATTAATGTTCTCTTTTCTTCATCCAGCGCAGACTGCTCTGACTTCTCCCTGTCAGGACTCGTCTCTTCAGAGTGTAACACACAGACATCTATGGATTATTGCTTCCTGGTCACCATTGCCACTTTTCCTCCAATTCTACAAAAATAGTACCTCCCTTTTATTATATGGTAACAGTATCCCCCAAAATAAAATACAATACAGCAATGATGCTCCTCTGTGTCCCCATTCAGTAGTAATTATTTCCTCTGTTTGCCCAAATACAGTAGAATTGCCCCAACATGGCACCCACACAGCTGTAATGTCCAACTATTATGTCTTCATACAGATGTGGAATTCCTCTTTATGACCCCAATATAGTAGTAATATTCCAAATTGTGGCCCTCATACATTAAAATTACCATCATATGTGGACCCCACTTAATAACAATGTCCTCCCATGTGGCCCCCATAAATTAATATTGTCCCTCTATGTGCCCCCAATATTAATCATTTCCTCCTATGTGACCCATATACAGTAATATTGTCCCTTTCCTGGCCCCCATATAGTAACGATGTCCCCCTATTAATACATTAATATTGGCCCCTATGTGGCACTCATCTGGTAAAACTGTCCACCTATGTGTTCATCATGAGTTAATATTGCCACCTTATGTGGCCCAGTAATAGTAATGTCTCCCTGTGGCCAACACATGAATAATGTCTCTCTGTGTGGCCCCCATACATTCATAATATCCTCTAACGCGGCTTGGTCCTTATACATTAATATTATATTAATCATATATAGATGGATGGAGCTGCTCCATGTTTAGTAGTTGCAGTTATCGGACCCATTGTGACATCACTCGTGTTCCGCTTCTTGTGATGTCACAGTGAGATTTTCATTGTGACATCACTGGTGTTCCGCTCCTTGTGATGTCACAGTGAGATCTCCATTGTGACATCACGGAATGTGTGGTTATAAGGAGTGACGCTGCAGGAAGAGGCTTTGTCTGACAAGACTCCCTGTGTGTTACACATTCAGCGATAACTCCCTGTGTGTTACACATTCAGCGATAACTCCCTGTGTGTTACACATTCAGCGATAACTCCCTGTGTGTTACACATTCAGCGATAACTCCCTGTGTGTTACACATTCAGCGATAACTCCCTGTGTGTTACACATTCAGCGATATTTCTCCAAGCTAAAATGCTCTTTCGATTTCTTCTAATCGTGAGTTTGCTATTAGCGTCTGTAGAAGGCGCGCCTCTCATCAACCAGCGCCATGATTCCTTGCCCACGCATACGACCCCAGCAGGTAAGTACTTTTCCAAATATTCACATATTATGGGGTAACCCTCATTAGGCTGGGTGAAGGCTTACTTTTTGCGCCCTGAGTTGATATCTTTACTGATACCATTTTGGGGTAGATACTATGTTTCTTTTTTTATCGCCATTTATTGCAATGTTGCGGCTGCCAAAAAATTGTATTCTGGCGATTTCGATTTTTTTTCTCATTAGGCTGTTTAATGATCAGATAAATTTAGTTTAGATTTTGATTGATCGAACTTTTACAAATGCAGCGATAACAAATGAGTATTTTGAATTATTTTTTTTTAAGCGTTTAATTTTTAATGAACTTTATTCACTTTTTACTGTATTTTTTCTGTACTCAATAGTCCTCTTTAGGGACTTCACGCTGCAATTGTGTGGTTGATTGCGCTATACATAGCAGGGGATAAACTCAACGTTGAGTGGATAGGCTCAACGTGCGAACGGCATTAAAAACAAGGACACGACCTTTGACGTACATGTACGTCAAAGGTCATGAAGGATCTAATGCTAAATACACGGCCAGGAGACTGATAGAAGCATTTAGTCAATTAATATATAGATAAGATATAGAGGTGTAATACTGCGGGCTGGATACAATAACTTGTACATGTAACAGAAGGGAGGTATAGGAAATATATGTCACCTCTCATTTTGTCAGCAGAGATCTTTAATGTCTACTTTTATTTTCTAGGCAACACTGATCACCTGATCTTTGGTCCGTGCTCAAAAACATGCGGTAAGTACCTCACAATTAAGATATAACCTTCACATACAACATTTCACATCTGGCACCAGAATCTGCTGACTATCACTAATAGGACCCAGCGTAATACGATGGGTGTCAGACTCCGCTTCATTAGAGACACCGAATATTCGCACTAATATAGCTTTTATTGAGTGGCTGAGATTGTTAATAGGTCACATGATACATTTCATGGAGGAGTCTTCATGTGTTACTCCCTCCCATCCTGTATTCCCTATTCTAGGCTCTCGCACTAATTGTAAGAGTAAGGCTATGTGCACACGTGTGGAATTCCAGTGGAAATTTCTGCGGGAATTCCAGAATTCTATTCCGCGGGAAATATGCGAGAAAACCGCATTTTAAATTCCCGCGATTTTCCCGCCGAAAAACTAGCGATTTGCAAGCGTAATTAGCTTGCAGAGTCCTAGCGTTTTCCAAGAGATCTGTAGCATCGCTTGGAGAACTGATTGACAGGTTGGTCACACTCGTCATACATAGTGTTTGACGAGTGTGACCAACTTTTTACTATTGAGGCTGCCAATGCGGCATCAGTAGTAAAAGATAGAATGTTAAAAATAATAAAAAAAATAAAAAATCGTGTTTTTCTCACCTTCCGACGTCCCGCGCAGCGTTCCCGATCATCGCGATGCTCCCGGCAAGTCCTGTTCCCAGCGATGCCTTGCGACAATGACCTTTGATGACGTTGCTGTCTCGCGAGACCACTACAGTATCTCGAGACCACGACATCATCAAAGGTCATTGTCGCAAGGCATCCCTGGGAACGGGACTTGCCGGGAGCATCCCTGAGGCCTGGTGACACTGTGAGGGACATCGGAAGGTGAGAATATGACGATTTTTTAATTTTAATTCTATTTTTTACAGGGATATGGTACCCAGAGCCCAGAGGACAGTCTCCTCTCCCCCAGACCGTGGGTACCATCCGCAAATGTTCTCCTTACTTTTCGCATGGTGGGCAGAGCCACATGCGGAAAGTAAGCAGAACAATGCATTCCTATGTGTGCGGATTTTCCCGCGATTCCGCACAAAGAATGAACATGCTGCGTATTTTTCCGCGATGCAATTCCACCGCTGAAAAATCTGCAGCATTAGCACAGCATGTGCGGAATCCCATAGGATTGCATGGGATGCTTTTTTTTGGCGTTTTCACGGCAAAATCGCGCGTTTAAAATCGCTGCGAAAACGCAAAGAAAACGCTACGTGTGAACACAGCCTAAATGTAGATCTTCATGTAAGGAATAATGGAGTCACTTGTGTCTGTGATCGTCAGTCTTGTGATTCCATCACTACCACTGGAGAAATTATACAGTTTTATGACTACCGGGGACTAATTTGTCCACCATGTTGGGCTTTCCTATAATTGTGATCTGTGCAGTCCTAGGGTTACTCATAAGAAATGGTCTTAGGTCTGGATAAGTAAGTTAGGTGCCGTGAATAATGTATATTTTAGTAGCTGTAGACATCTGATGTTCTCCAACACTAGAAGACTACCGAGAATTACACTGATACATTGAGAAAAGTTCCTACAGAGTTTTCCTACAACTAATTGATGTCTCATTTTTTCAGGCCTTGGTACCAGGGTGGTCTATAGCACCAGAGGCTGCCCACAGGGACAGGATAAGTGTTTTCTCCGCACGGAACAGTGCGAAGGACCTGAAGATTGTGGATGTAAGTCACATAGTTATGTGGATAGGTTATCTGTTAGTATTAATCTGAAGTGAACCCTATATTCTGTAGCCAATGTTCCTTCCTAATAAATCCTGCAGTTAGAGAACACTCCTGGATCAATCCCTCTTCTCCAGTAATCTAGAGCAGATATCTAGTAATATTATCTATTTATGGAAAAGCCTCGAGATGTCTTTTAAACTTTTTTCCTCTAGACACACAGGCCCTTTTGATATATTTATGTGCCTGGATATAGAAAGACAGACACAGTGAGTGCGACCAGGCCCGGGTGGGTGACCAGGCCCGGGTGGGTGACCAGGCCCGGGTGGGTGGGCCCTCCAGACACAAATATCCGCCGAGTGGCGCATGGGAGTGACGTCATGTGCTTCCCGTCACTTACGTGTTGCAGTCAACTGCTGGCTTCTGCTCCGGCTATGGAAGAAGATGTTGCAAGCAGTGGGAGTGGGGGAATGTGAATAGAATCGTTTCATTTTTTTTTTTTACTAATGTTAGAGAAGAACTGCAGAACAGGGACATTATTACTAGTAAAATATACCGGGATGGGAGACATATATTACTGGAAGGAGCCCAGGATGGAGGACATACAGTATATTACTGCAAGTGGACCAGGATGGGGGACATTATACCAGGAAGAGACAAAGGATTGAGGACAATATACCAGGAAAGGGCCCAAGATGGAGGACATTATATCAGGAAAGGGCCCAGGATCGAGATGGAGGACATTATACCAGGAAACAAACATTATACCAGGAAGGGGCCAAGGATAAAGACTGTATATCAAGATAGTGGATATTATTACTGAATGAGGTCCAGGATGGGGAACATTTTTACAGGAATGGGTTAGGATGGGGGACATTATTACAGGAAGGGGCCAGGATCGGTGATATTATTACATGAAGGGTCAGAAATGGGGACTTTATTACAGGATGGGGACATTTTACATGAGAGGGCAAACAAGTATGTCCTCATAGGATCTGGAATGCTACAAAGCACCATATATCTGACAAATATGCAGATGGGGGCCCAGGTCAAAATTTTTTCCTGTAACACAGGGGTGGGGAACCTTTTTTCTGCCGAGGGCCATTTGGAGTTTTATAATAGCGTTCGGGGGCCGTATAAAATTATTAATAATAATAAGCGAGTATACTAGTTGCTATGGCTTTTCCGAGCATGCTCGAGTGATCTCCGGGTATTTTGGCGTGCTCGGAGATTTAGTTTGTCGACGCATTTGCATGATTTGCGGCTGCTAGACAGCCTGAATACACGTGGGGATTCCTTAACTAACAGGCATTGCTCACAAGTATTCAGGCTGTCCAGCAGCCATAAATCATGCAGCTGAGGCGACGAAAACTAAATCTCCGAGCACGCCAAAATACTCAGAGGTCATCCGAGCTGCTCAGGAAAGCCCGAGCAACGGGCCTGAGGTACCGTGATTACCCTGCACACTGCAGCCGTTTCCCCAGTGCAGCCGTCTCCCCAGTGCAGCCGTCTCCCCAGTGCAGCTGTATCCCCAGTGCAGCCGTCTCCCCAGTGCAGCCGTCTCCCCAGTGCACCCATCTCCCCAGTGCACCCATCTCCCCAGTGCACCCATCTCCTCAGTGCACCCATCTCCCTAGTGCAGCCATCTCCCCAGTGCAGCCATCTCCCTAGTGCACCCGTTTCCCCAGTGCAGCCATCTCCCCAGTGCACCCATCTCCTCGGTGCACCCATCTCCTCAGTGCACCCATCTCCTCAGTGCACCCATCTCCTCAGTGCACCCATTTCTTCAGTGCACCTGTTTCCTCAGTGCACCTGTTTCCTCAGTGCACCCGTTTCCCCAGTGCAGCCTTCTCCCTAGTGCAGCCATCTCCCCAGTGCAGCCATCTCCTCAGTGCACCCATCTCCCTAGTGTAGCCATCTCCTCAGTGCAGCCATCTACCCAGTGCACCCGTTTCCCCAGTGCACCCATCTCCCTAGTGCAGCCATCTCCCCAGTGCAGCCATCTCCTCAGTGCACCCATCTACCTAGTGCAGCCATCTCCCCAGTGCAGACATCTTCCCCAGTGCAGTCATCTCCTCAGTGCACCCATCTCCCCAGTGCACCCATCTACCTAGTGCAGCCATCTCCCCAGTGCAGCCTTCTCCCTAGTGCAGCCATCTCCCCAGTGCAGCCATCTCCTCAGTGCACCCATCTCCCTAGTGCAGTCATCTCCTCAGTGCAGCCATCTCCTCAGTGCACCCATCTACCTAGTGCAGCCATCTCCCCAGTGCAGACATCTTCCCCAGTGCAGTCATCTCCTCAGTGCACCCATCTCCCCAGTGCAGCCATCTACTCAGTGCACCTGTTTCCCCAGTGCACCCATCTCCTCAGTGCACCCATCTTCCTAGTCCAGCCATCTCCCTAGTGCACCTGGGTCGCCCTCCCAGGGCTGTGGTGTACTCGGTACCGGGCCGGTGTCAGCGGGATGTGTCACAGCAGCAGTGACCCGGTCCTTGGCCCTGAGTGCCCAAGTATTAGGGGAAGATTGAATGGTGGAATGTAGTTGTTTGAATGAATAGTTCGTGACGCCACCTGTGGTATTCGACAAGTGAGATGTTAAGCCGCGGCTGCATGCAGATCCTCTGGGACTGGTGGTGTGTTGCAGCCAAGATGGTGAAGCTCCCATCTCCCCAGGTGGAGCTGTAGTCCCAGGGCAGTGTAGATGTAGGGGTAGAGGAGAGGCACAGGTGGTGTAGAAGCGGGTACCCAGATGTAGTGGTATGGGGTGTGTTAGCGCAGGAATAAGTGGAGGACACCAGGCTTGTAGTTCCAAAGCTTTTCTCACAGTCTGTAGTACACACAGGTGCCTGCCTCCGTGCTGTGTCCTCCGGGACAGGGACCCAGTCAACCTCCAGGCAAGGTGGAATGCTCCCTTCCAACGCTCCGCCAACATGTGCCTTTCTGAACGTCTCCTCTTATAGCGCCTTTGGTGTGAAGTACTCCTAGTACTGAGTTACACTGGAGTTCCTCCTGACAGATGTTCCTATGAACTCTACTTGCACGGCAGACAGCTGTAGCCTGCTTCGGGGACTCCTCACTCCTGAGTCCCGGCTCACTATCCAAGTTGCTGTTGTGCCCTCAAGTCTTAGATGGGAGTAGTGCATTTACAGCCCACTACTCCACCGGTGTCTGCTGTAGGACCATTAGTATCCATACAACCTCGGGGACCGGGCCCCGGCCTTGCGCATAGAACTTCTAGGCAGGGTTCTCTCCTAACCCACGCCCTCTGTTCCCTTTCACTCCTTCGTTCCATACTAGTCTCTCCTTCTTATGGAAGATCAGGTTTCTGTTCAATGTCTTTCTCCTTTTTTCCTTTCCCGTGCTAGCAGACCCAGGTCACTGAGATCTGCTGCAGCACCTCCTTCCTCCATCCCTCTCCCAGGGATCTTCTCTCCTCACTCCTCTCCACTCACCGACTGACTGACTGACCTGAAATCCTAAACCTTCCCGCTCTTTCATGTATTCTAACTCCACCCGTCTCCCAGGACATTTCGTGTTCCAAGCAGGGAGCCACCAAAGGTGCTCTGCTACACTCCAAGCAGGGAGCCGCAATGTGGCTTTGCTGAACTACTCTGTTGTGTGGGATGCAGGTGTCGGAGCGTGGTCAGGAACCTCCAACCTACCTCAGGAGGAGGTGCAGTACCTCTGTGGCAACTGAATCCTCAGGTGCGCCACACACCCATCTTCTCAGTGCACCCATCTCCTCAGTGCACCGGTTTCCCCAGTGCAGCCATCGCCCTAGTGCACCCATCTCCTCAGTGCACCCATCTCCCAAGTGCAGCCATCTCCCCCTGCGCTCATTTCTCCCCCCCAGGGCCCATTGCCACCCCTCGGCACTCATTCTCCACCTGGCCCATTTGCCCCACTGCCCTGGCTCACCTGTGGCTTGGACCGTCCGTTCCCTGCCACAGCTTCTTCCTGTTTGTGTGTGAGCGGAGCGCGCCGTCACCTGGTACCGCTCATTCAGGGTCATGAATATGGGCGCCACGCCTATGAGAGAGGAGTGGCGTCCATATTCATGATCTTAATGAGCGGTACCACATGACGGCGCTCACTCACACAGAAAGAACAGGACCATGGGAGCTGCAGCGCAGGCACAGCTGGAGGAGGTGAGTATGATGAGGGATGGGGGGGTGCAAATGGAAAATACTGAGCACAATACTGCCGCACTTGGAAAGTGGCTGCGTGCCGTACATTCTCCACCCCTGCTGTAACACATCAGCCTCTACCTAAGCCACTGGATAGATCTCTATATTGTCCATTATATCTATTATATATTAATATGACATCATCCCTGAGACATAATTTAGCAAAACTAAAGTCCCATATTTTTAATCCTCTTGTCGGGTCCTACCGTCCAATAGACTATATAATAGTCACAGTTTTCTCTGCTGCAGATTGAGCAGAGCTCAGTTTTTCAGCTGTGTATAAACCCGCCACAGCTTTGTGTTTCCATTGTATATTGCTGGAGGTCTGGCTGGACTAGGAGGCACAAGACCAGTTGTCCTGTAGTGATAATCGATTGCTGGTAAAACAGTGATTCTATTGAAAGAGTCCAGGAATTGACACATCGCTATAGTAAAGGTCTATGCTTCTACATTATGGTTCTCTCCGATAAGATGGCAAAAGCCTGGTGACAGATTCCCTTTATAGGACTGCTTCGATAATAATGGCAGTGAATTATAGACAAGTTATTGGATATATAGATAATATATATGTATTCTTTCTTCTTTTTCAGTTTTTTCAGAGGATGGTAATGTTCCTCCAAAGATCCCTTCGAATAAAGTCATCATATGTGTTGTAGCTTTCGCCATCATCATATTCCTCCTTGGAACATTCCTTGGTGTCATCTGTAACGCCATATGTAGGTAAGTATTGTAAAGGATGATTTATATTGTACATGGGAGTCTGCAAAAAATTCCATCTTTATTACAGATGAGAGGCTCTGACAAAATTCTGCCAAATCAGCAGATTTTATTTAGAGATTCAATTCACAGCAAAATTATTCTTCACATATTGATTGTTCCCTATTATGCTCTGGGGTCTCCCCAGTCCCAGATGGTAATAAATGGAAGATGTAAGGAGAAAATAGAGTTTATATACAACCAAGCCCCTCTCCGGAAGCCCCCACTGCTCTCTGCCCGAAACTCCGGCCCAGTGTTGACTCTTGGTTGGGACTTGCATGGGCAGAGACCTTTCGGGGCTGCTTGTAGCCAAAGTTTCAGCCCAAAGGGAACACTTGGCCAGAGGTGCGGCATGATGGTAGTGTGGAAAGCTGGCCATCGGGCATAAAGCAGCGGAAGTCGGTCGGAGAAGTGAGCTCATTTTTCTGCCAGCCCTCTACTCTTCCGCAAGCTGGCGGCTGCCGCTAGCTTCCACTTTGCTTTATTCGCGTGGAGTGAATTACAAAAAATCTGTGTTCTCCAACATTCTGAGTTTTGTATGAGCAGAATTCAATTCCCCTCAAATAAACCCACTCCTGTCTGATCTTCATATTACCTTACAACCCAGTACGATCCACACATATTGAACTTTCATGTACATGAAAAATTGTTGATAAATACCAAAATTTTATTTATTGCCAATGTTTCTACAGAATGGAAGAGACAAAATGAATGAAGAAACATATGAGTCTATATTTCATTCTGCAGAATAAAGATCTGTTACTTTGTAATTCACAATATACCTTCTATTTTACTTTTTTAAAGACATCTGAAAAAGGATAAATCCAGGAGAGATGCTGAATCTCAATGTTCTACTGATGGAGACAGAGAGACTCCTGCTGAACCTATTGGTGGTAAGTACAGCCTAACCAATCTGACACTAAAGCAGTTCTCCAGGATAAGAAAAACAGGGCTGCCATCTTCTTAAAAAAAAAAATCTGTGCCATCAAAATCTTCCGCTTGTTCATGGTATTGCAGCTCTACACCATTCCCTTCACTGGAGCTGATCTGCAATAACAGGCACAACCTGTAGACAGGGGTGGTCTTGTGCTTCAAACAAACCAAATTACATTTTTCTAACACTGGACAAGCCTATAAAACCTATGTGCAAATACCGTATTTTTCGGATTATAAGACGCTCCGGATTACAATACAAGACGCACCGCAAATTTTGAGGAGAAAAAAAGGAAAAAAACTTTTCTTAATAAAATGGTGGTGCTTTTTAAAAACCATGTATCTTATTGCTTACTGGGGGTGGTGGCTGCGGTGAAGCGGGGTCCCAGGGTCGCTGGTGGAGGAGACAGGAGTGGGGTGATGCTGCAGGCCGCAGGCTGGAATGAGGTGGAGATTTCGTGCTGCGGGGAGCTTCATTCTGCCCCCATCGTGTCCAGCATTCTGCCCCCATCGTGTCCAGCATTCTGCCCCCATCATGTCCAGCATTCTGCCCCCATCGTCAACAGCATTCTGGCCCCATCATCAACAGCATTCTGCCCCCATCGTGTCCAGCATTCTGCCCCCATAGTGTCCAGAATTCTGCCCCCATCGTCACCAGCATTCTGCCTCCATCGTGTCCATTCTGCCATCTGCCCCGGGGCCCCCTGGATCGCCACTCTCAATAAATTAAAAAAAGAAACACAAGCTCTTCTTACCTGTCCACGGTCCTACGGCGAAGCTCCGGGCGTCCCTCCATGCAGAAGCGCGCGCTCGCCGGCGACTGACAATGACATCAGACACCAGCGAGGTGCGCACTGCAGCGGACGTCAGCTGCCAGCCTCCGATTGGCTGGCGGCTGTTAACTACTGACGTGCGGGGGGCGGGCCCGCTTGTCAATAGCGATCATCTGCCGCAGCGCCAAGGGCCATTCACGCTCTTGCCACTAGATGGTGAACTCCTCACAGCACAGACAACAGAGGCGTCCCCCCCGTGTCGTAACACTCACACCCCCACAAGGCTCAGAGGCAAACTCTCCTCTCTACCCCCCCTCCTAAGAGGACTCCGACTCAGAGAACATCGTTTTAAAAATGGTCTCTTAAACTTTACGTGCCAGAGCCTTTTTTCGCCCTCATGACCAGACCAATTCTGACCAGTGTCCCTTTATGTGGTTATAGCTCTTGAACGCTACAAAGGATCACATTGATTCTGAGATAGTTTTTTCGCCACATATTGTACTTCATTATAGTGGTAAAATTTGTTCAATATAATTTGCGTTTATGTCTGAAAATATCGGAAATGTGACGAAAATTCAGAAAATTTTGCTATTTTTAAATTTTTTATTTTTAAGTCTTTAAACCAGAGTGCTGTCACACAAAATAGTTAATAAATACTATTTCCCACATGTCTATCTATCATCAACACAATTTTTGAAACAGAATTGTTTTTTTCTTAAGAAGTTAAAAGGGTTAAAAGTTGATCAGCGATTTCTCATTTTTCCAACTAAATTTGCAAAAACAATTTTTTTAGGGACCACATCACATTTGAAGTTACTTTGAGGAGCATTTAATACAGAAAATACCCAAAAGTGGCACCATTCTAAAAACTGCACCCCTCAAAGTGCTCAAAACCAAATTCAAAAAGTTTAATCAACCCTTCCTTTAACAGGAAAAAATGAGGATGGACCAATGGTCAAAAAGACAGATGACCTTGAGAACACCAACATTTCTTCTCCCGGTCCAGATGATGTCGTCATCGATATTGAAACAGATAAGGATGTGGCCAACTCCTCTAACAGTAAGCCTGAGATGCTGCCACCAGCCAAGAGAGCGGCTACAGAAAACGTTACTGATCTACTTAGAGAAGTGACCCCGAAGATAGCGACTCCACAACTGGAGATGCCCGATATTGGGAACCTGCCTCCAGAGATCTTAACCATCCTTCAGAGCAAAGGGGAGAAAGTCTACCTAAATGACGACACCATCATCATGGCCCAGGACCTGCTGCAGAGACAGTTTAAGGGTTTTGCTGGCCTGCAGCCCCCCTGTGCTCTTATGGTACCAGGGTACAGTGTACTGCAGAATGCTGTACAAATCCACTATGATGAGGACAGGACGCACTGGCTGACAACCTGCTATACAAATGGCCAAATCTTTGTAGCCGACAGCATGAGAGAAAAGAATCTGTCTCCATCCATCCGTCAGCAGATTATCAATATGTACAGTGAAGTGGTCGACAAACCCCTGAAACATTTGAGGTTTATCGATGTGGATCAGCAGAAGAACGACTATGACTGTGGCTTATATGCTATAGCGTTTGCCTATGAGCTTATGGCAGATGACGGTGAACCCACAGCTAAGTTCCAGCATGAGAAGATGAGGACTCATCTAATATCCTGCCTGCAGAACAACAGAATCTGCGGATTTCCCAAAAAGGTCAGGAAGTGACTCCATGTCTATAAACGGCATGTAGAGTCTATGACGGTCCAAGAGATCGCACCGACCTTCAACTGGACACGACCCGGGACCACAGACCGGTCTACACCAGTAAGTAACCATGGACTTTCCATAATACCCTCAATATAGTGAATATATACCGTATATACTCGAGTATAAGTCGATCCGAGTATAAGTCGACCCCCCTAATTTTGCCACAAAAAACTGGGAGAACTTATTGACTCGAGTATAAGTCTAGGGTGGGAATTGCCGAAGATACTGGTAAATTTAATGCTGCACAACATACAGTATGCCCCCAAAATGCTGCACAGTGAATGGTGGCCCAAATAACACTGCACAACATATGCCCCCATAAATGCTGCACAGTGAATGGTGGCCCAAATACCGTAATGCTGCCCCCAAAGTGATAGGATTACTGGTAATCCTATCATGTTGCTGCCGCTGCCCCTGCTGGAATTTAAAAAAAGAAAACACTATATTCTCACCTACGTTGATGACAGCTGCTCCTGAGCGTCGCCGGCTCTTCAGTGACTCAGGCAGAGGGCGCGTGCTTTCCACGTCATCGCGCCCCCTGCACGTCACTGCCGGAGGACGGGAGAGAGCGGCGCGCAGAGATTTTGAACGCCGCCGCGGCCATATCATCACCCGCCGCTACCGCCAGGACGCTGCAGGGGACCACAGACGAACACCGGGGACCGTGGAGACGACTGGGACCGCGGATACGACGGGGACCAGGTAAGTTGGCACCGTGACCCGAATATAAGTCGAGGGGGGTCTTTTTCAGCCCCAAAAGGGGGCTGAAAAACTCGACTTATACTCGAGTATATACGGTAAATATGATGGGGGCATGCTGCCCTTATTGGAGGCATCTGATTTTCATTGTTTTTACTTTTTGTTTAAAGTCAGGAAGTGACTCCATGTCTATAAACGGCATGTAGAGTCTATGACGAAGAGATCAAACCGACCTTCAACTGCACACGACCCGGGATCACAGAGTATATATACGATATTTGATACAATGCCAATTTTGCATTAGTGTACCTACAATAAAAATTACAGACCTCTCCATTCTTTGTAGATGGGAAAACGTGCACAATTGGCAGTGTGTCAGATGCTTATTTTCCCCACTGTATGTAGCGCCATTAATTCCATAACTTTACTTACATTGTTATCACTGTCCCCATTGGGGCTTACAATCATAATTCCCCATCAGTATGTCTTTGGAGTGTGGGAAGAATCTGGAGGTAACCCACACAAACTCCTTGCAAATGTCTTTCGTGGGATTTTAACCCAATTTCAATATTCTACATTACAGGAAAACAGAGATATCCTCAAAAGCACCATGATCCTTATGCCTGATGCCGGTGATGAAGTAATCAACATGGGTCCAGATGAGGACGCAGTCACTGTGTGTACAGAGAAGTCTTTTATTAAGATTTTTAACAACTGTCAAAGCCCAAAAATTTTGCACACAAAAGCGGGACTAACTCCTTGCCGCGGTCTACAGACCAAACATTGGGCATGGGCAGGGCCTTGGGGGCAGATCCCAAGTGCGCTCAACCATGTGAAATAGCTTACACTCAGGAACATTGAGGGATAGCGCTATCGGATAGCTCTACCTGTTCATTTCCTTTAGGAATAGAGCTATGGGATAGCTGCTCTACCCGTGCACTTTCTTCATGGATAGCGCTATCGGATAGCTCTACCCGAACAGTATTAACGACAGAGCTTTTTCATACACAAGGTAGGAGTGGCAGGAGAGGTACACCAGGTATTTATGTTTGCTGTTAGTCTGTACATACGCCAGTCTGTTGCATGGTTACACCCCATTGCGAGGTCAGTCTGTTGCGTGGTTACACCCCATTGCGAGGTTCGTAATCCCAAGGGCGCGCAATCACTCGTGTTCACTAAATGCTAAAACTGACCTGCCGATATGACTCTACAGCTCATTACGAGTTCTCATACGCCATACATGCCTTAGGAACAGGGGAGGTGGAGGAAGACATTATCGCTTATTATGTCTAACACAGTCCCTTAGTATATAGTGTACCACTATGTCTAACACAGTCCCTTAGTATATAGGGTACTTACTAATTCTGTATAACACCATCCTTAGTTACATAGTTTCCTCTTTTATTATGTATAACACCATCCCTTATTACGTACCATCCTCTCTAGTTATATATGGTGCCGCCCCTTATTATATAGCTTCCTCTGCTATTATGTAAGTCTCTTACATAGTGTATTCTTGATAATTTTGTTATTTACAGTACCCTCTTTTATTACATAGACCCCTCTCTTTTTAGATATAAAATGATTGCTGATCAAGGAGCCGGTGTCCAAACTACCAGTCCATCAGCTCCTCCATTAGAAAGGAAGCTTTCCCATGCTCCATCAGCCATCATTGCATTATACAGCTAACAAGACAGGACGGTATGTAATAAAAAACAGGGCTCTATATAATTCAATATGTAAGGGACGGTACTGTACATAACAAGAGAGGGCACTGTATAATAAGGGATGGCAATATACGTAATAAAGGAGACTATGTAATACATATACATGTGTGTGTGTGTGGCTCTCTCTCTCTATATATATACACATGTAGCTTTGACGCCATAAAAGGAGGGGGTCCCAGACACATTTCTTGCATAGGGGCCCTAAGCTGTCAATGTCCGCCCCTGGGTTCAGATCAGGTGAACAAAGGGGCCATGTCATTATTTTTTCTTCTTTTAGTCCTTTACTGGTCAGCCACGCTGTGGAGTATTTGGATGCATGTGATGGAGTATTATCCTGCATGAAAATCATGTTTTTCTTGAACGATACAGACTTCTTCCTGTACCACTGCTTGGAGAAGGTGTTTTCCAGAAACTGGCAGTAGGTCTGGGAGTTGAGCTTTACTCCATCCTCAACCCGAAAAGGTCCCACAAGTTCATCTTTGATGATACCAACCCATACCAGTACGCCACCTTGCTGGCGTCTGAGTTGTAGTGGAGCTCTATGCTCTTTACTGATCCAGCCTCGGGCCCATCCATGTGGCCCATCAAGAGTCACTCTCATATCATCAGTCCATAAGGATGATGTGATCAAAATACTAATTTGCTTAATAATTCTGCACACAGTGTACAGAGCTCCTGTGTATAATGTCACCAGTAGTGTTGATCATTCCGATACTGCAAATATTGGGTATCGGCCGATATTCGCTGTATCGGAGTTCCGATACTGAGTTCCGATATTTTTACAATATCGAATACCGGAATCAGAAGTTCCCATAATGCAATGAGCCAGTTGTGTTAGCCATGTTAACTAATGGCATGGCTGTGATTGACTGCTGAAATGATGTCATCATCACGCGCGGCCTGTGCGGGCCTGCCGGGGGTCTGTGCGGGCTGCCGAGGGTCTGTGCGGTCCTGCCGGGGGTCTGTGCGGGCTGCTGGGGGTCTGTGCGGGCCTGCCGGGGGTCTGTGCGGGACTCCCGGGGGTCTGTGCGGGCCTGCCGGGGGTCTGTGCGGGCTGCCGAGGGTCTGTGCGGTCCTGCCGGGGGTCTGTGCGGGCTGCTGGGGGTCTGTGCGGGCTGCTGGGGGTCTGTGCGGGCCTCCCGGGGGTCTGTGCGGGCCTCCCGGGGGTCTGTGCGGGCTGCCGGGGGTTTGTACAGGCCTGCTTGGGGTCTGTGCGGGCTGCCGGGGGTCTGTGCGGGCCTGCCGGGGGGTTGTGTGTGTGTGCAGGCATCGTCCGATGGGACTACAAGTCCCATCGGGCGATGCCTGCTACAATGACAGTGATTGACACATTAGCCAATGATGGGACAGTAGTAGTCCCATCATCCGGCTAATGTGTTGAATGTAAAAAAAAAACAAAAACATACATACTACATATATACAACATTCATACAACATACATACATACTGCACATTTACAACATTCATACAACACACATACTGTACATGCACCATACATACTACATATATACTACATTCATACAACATACATACTACATACATACATACTACATACATACTACATATATACAACATTCATACAACATACATACATGCACCATACATACTTCATATATACAACATTCATACAACATACACTCACTGGCCACTTTATTAGGTACACCTGTCCAACTGTGTGTTAAGACTTAATTTCTAATCAGCCAATCACATGGCGGCAACTCAGTGCATTTAGGCATGTAGACATGGTCAAGACAATCTCCTGCAGTTCAAACCGAGCATCAGTATGGGGAAGAAAGGTGATTTGAGTGCCTTTGAACGTGGCAAGATTGTTGGTGCCAGAAGGGCTGGTCTGAGAATTTCAGAAACTGCTGATCTACTGGGATTTTCACGCACAACCATCTCTAGGGTTTACAGAGAATGGTCCGAAAAAGAAAAAAAATCCAGTGAGCGGCAGTTCTGTGGCCGGAAATGCCTTGTTGATGCCAGAGGTCAGAGGAGAATGGGCAGACTGGTTCGAGCTGATAGAAAGGCAACAGTGACTCAAATTGCCACCCGTTACAACCAAGGTAGGCAGAAGAGCATCTCTGAACGCACAGTGCGTCGAACTTTGAGGCAGATGGGCTACAGCAGCAGAAGACCACACTGGGTACCACTCCTCTCAGCTAAGAACAGGCATCTGATGGCTACTTTCAGCAGGATAATGCGCCATGTCATAAAGCTCGAATCATCTCAGATTGGTTTCTTGAACATGACAATGAGTTCACTGTACTCAAATGGCCTCCTCAGTCACCAGATCTCAATCCAATAGAGCATCTTTGGGATGTGGTGGAACGGGAGATTCGCATCAGGGATGTGCAGCCGACAAATCTGCGCCAACTGTGTGATGCCATCATGTCAATATGGTCCAAAATCTCTGAGGAATGCTTCCAGCACCTTGTTGAATCTCTGCCACGAAGAATTGAGGCAGTTCTGAAGGCAAAAGGGGGTCCAACCCGTTACTAGCATGGTGTACCTAATAAAGTGGCCAGTGAGTGTACATACTACATACATACATACTACATACATACTACATATATTCTATATTCATACAGCATACATACTACATTCATGCAGAATACATGCATACTACATACATACAACATATATACTACATTCATACAACATACATACATACTACAAACTACATACATACTACATACATACTACATAATACATACATACTACATATATACTACATTCATACAACATACATACATACATACTACATTTATACAACATACATACATATATACTACAAACTACATTCATACAACATACATACATACATACTACATAATACATACATACTACATACAATACATTCTTACATTCATACAATACATACATATAGACATACAGTACATATAACATAGAGTACATACTCACCATCACTTGTCACTTTGATCCCCGAATCAATCTATCAGTATGGAATCTGGACTGGAAACAATGATGGCAAATAGTGATGAGCGAACGTGCTGGGATAAGGTGTTATCTGCGCATGCTCGAGTGCTAAACGAGTGACTTCGGCGTGCTCGAAAAATATGTTTGCGTCCCTGTGCCGGCATGTCTTGCGGTTGTTTGAAAGCCGCTACACATGCAGGGATTTTCTAACAAACAGGTAATCCCTGCATGCGTTGTGGGTGTCGAACAGCCGCTGGTAATCGAACATCGTACTCGAGCACGTTGAAGTCACTCGGTTAGGACCCGAGCATGCTCAGATTACACCTTATCCGAGCACGTTCGCTCATCACTAGCGGCGAATTCTCCACGGTGAGAAGTTTTAGAAAGTTGCAGATGTTTTCATTAAGATTTATTTCCATAAAACGGAGTCCGGTTCCACGAGAGGCGCACTAAACCGAAGTCTACAAGGAATCTGTTAAGTCATAAATCAGAAAGCAGATCGTTGTTCCGATGCCTGGAGCTGACACTTTATAACATGTCGCCCCGCGCTCTCCCGCCAGCTCGTAGATAGATTTTCAAGACATTGGAAGGTATACTCAATATATTTCGTTATTACGAGCCCTTCCGTTATCTCCTGCAGCTGTCTGCGCGCACACGAGTCGGAGAGTTTTTGCAAATACAACGGCGTCACAAATGTAGATGGAACTTTGCCATATTTATTTACTTTCCCTAAGTTTTTTATCACTGAGCTCATCGATATCCCCAAAACAATAGCGATACAATACTAAACAACCCTTCACAATAAGGCTGTATTCACACGTTGCGTTATTGCAGCATTTTTTTTTTCTGTTTTTTTTAAAATGCAAATTAAAAGTTGCTTTTTACAGTGTCAGCAAAAGCTATGAATATTTCAGGAATCTCATGCACATACTTCTTTTTTTTTCCCCTGACTTATTTGGAAAATGTCTGCGATTTTGTCATTTGTAACAAGTCAGTTATTTCAGATTTTTTTTTTCTCCATAGAACACAAGGAGGAAAAGCAAAAATGCTTAAAAAGCAACGATTCTTTTTTTTTTTTTTGCATCGTTTTTGGTGAATGAAACTAACTTTATTAAACACGAGCTGTAGAAAAACGACACATAATCAGCAGCGAAAACGCGCCCAAAAAAGCAGCAAAACTTGAGAGCATAAAAAAAAAAAAGTTGCAAAAACGTAACATGTGTCACACACACTTTTCGAGACTCTCAAAAACTATGACTTTTTCAAGTATAAAGCTCTTCCAGAAACATTTTTTTGGAGGGAGTGTTTCTTTTCGTGAAGTGGTTTTTGCAGTCGTGCCTATTTTGGAGCATTTTCCATAAAGATCCGCTTTATCAAAGTAATATGAACTTTTTTTTTCCGACCAGGAGTTTTTCAAATCTTCATCAGATAAAAAAACCCGCTAAAAAAATCCTCATATGAACAGTGAAATGTAATTACAATAGGAATTAATAGGAACAGTTTTTCCAATCATTTTTGAGGTATGTGCACACAACGTCTTATTCAGGTGGACTCCCCTGAAAAAGCGCAGCGAAACCACCGTAAAATCAACATAATGCACAGCAATGACAAAATGATATTTTTTTTTACACCTTTTAACCACTTAAGGGTCCAAAAATCATCTTGTGAAAAAAAGTAACATATACAAGTGATCTAACAAATGGAGATTCAAGACCCCTTTTAAGAGATCTAAAAAAAAAATAAAGTAGAAAAAAAAATAAAAAAATAAAGTAGAAAAAAAAATAAAAAAATTAAAAAAATCTGTAAAAGTTTAAATTATCCCTCTTTTCCTCCTTCAAGAAAAAAAGGGTCTCAGAAAATGTCAGCACAAAAAAAAAATATATCTGTGATTTTTTTAATCTCTAAAATATATATAAAACACCTTATAAGTTTGATATCGCCGTCATCATTCTCACATGGAGAATCACGTTTCCAGGACAAGTTGTCATTTTGAATGACATAATGTAAAGTGAATTATGTCATTCAAAATGACAACTTGTTCTACAAAAAACCCAAAAAACAAACAAACAAACAACCCCTTGCACTGCTGTGTCGACTGAAATAAAAAAGCTATGGCTCTTGGAATAAGGGGAGAAAAAAATAAAAGTGCAACAATGTAAAATGGCAGGGTTCTTAAAGGTATACGTTTTTTAAAAGCCATTCTGACATGGATTTTCATAGTAAGTACACCTGCCTCATCAGATAAATAGATCTTTAATTAAGTATGCATTTTGTATTGTACAATATTGGAACTGATCTACTTTTAAGAGGACCTGTCATCAGGTCAAAAGTGTCCATTTTTTAATCTTATTTTATTACCGTTGCTCCCCTAAGTATTTCGGGTTTTTTTTTTTTTTTAAATCAGCCATACAGTTCCATAAATATGGGCCTTTTTATTTGGTGCTAATTTTTATGGTCTTTACAAATAAGGCGTGGCTCACACTATCCTCAGGGGCGTGTCTTTAGGCTCCTCTGCATAAGTACCCTGCGAGCCCCGCCCCCTCGGAATGACCATATATAGTAGTACTAAATAAAAAGGCCTACATTTCTGGAATCGTATGGCGGACATAAAGAAGAAAAAAACAGAGTAAAACTCCGGGGGAGCAACGGGAATAAAATAAGGACAAAAACTGGTCATGTTTGACCTAGTGAGGTCATCTTTGAGGTGTTCAGCTGTGAAGTCTCCTGTGATGTTACAAAAAGTTAATTGATTTTGTCTCTTATATTTCTAAGAAAATCGGAAAAAAAAGCCTCATCTGCAGAAGGCCTCCACTGATTAGAGGCCTCCTCTGTTTCGAGGCCTCCTGCTTTATTTAATGTGTTCCTCCTGCTATAGTGATTTCCAGGCAGTTTCAGAGAATCTATAACAAGGCTTCAATTACGTTCTCTGGAAATTCAAATGGTTTCAAATCACTTGTCTTTGTTGAGAAATACATACAGATGTTTTCAGCCATGATTTGTCATTATGGCCGTCCGGCCTCGTACCGAGGGTAGGAACATTAGAGCCGGTTCTGATAGTTGTACCTGTGTTTTCAGTTTATAAAGCTTTCGTATCCTTTCCAATCATTTATTTTAGGAGAGCGCCCCCTGGAAAATGTACCAATAGTCCTGCGCCAGTGAGGATAAGAAGCAAAGTGGTTCCATTGGTCCCACGTGAAAGTAAGTAGATTCCATGGAAGAGAGTCGTAGTCATTCTTTTTTAAAGGACCCTACCAGAACTAAACATTGAACAAAAAATGAAATAGTTAATTTTTAAAAAAAAATATTTTAGTTTAATTTATTCAGTGAGCATCATGTGTAGAAACCCCGGCATGAGGTTATTAATGGGCGGTCATCTGTGGATTGTTCTGCCGCACTGAATGCGCTTGGACACGTAAATCATCAAGATCCTCTGCTGGCAGCTTCTGTACAATCACCGACCAATGATGTCTCAGATGTATTTGATGGGAGACAAGTCTGGAGACGCTGTAGTCCGATTAGGCCACACGGGCTGCTCACAGTAGTACAAGCATCATGCAGCCTGGCATTGTCGTGTTGAAAAACGGCTCCTGGGACACTTTGAAGAAACAGCAGCACCACCGGTTTCATGATTGATCCATTCTGTACCTGCAAGTGAAACTTCTCAGACCAAAGCTAAAGCATCAAACAGAGTCTGCAAAAACCATCAGAAAACTTTTGAACTACACTGTCCTACGAGCCAGGCGTCCAGATACAGAGTTTGCATTGACTGGGTTAGAAGATATCAAAGTGTGAAGCAGGACAGAAATGGAGGTCGGTCATCTACAGCTGTGATTTCTGCTTTCATCTTGGATGCATTGATAACCGGAGAATGGTCTGGAGACCATGTGGGTGACGCCATGAAGAGGCCTTCATGAGGGAACGTCACACCGGTCTTACGCCAGTGATTATGGTATGGGATGGCATAATGTATGGTAGCCGGACCCCCTGTAGGACCCCTCATTCCATGTACACTAACAGCTCAGCGTTACATTGATTGGGTGGAAGAACAGAGGTGCTGCCATTTCTCAAAAGTATCTCAGGAGACCTTTTTTCTACATAACAACCAGAGGCGTATCTAGGCTTCCTGGCACCCGGGGCAAGAATTTGGTTCGGCGCCCCCCCCACACTCCAAATCCCCCACACATTAACCCCATCCCCACTCATTAACCCCCATCCCCACTCCATATCCCCCACACATTAAATAACCCCCATCCCCACTCCCAAATCCCCCCCACACATTATGTACCCCCCACTCCAAATCCCCCACATATTAACCCCATCCCTACTCATTAACCCCCCAAACAATAACCCCCATCCCCACTCATTAATTCCATCCCCACTCATTAACCCCCCCGTCCATACTCCCAAATCCCCCAACACATTATGTACCCCCCCACATTAACCCCCATCCCCACTCATTAACCCCCCAGACATTAACCCCCATCCCCACTCATTAACCCCCATCCCCACTAACCCTCATCCCCACTCATTAACCCCCCACACATTAACCCCCATCCCCACTCATTAACCCCCCCACACATTAGCCCCCATCCCCACTCATTAACCCCCACACATTAACCCCCATCCCCACTCATTAACCCCCCACACATCAACCCCCATCCCCACTCATTAACCCCCCACACATTAACCCCCATCCCCACTCATTAACCCCCCACACATTAACCCCCATCCCCACTCATTAACCCCCACACATTAACCCCATCCCCACTTATTAACCCCCCACAAATTAACCCCATCCCCACTCATTAACCCCCCACACATTAACCCCATCCCCACTCTTTACCCCCCACACAGTAACCCCCCCACTCATTAACCCCCATCTCCACTCATTAACCCCCCCCCACTCATTAACCCCCATCCCCACACATTAACCCCCATCCATTAACCCCATCCCCACTCTTTAACCCCACACACATTAACCCCCATCCCCACTCATTAACCCCCCACACATTAACCCCCATCCCCACTCTTTAACCCCCACACATTAATCCCCATCTCCACTCATTAACCCCCCCACTCATTAACCCCCATCTCCACTCATTAACCCCCCCACTCATTAACCCCCATCCCCACACATTAACCCCCATCCATTAACCCCATCCCCACTCTTTAACCCCACACACATTAACCCCCATCCCCACTCATTAACCCCCCACACATTAACCCCCATCCCCACTCTTTAACCCCCACACATTAATCCCCATCTCCACTCATTAACCCTCCCACTCATTAACCCCCATCCCCACACATTAACCCCCACCCATTAACCCCATCCCCACATTAACCTCATCTCCACTCATTAAACCCCCACACACATTAATCCCCATCCCCACATTAACCTGATCTCCACTCATTAACCCCCCCACGCATTAACCCCACTACACATTAACCCCATCGCCACACATTAACACCCCCCATCTTCGGTGGTTTCTTCAGCTCCACATTGGAGCACACATACCACCAGTGCTGAGCGTTCACTCTGGGCGCCGGGGAGTGACGTCAGCATCGTGATCACATGATATGTCACGTTGCTGACGTCGCTCGGCCCGGCGGTCAGAGCTGCAATTGTACTGGCGTCTATACAGACGTCAGTACAATTGTTCCCTGGGAGCCGGCACGCGCACCTTCTCTGTGCCTGCTGTCAGCTTGACAGCTGACACAGAGAACCGCCAACTCTCAGGCCAGGGGGGGCGGCAGAACGCAGCCGCCAGAGAGGACACTGCGGACCGCTGCATTGCGGCCCGGACTGCGCCCCCTGCCGGCTGCGCCCGGAGCAACTGCCCGGGTTGCCCACCCCCTAGATACGCCACTGATAACAACAACAGGTCGCATGTTACTCGTGCTACTGTGAGCAGTCTAAATGGCCTAAATATGCTACTATGGACTGCAGCGTCTCCAGACTTGTCTCCCATCGAGCACATTTCGGATGTCATTAGTCGGAGATTACACAGGAGCTGCCAGCAGTGGATCTTGATGATTTGCTCAAGTTCATTCAGCGGCAGAATTTTCCTCAGGTGACAATCAATAACCTCACTGATAGGAGTCGAGGCTTTAAGTGCCGGGATTTCGCCACGTGGCACTCATACTCCATACTGAATAAATTGAGACATACTGAAAATGTTATTTCCATTTTTTCATCACTTGTATAATATTAACATGTCTATCCATCCTGTGATTTCCACAATTCTACCACTTTTCCTTCTCGGCGTTGCAATTTCAATTTTTAGAAGTGTATATAGCAGCACAGTGTCTCAGTGGTTAGCACTGCGGCCTTGCAGCGCTGAGTCCTGTGTTCAAATCTCACCAAAGAGAACGTCTTCAAGGAGTCTGTATGTTCCCCCCGTGTTTGTGAGGGTTTCCTCTGGGTTTTTCCTCCCACATTCCAAAGACATACTGATAGGAAATTTAGACGGTAGCAGTGCAGTCCGTTTCCTCCCGTGGCCTACGGCCACAGGTACTTTGTAAAAACCCCTGCAGCAGAGGGTTGGGTGTGTCAGTCGTTTTGCAAAACTGTAGAGCAGAAGGCTCTGCCATAGCTTCAGACTGTGTGAAAGCAATATGAGGAGTTAAGCGGAGTCAAAAGGCCTGGCACCCCTCAGCATACACAGCAGTGCAGTTGCCCACGGTAACCGGTCCCAGTTATGGACTATCTTGTTTCCCGGCTGAGATCCGGAGTATCCTATTTACTTTCTGTTTTGTGAGTACGCTGACTATTAAAAGAGACTTTGTTTTGAACTTTCCTAGGTCACTGCCTGTCTGTCACACTGCACCAACCCCGCTGCACTACAATATATATATATATATATATATATATACATATATACATTCATACAGTCTCCTCAATTTCCCTCAATTTTGGACACCCTTTAACCAATCATATTATAGAATGATTGCAGCAGCGGTATTGTTCCTCTTTGTTGAGGCAGTGACCAGTTTACTCATCTGATGATGTTAGGATCCCATACACAAATTATGTCGGGGAATATAAGGATCGGGCAGTTGGAATACAATCGCCGATCCTCTTGTTTGGCAGGAAGATAAGTCGCTGCCAGCGGCTGTATCATAGAGAACTAAGGAACATTTAGCCATGCTGGGGTGTATTTGGGAAATGAAAGAAATAGCTGTCAGCTGATCGATTCGACAGCTAGCTAAAGTGAATGGCCAGCTTTTGTCCGGCCAGGATTGCGTGTGAGCAGCAGTATCAGAAAATAGTGTTAGAACATGAAGTAGCCAATTGAATCTTGAGAATGATGACAGGAGAAGAGTAGTGTGTTGATGTTGTAAAAAGAAGTGACCAGTTCACTCATGTGATTATAGGCACGTGCCACAGTTCATAGGCAGCATGCTGGCACATGGGCAGCACCGTGGCTCAGTGGTTAGCACTGTTGATTTGCAGCGTTGCGGTCCAGGGTTCAAATCCCACCAAGAACAACATCTACAAGGCGTTTGTATGTTCTCCCCATGTTTGCCTGTGTTTTCTACGGATTCTTCAGTTTCCTTCCACACTCCAAAGAATAGGGATATATAGGGAATATAGATTGTGAGCCCCATTACAATAATAAAATGTAATGTTGGGAACTGAGATAAGTCAAAGATTGAAAAATAGATCATGGAAGAACTAGAGTCCTCCAGCAGCTTAGTTAATGCAATTAGTCCTCTTCTGTGATTATGTAGTGACAAGTGGGGTTCATGTTACAGGGCAGTGTCCTATAATGGGCAGGGCGTGAAGCCTATGAGATTTCAGGGTTGACGAGTCATATGTACGGATGTGATCTAAATCCGATATTAGTAGGAAGGTTCTATCATCGATTCCCATGCTGACATTTGTTAGCATGATTATCCTCAGACGATTTTCAAGTTTGTCACTTTACAGTAAACTAATTTATACCAACATTTTACTATTTTCCAGGGACTGTTCTTGAAATACTCAGTGAAGAAACTAAGCCAGCAGTCAAGAAACCCTTTAAGGTAATTCCGAAACAACAGAAAACTATCACTAAAGCTCCCATGAAGGCCACTACACCAAAAAACCCCATTGCAACTCAACCTTCACCGACTGAGGTCATAAAGAGGTCTACAGAGATGACTCTCAATGAGATAGAATCGACTCAAGAAGCAGAGATGTCCCCTGTGACTACTACCCAGCTACCATCTACCAAGGACAGACTAAAGAAGCTTTTAAAGCCTACCAATGTTCCAACATCATCAACTAAGGATAAGAAGCTAATTAAAAATAAACAAAAGCCTACACTTGCCCCACAAACAAAGAAGCCTTACAAGGATGTGATCAAGAAACCATCTCTAACCAGACAACCTAAAAGGCCATCTGAGAAGCCGTTGACTAAACCACCATGCGTTGAGCACATACCGCTCAATATGGACACAGTTAACCAGCCATCGGTGACCAAAAATAATTTATCACTTTCTGAGTCAGATTTAAAAAATCTTACACGCATTAATACCTCCAAGAAACTCAAGCCAACTAAAAGTATAAAGCATGAAGAAAAAGATAAGAAATCAAAACAATACGAACTGAAACCAAGTAAATCGAAAGTCGATAACAAAGAAAAAAGTGAAATCTTCATGAAGGTTAATAACCAAAAACAAAAGAAAACAAAAACAACAACTAAACCTGCTGTACTGTCTTTGGGAGAAAACAACTTGGCATTTTTCCCAAGGAAGAAAACAAATAAAAGAAACACAAATAATACAAAAACTGACAAGAGAGAAGAATCCCTGACCTGGTCAACAATGAAGCCAGTTGAGGGTTGGTTGACTACACCTTCACCCAGTGAGGAGGCAAAGCCCCCGGTAGCCATAATGAAACAATACTCAATAACAGATAATATCACACTGCCTTCTTTAAAAAAATCTTTTCCTGCCAAGACCTCAGAAAAAGTCAAGCCTATAAAAATTCTAAAAGCAAAAGATCTCAAAATCTCAAAACCAGTCAATCAAGGACAAAAATGCAAAAAAGGAGAAAATCAAAATCCCAAACAAGAAAAGAATTAACACAACACCTCAACCCACTGAGGCATCCTCAGCACAAATTAATTTTGAAACGTAAATCCTTCCTGGTTGAGCATACACTACCGATAGGTATGACCTCCTTAAACTTACAGTTTTCTGTAAGTGCCAGAGATGGAATTTGCTCCAATCCCAGCTGTATAACCCCTTAGATGCTATAGTAAATCACGGCTGAAGCATCTAAGCGGTTAGATAGAGATAGAGGATGTCATCCGGCACAGGTGCATTCGTGAGGAGCAGATGGACCTCCATGGCAGCCGGGGGACTAAAGAAGGCCCTCCGAGTCTGCCATCTTTGCTCTTCTATGAGGACCAGCCTCTGACAAGAAGAGAAATATCATTATAGGATCAAGTGGTCAAGTTCCATAGTAGGATTAAAGAAAGTTTTTTTGAACAAAAGGAAAAGTTCCATGTAAGAAAGTATGTTACTTCTCCCTTGTACAAAAAGCCTTAGTATTGGTGACAAAATATAAAACCAACCAAACTACATATAGTTAGTATCGGCACATTCTTATTCTTCTGTAATTAGACTGGGTTCTCAGGTCCCAGAGATAGGCTGTTATCTTTGCAGAATGTTGTTATTAAGTGTTCAAGTTCTCTGCAGTGCCTCCACAGGGGAAATGAAGCATTACATAGTTATCATTGACATCAAAGTGTTGACTGCATAATACACAACAGGACAGGTCCTCCAGAGAGACAAAAAGAGGAGGGTCCTTATCCTCCCCTCTATTAGAGGACATATTTCCGGTCCCTGAAGACTCAGAAACTGATCCTGATACAATTTAGAATTTCTAATAATTAATTGTGAAAATAAACTGTTACTATCCAAAAAATAAACATTTAAAGGCATCCTCGTCATATGCAAATGTAACTTTATAGTCTGTTTGGGCGTTTCTTCAGTGTGCAACACCGGATTCAGGAGAACAGCGGCTCTTACACCAGGTGAAAAGAATGATATATTCATGGCATGCGACAGGTCCCCTTTAAACGTACAGCCTGATCTTTTTGTACATAGACTTGTTTTCCCAACTATATTAGTATGAATGTAATGGCCTGTATATATTAGTAATATGTTTGTATAGATAGATCATTGCTCGCCTGCAATCATATTTTGGGTAATAAATGTCTAATTTATATAAATGAGTTTGGAATTTTCATTAATGTATCTGATCTACACTGAAAGGAAAAGAAGCCAGAGGCGTAACGAGAGGTTCAGCTTAGAGACGAGGCGGCGAAACATCTGAGTGGCTCCCTAACTGGTAACCCTCATTATAACTATGGTGGCACGCCTTGATTGTGGATATAAGGGGACATCAGCAGATGACTATGCATCACTTCAACTTTCCATGTCCTACATGCCCATATAGATGACTTAGGAGGGTTGATCCCACTCACTTTGAACGGAACCTGTCATTTCAAAAATGCTATTAACCTGCAGATGTGGAGTTAATCTGTAGTTTCTACACTTGTGTGGCCGCCGCACTGTAAGTCCGGCAACCTGGAGAAAATTAACTTTTTCCCCTGTGAAGTCTCCGGCTTTCAGTCATAGAGATGCAGCCGGCGCGGCTTCGGTCACCATTAAGTACATAGAGAACAGTGACTGTAACCACATCCGAGCACCGACTGACAGCCGGCTCAGCAGTGCAGCAATACAGAGCCAGCTGTCAGTCAATGCCGGGGGGGACTGGTTACAGCCGCTGTTACTAAAGCTGCTCCGGCCGTGCCTCTATGACAGAAAGCTGGAGGCTGCTGGTAGGACTGAAGATCACTTCCTCCAGGTAGCCGTCTGTAAAACACTATTAATCTGCAGAATCACCCCATGTCTGCAGATTAATAGCGTTTGGGTCCATGACAAGTTCCCTTTAACTGTATGTATGTATGTGAAGAGCAGTGATGCTGTACCCATCCCATGAAGAGGAGAAGCTATGGAACAATGAAGACGCAAGAGAGAATACATCACATAGAGTGAGTGGAGGTTGGGACACAGCCCTGATCTCCCAGGACAGCAGGACAGCTCCCTTGTATTAGAACAGTCAAACAGCATCTGGGAGAGTTTGGAGCTATGAATACACGCAGAGTTGGACTGGCCCACCAGAGATGCGGAGGATCCTCCGGTGGGCCCTGGCTTCTTCAGGAGGGTTCATAGTGCAAACCTTGAGTGGGGGAGAAAGGTGGGCCCTCAGAATCAAATCCTCTGGTGGGCCCAATGATCTTCAGTCTGATACTGAATACAAGCACACACTGACATTCACATACACTACATGTAGGCATGCCCACATAATGACTACGTACTGTATGTGCTCATAGGGTCACTACACAATATGCACATGTAAGAGGATAAGATTCATTGGATGCAGTGAAGAGCCGGAGGCAGAGGGGTTAACAGGATTTAGTAGAACAGGTTGTTATACATGGAATACTCCACGCAGGGAGATGAGATCAGTAACGGCAACAGCGATATTTGCACACAAACACAATACTTGAGAAAAAGGTGTACGAAAAAGGTAACTTATTGCTTGCAGTTCTTGTTGGGGAAAGGCTGGATTATCTCCCGCCGACATCACAGATTGTGGACAATGTCTCTGGCTCTGTTATGAGGAACGAAAAGCACCGTCTGCCGACAGTGCCGATATATCCGATTCCGCTTGGCTTGGGTGTGCTGGAACATAGATACAGTCCTTTATGTAGATTCCTTTGGAATGGCGCCGAACACGAACCGTGCACACACTCGCAGGCCGCGGCAGCGTGCGATCCTCTGAAGTAATCTTTAGGAACGGAGCAAGTCGGCTTGTCTGTCACTGTGGGTGGGAAGGAGCCGTCCAGCAAGAAAGGGTCCAAAGACAGCTCAGTAAGGACAGTCAGTTTGCAAGTCAGAACGCTGGGAGATGGATGACATGGAGTTAGCAGTCGGAGCTGTGGGGAGGGATTCAACCTTCCCCTTGCTCTCCTGTCGCCTTCCCGCTTAGTCTCCCTCGTTCCCGCGCTCAGTCTCTTTTATCTCCCCCACGTCCCCTGCTGTCCAGTGCAAAGGTCCTCCCCTCCCAGAAGAACCTTCCCCCGGCAACAGTGGTGACAGTCCCGATAGTTCCGGCCGCAAAGTGCACCGGAAACCACTGACTCTGTCTGGGCTCATCTTCTTAGACACACGGTGTAACATTCACTCCACACAGGCATGCACGTATGTCTCAGGACTATCTAGGCAATGTGGAACATCTCCTCCACAACGTTTATATTATAAGGAATAACATATATAATTTATCCGGAAGTGTTTGATGCAGTTGTTGATTCAAATACAGGAATGCATAAAAAAGTACAAGTGTAAAATACAAATAACTCTCTTTCTCAATCCTGTGCTTGTCTTCAAAAAAAAGAAAGAAAAAACACCAAAATCTGCCACAAAAACCTCTGATTTCTGCTAAGAAGAAGTTCTTCAATATAAGTGCTCATCACAAGTGACAGGATGGAATCTCAGAAAACTTCAATTTCAGTGTCCCCAATATAGAATTCTTATAGGACATCTACATACGCATATACGTAACTCTGCCCCACCGTAGCACACGTACATAATGTAACCTACTACTCACACGTAACCACACTGCCCGTACATAACCTGGGGCACGGGAGCGGTATTTATGTAGGGGCTTTGGTGTCTTTATTACTGGAGGGGGTCTGATCTGGGATCTGCATTTAGGGAGTCTGGGGGTTCTGTGTAGGGTCTGTATTTATTTAGGGGATTGGTGTTGATGTGTGGGTGGGGGTTCTGTACGTAGGGATGTAGTCTGAGGTCTGAATTTAAGGGGTCTGGTTTGGGGTCTTTATATATGAGGTCTGGCATGGGTTGTGTATTTACAGGTCTAGATTAAGGGGCACAAATCACTTTGCACAGCATTTTTCATCTTTCACCCTCCCAATAATTGCAGCTCTGCCGAACACCCATGTTTGTAATGAATGAGCTATAAGGAGCATTGGTCAAGTGACATCTGCATGGTGGCCGTTCAACCCTCACACTGCGTCACCCTTACTCTGCGCCACCCTTACTCTGCGTCACCCTCACTCTGCGTCACCTCACTCTGTGCCATCCTCACTATGCGCCACCGTCACCGTGTGCCACTCTCATGCTGCATCACCCTCACTTTGTGTCACCCTAACGCATCACCCTCACTGCGCAACCCGCTCTGCACCACTTTAACACTGCTCCACCCTCACACTGCGTCACCCCCTCTGCGCCACCTTCACTCTGCACCACCCTCAACGGTGCCACTCTCACGCTGCCTCCCCTTCACTCTGCGCCACCCTCACGCTGCGCCACCCTCACGCTGCATCACCTTTACTCTGCGTCACCCTAACGCTACGTCACCCTCACGCTACGTCACCATCATTCGGCACCGCCCTTACTCTGCGACGCCCTCACTCTCCGACGCCCTCACTCTGCGATGCCCTCACTCTGCGACACCTTCACGCTGCGTCCCCCTCACTCTGCACCACCCTAACGCTACGTCACCATCATTCTGCACCGCCCTTGCTCTGCGACGCCCTCACTCTCCGACGCCCTCACTCTCCGACGCCCTCACTCTACGAACCCCTCATTCTGCATCACCCTCAATCTGTGCCACCCTCACGCTGCGTTACCCTCACACTGTGCCACCTTATGTGTTTGAGTCCACTAGACTAGTAGTCCATGCATCCCTGTTCCTCATTTAGAATCATAGAATCATAGAATCGTAGAGTTGGAAGGGACCTCCTGGGCCATCTGGTCCAACCCCCTGCTCAAAGCAGGATTCGCTAAATCATCCCAGTCAGATGTCTGTCCAGCTTCTGTTTGAAGACTTCCATTGAAGGAGAACTCACCACTTCTTGTGGCAGCCTGTTCCAGCATCAAATAAAAGGTCTTAAAGGAATATTCCAGTTTTCGCACCTTATACAGTTTTGTTATAGTTTATTTTCCTCTAAGTCTACAAAATCTCTACTTGCTGTACTCCTTTGTTTAATTTCCAGCATGTCTGGTACTTGATCATTACAAAGCCTCTTCTCACTTGCAAAAGGCTAGAAAACTAATATTATATTATACTATCCCCTACTGGTTTTATAGAGGTTGGCAATAGAGTTCAGAGAATATATTCGGTTTCGGTCGCCAAATATGAATTTACCATATTGCTACCCTATTCGTGTCAAATTTATGTTTGATGATTGGTTCCAAAGGAGTAGCCAGGGTTTTGGTATAGTGGGGGAGGGGGGGGGGGGGGGGCAAAGCTTCCGAGTGGGCCCCTAACCAGATAACCTTGATTACAACTCGGTGACGCACCCCAATAGTGGATGTAGGAGATGACTGCACCGTTACTGAAAATAATCTCTATATAAAGACCAACATGGATATTACCGCCATATGGTCAGTGGTAAATACCAGTCCTACAAAACATATAAGAGATCACAGCACAGTTATAGATAATGACTTACCGCTGACGTTCTTTCTGATGGAGTTGTTCACTTTTTACGTCTTTTCCATCTGGCCAAGACCGACATGACGACTCCTCCAGCCAGGTCTCGGCTGCAGAGATTAGATCAAAGACACATTTCACTTCTCATATTTTCGGCCCCATCACCATCTATCCCCAACCTGCACAAACTTCTAATCCTACTGGTACCCCAATACTGCTGCCGTATGTGTCTCTATTTCTGCACCTGCTGTGTTGTTCTCTGTGCCCTCTAAATTCTAAAGCAACTCTCTAGAATATATTAATGTCTGATGCAAGTGCCCTAGAAAACAGGGCCTACATTTTGCCCCATGGAAAGTATTATTGCCCTGTGTGTGCCCTTTTGATAGTCACAGTAACCTGTCTTCCCCTTTAAGGCTATGTGCACACGTAGTTTTAGGTGCTGCGGATTTTTCCGCGCGGATTTGGAAAAATCCGCAGGTGAATTCTCAGGTCAAAAGACCTGCAGTTTACCTGTGGATTAGCCTGCGGTTTAGCCCTGCGGTTTCACACCTCTGTAGGTAGGTGAGCCGACTGGGGGGTGGTCCACTATTTGCCGCAAACAGACTCAAGACGGAGACAAAGTTGTGTCCAACAGGTCCTCTTTTATTGGCCATCCTCACGACGACCGCAGTAACATACAGCAGCAGCTTGACACTCTCCACATACAGGCCCGGGTACCTTCGCTTCCTCCTTACGTCTGTATGATGGTCCTCACGGCTCTTTCACTGCAGCTGCCCTAGGCCTACCACTACAGCGCTTCACCTGCCCGAGTCCGCCCGTCTTGTGGTACCGCCGGGTTCTCTCCATCTGCGGCTTCTCTTGTCAGGGCCACCCCCCTGACTGTCTCAGCTGTCAGTCCCCTTTGGAGCTTCTTCACTGTGCTTCTCCTCCTTGGGTCTTCTCTACTCCTGAGCTCCTCTCCCTCGACTAACCGCTTCTAGAACTCTCTGTCTTCCTTTTATCCCCCCTCCTTGGGAATTCCCCCTAGAGCTCTTGTAACCCCACCCCCATGACTGTGCGGTTTCGTAGCCATAAGCTGATAAGTCATAAGTCCTTTTCTCACAGCTCTCTACTGCCATCTTGTGGCCAAACTTCAGTATTACACCCATCTCCCCTATCTCTAGCTGTCTCCCTTCTTTCAATACAACAGTCCACCTAAAGCACACTATCCATTACCTTCCCACAGCAGACAGGTCCGTATGTCAGTCCACTTCCCCTACACTCCTCCTTCCTTTGTCCATTGTCGTCCTCGACAATCTCGTTTCCCTTCTTTGCCGTTCTAAAACTTTGCTACCTTCTTTTTGTCTAGCCATTTGATGAGCAAGCCCTGAACTCTTTTGCTCTACGTAGGGTGCCGAACAAAACCCGGGAGCCTCCATGTCCCGAGTAGCTTATGGCTACTGGCCGGCGCGTACGCCTTTAAGACAATTCCCACTGGTTGGGCCAGGTCCACCCGGACTCCTCTACGGATGCGTTCCTCCCACTTTTCTCACCGTCAGTATTTAGCGTAATGACCGAGGACATTTAACCTTCTAAGTCATAGTCTACTTCCCTCTGTCAGCTTGGGGTGTTTGTGGTACTGGGGACCTGAGTTAGGGACTGCTGTCTGTTTCCATCCTACCTATTTCTTCGTCCAATCAAACTGAATTAGTCATGGTCGGCGTTTCTCTCTTTACACTTAGTACCCTGGGCCTGTTGAACATTTTCATTTTTTTTGTATACATATGACATTTCAACCACTGTACATAGTTATAACTATGCCATGTTTAATCCTACCATTTTTATTATTATTATTATTATTATTTATTTATAAAGCACCATTGATTCCATGGTGCTGTACATGAGAAGGGGTAACATACAAATTACAGATAACACTTACAGTAAACAAACTAACAATCACAGACTGATATAGAGGGGAGAGAGGACCGGGCTTACATGCCTCAGGATGGTTGGGAAGGAGACAGTAGGTTGGGGGGTTGAAGCAGCTCCAGTGATGGTGAGGCGGTAGCTCCAGTAGTGGTGGGGAGGCAGCGGGGATCATTGCAGGCTGTAGGCTTTCCTGAAGAGATGTGTTTTCAGGTTCCGTCTGAAGGATCCAAGTGTGGTTGATAACCGGACGTGTTGGGGCAGGGAATTCCATAGGATGGGGGCTATTCGGGAGAAGTCTTGGAGGCGGTTGGGTGAGGAGCGAATAAGTGTGGAGGAGAGAAGGTCTTGGGAGGACCGGAGATTACGTGAGGGAAGGTATCGGGAGATTAGTTCAGAGATGTATAGAGGAGGCAGGTTGTAGATGGCCTTGTAGGTCAGTATTAGTAATTTGAATTGGATATGCTGAGGGAATGGGAGCCAGTGAAGAGATTTGCAGAGGGGAGAAGCAGAGGAGTAACAAGGAGAGAGATGAGTTAGTCGGGCGGCAGAGTTGAGGATGGACTGGATAGGTGCAAGGGTGTTAGCAGGGAGGCCACAGAAAAGGATGTTGCAATAGTCGAGGCGGGAGATGATGAGGGCATGCACAAGCATTTTAGTAGATTGAGGGTTGAGGAATGGACGGATTCTGGAAATATTTTTGAGCTGGAGGCGACAGGAGGTGGAGAGAGCTTGGATGTGCGGTTTGAAGGACAGGGCAGAGTCAAGGGTTACTCCGAGGCAGCGGACCTCTGGTACGGGGGAAAGCGTGATGTTGTCAATTGTTATAGAAAGGTCGGGTAAGGAAGATCTGTGAGATGGGGGAAAAATGATCAGTTCAGATTTGTCCACATTGATTTGAGGAAGCGAGAGGAGAAGGAGGATATGGCTGACACTCTGGGATTCTGGAGAGCAGAGAGGTGATGTCTGGACCAGAGAGGTAGATCTGAGTATCATCGGCATAAAGGTGGTACTGGAACCTGTGGGACCTTATGAGTTGCCCCAGGCCAAGTGTGTAGATTGAGAAGAGTAGAGGTCCTAGAACAGAGCCTTGGGGGACTCCAGCAGAGAGGGCGTGATGAGGAGGTAGTGTGGGAGTGGGAGACGCTGAATGTGCGGTTGGAAAGGTATGAGGAGATCCAGGATAGGGCGAGGTCTTTGATTCCAAAGGAGAAGAGGATCTGTAGTAGGAGGCAGTGGTCAACTGTGTCGAAAGCAGAGGACAGGTCTAGAAGCAGGAGTATGGAGTATTGTCTGTTAGCTTTGGCTGTATGTAGGTCGTTGGTAATTTTGGTCAGTGCTGTCTCAGTGGAATGATGGGGGTGGAAGCCAGATTGTAGATTGTCAAAGAGCAAGGTAGATGAGAGGTGGGAGGAAAGTTCAGCATGGACATGCTGCTTCAGAAGTTTAGAAGCGAATGGGAGCAGCGATATTGGGCGATAGCTGAACGTGGCTGTCCGGTCGAGGGTTGGCTTTTTAAGGATAGGCGTGATTGTGGCATGTTTGAAAGCAGAAGGGAAGGTACCAGAAGTTAGTGATAGGTTGAAGAGGTGGGTTAGGGATGGGATAAGAGTGGTGGTGATGTTGGGGAGGAGGTGGGATGGGATAGGGTCAAGTGCACAAGTGGGGAGGTGTGATTTGGAGAGAAGATGAGCAAGCTCCCCTTCAGTGATGTTAGATAAGGAGGTTATGGGGTTTGGGCATTGGTCTGGTATACAAAGGGGTTGTGGTGGTTGGGCAATAAAGACTTGCCGTGTTTGGTCTATCTTGTTTTTGAAGTGTGCGGCAAAGTCCTCGGCAGAGATTAGGGAAGTCGGAGGGGGCAGTGGTGGACGGAGGAGGGAGTTAAAAGTATTGAACAACTGTTTGGGGTTGTGGGATAAGGAAGATACAAGGGATGTAAAGAAGTCCTGTTTAGCAGAGGTGAGAGCTGATTTGAATGCAAGTGTTGCTTGTTTGAGTGCAGTGAAGTCGTCTTGCGAATGCATTTTCTTCCAGCGACGTTCTGCAATTCTGGATGCTTGCCGAAGCTTTTTAGTGGTGTTATTATGCCAGGGTTGTCTATTGATTCATTGCACTCTGTTATGCATGACAGGGGCGACTGTGTCGATGGCTGATGCAAGAGCGGCATTGTAGAAACTAGTGGCAGCGTCAGTGTCGTGGAGTGAAGCTATGGAGGACAGTGGTAGACTGGAGTCAGAGAGTGTGCGAGTGTCTAGATGTGCGAGTTTTCTGCGGGGGTGCGCATGCTGCTGGACATGGGTGACAGGTGAGAAGGACAGGGATGAGAAAGTGAGTAATTGGTGGTCAGATAGAGGGAAAGGGGAGGTGGTGAAGTTAAAAAGAGAGCAGAGGCGGGTGAAGACCAGGTTTAGTGTATGTCCGTCTGCGTGGGTGACTGAGGAGGACCACTGAGTAAGTCCAAAGGATGAAGTAAAGGACAGGAGTTTGGAGGCTGCCGACTGCTGGGTGTCAATGGGGATGTTGAAGTCACCCATGATGATGGTTACCATAGTTAACTCTCTTTTTTTTAGGTTTTCATTTTCTCCAAGTAAAGCATAATATTTTTCTTTTTAAACAAAACATAAACATTGGTGCTCCGCCTTCCTTTTAGGAGAGCACCCACCCACATGCATCCCCGCCACATCAGGAGTGGGCATTGTGAGGTAGCGCTGTCATTCAAGTAGGGGATACTCGCTCAGCAGCCACAAAATCAGATCCGGCACAGGTTTTCATAAAGCATAACACAGTCCATGCGGTTTATTCCTCCTTCATAAACCCATAGAAGCAACATAAACAGCATTACAGCATAGCGTCCATTATAGCTTCACTCTGGTTAAGCCTGTGGTCACACAGGTTACTCAATGTCCATACTCAGGCTCTTCAGCCTCATCATTATCTCACCCATGTCAGGGTTTCCTCATGGCTGTTTCCCCACACTGCAGACATCCACTCTCTTCTCTGGGACACTCAGACACTGGCAGCCATGACACACAGCCACTCCACAGGCTGTTGGCCAGGAGATGCTTCTCCTAGTGGGACCTTCCACACTGGACCAACCGGGACACAGCATTCACCACATGTGACCTACCCTGGCCACATTATATGGTTCATAGCCACGCCCACCGGGTCACATGACTATGACCTCATCACAGGTCCTTCACACACACATATACACTTTACAATAGCGTTATTAAACACACCCCCTGGGTGGGTTTGTAGGTAACTAGTCCCTGACACATTGAACCAGCACCTCAGCAGTATCACTGCTGATTAACACGCACACAAATCTCCATCTCAAGGCCACCCACCTTGAGATATATAACGGTCATTCAGTATCTTGCCATTCATCCACTCTCCTGGGACATCCATACAGCGCCCCCTAGTGGACACAGTGGTCACTACACCACAGCATATTTTACCCACTTTGGGGACATAGAACTGTCCCCAGGCTGTGCAACAGGGCACAGCAGTCCTGGCAGTCCATTTTTAAGGATACTCCGGGCCACCTCCTGGCGGCCGATGTTTCGCCAACAGCAGGGAACTCCACAGCCGTGAAGTCCCCGGGATGCTTGAACTGTTCTGGGCCCCGAGTGTCCCTGATGCACGAGACTCAGGAGTCCTCTTCTCTTTTATGGGGGCACATACCCCTCGGGGTAAGCAATGACTGCCACCGCATAGTAGCCACGGGGGCAGTACTCCTTATAGTAGGAGACCAGGTCTCCCGCCCGTGCTTGATAGAAGCCACATTGAGGTATACTTTGTGGCCGATTGCGAGGTCCCGAATAAATCCATAGCCCTTTTAGGTATTGGTATGCACGAGCCGCCCGTACGATCGAGGGGTAGGCATGGCTGCTTTCCCCTTCTCGTGCAGCAGCACCCATACCTTCCGCTCTTTGGCCTTCATCTGCTCAATGACCTCCGTAACCCAGGCGGAGGGTCCGGTGTAGGCCGCAGAGCTCAGCCCAGCGAGCGGAGACGGAGCGGCCGCGGAGTAGGCAGCAACCAGGGCCGAAGATGGAGCAGCGGCGGCCACGGCTGTCAGCAAGGAGGCAGCAGATGCGGGCGGCCCGGCCACCGCGGCGGACAGGAGCGGGATCGTGGCAGCAGCAGGCCGAGATGGGTAGGCCGCCGCCGGGATGTGGAGTGAGGCAGGAGTCGCCGCGGGTCTGTTCCACACCAGTGACGCGGGACGGAGCGCCACCGGGTGGGGCGGCTTGGGGTCGTGGACGTGAATGGTGGTCGGCCCCATCAGGGTCGTGAAGTCCTCCAGCGCCGAAGTCGCGGGAGGGCAGGAGGCTGAGCGGGGAGGCCGAGGTCCGATGGCAGGGCCCTGGGGCCTGGTTCGTGCACGAAGTGGGGGGATGGGAGCTGCCTGCAGTGCCGCTGGCTGGACCGGGGGAACGCTCACCTTCCCCGGCGCCACGGCTCCCGCAAGACCATCCCGCAGCTCCTCCAGCAGCCGATGATCTTCACCCCACCGTCCGGCAGGGCTAGCCTCCAGGCCCAGTAGTTCCGCGGGCAGACTCCGTGGCGGTTCTTCCAGCGGCTGTTTCAGCAGGGCCCGGCGTCGCTCCTCTTCCCTGATAGGCATCTGGGGTACCGACAATGGCTCCCAGGGGAAGTTCTCCCGACGGGACTCAATCTCCTGACGCCACTTCCATTCCAGGTGTCCGAGGCCACGGCAGCTGCAGTGTTGCATCTCGTCCGATGTCCAGAAGCTCAATGGCACCAAACAGCCGCACCCAGCCTCTCCACCTGGGCCACTCCCGTTCTTGGGTGGGGAATTGGTCGGCCTCTCCACCCATCTTCTAGGGTCCAGCATGAGGGGGCTGCCATCTCCAGATGTACGCCGCTCCCCCCAGGGACGGGCGCGACATAGTCCCAGATTGTCCAGCTGCAAATTCCTGTGCTTCTTTCCAGCGCTGGAATCCAACAGCCATTCTGTCCAGTCCTTTTCCGCTCTGGATCCGCCTGATGAAAACCGACAATCCTGGTCACAGTCCAACTTTGTAATCCACAGGGAAAATCTTCAACCCGTTCAGCTTGGGTCCTTTAGATCTTCTGTGCAGGCTTACCGCTGAAGATGGTGTATTGGGGGTGATGATCCTGCCGACTACACCAAATGTAGGTAGGTGAGCCGACTGGGGGGTGGTCCACTACTTGCCACAAACAGACTCGAGACGGAGACAGAGTTGTGTCCAACAGGTCCTCTTTTATTGGCCGTCCTCAAGATGACCGCAGCAACATACAGCAGCAGCTTGACACTCTCCACACACAGGCCCGGGTACCTTCGCTTCCTCTTTACTTCTGTATGACGGTCCTCGTGGCTCTTTCACTGCAGCTGCCCTAGGCCTACCACTACAGTGCTTCGCCTGCCCGAGTCCATCCGTCTTGTGGTACCCCCCGGGTTGTCTCCATCTTCTCTTGTCAGGGCCACCCCCCTGACTGTCTCAGCTGTCAGTCCCCTCTGGAGCTTCTTCACTGTGCTTCTCCTCCTTGGGTCTTCTCTTCTCCCGAGCTCCTCTCCCAGGACTGACCGCTTCGAGAACTCTCTGTCTTCCTTTTATCCCCCTCCTTGGGAATTCTCCCTAGAGCTCTTGTAACCCCACCCCCATGACTGTGCGGTTTCGTAGCCATAAGTTGATATTAAATCCTTTTCTCACAGCTCTCTACTGCGATCTTGTGGCCAAACTTCAGTATTACAACCATCTCCCCTATCTCCAGCTGTCTCCCTTCTTTCAATACAACAGTCCACCTAAAGCACACTATCCATTACCTTCCCACCGCAGACAGGTCCGTATGTCAGTCCACTTCCCCTACACTTTTACAATGGAGAAGGTGTGAAACCGCTGCGGATTCCGCACAAAGAATTGACATGCTGCAGATTTGAACCCGCAGCAAATCCGCGTGGAAAAATCCACGCAGCTAAATCTGCTGCGGACCCGCAAAGCCTGAAACGCTGCGATCCGCAGAAGAATCCGCAATGTATGCACATGGCCTAACAATAAGTGCCCACTTTACATTTAATAATGTCCCGAGTCCCACCCTGTACAGCTCCCCTATACACAGTATGATGCTCTCTTATACAAAACATGATGCCTCCTCACTGTAATGTACCCACACACAGAATACTGACTCTTTAGTAGTCCCCAAACTGCTTGATGGCCTTTTCACTGTAATCCCCACACTGTATGATGGCCCCCTAGATGGCCTCCATATAGTTTAATGCACCATAGTCCTCAATATAGTATAATCCACTCCCCATAGGCCTGTATAGTATAATGCACCCCATAGGCAGCTTGTACAGTATAAGGCACCCCCATAGGCAGCTTGTACAGTATAATGCACCCCCATAGGCAGCCTGTACAGTATAATGCACCCCATAGGCAGCCAGGACAGTATAATGCACTCCCATAGGCAGCTTGTACAGTATAATGCACCCCCATAGGCAGCCTGTACAGTATAATGGACCCCATAGGCAGCCAGGACAGTGTAATGCACCCCCATAGGCAGCTAGGACATTATAATGTACCGTGATAAAAAAAATAAATCCAATACTCACCTCTCTTCCTCCTTGTTATTCCCACGGTGCTCCGAACTTCTGCTCACCGGACGGCGGACGCAGAGTACTGACGTCATTGCGACCCCCTGTCAGCGTCGGTGACGTCAGACCCTGAGAGGGAGATGATGCAAGAGGGAGCGTAACTCTCCTCTCATCAATGCGGTCAGCTGTATCGGCATCTAGCTGATACAGTTGACCCTGCGATGACGAGCGGGGGGCCCACTGCTGGCACAGGGCCCCCCACTGCCTCCTCAGGGGCCCCATAGCGGCCGGGAAACAGAGCAGGGAGATCGATTCTCCCTGCTCTGCCACTGTATGTAACTGTATCGGCGTGCTGTGCTCACCCATACAGTTACACAGCGTAGCTTCGGGTGGGCCCCCTCAGAGCGCGGGGCCCGGGGCGATCGCACCCTCTGCACCCCCGGTAGCTACGCTACTAATCGGTTCTGAACATATATGATAATTTCTACACCCATTGACTCCAATGACGTTGGGATGTTCGACGAATATTGCAAAAACAATGTTCGCTGCCAATTGTAATTGGAACCAAATTTTTTAAAATTTGCTCAACACTAATTAGAAAGACTACAATAGTTTTCATATATAGGGGTGTGCTGGCATCATACCCAGTAGTGAAGTGTAGCTACCAGCACCTGGGAGGCAGGAAAATTTTAGTCTGCCTAAAAAGTAATGATGTGCCTGCGTTCCCCTTCCAAAAAGAATGCCACTTTTATGCCCAAAAAATGACATTCGTTCTCACCTTATCTGAGTGACTGAGTCCTCTTCCCTGCTGCACTCGGAGTGATGTTATTACGCCCCCTGTATCGGGACACTGACATCTTGCAGTCTGTAGAACAGCAGCAGCCTACAGGACAGAAAGTGGTGTATAAGTAATATTATTATAAGTGTATATTATTGTAAGTAATGGGGGGGGGCATCAGCGTAACATTAATGGAGGACTGGAGCCATCTTTTACACTCCAGTAATATAAAGTTTTATTAATGGCACAAACAGAAATCATTGGGGGGGGGGGGGTTCCATCACATAATGGGCAAAAAACACAGGTCCTTTAGGAGACTGCAACCTTCAAGTTTGCTGCCTCTTAGGACATGTGGACACCCGCTGCATTTTTGATGCAGAGGATGCTTAAGGAAGCGTTTTCTCACGAAGCATCATCTTTAGGATGCCTTTGGACATCTTCGAGGACACTCTGCAGTCGGCATTTATTTTTATTTTTGTTACTGTATATATAAACTAATGAGAGGAGAGGTGTAGCTAAAGGTTCAGCTCAGAAGGGGCGAAATTTCTGAGTGGGTCAACTACGTGGGCGCACAATGATCATGAGTATAGGGGAGCCTTAGCAAATGACCGAGCTGTTACTGGAAAGCAATCACTATACAAACACTGATATTACCGCCATGTAGTGACATACAGTGTATAGGGGCCAGGATGGGAGAGCATATGGTGCCCTGGATTGGAGAACATGTGAAGCCCAAGAAGGGAGAACACACACTATAAACAATATACAGAGCTGCTGTATGTAATGTCACTAGTGAACTCTGTATTTCTTGTACACTATACCCTATATACAGAACTGCTGTGTATAATATCACCGATGATCATAGTACACCCGTACACTGACACTGTATATAGAGCTCCTGGACATAATATCACTGGTGATCACTGTATTGCCCGTACACTGACACTATATACAGAGATCCTGTGCATAATGTCATTGGTGATCACTGTCTTACCTGTACACTATACACTATATACAGAGATCCTGTGCATAATGTCATTGGTGATCACTGTCTTACCTGTACACTATACACTATATACAGAGATCCTGTGCATAATGTCACTGGTGATCACTGTATTACCTGTACACTGACACTATATACAGAGATCCTCTGTATAATGTCACCGGTGATCACTGTATTACCTGTACACTATACACTATATACAGACCTCCTGTGTATAATGTCAATGGTGATCACTGTATCACCTGTACACTGACACTATATACAGTGCTCCTGTGTATAATGTCACTGGTGATCACTGTATTACATGTACACTGACACTGTATACAGAGCTCCTGTGTATAATGGCACTGGTGATCACTGTATTACCTGTACACTGACACTATATACAGAGCTCCTGTATATAATGTCACTGGTGATCACTGTATTACGTGTACACAGACACTATATACAGAGCTCTTGTATATAATGTCACTGGTGATCATTGTATTACCTGTACACTGACACTGTATACAGAGCTTCTGTATATAATGTCACCGGTGATCACTATATTACCTGTACAGTGACACTATATACAGAGCTCCTGTATATAATGTCACCCGTGATCACTGTATTACCTGTACACTGACACTGTATACAGTGCTCCTGTATATAACGTCACTGGTGATCATTGTATTACCTGTACACTGACACTATATACAGAGCTCCTGTATATAATGTCACTGGTGATCACTGTATTACCTGTACACTGACACTATATACAAAGCTCCTGTGTATAATGTCACCAGTGATCACTGTATTACCTGTACACTGACACTGTATACAGAGCTCCTGTATATAATGTCACTGGTGATCATTGTATTACCTGTACACAGACACAATATACAGAGCTCCTGTATATAATGTCACTGGTGATCACTGTATTAACTGTACACTGACACTGTATACAGAGCTCCTGTATATAATGTCACTGGTGATCACTGTATTACCTGTACACTATACACTATATACAGAGCTCCTGTGTATAATGTCACCGGTGATCACTGTATTACCTGTACACTGACACTGTATACAGAGCTCCTGTATATAATGTCCCTGGTGATCACTGTATTACCTGTACACTGACACTATATACAAAGCTCCTGTGTATAATGTCACTGGTGATCACTGTATTACCTGTACACTGACTCTATATACAGAGCTCCTGTGTATAATGTCACTGGTGATCACTGTATTACCTGTACACTGACGCTATACACAGAGCTCCTGTAACAACAACTATGTTCTCAATCAACCTAAAAGACTCATAAATATCAAAGCTTAATATTTTTGGAAGTTGGAATGATTTTTTTTAGATTTGGCTATCTTAGGAGGATATCTGTTTGTGCAGGTAACTATTACTGTGCAGATTTATTATGTAACTTATTAAAAAATAAATATATACCCATCACCAGGTAAACCAATATAACAACACAACATTTAGAAATAAATATTTCTGACATTCAAAAACAAAAAAAAAATCTGTGACCAATATAGCCACCTTTCTTTACGATGACACTCAAAAGCCTTCCATCCATTGATTCTGTCAGTTGCTTGATCTGTTTACGATCAACATTGCGTGCAGCAGCCACCACAGCCTTCCAGACACTGTTCTAAGAGGTGTACTGTTTTCCCTCCCTGTAGATCTCACATTTTATGAGGGACCACAGGTTCTCTATGGGGTTCAGACATGGGCGGACATACCGCCGGTTCAACCGGTGCGACTGCTGCGGGGCCCAGAGGCTCCAGGGTGCCCCTGCAGGGCGGCTAATGATAAGGGCAATCTGGCCGGTTTCTCCGGGCTTGAGGCTCCAGGGGACCCCTGGCCAGATTGCCCTCATGTGCGGCGGGCAGGGAGCGATCCCAGCAGCTCTGCTGTCTGCAAGAGAAAATAGCAGGAGCTGAGCTGCAAGGATCTTTTCTGCCCGGCGTCAGCGCTTCCTGTCTCTGACACAGAGAGCAGCGCTGCTGAATTACGTCAACATTCAGTGGTGCTGCCGGTGTGCCAGAGCGAGGAAGCAGCCGGAGGGCAGAGGCGGTGATGCTGTGGACTCGGACAGGTGAGGTGCTGTCACTGCTTTGTGTGTGTGTATGTATGTGTGTGTGTATGTAGTATGTGTGTGTATGTATGTATGTATGTCTGTGTGGATGTATGTGTGTATGTAGAATGTGTGTGGGTGTGTGTGTATGTATGTATGTGTGTGTATGTGTAGGTGGAGGAGAAGGCCATGATGGGGTGATGGGGAGAAGGCCATGATTGGGTGATGGAAGGCCATGATTGGGTGATGGGTAGAAGGCCATGATGGGGAGAAGGCCATGATGGGTAATGGGGAGAAGGCCATGATTGGGTGATGGGGAGAAGGCCATGATGGGGGTGATTGTTGTGAACACTTTTGACCTGACTTCTGAGAATGAGCTCCCTCTGGTGGTTGCTGCGGGTAATGGAGTTGGTCGGGTTGACAGAAGTCAATCACCTGAAGAGGATGATTGAAGGCCAGGTGTTATAGACTGGGAAGATTTAAGTCAGCAAGCTCCCCTCAGTTGTTGCTGGTGATTTGGTTTTCTCCCTGTGCATTTTGAATTCCGCTTGCCCCCTGCTTGATACTGCATTGTTCAGATAATTTATTTGTTTGCTGGAATCTTTTTGCATTTGATCCAGTTTTTGCCTCTCTCTGCTTTCTGCTTTGCTGTGTGGGTTCAGCATTGTTCCCTGCTGGGACCAGTGCTGGACCCCGTTCCATATGCCACAGCTTATGTCAGTCTGTTCAGTATTGCTAGTCCCCTGTTACATCAGTGTCTTTTGTTTTTCTTCCAGTTCACACCAGAATTCTAATCTAGTGGGGAAGAGGTCATGTGGCCTCAGTATTTTTGCATATCAGACGTGTTGTATTTTTCTTAGGGTTTTTTGCATGATTGCAGACAGTATCTTTCCTGTCCTGTTCTATCTAGACAATTTGGGCCCCATCATTTGCTTACTCTATTTTATGCCTGTGTTTGTGCCTCATCTTATCTCACCGGCAATATATGTCTGGGGGTTATCTATTCCTTTGGGGTTCTACTTCGGGGCAATCTCCCCTTTCTTGCTTTAGGCTTAGTTAACTCTTTTGCTGTGCCGAGGCGTCTAGGGCATTGTAGGCACGTCCTTAATTCTAGTTGTGTTGTTAGTTTTAGGGGTCTGCAATCCGCTTAGGTACCAACCTTTTTGGCTTTCTGGGTGCCTAGTTTATTCCCCAGCTATCCTCCTCAGTGACCTAATCATAACAGGTGATGGGGAGAAGGCAGTGATGGGGTGATGGAGAAGGCAATGATGGGAGTGATGGTGAGAAGGCAATGATGGGAGTGATGGGGAGAAGGCAGTGATAGGAGTGATGGGGAGAAGGCAATGATGGGAGTGATGGGGAGAAGGCAATGATGGGAGTGATGGGGAGAAGGCAATGATGGGGGTGATGGAGAGGGCAATAATGGGGTGGTGGGGAGAAGGCAAAGATGGAGGTGGTGGAAAGGGCAATGATGGGGTAGTGGGGGGAAAAGAAATGATGATGGGGTGGGGGAGAATGCAATGATGGTGGTGGTGGAAAGGGCAATAATGGGGGTGGTGGAGGAGGAACTGATGGAAGTGGGGGAATGGGCAATGATGGGAGTGGTAGGGGAGAAAGCAAAGATAGTGGTTGGAGAGAAGAAAATGATGGAGGTGGTGAAGAGGGTAATGATGGGGTGGGGGAGAGGACAATAATGGGATCTGAGGGAGGAGGACAATGAGGGGTGTGGGGGATTGGGATGGGAGGAAGGGGGACTTATAATGGCCTTAGTAATAGGGGGAGGTGGAGGAAGACATTATCGTTTATTATGTCTAACGCAGTCCCTTAGTATATAGTGTACGTAATTATTATGTATAACACAGTCCCTTAGCATATAGTGCACGTATTTATTATGTATAACACAGTCCCTTAGCATATAGTGTACTCACTAATTCTGTCTAACACCATACTTAGTTACATAGTTTCCTCTTTTATTACGTATAACACCATCCCTTATTACGTACCATCCACTCTACTTATATGTGGTGCAGTCCCTTATTATATAGCTTCCTCTGCTGTCTCTTACATAGTGTATTCTTGTTAATTTTGTTATTCACAGCACCTTCATTTACTACATAGTCCCCTCTCTTTTTAGATATAAAATGACTGCTGATCGAGGAGCCAGTGACCAGACTACCAGTCCATCAGCTCCTCCATTAGAAAGGATGCTTTCACATGCTCCATCAGCCATCATTGCATTATACAGCTAACAAGACAGGACGGTATGTAATAAAAAACAGAAGACAGGGCTCTATATAATCTAATATGTAAGGGACGGTGCTGTACATAACAAGAGAGGGCACTGTGTAAGGGACAGTAATATACATAATAAAGGAGACTATGTAATATATATACATGTACTGTATGTGTGTGGCTATATATATATGTAACTTTGATGCCACAAAAGGAAGGGGGGCCCAGACACATTTCTTGCACAGTGGCCCCAAGCTGTCAGTGTCCGCCCCTGGTTGCAATGATCATGTATGTGGAAAAAATATGGTATTTTTTTCACGCCCAGGCGTTATATACTTCTGTGAAGCACTTAGGGGTTCAAAGTGCTCAACACACATCTAGATAAGTTCCTTGGGGGGGTCTAGTTTCCAAAATGGGGTCACTTGTGGGGGATTTCCACAGTTTAGGCACATCAGGGGCTCTCCAAATGTGACATGACACCAGCAGACCATTCCATCAAAGTCTGTATTCCAAAACATCACTACTTCCCTTCCGAGCCCCGATGTGTGCCCATACAGTAGTTTTCTCCCACATATGGGGTATCAATGTACTCAGGTCAAATTGGACAACAACTTTTGGTGTCCAATTTCTCCTGTTACCCTTGGGAAAATAAAAAAAATTGGGGACTAAAAGATCATGTTTGTGGAAAAAATATGATTTTTTTTTATTTTCATGCCCGGGCGTAATAACTTCTGTGAAGCATTTGGGGGTTCAAAGTGCTCAACACATCTAGATAGGTTCCTTGGGGGGTCTAGTTTCCAAAATGGGGTCACTAGTGGGGAGTTTCCACTGTTCAGGCACATAAGGGGCTCTCCAAACACGACATGGCGCCCGATCTCAATTCCAGCCAATTTTGCGTCAAACGGTGACCCCTCCCTTTCGAGCTCTGCCATGCGCCCAAACAGTGGTTTATTCCCACATATGGGGTATCAGCCTACTGAGGATAAATTGCACAATAACTTTTGGGGTACTGTTTCCCTTGGGAAAATAACAATTGGGGGTGAAAAGATCATTTTTGTGGAAAAAATATGATTTATTAATTTTACGGCTGTACGTTATAAATGAAGCCCATGGGGGTTCAAAGTTCTCAACACACATCTAGAGAAGTTCCTTTGGGGGTCAAGTTTCCAAAATGGTGTCATTTGTGGGGGTTTCCACTGTTTAGGTACATCAGGGGCTCTCCAAACGTGACATGGTGTCCGATCTCAATTCCAGCCAATTTTGAGCTGAAAAAGTCAAACGGCGCTCCTTCCCTTTCGAGCTCTGACATGCGCCGAAGCAGTGGTTCCCCCCACATATCAGGTATCAGCGTACTCAGGACAAATTGTACAATAACTTTTGCAGTGGAATTTCTCCTGTTACCCTTGGTAAAATAAAAAAAATTGGACCTGAAGTAATTTTTTTGTGAAAAAAGTTAAATGTTCATTTTTTTTAAACATTCAAAAAATTCCTGTGAAGCACCTGAAGGGTTAATAAACTTCTTGAATGTGGTTTTGAGCATCTTGAGGGGTGCAGTTTTTAGAATGGTGTCACTTTTGGGTATGTTCTATGATATAGACCCCTCAAAGTGACTTCAAATGTGATGTGGTCCCTAAAAAAATGGTCTTGTAAAAATGAGAAATCGCTGGTCAACTTTTAACCCTTATAGACTTCCTAACAAAAAAAAATTGGTTCCAAAATTGTGCTGATGTAAAGTAAACATGTGGGAAATGTTACTTATTAAGTTTTTTCTGTGCCATATCTCTGTGATTTAAGGGCATAAAAATTCAAAGTTGGAAAATTGCTAAATTTTCAAAATTTTTGCCAAATTTCCATTTTTTCACAAATAAACGCAAGTTATATGAATGAAATTTTACCACTAACATGAAGTGCAATATGTCACGAGAAAAATAATGTCAGAATCACCGGGATCCATGGAAGCGTTTCAGAGTTATGACCTCATAAAGAGACAGTGGTCAGAATTGTAGAAATTGGCCCGGTCATGAATGTGCAAACCACCCTTAGGGGTAAAGGGGTTAATAGTTTTGCACACAGTGTACCAATACTACTACATGCAAGAAACAAATTATGCCGCTACACCATGAACGTATGACCAACAAATAGTGACCAGATCACATCATTATAGTGATTATTAATAGGAATCACTGTACTAACACTGCTGGTACCCCCATATAATGACCGAATAGTGGAAGGTATCAGTATAGATAGTATAGGTAGCTCAAGATACTCCCCAGCAATGTCTCCAATTGAAGTAATTAATGTTCTCTTTTCTTCATCCAGCGCAGACTGCTCTGACTTCTCCCTGTCAGGACTCGTCTCTTCAGAGTGTAACACACAGACATCTATGGATTATTGCTTCCTGGTCACCATTGCCACTTTTCCTCCAATTCTACAAAAATAGTACCTCCCTTTTATTATATGGTAACAGTATCCCCCAAAATAAAATACAATACAGCAATGATGCTCCTCTGTGTCCCCATTCAGTAGTAATTATTTCCTCTGTTTGCCCAAATACAGTAGAATTGCCCCAACATGGCACCCACACAGCTGTAATGTCCAACTATTATGTCTTCATACAGATGTGGAATTCCTCTTTATGACCCCAATATAGTAGTAATATTCCAAATTGTGGCCCTCATACATTAAAATTACCATCATATGTGGACCCCACTTAATAACAATGTCCTCCCATGTGGCCCCCATAAATTAATATTGTTCCTCTATGTGCCCCCAATATTAATCATTTCCTCCTATGTGACCCATATACAGTAATATTGTCCCTTTCCTGGCCCCCATATAGTAAAGATGTCCCCCTATTAATACATTAATATTGGCCCCTATGTGGCACTCATCTGGTAAAACTGTCCACCTATGTGTTCATCATGAGTTAATATTGCCACCTTATGTGGCCCAGTAATAGTAATGTCTCCCTGTGGCCAACACATGAATAATGTCTCTCTGTGTGGCCCCCATACATTCATAATATCCTCTAACGCGGCTTGGTCCTTATACATTAATATTATATTAATCATATATAGATGGAGGGAGCTGCTCCATGTTTAGTAGTTGCAGTTATCGGACCCATTGTGACATCACTCGTGTTCCGCTTCTTGTGATGTCACAGTGAGATTTTCATTGTGACATCACTGGTGTTCCGCTCCTTGTGATGTCACAGTGAGATCTCCATTGTGACATCACGGAATGTGTGGTTATACGGAGTGACGCTGCAGGAAGAGGCTTTGTCTGACAAGACTCCCTGTGTGTTACACATTCAGCGATAACTCCCTGTGTGTTACACATTCAGCGATAACTCCCTGTGTGTTACACATTCAGCGATAACTCCCTGTGTGTTACACATTCAGCGATAACTCCCTGTGTGTTACACATTCAGCGATAACTCCCTGTGTGTTACACATTCAGCGATATTTCTCCAAGCTAAAATGCTCTTTCGATTTCTTCTAATCGTGAGTTTGCTATTAGCGTCTGTGGAAGGCGCGCCTCTCATCAACCAGCGCCATGATTCCTTGCCCACGCATACGACCCCAGCAGGTAAGTACTTTTCCAAATATTCACATATTATGGGGTAACCCTCATTAGGCTGGGTGAAGGCTTACTTTTTGCGCCCTGAGTTGATATCTTTACTGATACCATTTTGGGGTAGATACTATGTTTCTTTTTTTATCGCCTTTTATTGCAATGTTGCGGCTGCCAAAAAATTTTATTCTGGCGATTTTGATTTTTTTTCTCATTAGGCTGTTTAATGATCAGATAAATTTAGTTTAGATTTTGATTGATCGAAGTTTTACAAATGCAGCGATAACAAATGAGTATTTTGAATTATTTTTTTTTAAGCGTTTAATTTTTAATGAACTTTATTCACTTTTTACTGTATTTTTTCTGTACTCAATAGTCCTCTTTAGGGACTTCACGCTGCAATTGTGTGGTTGATTGCGCTATACATAGCAGGGGATAAACTCAACGTTGAGTGGATAGGCTCAACGTGCGAACGGCATTAAAAACAAGGACACGACCTTTGACGTACATGTACGTCAAAGGTCATGAAGGATCTAATGCTAAATACACGGCCAGGAGACTGATAGAAGCATTTAGTCAATTAATATATAGATAAGATATAGAGGTGTAATACTGCGGGCTGGATACAATAACTTGTACATGTAACAGAAGGGAGGTATAGGAAATATATGTCACCTCTCATTTTGTCAGCAGAGATCTTTAATGTCTACTTTTATTTTCTAGGCAACACTGATCACCTGATCTTTGGTCCGTGCTCAAAAACATGCGGTAAGTACCTCACAATTAAGATATAACCTTCACATACAACATTTCACATCTGGCACCAGAATCTGCTGACTATCACTAATAGGACCCAGCGTAATACGATGGGTGTCAGACTCTGCTTCATTAGAGACACCGAATATTCGCACTAATATAGCTTTTATTGAGTGGCTGAGATTGTTAATAGGTCACATGATACATTTCATGGAGGAGTCTTCATGTGTTACTCCCTCCCATCCTGTATTCCCTATTCTAGGCTCTCGCACTAATTGTAAGAGTAAGGCTATGTGCACACGTGTGGAATTCCAGTGGAAATTTCTGCGGGAATTCCAGAATTCTATTCCGCGGGAAATATGCGAGAAAACCGCATTTTAAATTCCCGCGATTTTCCCGCCGAAAAACTAGCGATTTGCAAGCGTAATTAGCTTGCAGAGTCCTAGCGTTTTCCAAGAGATCTGTAGCATCGCTTGGAGAACTGATTGACAGGTTGGTCACACTCGTCATACATAGTGTTTGACGAGTGTGACCAACTTTTTACTATTGAGGCTGCCAATGCGGCATCAGTAGTAAAAGATAGAATGTTAAAAATAATAAAAAAAATAAAAAATCGTGTTTTTCTCACCTTTCGACGTCCCGCGCAGCGTTCCCGATCATCGCGATGCTCCCGGCAAGTCCTGTTCCCAGCGATGCCTTGCGACAATGACCTTTGATGACGTTGCTGTCTCGCGAGACCACTACAGTATCTCGAGACCACGACATCATCAAAGGTCATTGTCGCAAGGCATCCCTGGGAACGGGACTTGCCGGGAGCATCCCTGAGGCCTGGTGACACTGTGAGGGACATCGGAAGGTGAGAATATGACGATTTTTTAATTTTAATTCTATTTTTTACAGGGATATGGTACCCAGAGCCCAGAGGACAGTCTCCTCTCCCCCAGACCGTGGGTACCATCCGCAAATGTTCTCCTTACTTTTCGCATGGTGGGCAGAGCCACATGCGGAAAGTAAGCAGAACAATGCATTCCTATGTGTGCGGATTTTCCCGCGATTCCGCACAAAGAATGAACATGCTGCGTATTTTTCCGCGATGCAATTCCACCGCTGAAAAATCTGCAGCATTAGCACAGCATGTGCGGAATCCCATAGGATTGCATGGGATGCTTTTTTTTGGCGTTTTCACGGCAAAATCGCGCGTTTAAAATCGCTGCGAAAACGCAAAGAAAACGCTACGTGTGAACACAGCCTAAATGTAGATCTTCATGTAAGGAATAATGGAGTCACTTGTGTCTGTGATCGTCAGTCTTGTGATTCCATCACTACCACTGGAGAAATTATACAGTTTTATGACTACCGGGGACTAATTTGTCCACCATGTTGGGCTTTCCTATAATTGTGATCTGTGCAGTCCTAGGGTTACTCATAAGAAATGGTCTTAGGTCTGGATAAGTAAGTTAGGTGCCGTGAATAATGTATATTTTAGTAGCTGTAGACATCTGATGTTCTCCAACACTAGAAGACTACCGAGAATTACACTGATACATTGAGAAAAGTTCCTACAGAGTTTTCCTACAACTAATTGATGTCTCATTTTTTCAGGCCTTGGTACCAGGGTGGTCTATAGCACCAGAGGCTGCCCACAGGGACAGGACAAGTGTTTTCTCCGCACGGAACAGTGCGAAGGACCTGAAGATTGTGGATGTAAGTCACATAGTTATGTGGATAGGTTATCTGTTAGTATTAATCTGAAGTGAACCCTATATTCTGTAGCCAATGTTCCTTCCTAATAAATCCTGCAGTTAGAGAACACTCCTGGATCAATCCCTCTTCTCCAGTAATCTAGAGCAGATATCTAGTAATATTATCTATTTATGGAAAAGCCTCGAGATGTCTTTTAAACTTTTTTCCTCTAGACACACAGGCCCTTTTGATATATTTATGTGCCTGGATATAGAAAGACAGACACAGTGAGTGCGACCAGGCCCGGGTGGGTGACCAGGCCCGGGTGGGTGACCAGGCCCGGGTGGGTGACCAGGCCCGGGTGGGTGGGCCCTCCAGACACAAATATCCGCCGAGTGGCGCATGGGAGTGACGTCATGTGCTTCCCGTCACTTACGTGTTGCAGTCAACTGCTGGCTTCTGCTCCGGCTATGGAAGAAGATGTTGCAAGCAGTGGGAGTGGGGGAATGTGAATAGAATCGTTTCATTTTTTTTTTTTACTAATGTTAGAGAAGAACTGCAGAACAGGGACATTATTACTAGTAAAATATACCGGGATGGGAGACATATATTACTGGAAGGAGCCCAGGATGGAGGACATACAGTATATTACTGCAAGTGGACCAGGATGGGGGACATTATACCAGGAAGAGGCAAAGGATTGAGGACAATATACCAGGAAAGGGCCCAAGATGGAGGACATTATATCAGGAAAGGGCCCAGGATCGAGATGGAGGACATTATACCAGGAAACAAACATTATACCAGGAAGGGGCCAAGGATAAAGACTGTATATCAAGATAGTGGATATTATTACTGAATGAGGTCCAGGATGGGGAACATTTTTACAGGAATGGGTTAGGATGGGGGACATTATTACAGGAAGGGGCCAGGATCGGTGATATTATTACATGAAGGGTCAGAAATGGGGACTTTATTACAGGATGGGGACATTTTACATGAGAGGGCAAACAAGTATGTCCTCATAGGATCTGGAATGCTACAAAGCACCATATATCTGACAAATATGCAGATGGGGGCCCAGGTCAAAATTTTTTCCTGTAACACAGGGGTGGGGAACCTTTTTTCTGCCGAGGGCCATTTGGAGTTTTATAATAGCGTTCGGGGGCCGTATAAAATTATTAATAATAATAAGCGAGTATACTAGTTGCTATGGCTTTTCCGAGCATGCTCGAGTGATCTCCGGGTATTTTGGCGTGCTCGGAGATTTAGTTTGTCGACGCATTTGCATGATTTGCGGCTGCTAGACAGCCTGAATACACGTGGGGATTCCTTAACTAACAGGCATTGCTCACAAGTATTCAGGCTGTCCAGCAGCCATAAATCATGCAGCTGAGGCGACGAAAACTAAATCTCCGAGCACGCCAAAATACTCAGAGGTCATCCGAGCTGCTCAGGAAAGCCCGAGCAACGGGCCTGAGGTACCGTGATTACCCTGCACACTGCAGCCGTTTCCCCAGTGCAGCCGTCTCCCCAGTGCAGCCGTCTCCCCAGTGCAGCTGTATCCCCAGTGCAGCCGTCTCCCCAGTGCAGCCGTCTCCCCAGTGCACCCATCTCCCCAGTGCACCCATCTCCCCAGTGCACCCATCTCCTCAGTGCACCCATCTCCCTAGTGCAGCCATCTCCCCAGTGCAGCCATCTCCCTAGTGCACCCGTTTCCCCAGTGCAGCCATCTCCCCAGTGCACCCATCTCCTCGGTGCACCCATCTCCTCAGTGCACCCATCTCCTCAGTGCACCCATCTCCTCAGTGCACCCATTTCTTCAGTGCACCTGTTTCCTCAGTGCACCTGTTTCCTCAGTGCACCCGTTTCCCCAGTGCAGCCTTCTCCCTAGTGCAGCCATCTCCCCAGTGCAGCCATCTCCTCAGTGCACCCATCTCCCTAGTGTAGCCATCTCCTCAGTGCAGCCATCTACCCAGTGCACCCGTTTCCCCAGTGCACCCATCTCCCTAGTGCAGCCATCTCCCCAGTGCAGCCATCTCCTCAGTGCACCCATCTACCTAGTGCAGCCATCTCCCCAGTGCAGACATCTTCCCCAGTGCAGTCATCTCCTCAGTGCACCCATCTCCCCAGTGCACCCATCTACCTAGTGCAGCCATCTCCCCAGTGCAGCCTTCTCCCTAGTGCAGCCATCTCCCCAGTGCAGCCATCTCCTCAGTGCACCCATCTCCCTAGTGCAGTCATCTCCTCAGTGCAGCCATCTCCTCAGTGCACCCATCTACCTAGTGCAGCCATCTCCCCAGTGCAGACATCTTCCCCAGTGCAGTCATCTCCTCAGTGCACCCATCTCCCCAGTGCAGCCATCTACTCAGTGCACCTGTTTCCCCAGTGCACCCATCTCCTCAGTGCACCCATCTTCCTAGTCCAGCCATCTCCCTAGTGCACCTGGGTCGCCCTCCCAGGGCTGTGGTGTACTCGGTACCGGGCCGGTGTCAGCGGGATGTGTCACAGCAGCAGTGACCCGGTCCTTGGCCCTGAGTGCCCAAGTATTAGGGGAAGATTGAATGGTGGAATGTAGTTGTTTGAATGAATAGTTCGTGACGCCACCTGTGGTATTCGACAAGTGAGATGTTAAGCCGCGGCTGCATGCAGATCCTCTGGGACTGGTGGTGTGTTGCAGCCAAGATGGTGAAGCTCCCATCTCCCCAGGTGGAGCTGTAGTCCCAGGGCAGTGTAGATGTAGGGGTAGAGGAGAGGCACAGGTGGTGTAGAAGCGGGTACCCAGATGTAGTGGTATGGGGTGTGTTAGCGCAGGAATAAGTGGAGGACACCAGGCTTGTAGTTCCAAAGCTTTTCTCACAGTCTGTAGTACACACAGGTGCCTGCCTCCGTGCTGTGTCCTCCGGGACAGGGACCCAGTCAACCTCCAGGCAAGGTGGAATGCTCCCTTCCAACGCTCCGCCAACATGTGCCTTTCTGAACGTCTCCTCTTATAGCGCCTTTGGTGTGAAGTACTCCTAGTACTGAGTTACACTGGAGTTCCTCCTGACAGATGTTCCTATGAACTCTACTTGCACGGCAGACAGCTGTAGCCTGCTTCGGGGACTCCTCACTCCTGAGTCCCGGCTCACTATCCAAGTTGCTGTTGTGCCCTCAAGTCTTAGATGGGAGTAGTGCATTTACAGCCCACTACTCCACCGGTGTCTGCTGTAGGACCATTAGTATCCATACAACCTCGGGGACCGGGCCCCGGCCTTGCGCATAGAACTTCTAGGCAGGGTTCTCTCCTAACCCACGCCCTCTGTTCCCTTTCACTCCTTCGTTCCATACTAGTCTCTCCTTCTTATGGAAGATCAGGTTTCTGTTCAATGTCTTTCTCCTTTTTTCCTTTCCCGTGCTAGCAGACCCAGGTCACTGAGATCTGCTGCAGCACCTCCTTCCTCCATCCCTCTCCCAGGGATCTTCTCTCCTCACTCCTCTCCACTCACCGACTGACTGACTGACCTGAAATCCTAAACCTTCCCGCTCTTTCATGTATTCTAACTCCACCCGTCTCCCAGGACATTTCGTGTTCCAAGCAGGGAGCCACCAAAGGTGCTCTGCTACACTCCAAGCAGGGAGCCGCAATGTGGCTTTGCTGAACTACTCTGTTGTGTGGGATGCAGGTGTCGGAGCGTGGTCAGGAACCTCCAACCTACCTCAGGAGGAGGTGCAGTACCTCTGTGGCAACTGAATCCTCAGGTGCGCCACACACCCATCTTCTCAGTGCACCCATCTCCTCAGTGCACCGGTTTCCCCAGTGCAGCCATCGCCCTAGTGCACCCATCTCCTCAGTGCACCCATCTCCTCAGTGCACCCATCTCCCAAGTGCAGCCATCTCCCCCTGCGCTCATTTCTCCCCCCCAGGGCCCATTGCCACCCCTCGGCACTCATTCTCCACCTGGCCCATTTGCCCCACTGCCCTGGCTCACCTGTGGCTTGGACCGTCCGTTCCCTGCCACAGCTTCTTCCTGTTTGTGTGTGAGCGGAGCGCGCCGTCACCTGGTACCGCTCATTCAGGGTCATGAATATGGGCGCCACGCCTATGAGAGAGGAGTGGCGTCCATATTCATGATCTTAATGAGCGGTACCACATGACGGCGCTCACTCACACAGAAAGAACAGGACCATGGGAGCTGCAGCGCAGGCACAGCTGGAGGAGGTGAGTATGATGAGGGATGGGGGGGTGCAAATGGAAAATACTGAGCACAATACTGCCGCACTTGGAAAGTGGCTGCGTGCCGTACATTCTCCACCCCTGCTGTAACACATCAGCCTCTACCTAAGCCACTGGATAGATCTCTATATTGTCCATTATATCTATTATATATTAATATGACATCATCCCTGAGACATAATTTAGCAAAACTAAAGTCCCATATTTTTAATCCTCTTGTCGGGTCCTACCGTCCAATAGACTATATAATAGTCACAGTTTTCTCTGCTGCAGATTGAGCAGAGCTCAGTTTTTCAGCTGTGTATAAACCCGCCACAGCTTTGTGTTTCCATTGTATATTGCTGGAGGTCTGGCTGGACTAGGAGGCACAAGACCAGTTGTCCTGTAGTGATAATCGATTGCTGGTAAAACAGTGATTCTATTGAAAGAGTCCAGGAATTGACACATCGCTATAGTAAAGGTCTATGCTTCTACATTATGGTTCTCTCCGATAAGATGGCAAAAGCCTGGTGACAGATTCCCTTTATAGGACTGCTTCGATAATAATGGCAGTGAATTATAGACAAGTTATTGGATATATAGATAATATATATGTATTCTTTCTTCTTTTTCAGTTTTTTCAGAGGATGGTAATGTTCCTCCAAAGATCCCTTCGAATAAAGTCATCATATGTGTTGTAGCTTTCGCCATCATCATATTCCTCCTTGGAACATTCCTTGGTGTCATCTGTAACGCCATACGTAGGTAAGTATTGTAAAGGATGATTTATATTGTACATGGGAGTCTGCAAAAAATTCCATCTTTATTACAGATGAGAGGCTCTGACAAAATTCTGCCAAATCAGCAGATTTTATTTAGAGATTCAATTCACAGCAAAATTATTCTTCACATATTGATTGTTCCCTATTATGCTCTGGGGTCTCCCCAGTCCCAGATGGTAATAAATGGAAGATGTAAGGAGAAAATAGAGTTTATATACAACCAAGCCCCTCTCCGGAAGCCCCCACTGCTCTCTGCCCGAAACTCCGGCCCAGTGTTGACTCTTGGTTGGGACTTGCATGGGCAGAGACCTTTCGGGGCTGCTTGTAGCCAAAGTTTCAGCCCAAAGGGAACACTTGGCCAGAGGTGCGGCATGATGGTAGTGTGGAAAGCTGGCCATAGGGCATAAAGCAGCGGAAGTCGGTCGGAGAAGTGAGCTCATCTTTCTGCCAGCCCTCTACTCTTCCGCAAGCTGGCGGCTGCCGCTAGCTTCCACTTTGCTTTATTCGCGTGGAGTGAATTACAAAAAATCTGTGTTCTCCAACATTCTGAGTTTTGTATGAGCAGAATTCAATTCCACTCAAATAAATCCACTCCTGTCTGATCTTCATATTACCTTACAACCCAGTACAATCCACACATATTGAACTTTCATGTACATGAAAAATTGTTGATAAATACCAAAATTTTATTTATTGCCAATGTTTCTACAGAATGGAAGAGACAAAATGAATGAAGAAACATATGAGTCTATATTTCATTCTGCAGAATAAAGATCTGTTACTTTGTAATTCACAATATACCTTCTATTTTACTATTTTAAAGACATCTGAAAAAGGATAAATCCAGGAGAGATGCTGAATCTCAATGTTCTACTGATGGAGACAGAGAGACTCCTGCTGAACCTATTGGTGGTAAGTACAGCCTAACCAATCTGACACTAAAGCAGTTCTCCAGGATAAGAAAAACAGGGCTGCCATCTTCTTAAAAAAAAAAATCTGTGCCATCAAAATCTTCAGTTTGTTCATGGTATTGCAGCTCTATACCATTCCCTTCACTGGAGCTGATCTGCAATAACAGGCACAACCTGTAGACAGGGGTGGTCTTGTGCTTCAAACAAACCAAATTACATTTTTCTAACACTGGACAAGCCTATAAAACCTATGTGCAAATACCGTATTTTTCGGATTATAAGACGCTCCGGATTACAATACAAGACGCACCGCAAATTTTGAGGAGAAAAAAAGGAAAAAACTTTTCTTAATAAAATGGTGGTGCTTTTTAAAAACCATGTATCTTATTGCTTACTGGGGGTGGTGGCTGCGGTGAAGCGGGGTCCCAGAGTCGCTGGTGGAGGAGACAGGAGTGGGGTGATGCTGCAGGCCGCAGGCTGGAATGAGGTGGAGATTTCGTGCTGCGGGGAGCTTCATTCTGCCCCCATCGTGTCCAGCATTCTGCCCCCATCGTGTCCAGCATTCTGCCCCCATCGTGTCCAGCATTCTGCCCCCATCATGTCCAGCATTCTGCCCCCATCGTCAACAGCATTCTGCCCCCATCATCAACAGCATTCTGCCCCCATCGTGTCCAGCATTCTGCCTCCATCGTGTCCATTCTGCCATCTGCCCCGGGGCCCCCTGGATCGCCACTCTCAATAAATTAAAAAAAGAAACACAAGCTCTTCTTACCTGGCCACGGTCCAGCGGCGAAGCTCCGGGCGTCCCTCCATGCAGAAGCGCGCGCTCGCCGGCGACTGACAATGACATCAGACACCAGCGAGGTGCGCACTGCAGCGGACGTCAGCTGCCAGCCTCCGATTGGCTGGCGGCTGTTAACTACTGACGTGCGGGGGGCGGGCCCGCTTGTCAATAGCGATCATCTGCCGCAGCGCCAAGGGCCATTCACGCTCTTGCCACTAGATGGTGAACTCCTCACAGCACAGACAACAGAGGCGTCCCCCCCGTGTCGTAACACTCACACCCCCACAAGGCTCAGAGGCAAACTCTCCTCTCTACCCCCCCTCCTAAGAGGACTCCGACTCAGAGAACATCGTTTTAAAAATGGTCTCTTAAACTTTACGTGCCAGAGCCTTTTTTCGCCCTCATGACCAGACCAATTCTGACCAGTGTCCCTTTATTTGGTTATAGCTCTTGAACGCTACAAAGGATCACATTGATTCTGAGATAGTTTTTTCGCCACATATTGTACTTCATTATAGTGGTAAAATTTGTTCAATATAATTTGCGTTTATGTCTGAAAATATCGGAAATGTGACGAAAATTCAGAAAATTTTGCTATTTTTAAATTTTTTATTTTTAAGTCTTTAAACCAGAGTGCTGTCACACAAAATAGTTAATAAATACTATTTCCCACATGTCTATCTATCATCAACACAATTTTTGAAACAGAATTGTTTTTTTCTTAAGAAGTTAAAAGGGTTAAAAGTTGATCAGCGATTTCTCATTTTTCCAACTAAATTTGCAAAAACAATTTTTTTAGGGACCACATCACATTTGAAGTTACTTTGAGGAGCATTTAATACAGAAAATACCCAAAAGTGGCACCATTCTAAAAACTGCACCCCTCAAAGTGCTCAAAACCAAATTCAAAAACTTTAATCAACCCTTCCTTTAACAGGAAAAAATGAGGATGGACCAATGGTCAAAAAGACAGATGACCTTGAGAACACCAACATTTCTTCTCCCGGTCCAGATGATGTCGTCATCGATATTGAAACAGATAAGGATGTGGCCATCTCCTCTAACAGTAAGCCTGAGATGCTGCCACCAGCCAAGAGAGCGGCTACAGAAAACGTTACTGATCTACTTAGAGAAGTGACCCCGAAGATAGCGACTCCACAACTGGAGATGCCCAATATTGGGAACCTGCCTCCAGAGATCTTAACCATCCTTCAGAGCAAAGGGGAGAAAGGCTACCTAAATGACGACACCATCATCATGGCCCAGGACCTGCTGCAGAGACAGTTTAAGGGTTTTGCTGGCCTGCAGCCCCCCTGTGCTCTTATGGTACCAGGGTACAGTGTACTGCAGAATGCTGTACAAATCCACTATGATGAGGACAGGGTGCACTGGCTGACAACCTGCTATACAAATGGCCAAATCTTTGTAGCCGACAGCATGAGAGAAAAGAATCTGTCTCCATCCATCCGTCAGCAGATTATCAATATGTACAGTGAAGTGGTCGACAAACCCCTGAAACATTTGAGGTTTATCGATGTGGATCAGCAGAAGAACGACTATGACTGTGGCTTATATGCTATAGCGTTTGCCTATGAGCTTATGGCAGATGACGGTGAACCCACAGCTAAGTTCCAGCATGAGAAGATGAGGACTCATCTAATAACCTGCCTGCAGAACAACAGAATCTGCGGATTTCCCAAAAAGGTCAGGAAGTGACTCCATGTCTATAAACGGCATGTAGAGTCTATGACGGTCCAAGAGATCGCACCGACCTTCAACCGGACACGACCCGGGACCACAGACCGGTCTACACCAGTAAGTAACCATGGACTTTCCATAATACCCTCAATATAGTGAATATATACCGTATATACTCGAGTATAAGTCGATCCGAGTATAAGTCGACCCCCCTAATTTTGCCACAAAAAACTGGGAGAACTTATTGACTCGAGTATAAGTCTAGGGTGGGAATTGCCGAAGATACTGGTAAATTTAATGCTGCACAACATACAGTATGCCCCCAAAATGCTGCACAGTGAATGGTGGCCCAAATAACGCTGCACAACATATGCCCCCATAAATGCTGCACAGTGAATGGTGGCCCAAATACCGTAATGCTGCCCCCAAAGTGATAGGATTACTGGTAATCCTATCATGTTGCTGCTGCTGCCGCTGCCCCTGCTGGAATTTAAAAAAAGAAAACACTATATTCTCACCTACGTTGATGACAGCTGCTCCTGAGCGTCGCCGGCTCTTCAGTGACTCAGGCAGAGGGTGCGTGCTTTCCACGTCATCGCGCGCCCTGCACGTCACTGCCGGAGGACGGGAGAGAGCGGCGCGCAGAGATTTTGAACGCCGCCGCGGCCATATCATCACCCGCCGCTACCGCCAGGACGCTGCAGGGGACCACAGACGAACACCGGGGACCGCGGAGACGACTGGGACCGCGGATACGACGGGGACCAAGTAAGTTGGCACCGTGACCCGAATATAAGTCGAGGGGGGTCTTTTTCAGCCCCAAAAGGGGGCTGAAAAACTCGACTTATACTCGAGTATATACGGTAAATATGATGGGGGCATGCTGCCCTTATTGGAGGCATCTGATTTTCATTGTTTTTACTTTTTGTTTAAAGTCAGGAAGTGACTCCATGTCTATAAACGGCATGTAGAGTCTATGACGAAGAGATCAAACCGACCTTCAACTGCACACGACCCGGGATCACAGAGTATATATACGATATTTGATACAATGCCAATTTTGCATTAGTGTACCTACAATAAAAATTACAGACCTCTCCATTCTTTGTAGATGGGAAAACGTGCACAATTGGCAGTGTGTCAGATGCTTATTTTCCCCACTGTATGTAGCGCCATTAATTCCATAACTTTACTTACATTGTTATCACTGTCCCCATTGGGGCTTACAATCATAATTCCCCATCAGTATGTCTTTGGAGTGTGGGAAGAATCTGGAGGTAACCCACACAAACTCCTTGCAAATGTCTTTCGTGGGATTTTAACCCAATTTCAATATTCTACATTACAGGAAAACAGAGATATCCTCAAAAGCACCATGATCCTTATGCCTGATGCCGGTGATGAAGTAATCAACATGGGTCCAGATGAGGACGCAGTCACTGTGTGTACAGAGAAGTCTTTTATTAAGATTTTTAACAACTGTCAAAGCCCAAAAATTTTGCACACAAAAGCGGGACTAACTCCTAGCCGCGGTCTACGGACCAAACATTGGGCATGGGCAGGGCCTTGGGGGCAGATCCCAAGTGCGCTCAACCATGTGAAATAGCTTACACTCAGGAACATTGAGGGATAGCGCTATCGGATAGCTCTACCTGTTCATTTCCTTTAGGAATAGAGCTATGGGATAGCTGCTCTACCCGTGCACTTTCTTCATGGATAGCGCTATCGGATAGCTCTACCCGAACAGTATTAACGACAGAGCTTTTTCATACACAAGGTAGGAGTGGCAGGAGAGGTACACCAGGTATTTATGTTTGCTGTTAGTCTGTACATACGCCAGTCTGTTGCATGGTTACACCCCATTGCGAGGTCAGTCTGTTGCGTGGTTACACCCCATTGCGAGGTTCGTAATCCCAAGGGCGCGCAATCACTCGTGTTCACTAAATGCTAAAACTGACCTGCCGATATGACTCTACAGCTCATTACGAGTTCTCATACGCCATACATGCCTTAGGAACAGGGGAGGTGGAGGAAGACATTATCGCTTATTATGTCTAACACAGTCCCTTAGTATATAGTGTACCACTATGTCTAACACAGTCCCTTAGTATATAGGGTACTTACTAATTCTGTATAACACCATCCTTAGTTACATAGTTTCCTCTTTTATTATGTATAACACCGTCCCTTATTACGTACAATCCTCTCTAGTTATATATGGTGCCGCCCCTTATTATATAGCTTCCTCTGCTATTATGTAAGTCTCTTACATAGTGTATTCTTGATAATTTTGTTATTTACAGTACCCTCTTTTATTACATAGACCCCTCTCTTTTTAGATATAAAATGATTGCTGATCAAGGAGCCGGTGTCCAAACTACCAGTCCATCAGCTCCTCCATTAGAAAGGAAGCTTTCCCATGCTTCATCAGCCATCATTGCATTATACAGCTAACAAGACAGGACGGTATGTAATAAAAAACAGGGCTCTATATAATTCAATATGTAAGGGACGGTACTGTACATAACAAGAGAGGGCACTGTATAATAAGGGATGGCAATATACGTAATAAAGGAGACTATGTAATACATATACATGTGTGTGTGTGTGGCTCTCTCTCTCTATATATATACACATGTAGCTTTGACGCCATAAAAGGAGGGGGTCCCAGACACATTTCTTGCATAGGGGCCCTAAGCTGTCAATGTCCGCCCCTGGGTTCAGATCAGGTGAACAAAGGGGCCATGTCATTATTTTTTCTTCTTTTAGTCCTTTACTGGTCAGCCACACTGTGGAGTATTTGGATGCATGTGATGGAGTATTATCCTGCATGAAAATCATGTTTTTCTTGAACGATACAGACTTCTTCCTGTACCACTGCTTGGAGAAGGTGTCTTCTAGAAACTGGCAGTAGGTCTGGGAGTTGAGCTTTACTCCATCCTCAACCCGAAAAGGTCCCACAAGTTCATCTTTGATGATACCAACCCATACCAGTACGCCACCTTGCTGGCGTCTGAGTTGTAGTGGAGCTCTATGCCCTTTACTGATCCAGCCTCGGGCCCATCCATGTGGCCCATCAAGAGTCACTCTCATATCATCAGTCCATAAGGATGATGTGATCAAAATACTAATTTGCTTAATAATTCTGCACACAGTGTACAGAGCTCCTGTGTATAATGTCACCAGTAGTGTTGATCATTCCGATACTGCAAATATTGGGTATCGGCCGATATTCGCTGTATCGGAGTTCCGATACTGAGTTCCGATATTTTTACAATATCGAATACCGGAATCAGAAGTTCCCATAATGCAATGAGCCAGTTGTGTTAGCCATGTTAACTAATGGCATGGCTGTGATTGACTGCTGAAATGATGTCATCATCACGCGCGGCCTGTGCGGGCCTGCCGGGGGTCTGTGCGGGCTGCCGAGGGTCTGTGCGGTCCTGCCGGGGGTCTGTGCGGGCTGCTGGGGGTCTGTGCGGGCCTGCCGGGGGTCTGTGCGGGACTCCCGGGGGTCTGTGCGGGCCTGCCGGGGGTCTGTGCGGGCTGCCGAGGGTCTGTGCGGTCCTGCCGGGGGTCTGTGCGGGCTGCTGGGGGTCTGTGCGGGCTGCTGGGGGTCTGTGCGGGCCTCCCGGGGGTCTGTGCGGGCCTCCCGGGGGTCTGTGCGGGCTGCCGGGGGTTTGTACAGGCCTGCTTGGGGTCTGTGCGGGCTGCCGGGGGTCTGTGCGGGCCTGCCGGGGGGTTGTGTGTGTGTGCAGGCATCGTCCGATGGGACTACAAGTCCCATCGGGCGATGCCTGCTACAATGACAGTGATTGACACATTAGCCAATGATGGGACAGTAGTAGTCCCATCATCCGGCTAATGTGTTGAATGTAAAAAAAAAACAAAAACATACATACTACATATATACAACATTCATACAACATACATACATACTGCACATTTACAACATTCATACAACACACATACTGTACATGCACCATACATACTACATATATACTACATTCATACAACATACATACTACATACATACATACTACATATATACAACATTCATATAACATACATACATGCACCATACATACTACATACATACTACATTCATACAACATACATACTACATACATACTACATATATACAACATTCATACAACATACATACATGCACCATACATACTACATATATACCGGGTGAGTCATAAAGGACGGATGTATTTGAAGTGGCTATAACTCACCACCAGGTGGAGGTAGAGATGTGCGGGAGGCGGGGTTATGTTTGTGAGGTGAAAGCATTGTTTTTATTTTAGTTTCAGTTTAAGCTATGGTGCCGTGGACGATAGAACATCGTGTTTTTGCGTACGACAGTTTTGTCAAGAATAATGAGTGTATCACAGCCGTTCAGCGTGAGTTTCGGCGTCATTTCAATATTCACAGAAATCAAGCTGTTCCCGCTCGTAACACTATCCTACGTTGGGTTGAAGCACTCCGTACACGAGGTACACTAATGAACAAACGACCACCGGGGGCTCCACGAACGGCACGTACCCCTGCACAGCCCTAAGGTAACGGTGTGGTGCGCTATGGGCAAATATGGCGTGATCGGTCCGTACTTTTTCGAAGGCGATAATGGCAATACTGTTACCGTGAACTCACAACGTTATATCGCCATGATAAATAACTTCTTTGTTCCTGAGTTACGACGGCAACATATCCCCATCTCTAGTGTGTGGTTTCAACAAGATGGGGCAACGGCCCACACAGCCGGAGCAACAATGAACGTTCTTCGCCCTCTCTTCCCTGGTCGCATCATTTCCAGGTTTGGCGATATTAATTGGCCTCCTAGGTCCCCAGACCTGTCCATGTGCGATTATTACTTATGGGGTCACCTCAAATCACGTGTATACAAGCTTAAGCCTCGATCATTACAAGAACTGAAGGAAGCTATTCGAGTGGAAGTTGCCCAAATCGACAGAGTTGTGTTGGAACGTGTTGATGCCAACTTCCAAGAACGCCTTTGGAAATGCATCACTGATAATGGCCACCACATGGCAGATGTTGTTTTCCACACTTGAATTTGTCAAATGCTATTAGTATACGTAACCAAATCTGTGAATACATTTATATTTAATAAATATTTAACGATTTTATGATTAGTTTAAAAACGTCCGTCCTTTATGACTCACCCGGTACAACATTCATACAACATACATACTACATACATACATACTACATACATACTACATATATTCTATATTCATACAGCATACATACATACTACATTCATGCAGAATACATGCATACTACATACATACAACATATATACTACATTCATACAACATACATACATACTACATACACACTACATTCATACAACATACATACATACTACAAACTACATACATACTACATACATACTACATAATACATACATACTACATGCTTACAATCTGGCTTCCGGTCACACCACTCCACTGAAACTGCCCTTACTAAGGTCACCAATGACCTCTTAACTGCCAAGAGCAAGCGACACTACTCTGTCCTCCTCCTCCTGGACCTGTCGGCTGCCTTTGACACAGTGGACCATTCCCTATTATTACAGACCCTCTCATCCCTCGGCATCACAGACTTGGCCCTCTCCTGGATCTCATCATACCTAACAGACCGGACATTCAGCGTCTCCCACTCACACACCACCTCCTCACCTCGCCCCCTATCTGTCGGAGTCCCACAAGGTTCAGTCCTAGGGCCCCTGCTGTTCTCTATTTACACCTTTGGCCTGGGACAGCTCATAGAATCTCATGGCTTTCAGTATCATCTTTATGCTGATGACACACAGATCTACATCTCTGGACCAGATATCACCTCCCTACTAACCAGAATCCCTCAATGTCTGTCCACTATTTCATCCTTCTTCTCCACTAGATATCTGAAACTCAACATGGACAAAACAGAATTCATCATCTTTCCCCCATCTCACGTGACCCCCCCTACGAACCTATCAATTACAGTAAATGACTGCCCACTCTCCCCAGTCCCACAAGCTCGCTGCCTCGGAGTAATCCTTGATGCTGATCTCTCCTTCAAACCACATATCCAAACCCTTTCCACTTCCTGCCGACTTCAACTCAAAAATATTTCACGCATCCGTTCATTCCTCACCCAAGAATCTGCAAAAACCCTAGTCCATGCCCTCATCATCTCTCGCCTTGACTACTGCAACCTCATGCTCTGCGGCCTCCCCTCAAACACTCTCGCACCCCTCCAATCTATTCTAAACTCTGCTGCCCGACTAATCCACCTGTCCCCCCGCTATTCCCCAGCTTCTCCCCTCTGTCAATCCCTTCACTGGCTCCCAATTGCCCAGAGACTCCATTACAAAACCCTAACCATGACATACAAAGCCATCCACAACTTGTCTCCTCCATACATCTGTGACCTCGTCTCCCGGTACTTTCCTGCACGCAACCTCCGATCCTCACAAGATCTCCTTCTCTACTCCCCTCTTATCTCCTCTTCCCACAATCGCATACAAGATTTCTCTCGCGCATCACCCCTACTCTGGAACTCTCTACCACAACATATCAGACTCTCACCTACCATCGAAACCTTCAAAAAGAGCCTGAAGACCCACCTCTTCCGACAAGCCTATAACCTGCAGTAACCACCGATCGACCAAACCGCTGCACGACCAGCTCTACCCTCGCCTACTGTATTATCACCCATCCCTTGAAGATTGTGAGCCCTCGCGGGCAGGGTCCTCTCTCCTCCTGTACCAGTTATGACTTGTATTGTTTAAGATTATTGTACTTGTTTTTATGTATACCCCCCTCACATGTAAAGCGCCATGGAATAAATGGCGCTATAACAATAAATAATAATAATAATAATAATACTACATATATACTACATTCATACAACATACATACATACATACTACATTTATACAACATACATACATATATACTACAAACTACATTCATACAACATACATACATACATACTACATAATACATACATACTACATACAATACATTCTTACATTCATACAATACATACATATAGACATACAGTACATATAACATAGAGTACATACTCACCATCACTTGTCACTTTGATCCCCGAATCAATCTATCAGTATGGAATCTGGACTGGAAACAATGATGGCAAATAGTGATGAGCGAACGTGCTGGGATAAGGTGTTATCTGCGCATGCTCGAGTGCTAAACGAGTGACTTCGGCGTGCTCGAAAAATATGTTTGCGTCCCTGTGACGGCATGTCTTGCGGTTGTTTGAAAGCCGCTAAACACATGCAGGGATTTTCTAACAAACAGGTAATCCCTGCATGCGTTGTGGGTGTCGAACAGCCGCTGGTAATCGAACATCGTACTCGAGCACGTTGAAGTCACTCGGTTAGGACCCGAGCATGCTCAGATTACACCTTATCCGAGCACGTTCGCTCATCACTAGCGGCGAATTCTCCACGGTGAGAAGTTTTAGAAAGTTGCAGATGTTTTCATTAAGATTTATTTCCATAAAACGGAGTCCGGTTCCACGAGAGGCGCACTAAACCGAAGTCTACAAGGAATCTGTTAAGTCATAAATCAGAAAGCAGATCGTTGTTCCGATGCCTGGAGCTGACACTTTATAACATGTCGCCCCGCGCTCTCCCGCCAGCTCGTAGATAGATTTTCAAGACATTGGAAGGTATACTCAATATATTTCGTTATTACGAGCCCTTCCGTTATCTCCTGCAGCTGTCTGCGCGCACACGAGCCGGAGAGTTTTTGCAAATACAACGGCGTCACAAATGTAGATGGAACTTTGCCATATTTATTTACTTTCCCTAAGTTTTTTTATCACTGAGCTCATCGATATCCCCAAAACAATAGCGATACAATACTAAACAACCCTTCACAATAAGGCTGTATTCACACGTTGCGTTATTGCAGCATTTTTTTTTTCTGTTTTTTTTAAAATGCAAATTAAAAGTTGCTTTTTACAGTGTCAGCAAAAGCTATGAATATTTCAGGAATCTCATGCACATACTTCTTTTTTTTTCCCCTGACTTATTTGGAAAATGTCTGCGATTTTGTCATTTGTAACAAGTCCGTTATTTCAGATTTTTTTTTTCTCCATAGAACACAAGGAGGAAAAGCAAAAATGCTTAAAAAGCAACGATTCTTTTTTTTTGCATCGTTTTTGGTGAATGAAACTAACTTTATTAAACACGAGCTGTAGAAAAACGACACATAATCAGCAGCGAAAACGCGCCCAAAAAAGCAGCAAAACTTGAGAGCATAAAAAAAAAAGTTGCAAAAACGTAACATGTGTCACACACACTTTTCGAGACTCTCAAAAACTATAACTTTTTCAAGTATAAAGCTCTTCCAGAAACATTTTTTTGGAGGGAGTGTTTCTTTTCGTGAAGTGGTTTTTGCAGTCGTGCCTATTTTGGAGCATTTTCCATAAAGATCCGCTTTATCAAAGTAATATGAACTTTTTTTTTCCGACCAGGAGTTTTTCAAATCTTAATCAGAAAAAAAAAACCCGCTAAAAAAAATCCTCATATGAACAGTGAAATGTAATTACAATAGGAATTAATAGGAACAGTTTTTCCAATAATTTTTGAGGTATGTGCACACAACGTCTTATTCAGGTGGACTCCCCTGAAAAAGCGCAGCGAAACCACCGTAAAATCAACATAATGCACAGCAATGACAAAATGATATTTTTACACCTTTTAACCACTTAAGGGTCCAAAAATCATCTTGTGAAAAAAAGTAACATATACAAGTGATCTAACAATTGGAGATTCAAGACCCCTTAAGAGATCTAAAAAAAAAATAAAGTAGAAAAAAAATAAAAAAAATCTGTAAAAGTTTAAAATATCCCTCTTTTCCTCCTTCAAGAAAAAAAAGGGTCTCAGAAAATTTCAGCACAAAAAAAAATAAATTTTTACAATTCTGTGATTTTTTTAACCTCTAAAAGATATATAAAACACCTTATAAGTTTGATATCGCCGTCATCATTCTCACATGGAGAATCACGTTTCTAGGTCATTTTTACCACATACTGAAAACCATAAAAACAGAAGCCCAAAAATAATGACGGAATTTAGTTTTCTTTTCTCCATTTCTCCCCACTTGGATTTTTTTCCCCCTATTTTCCAGAACATTTGATTGTAAAGTGAATTATGTCATTCAAAATGACAACTTGTTCTACAAAAAAACCAAAAAAAACAAACAAACAAGCCCTTGCACTGCTGTGTCGACTGAAATAAAAAGCTATGGCTCTTGGAATAAGGGGAGAAAAAAATAAAAGCGCAACAATGTAAAATGGCAGGGTTCTTAAAGGCATACGTTTTTTCAAAGCCATTCTGACATGGATTTTCATAGTAAGTACACCTGCCTCATCAGATAAATAGATCTTTAATTAAGTATGCATTTTGTATTGTAAAATATTGGAAATGATCTACTTTTCAGAGGACCTGCCATCAGGTCAAAAGTGTCCATTTTTTAATCTTATTTTATTACCGTTGCTCCCCTAAGTATTTCGTTTTTTTTGTTTGTTTTTTTTTAATCAGCCATACAGTTCCATAAATATGGGCCTTTTTATTTGGTGCTAATTTTTATGGTCTTTACAATAAGGTGTGGCTCACAGTATCCTCAGGGGCGTGTCTTTAGGCTCCTCTGCATAAGTACCCCGCGAGCCCCGCCCCCTCGGAATGACCATATATAGTAGTACTAAATAAAAAGGCCTAAATTTCTGGAACCGTATGGCGGACATAAAGAAGAAAAATAAAAGAGTAAAACTCCGGGGGAGCAACGGGAATAAAATAAGGACAAAAACTGGTCATGTTTGACCTAGTGAGGTCATCTTTGAGGTGTTCAGCTGCGAAATCTCCTGTAATGTTACAAAAACTTATTTGATTTTGTCTCTTATATTTCTATGAAAATCGGAAAAAAAAGCCTCATCTCTGCAGAAGGCCTCCACTGATCAGAGGCCTCCACTGTTTCGAGGCCTCCTGCTTTATTTAATGTGTTCCTCCTGCTATAGTGATTTCCAGGCAGTTTCAGAGAATCTATAACAAGGCTTCAATTACGTTCTCTGGAAATTCAAATGGTTTCAAATCACTTGTCTTTGTTGAGAAATACATACAGATGTTTTCAGCCATGATTTGTCATTATGGCCGTCCGGCCTCGTACCGAGGGTAGGAACATTAGAGCCGGTTCTGATAGTTGTACCTGTGTTTTCAGTGTATAAAGTTTTAGTATCCTTTCCATTCATTTATTTTAGGAGAGCGCCCCCTGGAAAATGTACCAATAGTCCTGCGCCAGTGAGGATAAGAAGCAAAGTGGTTCCATTGGTCCCACGTGAAAGTAAGTAGATTCCATGGAAGAGAGTCGTAGTCATTCTTTTTTAAAGGACCCTACCAGAACTAAACATTGAACAAAAAATGAAATAGTTAATTTTTAAAAAAAAATATTCTAGTTTAATTTATTCAGTGAGCATCATGTGTAGAAACCCCGGCATGAGGTTATTAATGGGCGGTCATCTGTGGATTGTTCTGCCGCACTGAATGCGCTTGGACACGTAAATCATCAAGATCCTCTGCTGGCAGCTTCTGTACAATCACCGACCAATGATGTCTCAGATGTATTTGATGGGAGACAAGTCTGGAGACGCTGTAGTCCGATTAGGCCACACGGGCTGCTCACAGTAGTACAAGCATCATGCAGCCTGGCATTGTCGTGTTGAAAAACGGCTCCTGGGACACTTTGAAGAAACAGCAGCACCACCGGTTTCATGATTGATCCATTCTGTACCTGCAAGTGAAACTTCTCAGACCAAAGCTAAAGCATCAAACAGAGTCTGCAAAAACCATCAGAAAACTTTTGAACTACACTGTTCTACGAGCCAGGCGTCCAGATACAGAGTTTGCATTGACTGGGTTAGAAGATATCATAGTGTGAAGCAGGACAGAAATGGAGGTCGGTCATCTACAGCTGTGATTTCTGCTTTCATCTTGGATGCATTGATAACCGGAGAATGGTCTGGAGACCATGTGGGTGACGCCATGAAGAGGCCTTCATGAGGGAACGTCACACCGGTCTTACTCCAGTGATTATGGTATGGGATGGCATAATGTATGGTAGCCGGACCCCCTGTAGGACCCCTCATTCTATGTACACTAACAGCTCAGCGTTACATTGATTGGGTGGAAGAACAGAGGTGCTGCCATTTCTCAAAAGTATCTCAGGAGACCTTTTTTCTACATAACAACAACAGGTCGCATGTTACTCGTGCCACTGTGAGCAGCCTAAATGGCCTAAATATGCTACTATGGACTGCAGCGTCTCCAGACTTGTCTTCCATCGAGCACATTTCGGATGTCATTAGTCAGAGATTACACAGGAGCTGCCAGCAGTGGATCTTGATGATTTGCTCAAGTTCATTCAGCGGCAGAATTTTCCTCAGGTGACAATCAATAACCTCACTGATAGGAGTCGAGGCTTTAAGTGCCGGGATTTCGCCATGTGGCACTCATACTCCATACTGAAAATGTTATTTCTATTTTGTCAGCACTTGTATAATATTAACATGTCTATCCATCCTGTGATTTCCACAATTCTACCACTTTTCCTTCTCGGTGTTGCAATTTCAATTTTGAGAAGCATATATAGCAGCACAGTGGCTCAGTGGTTAGCACTGCGGCCTTTCAGCGCTGGGTCCTGTGTTCAAATCCCAGCAAAGAGAATGTCTTCAAGGAGTCTGTATGTTCCCCCTGTGTTTGTGCGGGTTTCCTCTGGGGTTTTTCCTCCTACATTCCAAAAACATACTGATAGGGAATTTAGAAGGTAGCAGTGCAGTCTGTTTCCTCCCCTGGCCTGGGTTTTCCAAGTGGCCTATGGCCACAGGTACTTTGTAAAAACCCCTGCAGCAGAGAGTTGGGTGTGTCAGTCATTTTGCAAAACTGTAGAGCAGAAGGCTCTGCCATAGCTTCAGACTGTGTGAAAGCAATACGGGGAGTTAAGCGGAGCCAAAAGGCCTGGCACCCCTCAGCATACACAGCAGTGCAGTTGCCCACGGTAATCGGTCCTAGTTATGGACTATCTTGTTTCCCGGCTGCGATCCGGAGTATCCTATTTACTTTCTGTTTTGTGAGTACGCTGACTATTAAAAGAGACTTTGTTTTGAACTTTCCTGGGTCACTGCCTGTCTGTCACACTGCACCAACCCCGCTGCACTACAATATATATATATATATATATATATATACATATATACATTCATACAGTCTCCTCAATTTCCCTCAATTTTGGACACCCTTTAACCAATCATATTATAGAATGACTGCAGCAGCGGTAGTGTTCTTCTTTGTTGAGGCAGTGACCAGTTTACTCATCTGATGATGTTAGGATCCCATACACAAATTATGTCGGGGAATATAAGGATCGGGCAGTTGGAATACAATCGCCGATCCTCTTGTTTGGCAGGAAGATAAGTCGCTCCCAGCGGCTGTATCATAGAGAACTAAGGAACATTTAGCCATGCTGGGGTGTATTTGGGAAATGAAAGAAATAGCTGTCAGCTGAACGATTCGACAGCTAGCTAAAGTGAATGGCCAGCTTTTGTCCGGCCAGGATTTCGTGTGAGCAGCAGTATCAGAAAATAGTGTTAGAACATGAAGTAGCCAATTGAGAATGATGACAGGAGAAGAGTAGTGTGTTGATGGTGTAAAAAGAAGTGACCAGTTCACTCATGTGATTATAGGCACGTGCCACAGTTCATAGGCAGCATGCTGGCACATGGGCAGCACCGTGGCTCAGTGGTTAGTAAGGTTGATTTGCAGCGCTGCGTTCCTGGGTTCAAATCCCACCAAGAACAACATCTACAAGGCGTTTGTATGTTCTCCCCATGTTTGCCTGTGTTTTCTACGGATTCTTCAGTTTCCTTCCACACTCCAAAGAATAGGGATATATAGGGAATGTTGATTGTGATCCCCATTACAATAATAAAATGTAATGTTGGGAACTGAGATAAGTCAAAGATTGAAAAATAGATCATGGAAGAACTAGAGTCCTCCAGCAGCTTAGTTAATGCAATTAGTCCTCTTCTGTGATTATGTAGTGACAAGTGGGGTTCATGTTACAGGGCAGTGTCCTATAATGGGCAGGGCGTGAAGCCTATGACATTTCAGGGTTGACGAGTCATATGCACGGATGTGATCTGAGGCTTTGTGCCCACGTAGCGATTTTTAAGCGTTTTCGGCACGAAAATGCTTAAAAATCGTGTACAGAACGCCCCTCATGCATTCCTATGGCATTCCGCACATGCTGTGCTAATGCTGCGCTTTTTTCCGCGGCGGAATCGCATCGCGGAAAAAATCGCAGCATGCTCATTCTTTTGTGCGGAATCGCAAAGAATTGCCGCGATTCCGCACCCATAGGAATGCATGAGAATCGCTGACTTCCCGCACATGGCTATGCCCACCATGAGGGAAGTTAAGCGTCTCATGTGCGGTTGGTACCCACGGTGTGGAGGAGAGGAGACTGTCCTCCAGGCCCTGGGTACTATACCCCTGTAAAAAAAGAATTATAAATAAAAAATCGGGGTATATTTACCTTCCGATGTCCCGCGCTGCATTCCCGGCCTAGCGTTCCCAGTAATGCCTTGCGGCAAGGTCCTGTGATGACGTAGTCTCGCGAGATCACTATAGTAACGCGAGACTACGTCATCACAGGCATCGCTGGGAACGCTGAGGCCCGGGATGGCAGCGCGGGACGCCGGAAGGAAAATATACCCCGATTTTTTTATTTTTTATAGCATTTAACATTCTATCTTTTACTATTGATGCCGCATAGGCGGCCTCAATAGTAAAAACCTGGTCACACTTGTCAAACACTATGTTTGACGAGTGTGACCAACCTGTCAATCACTTTCCAAGCGATGCTTGAAAGTGCTTGAATATTGCACGCGAAAATCGCGGCAAAATCACGATCATAATCGCGGTAAAATCGCGTGAAAAAAACGCGCAATTTCTGGGAAGGAGTCCGGTTTTTAGTGAGCGTTTTAAAACGCTACGTGGGCCCACAGCCTAAATCCGATATTAGTAGGAAGGTTCTGTCATCGATTCCCATGCTGAAATTTGTTAGCATGATTATCCTCAGATGATTTTCAAGTTTATCACTTTACAGTAAACTGATTTATACTGACATTTTACTATTTTCCAGGGACTGTTCTTGAAATACTCAGTGAAGAAACTAAGTCAGCAGTCAAGAAACCCTTTAAGGTAATTCCGAAACAACAGAAAACTATCACTAAAGCTCCCATGAAGGCCACTACACCAAAAAACCCCATTGCAACTCAACCTTCACCGACTGAGGTCATAAAGAGGTCTACAGAGATGACTCTCAATGAGATAGAATCGACTCAAGAAGCAGAGATGTCCCCTGTGACTACTACCCAGCTACCATCTACCAAGGACAGACTAAAGAAGCTTTTAAAGCCTACCAATGTTCCAACATCATCAACTAAGGATAAGAAGCTAATTAAAACTAAACAAAAGCCTACACTTGCCCCACAAACAAAGAAGCCTAACAAGGATGTGATCAAGAAACCATCTCTAACCAGACAACCTAAAAGGCCATCTGAGAAGCCGTTGACTAAACCACCATACGTTGAGCACATACCGCTCAATATGGACACAGTTAACCAGCCATCGGTGACCAAAAATAATTTATCACTTTCTGAGTCAGATTTAAAAAATCTTACACGCACTAATACCTCCAAGAAACTCAAGCCAACTAAAAGTATAAAGCATGAAGAAAAAGATAAGAAATCAAAACAATACGAACTGAAACCAAGTAAATCGAAAGTCGATAACAAAGAAAAAATTGAAATCTTCATGAAGGTTAATAACCAAAAACAAAAGAAAACAAAAACAACAACTAAACCTGCTGTACTGTCTTCGGGAGAAAACAACTTGGCATTTTTCCCGAGAAAGAAAACAAATAAAAGAAACACAAATAATACAAAAACTGACAAGAGAGAAGAATCCCTGACTTGGTCAACAATGAAGCCAGTTGAGGGTTGGTTGACTACACCTTCACCCAGTGAGGAGGAAAAGCCCCCGGTAGCCATAGTGAAACAATACTCAATAACAGATAATATCACACTGCCTTCTTTAAAAAAATCTTTTCCTGCCAAGACCTCAGAGAAAGTCAAGCCTATAAAAATTCTAAAAGGAAAAGATCTCAAAATCTCAAAACCAGCTACATCTCAAAAAAAGAAACCTCAAATTGTCGCAATCAAGGCCAAAAATGGAAAAAAGGAGAAAATCAAAATCCCAAACAAGAAAAGAATTAACACAACACCTCAACCCACTGAGGCATCCTCAGCACAAATTAATTTTGAAACGTAATTCCTTCCTGGTTGAGCATACACTACCGATAGGTATGACCTCCTTAAACTTACAGTTTTCTGTAAGTGCCAGACATGGAATTTGCTCCAATCCCAGCTGTATAACCCCTTAGATGCTATAGTAAATCACGGCTAAAGCATCTAAGCGGTTAGATAGAGTTAGAGGATGTCATCCGGCACAGGTGCATTTGTAAGGAGCAGATGGATATCCATGGCAGCCGGGGGACTAAAGAAGGCCCTCCGAGTCTGCCATCTTTGCTCTTCTATGAGGACCAGCCTCTGACAAGAAGAGAAATATTATTATAGATGTGATCAAGTGGTCAAGTTCCATAGTAGGATTAAAGAAAGTTTTTTTGAACAAAAGGAAAAGTTCCATGTAAGAAAGTACGTTACTTCTCCCTTGTACAAAAAGCCTTAGTATTGGTGACAAAATATAAAACCAACCAAACTACATATAGTTAGTATCGGCACATTCTTATTCTTCTGTAATTAGACTGGGTTCTCAGGTCCCAGAGATAGGCTGTTATCTTTGCAGAATGTTGTTATTAAGTGTTCAAGTTCTCTGCAGCGCCTCCACAGGGGAAATGAAGCATTACATAGTTATCATTGACATCAAAGTGTTGACTGCATAATACACAACAGGACAGGTCCTCCAGAGAGACAAAAAGAGGAGGGTCCTTATCCCCCCCTCTATTAGAGGACATATTTCCGGTCCCTGAAGACTCAGAAACTGATCCTGATACAATTTAGAATTTCTAATAATTAATTGTGAAAATAAACTGTTACTATCCAAAAAATAAACATTTAAAGGCATCCTCGTCATATGCAAATGTAACTTTATAGTCTGTTTGGGCGTTTCTTCAGTGTGCAACACCGGATTCAGGAGAACAGCGGCTCTTACACCAGGTGAAGAGAATGATATATTCATGGCATGCGACAGGTCCCCTTTAAACGTACAGCCTGATCTTTTTGTACATAGACTTGTTTTCCCAACTATATTAGTATGAATGTAATGGCCTGTATATATTAGTAATATGTTTGTATAGATAGATCATTGCTCGTCTGCAATCATATTTTGGGTAATAAATGTCTAATTTATATAAATGAGTTTGGAATTTTCATTAATGTATCTGATCTACACTGAAAGGAAAAGAAGCCAGAGGCGTAACGAGAGGTTCAGCTTAGAGAAGAGGCGGCGAAACATCTGAGTGGCTCCCTAACTGGTAACCCTCATTATAACTATGGTGGCACGCCTTGATTGTGGATATAAGGGGACATCAGCAGATGACTATGCATCACTTCAACTTTCCATGTCCTACATGCCCATATAGATGACTTAGGAGGGTTGATCCTACTCACTTTGAACGGAACCTGTCATTTCAAAAATGCTATTAACCTGCAGATGTGGAGTTAATCTGTAGTTTCTACACTTGTGTGGCCGCCGCACTGTAAGTCCGGCAACCTGGAGAAAATTAACTTTTTCCCCTGTGAAGTCTCCGGCTTTCAGTCATAGAGATGCAGCCGGCGCGGCTTCGGTCACCGTTGAGTACATAGAGAACAGTGACTGTAACCACATCCGAGCACCGACTGACAGCCGGCTCAGCAGTGCAGCAATACAGAGCCAGCTGTCAGTCAATGCCGGGGGGGACTGGTTACAGCCGTCGTTACTAAAGCTGCTTCGACCGTGCCTCTATGACAGAAAGCTGGAGGCTGCTGGTAGGACTGAAGATCACTTCCTCCAGGTAGCCGTCTGTAAAACACTATTAATCTGCAGAATCACCCCATGTCTGCAGATTAATAGCGTTTGGGTCCATGACAAGTTCCCTTTAACTGTATGTATGTATGTGAAGAGCAGTGATGCTGTACCCATCCCATGAAGAGGAGAAGCTATGGAACAATGAAGACGCAAGAGAGAATACATCACATAGAGTGAGTGGAGGTTGGGACACAGCCCTGATCTCCCAGGACAGCAGGACAGCTCCCTTGTATTAGAACAGTCAAACAGCATCTGGGAGAGTTTGGAGCTATGAATACAAGCAGAGTTGGACTGGCCCACCAGAGATGCGGAGGATCCTCCGGTGGGCCCTGGCTTCTTCAGGAGGGTTCATAGTGCAAACCTTGAGTGGAGGAGAAAGGAGGGCCCTCAGAATCAAATCCTCTGGTGGGCCCAATGATCTTCAGTCTGATACTGAATACAAGCACACACTGACATTCACATACACTACATGTAGGCATGCCCACATAATGACTACGTACTGTATGTGCTCATAGGGTCACTACACAATATGCACATGTAAGAGGATAAGATTCATTGGATGCAGTGAAGAGCCGGAGGCAGAGGGGTTAACAGGATTTAGTAGAACAGGTTGTTATACATGGAATACTCCACGCAGGGAGATGAGATCAGTAACGGCAACAGCGATATTTGCACACAAACACAATACTTGAGAAAAAGGTGTACGAAAAAGGTAACTTATTGCTTGCAGTTCTTGTTGGGGAAAGGCTGGATTATCTCCCGCCGACATCACAGATTGTGGACAATGTCTCTGGCTCTGTTATGAGGAACGAAAAGCACCGTCTCCCGACAGTGCCGATATATCCGATTCCGCTTGGCTTGGGTGTGCTGGAACATAGATACAGTCCTTTATGTAGATTCCTTTGGAATGGCGCCGAACACGAACCGTGCACACACTCGCAGGCCGCGGCAGCGTGCGATCCTCTGAAGTAATCTTTAGGAACGGAGCAAGTCGGCTTGTCTGTCACTGTGGGTGGGAAGGAGCCGTCCAGCAAGGAAGGGTCCAAAGACAGCTCAGTAAGGACAGTCAGTTTGCAAGTCAGAACGCTGGGAGATGGATGACATGGAGTTAGCAGTCGGAGCTGTGGGGAGGGAGTCAACCTTCCCCTTGCTCTCCTGTCGCCTTCCCGCTTAGTCTCCCTCGTTCCCGCGCTCAGTCTCTTTTATCTCCCCCACGTCCCCTGCTGTCCAGTGCAAAGGTCCTCCCCTCCCAGAAGAACCTTCCCCCGGCAACAGTGGTGACAGTCCCGATAGTTCCGGCCGCAAAGTGCACCGGAAACCACTGACTCTGTCTCGGCTCATCTTCTTAGACACACGGTGTAACATTCACTCCACACAGGCATGCACGTATGTCTCAGGACTATCTAGGCAATGTGGAACATCTCCTCCACAACGTTTATATTATAAGGAATAACATATATAATTTATCCGGAAGTGTTTGATGCAGTTGTTGATTCAAATACAGGAATGCATAAAAAAGTACAAGTGTAAAATACAAATAACTCTCTTTCTCAATCCTGTGCTTGTCTTCAAAAAAAAGAAAGAAAAAACACCAAAATCTGCCACAAAAACCTCTGATTTCTGCTAAGAAGAAGTTCTTCAATATAAGTGCTCATCACAAGTGACAGGATGGAATCTCAGAAAACTTCAATTTCAGTGTCCCCAATATAGAATTCTTATAGGACATCTACATACGCATATACGTAACTCTGCCCCACCGTAGCACACGTACATAATGTAACCTACTACTCACACGTAACCACACTGCCCGTACATAACCTGGGGCACGGGAGCGGTATTTATGTAGGGGCTTTGGTGTCTTTATTACTGGAGGGGGTCTGATCTGGGATCTGCATTTAGGGAGTCTGGGGGTTCTGTGTAGGGTCTGTATTTATTTAGGGGATTGGTGTTGATGTGTGGGTGGGGGTTCTGTACGTAGGGATGTAGTCTGAGGTCTGAATTTAAGGGGTCTGGTTTGGGGTCTTTATATATGAGGTCTGGCATGGGTTGTGTATTTACAGGTCTAGATTAAGGGGCACAAATCACTTTGCACAGCATTTTTCATCTTTCACCCTCCCAATAATTGCAGCTCTGCTGAACACCCATGTTTGTAATGAATGAGCTATAAGGAGCATTGGTCAAGTGACATCTGCATGGTGGCCGTTCAACCCTCACACTGCGTCACCCTTACTCTGCGCCACCCTTACTCTGCGTCACCCTCACTCTGCGTCACCTCACTCTGTGCCATCCTCACTATGCGCCACCGTCACCGTGTGCCACTCTCATGCTGCATCACCCTCACTTTGTGTCACCCTAACGCATCACCCTCACTGCGCAACCCGCTCTGCACCACTTTAACACTGCTCCACCCTCACACTGCGTCACCCCCTCTGCGCCACCTTCACTCTGCACCACCCTCAACGGCGCCACTCTCACGCTGCCTCCCCTTCACTCTGCGCCACCCTCACGCTGCGCCACCCTCACGCTGCATCACCTTTACTCTGCGTCACCCTAACGCTACGTCACCCTCCGCTACGTCACCATCATTCGGCACCGCCCTTACTCTGCGACGCCCTCACTCTCCGACGCCCTCACTCTGCGATGCCCTCACTCTGCGACACCTTCACGCTGCGTCCCCCTCACTCTGCACCACCCTAACGCTACATCACCATCATTCTGCACCGCCCTTGCTCTGCGACGCCCTCACTCTCTGACGCCCTCACTCTCCGACGCCCTCACTCTACGAACCCCTCATTCTGCATCACCCTCAATCTGTGCCACCCTCACGCTGCGTTACCCTCACACTGTGCCACCTTATGTGTTTGAGTCCACTAGACTAGTAGTCCATGCATCCCTGTTCCTCATTTAGAATCATAGAATCATAGAATCGTAGAGTTGGAAGGGACCTCCTGGGCCATCTGGTCCAACCCCCTGCTCAAAGCAGGATTCGCTAAATCATCCCAGTCAGATGTCTGTCCAGCTTCTGTTTGAAGACTTCCATTGAAGGAGAACTCACCACTTCTTGTGGCAGCCTGTTCCAGCATCAAATAAAAGGTCTTAAAGGAATATTCCAGTTTTCGCACCTTATACAGTTTTGTTATAGTTTATTTTCTTCTAAGTCTACAAAATCTCTACTTGATGTACTCCTTTGTTTAATTTCCAGCATGTCTGGTACTTGATCATTACAAAGCCTCTTCTCACTTGCAAAAGGCTAGAAAACTAATATTATATTATACTGTCCCCTACTGGTTTTATAGAGGTTGGCAATAGAGTTCAGAGAATATATTCGGCTTCGGTCGCCAAATATGAATTTACCATATTGCTACCCTATTCGTGTCAAATTTATGTTTGATGATTGGTTCCAAAGGAGTAGCCAGGGTTTTGGTATAGTGGGGGGGGAGGCAAAGCTTCCGAGTGGGCCCCTAACCAGATAACCTTGATTACAACTCGGTGACGCACCCCAATAGTGGATGTAGGAGATGACTGCACCGTTACTGAAAATAATCTCTATATAAAGACCAACATGGATATTACCGCCATATGGTCAGTGGTAAATACCAGTCCTACAAAACATATAAGAGATCACAGCACAGTTATAGATAATGACTTACCGCTGACGTTCTTTCTGATGGAGTTGTTCAGTTTTTATGTCTTTTCCATCTGGCCCAGACCGACATGACGACTCCTCCAGCCAGGTCTCGGCTGCAGAGATTACATCAAAGACACATTTCACTTCTCATATTTTCGGCCCCATCACCATCTATCCCCAACCTGCACAAACTCCTAATCCTACTGGTACCCCAATACTGCTGCCGTATGTGTCTCTATTTCTGCACCTGCTGTGTGGTTCTCTGTGCCCTCTAAATTCTAAAGCAACTCTCTAGAATATATTAATGTCTGATGCAAGTGCCCTAGAAAACAGGGCCTACATTTTTCCCCATGGAAAGTATTATTGCCCTGTGTGTGCCCTTTTGATAGTCACAGTAACCTGTCTTCCCCTATAAGGCTATGTGCACACGTAGTTTTAGGTGCTGCGGATTTTTCCGCGCGGATTTGGAAAAATCCGCAGGTGAATTCTCAGGTCAAAAGACCTGCAGTTTACCTGTGGATTAGCCTGCGGTTTAGCCCTGCGGTTTCACACCTCTGTAGGTAGGTGAGCCGACTGGGGGGTGGTCCACTATTTGCCGCAAACAGACTCAAGACGGAGACAAAGTTGTGTCCAACAGGTCCTCTTTTATTGGCCGTCCTCACGACGACCGCAGTAACATACAGCAGCAGCTTGACACTCTCCACATACAGGCCCGGGTACCTTCGCTTCCTCCTTACGTCTGTATGATGGTCCTCGCGGCTCTTTCACTGCAGCTGCCCTAGGCCTACCACTACAGCGCTTCACCTGCCCGAGTCCGCCCGTCTTGTGGTACCCCCGGGTTCTCTCCATCTGCGGCTTCTCTTGTCAGGGCCACCCCCCTGACTGTCTCAGCTGTCAGTCCCCTTTGGAGCTTCTTCACTGTGCTTCTCCTCCTTGGGTCTTCTCTACTCCTGAGCTCCTCTCCCTCGACTAACCGCTTCTAGAACTCTCTGTCTTCCTTTTATCCCCCCTCCTTGGGAATTCCCCCTAGAGCTCTTGTAACCCCACCCCCATGACTGTGCGGTTTCGTAGCCATAAGCTGATAAGTCATAAGTCCTTTTCTCACAGCTCTCTACTGCCATCTTGTGGCCAAACTTCAGTATTACACCCATCTCCCCTATCTCTAGCTGTCTCCCTTCTTTCAATACAACAGTCCACCTAAAGCACACTATCCATTACCTTCCCACAGCAGACAGGTCCGTATGTCAGTCCACTTCCCCTACACTCCTCCTTCCTTTGTCCATTGTCGTCCTCGACAATCTCGTTTCCCTTCTTTGCCGTTCTAAAACTTTGCTACCTTCTTTTTGTCTAGCCATTTGATGAGCAAGCCCTGAACTCTTTTGCTCTACGTAGGGTGCCGAACAAAACCCGGGAGCCTCCATGTCCCGAGTAGCTTATGGCTACTGGCCGGCGCGTACGCCTTTAAGACAATTCCCACTGGTTGGGCCAGGTCCACCCGGACTCCTCTACGGATGCGTTCCTCCCACTTTTCTCACCGTCAGTATTTAGCGTAATGACCGAGGACATTTAACCTTCTAAGTCATAGTCTACTTCCCTCTGTCAGCTTGGGGTGTTTGTGGTACTGGGGACCTGAGTTAGGGACTGCTGTCTGTTTCCATCCTACCTATTTCTTCGTCCAATCAAACTGAATTAGTCATGGTCGGCGTTTCTCTCTTTACACTTAGTACCCTGGGCCTGTTGAACATTTTAATTTTTTTTGTATACATATGACATTTCAACCACTGTACATAGTTATAACTATGCCATGTTTAATCCTACCATTTTTATTATTATTATTATTATTATTATTATTATTATTATTATTATTATTATTTATTTATAAAGCACCATTGATTCCATGGTGCTGTACATGAGAAGGGGTAACATACAAATTACAGATAACACTTACAGTAAACAAACTAACAATCACAGACTGATATAGAGGGGAGAGAGGACCGGGCTTACATGCTACAGGATGGTTGGGAAGGAGACAGTAGGTTGGGGGGGTTGAAGCAGCTCCAGTGATGGTGAGGCGGTAGCTCCAGTAGTGGTGGGGAGGCAGCGGGGATCATTGCAGGCTGTAGGCTTTCCTGAAGAGATGTGTTTTCAGGTTCCGTCTGAAGGATCCAAGTGTGGTTGATAACCGGACGTGTTGGGGCAGGGAATTCCATAGGATGGGGGCTATTCGGGAGAAGTCTTGGAGGCGGTTGGGTGAGGAGCGAATAAGTGTGGAGGAGAGGAGGTCTTGGGAGGACCGGAGATTACGTGAGGGAAGGTATCGGGAGATTAGTTCAGAGATGTATAGAGGAGGCAGGTTGTAGATGGCCTTGTAGGTCAGTATTAGTAATTTGAATTGGATATGCTGAGGGAATGGGAGCCAGTGAAGAGATTTGCAGAGGGGAGAAGCAGAGGAGTAACAAGGAGAGAGATGAGTTAGTCGGGCGGCAAAGTTGAGGATGGACTGGATAGGTGCAAGGGTGTTAGCAGGGAGGCCACAGAAAAGGATGTTGCAATAGTCGAGGCGGGAGATGATGAGGGCATGCACAAGCATTTTAGTAGATTGAGGGTTGAGGAATGGACGGATTCTGGAAATATTTTTGAGCTGGAGGCGACAGGAGGTGGAGAGAGCTTGGATGTGTGGTTTGAAGGACAGGGCAGAGTCAAGGGTTACTCCGAGGCAGCGGACCTCTGGTACGGGGGAAAGCGTGATGTTGTCAATTGTTATAGAAAGGTCGGGTAAGGAAGATCTGTGAGATGGGGGAAAAATGATCAGTTCAGATTTGTCCACATTGATTTGAGGAAGCGAGAGGAGAAGAAGGAGGATATGGCTGATAGACACTCTGGGATTCTGGAGAGCAGAGAGGTGATATCTGGACCAGAGAGGTAGATCTGAGTATCATCGGCATAAAGGTGGTACTGGAACCTGTGGGACCTTATGAGTTGCCCCAGGCCAAGTGTGTAGATTGAGAAGAGTAGAGGTCCTAGAACAGAGCCTTGGGGGACTCCAGCAGAGAGGGCGTGATGAGGAGGTAGTGTGGGAGTGGGAGACGCTGAATGTGCGGTTGGAAAGGTATGAGGAGATCCAGGATAGGGCGAGGTCTTTGATTCCAAAGGAGAAGAGGATCTGTAGTAGGAGGCAGTGGTCAACTGTGTCGAAAGCAGAGGACAGGTCTAGAAGCAGGAGTATAGAGTATTGTCTGTTAGCTTTGGCTGTATGTAGGTCATTGGTAATTTTGGTCAGGGCTGTCTCAGTGGAATGATGGGGGTGGAAGCCAGATTGTAGATTGTCAAAGAGCAAGGTAGATGAGAGGTGGGAGGAAAGTTCAGCATGGACATGCTGCTTCAGAAGTTTAGAAGCGAATGGGAGCAGCGATATTGGGCGATAGCTGAACGTGGCTGTCCGGTCGAGGGTTGGCTTTTTAAGGATAGGCGTGATTGTGGCATGTTTGAAAGCAGAAGGGAAGGTACCAGAAGTTAGTGATAGGTTGAAGAGGTGGGTTAGGGATGGGATAAGAGTGGTGGTGATGTTGGGGAGGAGGTGGGATGGGATAGGGTCAAGTGCACAAGTAGGGAGGTGTGATTTGGAGAGAAGATGAGCAAGCTCCCCTTCAGTGATGTTAGATAAGGAGGTTATGGGGTTTAGGCATTGGTCTGGTATACAAAGGGGTTGTGGTGGTTGGGCAATAAAGACTTGCCGTGTTTGGTCTATCTTGTTTTTGAAGTGTGCGGCAAAGTCCTCGGCAAAGATTAGGGAAGTCGGAGGGGGCAGTGGTGGACGGAGGAGGGAGTTAAAAGTATTGAACAACTGTTTGGGGTTGTGGGATAAGGAAGATACAAGGGATGTAAAGAAGTCCTGTTTAGCAGAGGTGAGAGCTGATTTGAATGCAAGTGTTGCTTGTTTGAGTGCAGTAAAGTCGTCTTGCGAATGCATTTTCTTCCAGCGACGTTCTGCAATTCTGGATGCTTGCCGAAGCTTTTTAGTGGTGTTATTATGCCAGGGTTGTCTATTGATTCATTGCACTCTGTTATGCATGACAGGGGCGACTGTGTCGATGGCTGATGCAAGAGCGGCATTGTAGAAACTAGTGGCAGCGTCAGTGTCGTGGAGTGAAGCTATGGAGGACAGTGGTAGACTGGAGTCAGAGAGTGTGCGAGTGTCTAGATGTGCGAGTTTTCTGCGGGGGTGCGCATGCTGCTGGACATGGGTGACAGGTGAGAAGGACAGGGATGAGAAAGTGAGTAATTGGTGGTCAGATAGAGGGAAAGGGGAGGTGGTGAAGTTAAAAAGAGAGCAGAGGCGGGTGAAGACCAGGTTTAGTGTATGTCCGTCTGCGTGGGTGACTGAGGAGGACCACTGAGTAAGTCCAAAGGATGAAGTAAAGGACAGGAGTTTGGAGGCTGCCGACTGCTGGGTGTCAATGGGGATGTTGAAGTCACCCATGATGATGGTTACCATAGTTAACTCTCTTTTTTTTAGGTTTTCATTTTCTCCAAGTAAAGCATAATATTTTTCTTTTTAAACAAAACATAAACATTGGTGCTCCGCCTTCCTTTTAGGAGAGCACCCACCCACATGCATCCCCGCCACATCAGGAGTGGGCATTGTGCGGTAGCGCTGTCATTCAAGTAGGGGATACTCGCTCAGCAGCCACAAAATCAGATCCGGCACAGGTTTTCATAAAGCATAACACAGTCCATGCGGTTTATTCCTCCTTCATAAACCCATAGAAGCAACATAAACAGCATTACAGCATAGCGTCCATTATAGCTTCACTCTGGTTAAGCCTGTGGTCACACAGGTTACTCAATGTCCATACTCAGGCTCTTCAGCCTCATCATTATCTCACCCATGTCAGGGTTTCCTCATGGCTGTTTCCCCACACTGCAGACATCCACTCTCTTCTCTGGGACACTCAGACACTGGCAGCCATGACACACAGCCACTCCACAGGCTGTTGGCCAGGAGATGCTTCTCCTAGTGGGACCTTCCACACTGGACCAACCGGGACACAGCATTCACCACATGTGACCTACCCTGGCCACATTATATGGTTCATAGCCACGCCCACCGGGTCACATGACTATGACCTCATCACAGGTCCTTCACACACACATATACACTTTACAATAGCGTTATTAAACACACCCCCTGGGTGGGTTTGTAGGTAACTAGTCCCTGACACATTGAACCAGCACCTCAGCAGTATCACTGCTGATTAACACGCACACAAATCTCCATCTCAAGGCCACCCACCTTGAGATACATAACGGTCATTCAGTATCTTGCCATTCATCCACTCTCCTGGGACATCCATTCAGCGCCCCCTAGTGGACACAGTGGTCACTACACCACAGCATATTTTACCCACTTTGGGGACATAGAACTGTCCCCAGGCTGTGCAACAGCGCACAGCAGTCCTGGCAGTCCATTTTTAAGGATACTCCGGGCCACCTCCTGGCGGCCGATGTTTCGCCAACAGCAGGGAACTCCACAGCCGTGAAGTCCCCGGGATGCTTGAACTGTTCTGGGCCCCGAGTCTCCCTGATGCACGAGACTCAGGAGTCCTCTTCTCTTTTATGGGGGCACATACCCCTCGGGGTAAGCAATGACTGCCACCGCATAGTAGCCACGGGGGCAGTACTCCTTATAGTAGGAGACCAGGTCTCCCGCCCGTGCTTGATAGAAGCCACATTGAGGTATACTTTGTGGCCGATTGCGAGGTCCCAAATAAATCCATAGCCCTTTTAGGTATTGGTATGCACGAGCCGCCCGTACGATCGAGGGGTAGGCATGGCTGCTTTCCCCTTCTCGTGCAGCAGCACCCATACCTTCCGCTCTTTGGCCTTCATCTGCTCAATGACCTCCGTAACCCAGGCGGAGGGTCCGGTGTAGGCCGCAGAGCCCAGCCCAGCGAGCGGAGACGGAGCGGCCGCGGAGTAGGCAGCAGCCAGGGCCGAAGATGGAGCAGCGGCGGCCACGGCTGTCAGCAAGGAGGCAGCAGATGCGGGCGGCCCGGCCACTGCGGCGGACAGGAGCGGGATCGTGGCAGCAGCAGGCCGAGATGGGTAGGCCGCCGCCGGGATGTGGAGTGAGGCAGGAGTCGCCGCGGGTCTGTTCCACACCAGTGACGCGGGACGGAGCGCCGCCGGGTGGGGCGGCTTGGGGTCGTGGACGGGAATGGTGGTCGGTCCCATCAGGGTCGTGAAGTCCTCCAGCGCCGAAGTCGCGGGAGGGCAGGAGGCTGAGCGGGGAGGCCGAGGTCCGATGGCAGGGCCCTGGGGCCTGGTTCGTGCACGAAGTGGGGGGATGGGAGCTGCCTTCAGTGCCGCTGGCTGGACCGGGGGAACGCTCACCTTCCCCGGCGCCGCGGCTCCCGCAAGACCATCCCGCAGCTCCTCCAGCAGCCGATGATCTTCACCCCACCGTCCGGCAGGGCTAGCCTCCAGGCCCAGTGGTTGCGCGGGCAGGCTCCGTGGCGGTTCTTCCAGCGGCTGTTTCAGCAGGGCCCGGCGTCGCTCCTCTTCCCTGATAGGCATCTGGGGTACCGACAATGGCTCCCAGGGGAAGTTCTCCCGACGGGACTCAATCTCCTGACGCCACTTCCATTCCAGGTGTCCGAGGCCACGGCAGCTGCAGTGTTGCATCTCGTCCGATGTCCAGAAGCTCAATGGCACCAAACAGCCGCACCCAGCCTCTCCACCTGGGCCACTCCCGTTCTTGGGTGGGGCATTGGTCGGCCTCTCCACCCATCTTCTAGGGTCCAGCATGAGGGGGCTGCCGTCTCCAGATGTACGCCGCTCCCCCCAGGGACGGGCGCGACATAGTCCCAGATTGTCCAGCTGCAAATTCCTGTGCTTCTTTCCAGCGCTGGAATCCAACAGCCATTCTGTCCAGTCCTTTTCCGCTCTGGATCCGCCTGATGAAAACCGACAATCCTGGTCACAGTCCAACTTTGTAATCCACAGGGAAAATCTTCAACCCGTTCAGCTTGGGTCCTTTAGATCTTCTGTGCAGGCTTACCGCTGAAGATGCTGTATTGGGGGTGATGATCCTGCCGACTACGCCAAATGTAGGTAGGTGAGCCGACTGGGGGGTGGTCCACTACTTGCCGCAAACAGACTCGAGACGGAGACAGAGTTGTGTCCAACAGGTCCTCTTTTATTGGCCGTCCTCAAGATGACCGCAGCAACATACAGCAGCAGCTTGACACTCTCCACACACAGGCCCGGGTACCTTCGCTTCCTCTTTACTTCTGTATGACGGTCCTCGTGGCTCTTTCACTGCAGCTGCCCTAGGCCTACCACTACAGTGCTTCGCCTGCCCGAGTCCATCCGTCTTGTGGTACCCCCGGGTTGTCTCCATCTTCTCTTGTCAGGGCCACCCCCCTGACTGTCTCAGCTGTCAGTCCCCTCTGGAGCTTCTTCACTGTGCTTCTCCTCCTTGGGTCTTCTCTTCTCCCGAGCTCCACTCCCAGGACTGACCGCTTCGAGAACTCTCTGTCTTCCTTTTATCCCCCTCCTTGGGAATTCTCCCTAGAGCTCTTGTAACCCCACCCCCATGACTGTGCGGTTTCGTAGCCATAAGTTGATATTAAATCCTTTTCTCACAGCTCTCTACTGCGATCTTGTGGCCAAACTTCAGTATTACAACCATCTCCCCTATCTCCAGCTGTCTCCCTTCTTTCAATACAACAGTCCACCTAAAGCACACTATCCATTACCTTCCCACCGCAGACAGGTCCGTATGTCAGTCCACTTCCCCTACACTTTTACAATGGAGAAGGTGTGAAACCGCTGCGGATTCCGCACAAAGAATTGACATGCTGCAGATTTGAACCCGCAGCAAATCCGCGTGGAAAAATCCACGCAGCTAAATCTGCTGCGGACCCGCAAAGCCTGAAACGCTGCGATCCGCAGAAGAATCCGCAATGTATGCACATGGCCTAACAATAAGTGCCCACTTTACATTTAATAATGTCCCGAGTCCCACCCTGTACAGCTCCCCTATACACAGTATGATGCTCTCTTATACAAAACATGATGCCTCCTCACTGTAACGTACCCACACACAGAATACTGACTCTTTAGTAGTCCCCAAACTGCTTGATGGCCTTTTCACTGTAATCCCCACACTGTATGATGGCCCCCTAGATGGCCTCCATATAGTTTAATGCACCATAGTCCTCAATATAGTATAATCCACTCACCATAGGCCTGTATAGTATAATGCACCCCATAGGCAGCCTGTACAGTATAAGGCACCCCCATAGGCAGCTTGTACAGTATAATGCACCCCCATAGGCAGCCTGTACAGTATAATGCACCCCATAGGCAGCCTGTACAGTATAATGCACCCCCATAGGCAGCTTGTACAGTATAATGCACCCCCATAGGCAGCCTGTACAGTATAATGCACCCCATAGGCAGCCAGGACAGTGTAATGCACCCCCATAGGCAGCTAGGACATTATAATGTACCGTGATAAAAAAAATAAATCCAATACTCACCTCTCTTCCTCCTTGTTATTCCCACGGTGCTCTGAACTTCTGCTCACCTCCGGACGGCGGACGCAGAGTACTGACGTCATTGCGACCCCCTGTCAGCGTCGGTGACGTCAGACCCTGAGAGGGAGATGATGCAAGAGGGAGCGTAACTCTCCTCTCATCAATGCGGTCAGCTGTATCGGCATCTAGCTGATACAGTTGACCCTGCGATGACGAGCGGGGGGCCCACTGCTGGCACAGGGCCCCCCACTGCCTCCTCAGGGGCCCCATAGCGGCCGGGTGACAGAGCAGGGAGATCGATTCTCCCTGCTCTGCCACTGTATGTAACTGTATCGGCGTGCTGTGCTCACCAATACAGTTACACAGCGTAGCTTCGGGTGGGCCCCCTCAGAGCGCGGGGCCCGGGGCGATCGCACCCTCTGCACCCCCGGTAGCTACGCTACTAATCGGTTCTGAACATATATGATAATTTCTACACCCATTGACTCCAATGACGTTTGGATGTTCGACGAATATTGCAAAAACAATGTTCGCTGCCAATTGTAATTGGAACCAAATTTTTTAAAATTTGCTCAACACTAATTAGAAAGACTACAATAGTTTTCATATATAGGGGTGTGCTAGCATCATACCCAGTAGTGAAGTGTAGCCACCAGCACCTGGGAGGCAGGAAAATATTAGTCTGCCTAAAAAGTAATGATGTGCCTGCGTTCCCCTTCCAAAAAGAATGCCACTTTTATGCCCAAAAAATGACATTCGTTCTCACCTTATCTGAGTGACTAAGTCCTCTTCCCTGCTGCACTCGGAGTGATGTTATTACGCCCCCTGTATCGGGACACTGACATCTTGCAGTATGTAGAACAGCAGCAGCCTACAGGACAGAAAGTGGTGTATAAGTAATATTATTATAAGTGTATATTATTGTAAGTAATGGGGGGGGGCATCAGCGTAACATTAATGGAGGACTGGAGCCATCTTTTACACTCCAGTAATATAAAGTTTTATTAATTGCACAAACAGAAATCATTGGGGGGGGGGGGTTCCATCACATAATGGGCAAAAAACACAGGTCCTTTAGGAGACTGCAACCTTCAAGTTTGCTGCCTCTTAGGACATGTGGACACCCGCTGCATTTTTGACGCAGAGGATGCTTAAGGAAGCGTTTTCTCACGAAGCATCATCTTTAGGATGCCTTTGGACATCTTCGAGGACACTCTGCAGTCGGCATTTATTTTTATTTTTGTTACTGTATATATAAACTAATGAGAGGAGAGGTGTAGCTAAAGGTTCAGCTCAGAAGGGGCGAAATTTCTGAGTGGGTCAACTACGTGGGCGCACAATGATCATGAGTATAGGGGAGCCTTAGCAAATGACCGAGCTGTTACTGGAAAGCAATCACTATACAAACACTGATATTACCGCCATGTAGTGACATACAGTGTATAGGGGCCAGGATGGGAGAGCATATGGTGCCCTGGATTGGAGAACATGTGAAGCCCAAGAAGGGAGAACACACACTATAAACAATATACAGAGCTGCTGTATGTAATGTCACTAGTGAACTCTGTATTTCTTGTACACTATACCCTATATACAGAACTGCTGTGTATAATATCACCGATGATCATAGTACACCCGTACACTGACACTGTATATAGAGCTCCTGGACATAATGTCACTGGTGATCACTGTATTGCCCGTACACTGACACTATATACAGAGCTCCTGTGTATAATGTCACTGCTGATCACTGTATTATCTGTACAGTGACACTATATACAGAGCTCCTGTGCATAATGTCATTGGTGATCACTGTCTTACCTGTACACTATACACTATATACAGAGATCCTGTGCATAATGTCATTGGTGATCACTGTCTTACCTGTACACTATACACTATACACAGAGATCCTGTGCATAATGTCACTGGTGATCACTGTATTACCTGTACACTGACACTATATACAGAGCTCCTCTGTATAATGTCACCGGTGATCACTGTATTACCTGTACACTATACACTATATACAGAGCTCCTGTGTATAATGTCAATGGTGATCACTGTATCACCTGTACACTGACACTATATACAGCGCTCCTGTGTATAATGTCACTGGTGATCACTGTATTACATGTACACTGACACTGTATACAGAGCTCCTGTGTATAATGGCACTGGTGATCACTGTATTACCTGTACACTGACACTATATACAGAGCTCCTGTATATAATGTCACTGGTGATCACTGTATTACGTGTACACAGACACTATATACAGAGCTCTTGTATATAATGTCACTGGTGATCATTGTATTACCTGTACACTGACACTGTATACAGAGCTTCTGTATATAATGTCACCGGTGATCACTATATTACCTGTACAGTGACACTATATACAGAGCTCCTGTATATAATGTCACCGGTGATCACTGTATTACCTGTACACTGACACTGTATACAGAGCTCCTGTATATAACCTCACTGGTGATCATTGTATTACCTGTACACTGACACTATATACAGAGCTCCTGTATATAATGTCACTGATGATCACTGTATTACCTGTACACTGACACTATATACAAAGCTCCTGTGTATAATGTCACCGGTGATCACTGTATTACCTGTACACTGACACTGTATACAGAGCTCCTGTATATAATGTCACTGGTGATCATTGTATTACCTGTACACAGACACAATATACAGAGCTCCTGTATATAATGTCACTGGTGATCACTGTATTAACTGTACACTGACACTGTATACAGAGCTCCTGTATATAATGTCACTGGTGATCACTGTATTACCTGTACACTATACACTATATACAGAGCTCCTGTGTATAATGTCACCGGTGATCACTGTATTACCTGTACACTGACACTGTATACAGAGCTCCTGTATATAATGTCACTGGTGATCACTGTATTACCTGTACACTGACACTATATACAAAGCTCCTGTGTATAATGTCACCGGTGATCACTGTATTACCTGTACACTGACACTATATAGAGAGCTCCTGTGTATAATGTCACTGGTGATCACTGTATTACCTGTACACTGACACTATATAGAGAGCTCCTGTGTATAATGTCACTGGTGATCACTGTATTACCTGTACACTGACACTATATAGAGAGCTCCTGTGTATAATGTCACTGGTGATCACTGTATTACCTGTACACTGACTCTATATACAGAGCTCCTGTGTATAATGTCACTGGTGATCACTGTATTACCTGTACACTGACGCTATATACAGAGCTCCTGTAACAACAACTATGTTCTCAATCAACCTAAAAGACTCATAAATATCAAAGCGTAATATTTTTGGAAGTTGGAATGATTTTTTTTAGATTTGGCTATCTTAGGAGGATATCTGTTTGTGCAGGTAACTATTACTGTGCAGATTTATTATGTAACTTATTAAAAAATAAATATATACCCATCTCACTTGTTTATTTTCACCAGGTAAACCAATATAACAACACAAAATTTAGAAATAAATATTTCTGACATTCAAAAACAAAAAAAAAATCTGTGACCAATATAGCCACCTTTCTTTACGATGACAATCAAAAGCCTTCCATCCATTGATTCTGTCAGTTGCTTGATCTGTTTACGATCAACATTGCGTGCAGCAGCCACCACAGCCTTCCAGACACTGTTCTAAGAGGTGTACTGTTTTCCCTCCCTGTAGATCTCACATTTTATGAGGGACCACAGGTTCTCTATGGGGTTCAGACATGGGCGGACATACCGCCGGTTCAACCGGTGCGACTGCTGCGGGGCCCAGAGGCTCCAGGGTGCCCCTGCAGGGCGGCTAATGATAAGGGCAATCTGGCCGGTTTCTCCGGGCTTGAGGCTCCAGGGGACCCCTGGCCAGATTGCCCTCATGTGCGGCGGGCAGGGAGCGATCCCAGCAGCTCTGCTGTCTGCAAGAGAAAATAGCAGGAGCAGAGCTGCAAGGATCTTTTCTGCCCGGCGTCAGCGCTTCCTGTCTCTGACACAGAGAGCAGCGCTGCTGAATTACGTCAACATTCAGTGGTGCTGCCGGTGTGCCAGAGCGAGGAAGCAGCCGGAGGGCAGAGGCGGTGATGCTGTGGACTCGGACAGGTGAGGTGCTGTCACTGCTTTGTGTGTGTGGATGTGTGTGTGTATGTATGTGTGTGTGTATGTAGTATGTGTGTGTATGTATGTATGTATGTGTGTGTGGATGTATGTGTGTATGTAGAATGTGTGTGGGTGTGTGTATGTATGTATGTGTGTGTATGTGTAGGTGGAGGAGAAGGCCATGATGGGGTGATGGGGAGAAGGCCATGATTGGGTGATGGAAGGCCATGATTGGGTGATGGGTAGAAGGCCATGATGGGGAGAAGGCCATGATGGGTAATGGGGAGAAGGCCATGATTGGGTGATGGGGAGAAGGCCATGATGGGGGTGATTGTTGTGAACACTTTTGACCTGACTTCTGAGAATGAGCTCCCTCTGGTGGTTGCTGCAGGTAATGGAGTTGGTCGGGTTGACAGAAGTCAATCACCTGAAGAGGATGATTGAAGACCAGGTGTTATAGACTGGGAAGATTTAAGTCAGCAAGCTCCCCTCAGTTGTTGCTGGTGATTTGGTTTTCTCCCTGTGCATTTTGAATTCCGCTTGCCCCCTGCTTGATACTGCATTGTTCAGATAATTTATTTGTTTGCTGGAATCTTTTTGCATTTGATCCAGTTTTTGCCTCTCTCTGCTTTCTGCTTTGCTGTGTGGGTTCAGCATTGTTCCCTGCTGGGACCAGTGCTGGACCCCGTTCCATATGCCACAGCTTATGTCAGTCTGTTCAGTATTGCTAGTCCCCTGTTACATCAGTGTCTTTTGTTTTTCTTCCAGTTCACACCAGAATTCTAATCTAGTGGGGAAGAGGTCATGTGGCCTCAGTATTTTTGCATATCAGACGTGTTGTATTTTTCTTAGGGTTTTTTGCATGATTGCAGACAGTATCTTTCCTGTCCTGTTCTATCTAGACAATTTGGGCCCCATCATTTGCTTACTCTATTTTATGCCTGTGTTTGTGCCTCATCTTATCTCACCGGCAATATATGTCTGGGGGTTATCTATTCCTTTGGGGTTCTACTTCGGGGCAATCTCCCCTTTCTTGCTTTAGGCTTAGTTAACTCTTTTGCTGTGCCGAGGCGTCTAGGGCATTGTAGGCACATCCTTAATTCTAGTTGTGTTGTTAGTTTTAGGGGTCTGCAATCCGCTTAGGTACCAACCTTTTTGGCTTTCTGGGTGCCTAGTTTATTCCCCAGCTATCCTCCTCAGTGACCTAATCATAACAGGTGATGGGGAGAAGGCAGTGATGGGGTGATGGAGAAGGCAATGATGGGAGTGATGGTGAGAAGGCAATGATGGGAGTGATGGGGAGAAGGCAGTGATAGGAGTGATGGGGAGAAGGCAATGATGGGAGTGATGGGGAGAAGGCAATGATGGGAGTGATGGGGAGAAGGCAATGATGGGGGTGATGGAGAGGGCAATAATGGGGTGGTGGGGAGAAGGCAAAGATGGAGGTGGTGGAAAGGGCAATGATGGGGTGGTGGGGGGAAAAGAAATGATGATGGGGTGGGGGAGAATGCAATGATGGTGGTGGTGGAAAGGGCAATAATGGGGGTGGTGGAGGAGGAACTGATGGAAGTGGGGGAATGGGCAATGATGGGAGTGGTAGGGGAGAAAGCAAAGATAGTGGTTGGAGAGAAGAAAATGATGGAGGTGGTGAAGAGGGTAATGATGGGGTGGGGGAGAGGACAATAATGGGATCTGAGGGAGGAGGACAATGAGGGGTGTGGGGGATTGGGATGGGAGGAAGGGGGACTTATAATGGCCTTAGTAATAGGGGGAGGTGGAGGAAGACATTATCGTTTATTATGTCTAACGCAGTCCCTTAGTATATAGTGTACGTAATTATTATGTATAACACAGTCCCTTAGCATATAGTGCACGTATTTATTATGTATAACACAGTCCCTTAGCATATAGTGTACTCACTAATTCTGTCTAACACCATACTTAGTTACATAGTTTCCTCTTTTATTACGTATAACACCATCCCTTATTACGTACCATCCACTCTACTTATATGTGGTGCAGTCCCTTATTATATAGCTTCCTCTGCTGTCTCTTACATAGTGTATTCTTGTTAATTTTGTTATTCACAGCACCTTCATTTACTACATAGTCCCCTCTCTTTTTAGATATAAAATGACTGCTGATCGAGGAGCCAGTGACCAGACTACCAGTCCATCAGCTCCTCCATTAGAAAGGATGCTTTCACATGCTCCATCAGCCATCATTGCATTATACAGCTAACAAGACAGGACGGTATGTAATAAAAAACAGAAGACAGGGCACTATATAATCTAATATGTAAGGGACGGTGCTGTACATAACAAGAGAGGGCACTGTGTAAGGGACAGTAATATACATAATAAAGGAGACTATGTAATATATATACATGTACTGTATGTGTGTGGCTATATATATATATGTAACTTTGATGCCACAAAAGGAAGGGGGGCCCAGACACATTTCTTGCACAGTGGCCCCAAGCTGTCAGTGTCCGCCCCTGGTTGCAATGATCATGTATGTGGAAAAAATATGGTATTTTTTTCACGCCCAGGCGTTATATACTTCTGTGAAGCACTTAGGGGTTCAAAGTGCTCAACACACATCTAGATAAGTTCCTTGGGGGGGTCTAGTTTCCAAAATGGGGTCACTTGTGGGGGATTTCCACAGTTTAGGCACATCAGGGGCTCTCCAAATGTGACATGACACCAGCAGACCATTCCATCAAAGTCTGTATTCCAAAACATCACTACTTCCCTTCCGAGCCCCGATGTGTGCCCATACAGTAGTTTTCTCCCACATATGGGGTATCAATGTACTCAGGTCAAATTGGACAACAACTTTTGGTGTCCAATTTCTCCTGTTACCCTTGGGAAAATAAAAAAAATTGGGGACTAAAAGATCATGTTTGTGGAAAAAATATGATTTTTTTTATTTTCATGCCCGGGCGTAATAACTTCTGTGAAGCATTTGGGGGTTCAAAGTGCTCAACACATCTAGATAGGTTCCTTGGGGGGTCTAGTTTCCAAAATGGGGTCACTAGTGGGGAGTTTCCACTGTTCAGGCACATAAGGGGCTCTCCAAACACGACATGGCGCCCGATCTCAATTCCAGCCAATTTTGCGTCAAACGGTGACCCCTCCCTTTCGAGCTCTGCCATGCGCCCAAACAGTGGTTTATTCCCACATATGGGGTATCAGCCTACTGAGGATAAATTGCACAATAACTTTTGGGGTACTGTTTCCCTTGGGAAAATAACAATTGGGGGTGAAATGATCATTTTTGTGGAAAAAATATGATTTATTAATTTTACGGCTGTACGTTATAAATGAAGCCCATGGGGGTTCAAAGTTCTCAACACACATCTAGAAAAGTTCCTTTGGGGGTCAAGTTTCCAAAATGGTGTTATTTGTGGGGGTTTCCACTGTTTAGGTACATCAGGGGCTCTCCAAAAAAAAACTGGACCTGAAGTAATTTTTTTGTGAAAAAAGTTAAATGTTCATTTTTTTTAAACATTCAAAAAATTCCTGTGAAGCACCTGAAGGGTTAATAAACTTCTTGAATGTGGTTTTGAGCATCTTGAGGGGTGCAGTTTTTAGAATGGTGTCACTTTTGGGTATGTTCTATGATATAGACCCCTCAAAGTGACTTCAAATGTGATGTGGTCCCTAAAAAAATGGTCTTGTAAAAATGAGAAATCGCTGGTCAACTTTTAACCCTTATAGACTTCCTAACAAAAAAAAATTGGTTCCAAAATTGTGCTGATGTAAAGTAAACATGTGGGAAATGTTACTTATTAAGTTTTTTCTGTGCCATATCTCTGTGATTTAAGGGCATAAAAATTCAAAGTTGGAAAATTGCTAAATTTTCAAAATTTTTGCCAAATTTCCATTTTTTCACAAATAAACGCAAGTTATATGAATGAAATTTTACCACTAACATGAAGTGCAATATGTCACGAGAAAAATAATGTCAGAATCACCGGGATCCATGGAAGCGTTTCAGAGTTATGACCTCATAAAGAGACAGTGGTCAGAATTGTAGAAATTGGCCCGGTCATGAATGTGCAAACCACCCTTAGGGGTAAAGGGGTTAATAGTTTTGCACACAGTGTACCAATACTACTACATGCAAGAAACAAATTATGCCGCTACACCATGAACGTATGACCAACAAATAGTGACCAGATCACATCATTATAGTGATTATTAATAGGAATCACTGTACTAACACTGCTGGTACCCCCATATAATGACCGAATAGTGGAAGGTATCAGTATAGATAGTATAGGTAGCTCAAGATACTCCCCAGCAATGTCTCCAATTGAAGTAATTAATGTTCTCTTTTCTTCATCCAGCGCAGACTGCTCTGACTTCTCCCTGTCAGGACTCGTCTCTTCAGAGTGTAACACACAGACATCTATGGATTATTGCTTCCTGGTCACCATTGCCACTTTTCCTCCAATTCTACAAAAATAGTACCTCCCTTTTATTATATGGTAACAGTATCCCCCAAAATAAAATACAATACAGCAATGATGCTCCTCTGTGTCCCCATTCAGTAGTAATTATTTCCTCTGTTTGCCCAAATACAGTAGAATTGCCCCAACATGGCACCCACACAGCTGTAATGTCCAACTATTATGTCTTCATACAGATGTGGAATTCCTCTTTATGACCCCAATATAGTAGTAATATTCCAAATTGTGGCCCTCATACATTAAAATTACCATCATATGTGGACCCCACTTAATAACAATGTCCTCCCATGTGGCCCCCATAAATTAATATTGTCCCTCTATGTGCCCCCAATATTAATCATTTCCTCCTATGTGACCCATACACAGTAATATTGTCCCTTTCCTGGCCCCCATATAGTAACGATGTCCCCCTATTAATACATTAATATTGGCCCCTATGTGGCACTCATCTGGTAAAACTGTCCACCTATGTGTTCATCATGAGTTAATATTGCCACCTTATGTGGCCCAGTAATAGTAATGTCTCCCTGTGGCCAACACATGAATAATGTCTCTCTGTGTGGCCCCCATACATTCATAATATCCTCTAACGCGGCTTGGTCCTTATACATTAATATTATATTAATCATATATAGATGGATGGAGCTGCTCCATGTTGAGTAGTTGCAGTTATCGGACCCATTGTGACATCACTCGTGTTCCGCTTCTTGTGATGTCACAGTGAGATTTTCATTGTGACATCACTGGTGTTCCGCTCCTTGTGATGTCACAGTGAGATCTCCATTGTGACATCACGGAATGTGTGGTTATACGGAGTGACGCTGCAGGAAGAGGCTTTGTCTGACAAGACTCCCTGTGTGTTACACATTCAGCGATAACTCCCTGTGTGTTACACATTCAGCGATAACTCCCTGTGTGTTACACATTCAGCGATAACTCCCTGTGTGTTACACATTCAGCGATATTTCTCCAAGCTAAAATGCTCTTTCGATTTCTTCTAATCGTGAGTTTGCTATTAGCGTCTGTAGAAGGCGCGCCTCTCATCAACCAGCGCCATGATTCCTTGCCCACGCATACGACCCCAGCAGGTAAGTACTTTTCCAAATATTCACATATTATGGGGTAACCCTCATTAGGCTGGGTGAAGGCTTACTTTTTGCGCCCTGAGTTGATATCTTTACTGATACCATTTTGGGGTAGATACTATGTTTCTTTTTTTATCGCCATTTATTGCAATGTTGCGGCTGCCAAAAAATTGTATTCTGGCGATTTCGATTTTTTTTCTCATTAGGCTGTTTAATGATCAGATAAATTTAGTTTAGATTTTGATTGATCGAACTTTTACAAATGCAGCGATAACAAATGAGTATTTTGAATTATTTTTTTTAAGCGTTTAATTTTTAATGAACTTTATTCACTTTTTACTGTATTTTTTCTGTACTCAATAGTCCTCTTTAGGGACTTCACGCTGCAATTGTGTGGTTGATTGCGCTATACATAGCAGGGGATAAACTCAACGTTGAGTGGATAGGCTCAACGTGCGAACGGCATTAAAAACAAGGACACGACCTTTGACGTACATGTACGTCAAAGGTCATGAAGGATCTAATGCTAAATACACGGCCAGGAGACTGATAGAAGCATTTAGTCAATTAATATATAGATAAGATATAGAGGTGTAATACTGCGGGCTGGATACAATAACTTGTACATGTAACAGAAGGGAGGTATAGGAAATATATGTCACCTCTCATTTTGTCAGCAGAGATCTTTAATGTCTACTTTTATTTTCTAGGCAACACTGATCACCTGATCTTTGGTCCGTGCTCAAAAACATGCGGTAAGTACCTCACAATTAAGATATAACCTTCACATACAACATTTCACATCTGGCACCAGAATCTGCTGACTATCACTAATAGGACCCAGCGTAATACGATGGGTGTCAGACTCCGCTTCATTAGAGACACCGAATATTCGCACTAATATAGCTTTTATTGAGTGGCTGAGATTGTTAATAGGTCACATGATACATTTCATGGAGGAGTCTTCATGTGTTACTCCCTCCCATCCTGTATTCCCTATTCTAGGCTCTCGCACTAATTGTAAGAGTAAGGCTATGTGCACACGTGTGGAATTCCAGTGGAAATTTCTGCGGGAATTCCAGAATTCTATTCCGCGGGAAATATGCGAGAAAACCGCATTTTAAATTCCCGCGATTTTCCCGCCGAAAAACTAGCGATTTGCAAGCGTAATTAGCTTGCAGAGTCTTAGCGTTTTCCAAGAGATCTGTAGCATCGCTTGGAGAACTGATTGACAGGTTGGTCACACTCGTCATACATAGTGTTTGACGAGTGTGACCAACTTTTTACTATTGAGGCTGCCAATGCGGCATCAGTAGTAAAAGATAGAATGTTAAAAATAATAAAAAAAATAAAAAATCGTGTTTTTCTCACCTTCCGACGTCCCGCGCAGCGTTCCCGATCATCGCGATGCTCCCGGCAAGTCCTGTTCCCAGCGATGCCTTGCGACAATGACCTTTGATGACGTTGCTGTCTCGCGAGACCACTACAGTATCTCGAGACCACGACATCATCAAAGGTCATTGTCGCAAGGCATCCCTGGGAACGGGACTTGCCGGGAGCATCCCTGAGGCCTGGTGACACTGTGAGGGACATCGGAAGGTGAGAATATGACGATTTTTTAATTTTAATTCTATTTTTTACAGGGATATGGTACCCAGAGCCCAGAGGACAGTCTCCTCTCCCCCAGACCGTGGGTACCATCCGCAAATGTTCTCCTTACTTTTCGCATGGTGGGCAGAGCCACATGCGGAAAGTAAGCAGAACAATGCATTCCTATGTGTGCGGATTTTCCCGCGATTCCGCACAAAGAATGAACATGCTGCGTATTTTTTTCCGCGATGCAATTCCACCGCTGAAAAATCTGCAGCATTAGCACAGCATGTGCGGAATCCCATAGGATTGCATGGGATGCTTTTTTTTGGCGTTTTCACGGCAAAATCGCGCGTTTAAAATCGCTGCGAAAACGCAAAGAAAACGCTACGTGTGAACACAGCCTAAATGTAGATCTTCATGTAAGGAATAATGGAGTCACTTGTGTCTGTGATCGTCAGTCTTGTGATTCCATCACTACCACTGGAGAAATTATACAGTTTTATGACTACCGGGGACTAATTTGTCCACCATGTTGGGCTTTCCTATAATTGTGATCTGTGCAGTCCTAGGGTTACTCATAAGAAATGGTCTTAGGTCTGGATAAGTAAGTTAGGTGCCGTGAATAATGTATATTTTAGTAGCTGTAGACATCTGATGTTCTCCAACACTAGAAGACTACCGAGAATTACACTGATACATTGAGAAAAGTTCCTACAGAGTTTTCCTACAACTAATTGATGTCTCATTTTTTCAGGCCTTGGTACCAGGGTGGTCTATAGCACCAGAGGCTGCCCACAGGGACAGGACAAGTGTTTTCTCCGCACGGAACAGTGCGAAGGACCTGAAGATTGTGGATGTAAGTCACATAGTTATGTGGATAGGTTATCTGTTAGTATTAATCTGAAGTGAACCCTATATTCTGTAGCCAATGTTCCTTCCTAATAAATCCTGCAGTTAGAGAACACTCCTGGATCAATCCCTCTTCTCCAGTAATCTAGAGCAGATATCTAGTAATATTATCTATTTATGGAAAAGCCTCGAGATGTCTTTTAAACTTTTTTCCTCTAGACACACAGGCCCTTTTGATATATTTATGTGCCTGGATATAGAAAGACAGACACAGTGAGTGCGACCAGGCCCGGGTGGGTGACCAGGCCCGGGTGGGTGGGCCCTCCAGACACAAATATCCGCCGAGTGGCGCATGGGAGTGACGTCATGTGCTTCCCGTCACTTACGTGTTGCAGTCAACTGCTGGCTTCTGCTCCGGCTATGGAAGAAGATGTTGCAAGCAGTGGGAGTGGGGGAATGTGAATAGAATCGTTTCATTTTTTTTTTTTACTAATGTTAGAGAAGAACTGCAGAACAGGGACATTATTACTAGTAAAATATACCGGGATGGGAGACATATATTACTGGAAGGAGCCCAGGATGGAGGACATACAGTATATTACTGCAAGTGGACCAGGATGGGGGACATTATACCAGGAAGAGGCAAAGGATTGAGGACAATATACCAGGAAAGGGCCCAAGATGGAGGACATTATATCAGGAAAGGGCCCAGGATCGAGATGGAGGACATTATACCAGGAAACAAACATTATACCAGGAAGGGGCCAAGGATAAAGACTGTATATCAAGATAGTGGATATTATTACTGAATGAGGTCCAGGATGGGGAACATTTTTACAGGAATGGGTTAGGATGGGGGACATTATTACAGGAAGGGGCCAGGATCGGTGATATTATTACATGAAGGGTCAGAAATGGGGACTTTATTACAGGATGGGGACATTTTACATGAGAGGGCAAACAAGTATGTCCTCATAGGATCTGGAATGCTACAAAGCACCATATATCTGACAAATATGCAGATGGGGGCCCAGGTCAAAATTTTTTCCTGTAACACAGGGGTGGGGAACCTTTTTTCTGCCGAGGGCCATTTGGAGTTTTATAATAGCGTTCGGGGGCCGTATAAAATTATTAATAATAATAAGCGAGTATACTAGTTGCTATGGCTTTTCCGAGCATGCTCGAGTGATCTCCGGGTATTTTGGCGTGCTCGGAGATTTAGTTTGTCGACGCATTTGCATGATTTGCGGCTGCTAGACAGCCTGAATACACGTGGGGATTCCTTAACTAACAGGCATTGCTCACAAGTATTCAGGCTGTCCAGCAGCCATAAATCATGCAGCTGAGGCGACGAAAACTAAATCTCCGAGCACGCCAAAATACTCAGAGGTCATCCGAGCTGCTCAGGAAAGCCCGAGCAACGGGCCTGAGGTACCGTGATTACCCTGCACACTGCAGCCGTTTCCCCAGTGCAGCCGTCTCCCCAGTGCAGCCGTCTCCCCAGTGCAGCTGTATCCCCAGTGCAGCCGTCTCCCCAGTGCAGCCGTCTCCCCAGTGCACCCATCTCCCCAGTGCACCCATCTCCCCAGTGCACCCATCTCCTCAGTGCACCCATCTCCCTAGTGCAGCCATCTCCCCAGTGCAGCCATCTCCCTAGTGCACCCGTTTCCCCAGTGCAGCCATCTCCCCAGTGCACCCATCTCCTCGGTGCACCCATCTCCTCAGTGCACCCATCTCCTCAGTGCACCCATCTCCTCAGTGCACCCATTTCTTCAGTGCACCTGTTTCCTCAGTGCACCTGTTTCCTCAGTGCACCCGTTTCCCCAGTGCAGCCTTCTCCCTAGTGCAGCCATCTCCCCAGTGCAGCCATCTCCTCAGTGCACCCATCTCCCTAGTGTAGCCATCTCCTCAGTGCAGCCATCTACCCAGTGCACCCGTTTCCCCAGTGCACCCATCTCCCTAGTGCAGCCATCTCCCCAGTGCAGCCATCTCCTCAGTGCACCCATCTACCTAGTGCAGCCATCTCCCCAGTGCAGACATCTTCCCCAGTGCAGTCATCTCCTCAGTGCACCCATCTCCCCAGTGCACCCATCTACCTAGTGCAGCCATCTCCCCAGTGCAGCCTTCTCCCTAGTGCAGCCATCTCCCCAGTGCAGCCATCTCCTCAGTGCACCCATCTCCCTAGTGCAGTCATCTCCTCAGTGCAGCCATCTCCTCAGTGCACCCATCTACCTAGTGCAGCCATCTCCCCAGTGCAGACATCTTCCCCAGTGCAGTCATCTCCTCAGTGCACCCATCTCCCCAGTGCAGCCATCTACTCAGTGCACCTGTTTCCCCAGTGCACCCATCTCCTCAGTTCACCCATCTTCCTAGTCCAGCCATCTCCCTAGTGCACCTGGGTCGCCCTCCCAGGGCTGTGGTGTACTCGGTACCGGGCCGGTGTCAGCGGGATGTGTCACAGCAGCAGTGACCCGGTCCTTGGCCCTGAGTGCCCAAGTATTAGGGGAAGATTGAATGGTGGAATGTAGTTGTTTGAATGAATAGTTCGTGACGCCACCTGTGGTATTCGACAAGTGAGATGTTAAGCCGCGGCTGCATGCAGATCCTCTGGGACTGGTGGTGTGTTGCAGCCAAGATGGTGAAGCTCCCATCTCCCCAGGTGGAGCTGTAGTCCCAGGGCAGTGTAGATGTAGGGGTAGAGGAGAGGCACAGGTGGTGTAGAAGCGGGTACCCAGATGTAGTGGTATGGGGTGTGTTAGCGCAGGAATAAGTGGAGGACACCAGGCTTGTAGTTCCAAAGCTTTTCTCACAGTCTGTAGTACACACAGGTGCCTGCCTCCGTGCTGTGTCCTCCGGGACAGGGACCCAGTCAACCTCCAGGCAAGGTGGAATGCTCCCTTCCAACGCTCCGCCAACATGTGCCTTTCTGAACGTCTCCTCTTATAGCGCCTTTGGTGTGAAGTACTCCTAGTACTGAGTTACACTGGAGTTCCTCCTGACAGATGTTCCTATGAACTCTACTTGCACGGCAGACAGCTGTAGCCTGCTTCGGGGACTCCTCACTCCTGAGTCCCGGCTCACTATCCAAGTTGCTGTTGTGCCCTCAAGTCTTAGATGGGAGTAGTGCATTTACAGCCCACTACTCCACCGGTGTCTGCTGTAGGACCATTAGTATCCATACAACCTCGGGGACCGGGCCCCGGCCTTGCGCATAGAACTTCTAGGCAGGGTTCTCTCCTAACCCACGCCCTCTGTTCCCTTTCACTCCTTCGTTCCATACTAGTCTCTCCTTCTTATGGAAGATCAGGTTTCTGTTCAATGTCTTTCTCCTTTTTTCCTTTCCCGTGCTAGCAGACCCAGGTCACTGAGATCTGCTGCAGCACCTCCTTCCTCCATCCCTCTCCCAGGGATCTTCTCTCCTCACTCCTCTCCACTCACCGACTGACTGACTGACCTGAAATCCTAAACCTTCCCGCTCTTTCATGTATTCTAACTCCACCCGTCTCCCAGGACATTTCGTGTTCCAAGCAGGGAGCCACCAAAGGTGCTCTGCTACACTCCAAGCAGGGAGCCGCAATGTGGCTTTGCTGAACTACTCTGTTGTGTGGGATGCAGGTGTCGGAGCGTGGTCAGGAACCTCCAACCTACCTCAGGAGGAGGTGCAGTACCTCTGTGGCAACTGAATCCTCAGGTGCGCCACACACCCATCTTCTCAGTGCACCCATCTCCTCAGTGCACCGGTTTCCCCAGTGCAGCCATTGCCCTAGTGCACCCATCTCCTCAGTGCACCCATCTCCCAAGTGCAGCCATCTCCCCCTGCGCTCATTTCTCCCCCCCAGGGCCCATTGCCACCCCTCGGCACTCATTCTCCACCTGGCCCATTTGCCCCACTGCCCTGGCTCACCTGTGGCTTGGACCGTCCGTTCCCTGCCACAGCTTCTTCCTGTTTGTGTGTGAGCGGAGCGCGCCGTCACCTGGTACCGCTCATTCAGGGTCATGAATATGGGCGCCACGCCTATGAGAGAGGAGTGGCGTCCATATTCATGATCTTAATGAGCGGTACCACATGACGGCGCTCACTCACACAGAAAGAACAGGACCATGGGAGCTGCAGCGCAGGCACAGCTGGAGGAGGTGAGTATGATGAGGGATGGGGGGGTGCAAATGGAAAATACTGAGCACAATACTGCCGCACTTGGAAAGTGGCTGCGTGCCGTACATTCTCCACCCCTGCTGTAACACATCAGCCTCTACCTAAGCCACTGGATAGATCTCTATATTGTCCATTATATCTATTATATATTAATATGACATCATCCCTGAGACATAATTTAGCAAAACTAAAGTCCCATATTTTTAATCCTCTTGTCGGGTCCTACCGTCCAATAGACTATATAATAGTCACAGTTTTCTCTGCTGCAGATTGAGCAGAGCTCAGTTTTTCAGCTGTGTATAAACCCGCCACAGCTTTGTGTTTCCATTGTATATTGCTGGAGGTCTGGCTGGACTAGGAGGCACAAGACCAGTTGTCCTGTAGTGATAATCGATTGCTGGTAAAACAGTGATTCTATTGAAAGAGTCCAGGAATTGACACATCGCTATAGTAAAGGTCTATGCTTCTACATTATGGTTCTCTCCGATAAGATGGCAAAAGCCTGGTGACAGATTCCCTTTATAGGACTGCTTCGATAATAATGGCAGTGAATTATAGACAAGTTATTGGATATATAGATAATATATATGTATTCTTTCTTCTTTTTCAGTTTTTTCAGAGGATGGTAATGTTCCTCCAAAGATCCCTTCGAATAAAGTCATCATATGTGTTGTAGCTTTCGCCATCATCATATTCCTCCTTGGAACATTCCTTGGTGTCATCTGTAACGCCATACGTAGGTAAGTATTGTAAAGGATGATTTATATTGTACATGGGAGTCTGCAAAAAATTCCATCTTTATTACAGATGAGAGGCTCTGACAAAATTCTGCCAAATCAGCAGATTTTATTTAGAGATTCCATTCACATCAAAATTATTCTTCACATATTGATTGTTCCTATTATGCTCTGGGGTCTCCCCAGTCCCAGATGGTAATGGAAGATGTAAGGAGAAAATAGAGTTTATATACAACCAAGCCCCTCTCCGGAAGCCCCCACTGCTCTCTGCCCGCAACTCCGGCCCAGTGTTGACTCTTGGTTGGGACTTGCATGGGCAGAGACCTTTCGGGGCTGCTTGTAGCCAAAGTTTCAGCCCAAAGGGAACACTTGGCCAGAGGTGCGGCATGATGGTAGTGTGGAAAGCTGGCCATCGGGCATAAAGCAGCGGAAGTCGGTCGGAGAAGTGAGCTCATCTTTCTGCCAGCCCTCTACTCTTCCACAAGCTGGCGGCTGCCGCTAGCTTCCACTTTGCTTTATTCGCGTGGAGTGAATTACAAAAAATCTGTGTTCTCCAACATTCTGAGTTTTGTATGAGCAGAATTCAATTCCCCTCAAATAAATCCACTCCTGTCTGATCTTCATATTACCTTACAACCCAGTACAATCCACACATATTGAACTTTCATGTACATGAAAAATTGTTGATAAATACCAAAATTTTATTTATTGCCAATGTTTCTACAGAATGGAAGAGACAAAATGAATGAAGAAACATATGAGTCTATATTTCATTCTGCAGAATAAAGATCTGTTACTTTGTAATTCACAATATACCTTCTATTTTACTATTTTAAAGACATCTGAAAAAGGATAAATCCAGGAGAGATGCTGAATCTCAATGTTCTACTGATGGAGACAGAGAGACTCCTGCTGAACCTATTGGTGGTAAGTACAGCCTAACCAATCTGACACTAAAGCAGTTCTCCAGGATAAGAAAAACAGGGCTGCCATCTTCTTAAAAAAAAAATCTGTGCCATCAAAATCTTCCGCTTGTTCATGGTATTGCAGCTCTACACCATTCCCTTCACTGGAGCTGATCTGCAATAACAGGCACAACCTGTAGACAGGGGTGGTCTTGTGCTTCAAACAAACCAAATTACATTTTTCTAACACTGGACAAGCCTATAAAACCTATGTGCAAATACCGTATTTTTCGGATTATAAGACGCTCCGGATTACAATACAAGACGCACCGCAAATTTTGAGGAGAAAAAAAGGAAAAAAACTTTTCTTAATAAAATGGTGGTGCTTTTTAAAAACCATGTATCTTATTGCTTACTGGGGGTGGTGGCTGCGGTGAAGCGGGGTCCCAGGGTCGCTGGTGGAGGAGACAGGAGTGGGGTGATGCTGCAGGCCGCAGGCTGGAATGAGGTGGAGATTTCGTGCTGCGGGGAGCTTCATTCTGCCCCCATCGTGTCCAGCATTCTGCCCCCATCGTGTCCAGCATTCTGCCCCCATCGTGTCCAGCATTCTGCCCCCATCATGTCCAGCATTCTGCCCCCATCGTCAACAGCATTCTGCCCCCATCATCAACAGCATTCTGCCCCCATCGTGTCCAGCATTCTGCCCCCATAGTGTCCAGAATTCTGCCCCCATCGTCACCAGAATTCTGCCCCCATCGTCACCAGCATTCTGCCTCCATCGTGTCCATTCTGCCATCTGCCCCGGGGCCCCCTGGATCGCCACTCTCAATAAATTAAAAAAAGAAACACAAGCTCTTCTTACCTGGCCACGGTCCAGCGGCGAAGCTCCGGGCGTCCCTCCATGCAGAAGCGCGCGCTCGCCGGCGACTGACAATGACATCAGACACCAGCGAGGTGCGCACTGCAGCGGACGTCAGCTGCCAGCCTCCGATTGGCTGGCGGCTGTTAACTACTGACGTGCGGGGGGCGGGCCCGCTTGTCAATAGCGATCATCTGCCGCAGCGCCAAGGGCCATTCACGCTCTTGCCACTAGATGGTGAACTCCTCACAGCACAGACAACAGAGGCGTCCCCCCCGTGTCGTAACACTCACACCCCCACAAGGCTCAGAGGCAAACTCTCCTCTCTACCCCCCCTCCTAAGAGGACTCCGACTCAGAGAACATCGTTTTAAAAATGGTCTCTTAAACTTTACGTGCCAGAGCCTTTTTTCGCCCTCATGACCAGGCCAATTCTGACCAGTGTCCCTTTATTTGGTTATAGCTCTTGAACGCTACAAAGGATCACATTGATTCTGAGATAGTTTTTTCGCCACATATTGTACTTCATTATAGTGGTAAAATTTGTTCAATATAATTTGCGTTTATGTCTGAAAATATCGGAAATGTGACGAAAATTCAGAAAATTTTGCTATTTTTAAATTTTTTATTTTTAAGTCTTTAAACCAGAGTGCTGTCACACAAAATAGTTAATAAATACTATTTCCCACATGTCTATCTATCATCAACACAATTTTTGAAACAGAATTGTTTTTTTCTTAAGAAGTTAAAAGGGTTAAAAGTTGATCAGCGATTTCTCATTTTTCCAACTAAATTTGCAAAAACAATTTTTTTAGGGACCACATCACATTTGAAGTTACTTTGAGGAGCATTTAATACAGAAAATACCCAAAAGTGGCACCATTCTAAAAACTGCACCCCTCAAAGTGCTCAAAACCAAATTCAAAAAGTTTAATCAACCCTTCCTTTAACAGGAAAAAATGAGGATGGACCAATGGTCAAAAAGACAGATGACCTTGAGAACACCAACATTTCTTCTCCCGGTCCAGATGATGTCGTCATCGATATTGAAACAGATAAGGATGTGGCCATCTCCTCTAACAGTAAGCCTGAGATGCTGCCACCAGCCAAGAGAGCGGCTACAGAAAACGTTACTGATCTACTTAGAGAAGTGACCCCGAAGATAGCGACTCCACAAGTGGAGATGCCCAATATTGGGAACCTGCCTCCAGAGATCTTAACCATCCTTCAGAGCAAAGGGGAGAAAGGCTACCTAAATGACGACACCATCATCATGGCCCAGGACCTGCTGCAGAGACAGTTTAAGGGTTTTGCTGGCCTGCAGCCCCCCTGTGCTCTTATGGTACCAGGGTACAGTGTACTGCAGAATGCTGTACAAATCCACTATGATGAGGACAGGGTGCACTGGCTGACAACCTGCTATACAAATGGCCAAATCTTTGTAGCCGACAGCATGAGAGAAAAGAATCTGTCTCCTTCCATCCGTCAGCAGATTATCAATATGTACAGTGAAGTGGTCGACAAACCCCTGAAACATTTGAGGTTTATCGATGTGGATCAGCAGAAGAACGACTATGACTGTGGCTTATATGCTATAGCGTTTGCCTATGAGCTTATAGCAGATGACGGTGAACCCACAGCTAAGTTCCAGCATGAGAAGATGAGGACTCATCTAATATCCTGCCTGCAGAACAACAGAATCTGCGGATTTCCCAAAAAGGTCAGGAAGTGACTCCATGTCTATAAACGGCATGTAGAGTCTATGACGGTCCAAGAGATCGCACCGACCTTCAACTGGACACGACCCGGGACAACAGACCAGTCTACACCAGTAAGTAACCATGGACTTTCCATAATACCCTCAATATAGTGAATATATACCGTATATACTCGAGTATAAGTCGATCCGAGTATAAGTCGACCCCCCTAATTTTGCCACAAAAAACTGGGAGAACTTATTGACTCGAGTATAAGTCTAGGGTGGGAATTGCCGAAGATACTGGTAAATTTAATGCTGCACAACATACAGTATGCCCCCAAAATGCTGCACAGTGAATGGTGGCCCAAATAACGCTGCACAACATATGCCCCCAAAATGCTGCACAGTGAATGGTGGCCCAAATAACGCTGCACAACATATGCCCCCATAAATGCTGCACAGTGAATGGTGGCCCAAATACCGTAATGCTGCCCCCAAAGTGATAGGATTACTGGTAATCCTATCATGTTGCTGCTGCTGCCGCTGCCCCTGCTGGAATTTAAAAAAAGAAAACACTATATTCTCACCTACGTTGATGACAGCTGCTCCTGAGCGTCGCCGGCTCTTCAGTGACTCAGGCAGAGGGCGCGTGCTTTCCACGTCATCGCGCCCCCTGCACGTCACTGCCGGAGGACGGGAGAGAGCGGCGCGCAGAGATTTTGAACGCCGCCGCGGCCATATCATCACCCGCCGCTACCGCCAGGACGCTGCAGGGGACCACAGACGAACACCGGGGACCGCGGAGACGACTGGGACCGCGGATACGACGGGGACCAGGTAAGTTGGCACCGTGACCCGAATATAAGTCGAGGGGGGTCTTTTTCAGCCCCAAAAGGGGGCTGAAAAACTCGACTTATACTCGAGTATATACGGTAAATATGATGGGGGCATGCTGCCCTTATTGGAGGCATCTGATTTTCATTGTTTTTACTTTTTGTTTAAAGTCAGGAAGTGACTCCATGTCTATAAACGGCATGTAGAGTCTATGACGAAGAGATCAAACCGACCTTCAACTGCACACGACCCGGGGTCACAGAGTATATATACGATATTTGATACAATGCCAATTTTGCATTAGTGTACCTACAATAAAAATTACAGACCTCTCCATTCTTTGTAGATGGGAAAACGTGCACAATTGGCAGTGTGTCAGATGCTTATTTTCCCCACTGTATGTAGCGCCATTAATTCCATAACTTTACTTACATTGTTATCACTGTCCCCATTGGGGCTTACAATCATAATTCCCCATCAGTATGTCTTTGGAGTGTGGGAAGAATCTGGAGGTAACCCACACAAACTCCTTGCAAATGTCTTTCGTGGGATTTTAACCCAATTTCAATATTCTACATTACAGGAAAACAGAGATATCCTCAAAAGCACCATGATCCTTATGCCTGATGCCGGTGATGAAGTAATCAACATGGGTCCAGATGAGGACGCAGTCACTGTGTGTACAGAGAAGTCTTTTATTAAGATTTTTAACAACTGTCAAAGCCCAAAAATTTTGCACACAAAAGCGGGACTAACTCCTAGCCGCGGTCTACGGACCAAACATTGGGCATGGGCAGGGCCTTGGGGGCAGATCCCAAGTGCGCTCAACCATGTGAAATAGCTTACACTCAGGAACATTGAGGGATAGCGCTATCGGATAGCTCTACCTGTTCATTTCCTTTAGGAATAGAGCTATGGGATAGCTGCTCTCCCCGTGCACTTTCTTCATGGATAGCGCTATCGGATAGCTCTACCCGAACAGTATTAACGACAGAGCTTTTTCATACACAAGGTAGGAGTGGCAGGAGAGGTACACCAGGTATTTATGTTTGCTGGTAGTCTGTACATACGCCAGTCTGTTGCATGGTTACACCCCATTGCGAGGTCAGTCTGTTGCGTGGTTACACCCCATTGCGAGGTTCGTAATCCCAAGGGCGCGCAATCACTCGTGTTCACTAAATGCTAAAACTGACCTGCCGATATGACTCTACAGCTCATTACGAGTTCTCATACGCCATACATGCCTTAGGAACAGGGGAGGTGGAGGAAGACATTATCGCTTATTATGTCTAACACAGTCCCTTAGTATATAGTGTACCACTATGTCTAACACAGTCCCTTAGTATATAGGGTACTTACTAATTCTGTATAACACCATCCTTAGTTACATAGTTTCCTCTTTTATTATGTATAACACCGTCCCTTATTACGTACAATCCTCTCTAGTTATATATGGTGCCGCCCCTTATTATATAGCTTCCTCTGCTATTATGTAAGTCTCTTACATAGTGTATTCTTGATAATTTTGTTATTTACAGTACCCTCTTTTATTACATAGACCCCTCTCTTTTTAGATATAAAATGATTGCTGATCAAGGAGCCGGTGTCCAAACTACCAGTCCATCAGCTCCTCCATTAGAAAGGAAGCTTTCCCATGCTCCATCAGCCATCATTGCATTATACAGCTAACAAGACAGGACGGTATGTAATAAAAAACAGGGCTCTATATAATTCAATATGTAAGGGACGGTACTGTACATAACAAGAGAGGGCACTGTATAATAAGGGATGGCAATATACGTAATAAAGGAGACTATGTAATACATATACATGTGTGTGTGTGTGGCTCTCTCTCTCTATATATATACACATGTAGCTTTGACGCCATAAAAGGAGGGGGTCCCAGACACATTTCTTGCATAGGGGCCCTAAGCTGTCAATGTCCGCCCCTGGGTTCAGATCAGGTGAACAAAGGGGCCATGTCATTATTTTTTCTTCTTTTAGTCCTTTACTGGTCAGCCACGCTGTGGAGTATTTGGATGCATGTGATGGAGTATTATCCTGCATGAAAATCATGTTTTTCTTGAACGATACAGACTTCTTCCTGTACCACTGCTTGGAGAAGGTGTCTTCCAGAAACTGGCAGTAGGTCTGGGAGTTGAGCTTTACTCCATCCTCAACCCGAAAAGGTCCCACAAGTTCATCTTTGATGATACCAACCCATACCAGTACGCCACCTTGCTGGCGTCTGAGTTGTAGTGGAGCTCTATGCCCTTTACTGATCCAGCCTCGGGCCCATCCATGTGGCCCATCAAGAGTCACTCTCATATCATCAGTCCATAAGGATGATGTGATCAAAATACTAATTTGCTTAATAATTCTGCACACAGTGTACAGAGCTCCTGTGTATAATGTCACCAGTAGTGTTGATCATTCCGATACTGCAAATATTGGGTATCGGCCGATATTCGCTGTATCGGAGTTCCGATACTGAGTTCCGATATTTTTACAATATCGAATACCGGAATCAGAAGTTCCCATAAGGCAATGAGCCAGTTGTGTTAGCCATGTTAACTAATGGCATGGCTGTGATTGACTGCTGAAATGATGTCATCATCACGCGCGGCCTGTGCGGGCCTGCCGGGGGTCTGTGCGGGCTGCCGAGGGTCTGTGCGGTCCTGCCGGGGGTCTGTGCGGGCTGCTGGGGGTCTGTGCGGGCCTGCCGGGGGTCTGTGCGGGCCTCCCGGGGGTCTGTGCGGGCCTGCCGGGGGTCTGTGCGGGCTGCCGAGGGTCTGTGCGGTCCTGCCGGGGGTCTGTGCGGGCTGCTGGGGGTCTGTGCGGGCTGCTGGGGGTCTGTGCGGGCCTCCCGGGGGTCTGTGCGGGCCTCCCGGGGGTCTGTGCGGGCTGCCGGGGGTCTGTGCGGGCTGCCGGGGGTCTGTACAGGCCTGCTTGGGGTCTGTGCGGGCTGCCGGGGGTCTGTGCGGGCCTGCCGGGGGGTTGTGTGTGTGTGCAGGCATCGTCCGATGGGACTACAAGTCCCATCGGGCGATGCCTGCTACAATGACAGTGATTGACACATTAGCCAATGATGGGACAGTAGTAGTCCCATCATCCGGCTAATGTGTTGAATGTAAAAAAAAAACAAAAACATACATACTACATATATACAACATTCATACAACATACATACATACTGCATACATACTACATATATACCACATTCATACAACATACATACATACTGCATATATACAACATTCATACAACATACATACTGTACATGCACCATACATACTACATATATACTACATTCATACAACATACATACTACATACATACATACTACATACATACTACATATATACAACATTCATACAGCATACATACATACTACATAATACATACATACTACATACATACTACATTCATACAACATACATACTACATGATACATACATGCTACATATATACTACATTCATACAACATACATACTACATACATACTACATATATACAACATTCATACAACATACATACATGCACCATACATACTTCATATATACAACATTCATACAACATACATACTACATACATACATACTACATACATACTACATATATACTATATTCATACAGCATACATACTACATTCATGCAGAATACATGCATACTACATACATACAACATATATACTACATTCATACAACATACATACTACATACACACTACATTCATACAACATACATACATACTACATAATACATACATACTACATACATACTACATTTATACAACATACATACATATATACTACAAACTACATTCATACAACATACATACATACATACTACATAATACATACATACTACATACAATACATTCTTACATTCATACAATACATACATATAGACATACAGTACATATAACATAGAGTACATACTCACCATCACTTGTCACTTTGATCCCCGAATCAATCTATCAGTATGGAATCTGGACTGGAAACAATGATGGCAAATAGTGATGAGCGAACGTGCTGGGATAAGGTGTTATCTGCGCATGCTCGAGTGCTAAACGAGTGACTTCGGCGTGCTCGAAAAATATGTTTGAGTCCCTGTGCCGGCATGTCTTGCGGTTGTTTGAAAGCCGCTACACATGCAGGGATTTTCTAACAAACAGGTAATCCCTGCATGCGTTGTGGGTGTCGAACAGCCGCTGGTAATCGAACATCGTACTCGAGCACGTTGAAGTCACTCGGTTAGGACCCGAGCATGCTCAGATTACACCTTATCCGAGCACGTTCGCTCATCACTAGCGGCGAATTCTCCACGGTGAGAAGTTTTAGAAAGTTGCAGATGTTTTCATTAAGATTTATTTCCATAAACGGAGTCCGGTTCCACGAGAGGCGCACTAAACCGAAGTCTACAAGGAATCTGTTAAGTCATAAATCAGAAAGCAGATCGTTGTTCCGATGCCTGGAGCTGACACTTTATAACATGTCGCCCCGCGCTCTCCCGCCAGCTCGTAGATAGATTTTCAAGACATTGGAAGGTATACTCAATATATTTCGTTATTACGAGCCCTTCTGTTATCTCCTGCAGCTGTCTGCGCGCACACGAGCCGGAGAGTTTTTGCAAATACAACGGCGTCACAAATGTAGATGGAACTTTGCCATATTTATTTACTTTCCCTAAGTTTTTTATCACTGAGCTCATCGATATCCCCAAAACAATAGCGATACAATACTAAACAACCCTTCACAATAAGGCTGTATTCACACGTTGCGTTATTGCAGCATTTTTTTTTTCTGTTTTTTTTAAAATGCAAATTAAAAGTTGCTTTTTACAGTGTCAGCAAAAGCTATGAATATTTCAGGAATCTCATGCACATACTTCTTTTTTTTTCCCCTGACTTATTTGGAAAATGTCTGCGATTTTGTCATTTGTAACAAGTCAGTTATTTCAGATTTTTTTTTTCTCCATAGAACACAAGGAGGAAAAGCAAAAATGCTTAAAAAGCAACGATTCTTTTTTTTTTTTTTTGCATCGTTTTTGGTGAATGAAACTAACTTTATTAAACACGAGCTGTAGAAAAACGACACATAATCAGCAGCGAAAACGCGCCCAAAAAAGCAGCAAAACTTGAGAGCATAAAAAAAAAAGTTGCAAAAACGTAACATGTGTCACACACACTTTTCGAGACTCTCAAAAACTATGACTTTTTCAAGTATAAAGCTCTTCCAGAAACATTTTTTTGGAGGGAGTGTTTCTTTTCGTGAAGTGGTTTTTGCAGTCGTGCCTATTTTGGAGCATTTTCCATAAAGATCCGCTTTATCAAAGTAATATGAACTTTTTTTTTCCGACCAGGAGTTTTTCAAATCTTCATCAGATAAAAAAACCTGCTAAAAAAATCGTCATATGAACAGTGAAATGTAATTACAATAGGAATTAATAGGAACAGTTTTTCCAATCATTTTTGAGGTATGTGCACACAACGTCTTATTCAGGTGGACTCCCCTGAAAAAGCGCAGCAAAACCACCGTAAAATCAACATAATGCACAGCAATGACAAAATGATATTTTTTTTTACACCTTTTAACCACTTAAGGGTCCAAAAATCATCTTGTGAAAAAAAGTAACATATACAAGTGATCTAACAATTGGAGATTCAAGACCCCTTTTAAGAGATCTAAAAAAAAAATAAAGTAGAAAAAAAAATAAAAAAATAAAGTAGAAAAAAAAATAAAAAAATTAAAAAAATCTGTAAAAGTTTAAATTATCCCTCTTTTCCTCCTTCAAGAAAAAAAGGGTCTCAGAAAATGTCAGCACAAAAAAAAAATATATCTGTGATTTTTTTAATCTCTAAAATATATATAAAACACCTTATAAGTTTGATATCGCCGTCATCATTCTCACATGGAGAATCACGTTTCCAGGACAAGTTGTCATTTTGAATGACATAATGTAAAGTGAATTATGTCATTCAAAATGACAACTTGTTCTACAAAAAACCCAAAAAACAAACAAACAAACAACCCCTTGCACTGCTGTGTCGACTGAAATAAAAAAGCTATGGCTCTTGGAATAAGGGGAGAAAAAAATAAAAGTGCAACAATGTAAAATGGCAGGGTTCTTAAAGGTATACGTTTTTTAAAAGCCATTCTGACATGGATTTTCATAGTAAGTACACCTGCCTCATCAGATAAATAGATCTTTAATTAAGTATGCATTTTGTATTGTACAATATTGGAACTGATCTACTTTTAAGAGGACCTGTCATCAGGTCAAAAGTGTCCATTTTTTAATCTTATTTTATTACCGTTGCTCCCCTAAGTATTTCGGGTTTTTTTTTTTTTTTAAATCAGCCATACAGTTCCATAAATATGGGCCTTTTTATTTGGTGCTAATTTTTATGGTCTTTACAAATAAGGCGTGGCTCACACTATCCTCAGGGGCGTGTCTTTAGGCTCCTCTGCATAAGTACCCTGCGAGCCCCGCCCCCTCGGAATGACCATATATAGTAGTACTAAATAAAAAGGCCTACATTTCTGGAATCGTATGGCGGACATAAAGAAGAAAAAAACAGAGTAAAACTCCGGGGGAGCAACGGGAATAAAATAAGGACAAAAACTGGTCATGTTTGACCTAGTGAGGTCATCTTTGAGGTGTTCAGCTGTGAAGTCTCCTGTGATGTTACAAAAAGTTAATTGATTTTGTCTCTTATATTTCTAAGAAAATCGGAAAAAAAAGCCTCATCTGCAGAAGGCCTCCACTGATTAGAGGCCTCCTCTGTTTCGAGGCCTCCTGCTTTATTTAATGTGTTCCTCCTGCTATAGTGATTTCCAGGCAGTTTCAGAGAATCTATAACAAGGCTTCAATTACGTTCTCTGGAAATTCAAATGGTTTCAAATCACTTGTCTTTGTTGAGAAATACATACAGATGTTTTCAGCCATGATTTGTCATTATGGCCGTCCGGCCTCGTACCGAGGGTAGGAACATTAGAGCCGGTTCTGATAGTTGTACCTGTGTTTTCAGTTTATAAAGCTTTCGTATCCTTTCCAATCATTTATTTTAGGAGAGCGCCCCCTGGAAAATGTACCAATAGTCCTGCGCCAGTGAGGATAAGAAGCAAAGTGGTTCCATTGGCCCCACGTGAAAGTAAGTAGATTCCATGGAAGAGAGTCGTAGTCATTCTTTTTTAAAGGACCCTACCAGAACTAAACATTGAACAAAAAATGAAATAGTTAATTTTTAAAAAAAAATATTTTAGTTTAATTTATTCAGTGAGCATCATGTGTAGAAACCCCGGCACGAGGTTATTAATGGGCGGTCATCTGTGGATTGTTCTGCCGCACTGAATGCGCTTGGACACGTAAATCATCAAGATCCTCTGCTGGCAGCTTCTGTACAATCACCGACCAATGATGTCTCAGATGTATTTGATGGGAGACAAGTCTGGAGACGCTGTAGTCCGATTAGGCCACACGGGCTGCTCACAGTAGTACAAGCATCATGCAGCCTGGCATTGTCGTGTTGAAAAACGGCTCCTGGGACACTTTGAAGAAACAGCAGCACCACCGGTTTCATGATTGATCCATTCTGTACCTGCAAGTGAAACTTCTCAGACCAAAGCTAAAGCATCAAACAGAGTCTGCAAAAACCATCAGAAAACTTTTGAACTACACTGTCCTACGAGCCAGGCGTCCAGATACAGAGTTTGCATTGACTGGGTTAGAAGATATCAAAGTGTGAAGCAGGACAGAAATGGAGGTCGGTCATCTACAGCTGTGATTTCTGCTTTCATCTTGGATGCATTGATAACCGGAGAATGGTCTGGAGACCATGTGGGTGACGCCATGAAGAGGCCTTCATGAGGGAACGTCACACCGGTCTTACGCCAGTGATTATGGTATGGGATGGCATAATGTATGGTAGCCGGACCCCCTGTAGGACCCCTCATTCTATGTACACTAACAGCTCAGCGTTACATTGATTGGGTGGAAGAACAGAGGTGCTGCCATTTCTCAAAAGTATCTCAGGAGACCTTTTTTCTACATAACAACCAGAGGCGTATCTAGGCTTCCTGGCACCCGGGGCAAGAATTTGGTTCGGCGCCCCCCCCACACTCCAAATCCCCCACACATTAACCCCATCCCCACTCATTAACCCCCATCCCCACTCCATATCCCCCACACATTAAATAACCCCCATCCCCACTCCCAAATCCCCCCCACACATTATGTACCCCCCACTCCAAATCCCCCACATATTAACCCCATCCCTACTCATTAACCCCCCAAACAATAACCCCCATCCCCACTCATTAATTCCATCCCCACTCATTAACCCCCCCGTCCATACTCCCAAATCCCCCAACACATTATGTACCCCCCCACATTAACCCCCATCCCCACTCATTAACCCCCCAGACATTAACCCCCATCCCCACTCATTAACCCCCATCCCCACTAACCCTCATCCCCACTCATTAACCCCCCACACATTAACCCCCATCCCCACTCATTAACCCCCCCACACATTAGCCCCCATCCCCACTCATTAACCCCCACACATTAACCCCCATCCCCACTCATTAACCCCCCACACATCAACCCCCATCCCCACTCATTAACCCCCCACACATTAACCCCCATCCCCACTCATTAACCCCCCACACATTAACCCCCATCCCCACTCATTAACCCCCACACATTAACCCCATCCCCACTTATTAACCCCCCACAAATTAACCCCATCCCCACTCATTAACCCCCCACACATTAACCCCATCCCCACTCTTTACCCCCCACACAGTAACCCCCCCACTCATTAACCCCCATCTCCACTCATTAACCCCCCCCACTCATTAACCCCCATCCCCACACATTAACCCCCATCCATTAACCCCATCCCCACTCTTTAACCCCACACACATTAACCCCCATCCCCACTCATTAACCCCCCACACATTAACCCCCATCCCCACTCTTTAACCCCCATACATTAATCCCCATCTCCACTCATTAACCCCCCCACTCATTAACCCCCATCTCCACTCATTAACCCCCCACACTCATTAACCCCCATCCCCACACATTAACCCCCATCCATTAACCCCATCCCCACTCTTTAACCCCACACACATTAACCCCCATCCCCACTCATTAACCCCCCACACATTAACCCCCATCCCCACTCTTTAACCCCCACACATTAATCCCCATCTCCACTCATTAACCCTCCCACTCATTAACCCCCATCCCCACACATTAACCCCCACCCATTAACCCCATCCCCACATTAACCTCATCTCCACTCATTAAACCCCCACACACATTAATCCCCATCCCCACATTAACCTGATCTCCACTCATTAACCCCCCCACGCATTAACCCCACTACACATTAACCCCATCGCCACACATTAACACCCCCCATCTTCGGTGGTTTCTTCAGCTCCACATTGGAGCACACATACCACCAGTGCTGAGCGTTCACTCTGGGCGCCGGGGAGTGACGTCAGCATCGTGATCACATGATATGTCACGTTGCTGACGTCGCTCGGCCCGGCGGTCAGAGCTGCAATTGTACTGGCGTCTATACAGACGTCAGTACAATTGTTCCCTGGGAGCCGGCACGCGCACCTTCTCTGTGCCTGCTGTCAGCTTGACAGCTGACACAGAGAACCGCCAACTCTCAGGCCAGGGGGGGCGGCAGAACGCAGCCGCCAGAGAGGACACTGCGGACCGCTGCATTGCGGCCCGGACTGCGCCCCCTGCCGGCTGCGCCCGGAGCAACTGCCCGGGTTGCCCACCCCCTAGATACGCCACTGATAACAACAACAGGTCGCATGTTACTCGTGCTACTGTGAGCAGTCTAAATGGCCTAAATATGCTACTATGGACTGCAGCGTCTCCAGACTTGTCTCCCATCGAGCACATTTCGGATGTCATTAGTCGGAGATTACACAGGAGCTGCCAGCAGTGGATCTTGATGATTTGCTCAAGTTCATTCAGCGGCAGAATTTTCCTCAGGTGACAATCAATAACCTCACTGATAGGAGTCGAGGCTTTAAGTGCCGGGATTTCGCCACGTGGCACTCATACTCCATACTGAATAAATTGAGACATACTGAAAATGTTATTTCCATTTTTTCATCACTTGTATAATATTAACATGTCTATCCATCCTGTGATTTCCACAATTCTACCACTTTTCCTTCTCGGCGTTGCAATTTCAATTTTTAGAAGTGTATATAGCAGCACAGTGTCTCAGTGGTTAGCACTGCGGCCTTGCAGCGCTGAGTCCTGTGTTCAAATCTCACCAAAGAGAACGTCTTCAAGGAGTCTGTATGTTCCCCCCGTGTTTGTGAGGGTTTCCTCTGGGTTTTTCCTCCCACATTCCAAAGACATACTGATAGGAAATTTAGACGGTAGCAGTGCAGTCCGTTTCCTCCCGTGGCCTACGGCCACAGGTACTTTGTAAAAACCCCTGCAGCAGAGGGTTGGGTGTGTCAGTCGTTTTGCAAAACTGTAGAGCAGAAGGCTCTGCCATAGCTTCAGACTGTGTGAAAGCAATATGAGGAGTTAAGCGGAGTCAAAAGGCCTGGCACCCCTCAGCATACACAGCAGTGCAGTTGCCCACGGTAACCGGTCCCAGTTATGGACTATCTTGTTTCCCGGCTGAGATCCGGAGTATCCTATTTACTTTCTGTTTTGTGAGTACGCTGACTATTAAAAGAGACTTTGTTTTGAACTTTCCTAGGTCACTGCCTGTCTGTCACACTGCACCAACCCCGCTGCACTACAATATATATATATATATATATATATATATATATACATATATACATTCATACAGTCTCCTCAATTTCCCTCAATTTTGGACACCCTTTAACCAATCATATTATAGAATGACTGCAGCAGCGGTAGTGTTCCTCTTTGTTGAGGCAGTGACCAGTTTACTCATCTGATGATGTTAGGATCCCATACACAAATTATGTCGGGGAATATAAGGATCGGGCAGTTGGAATACAATCGCCGATCCTCTTGTTTGGCAGGAAGATAAGTCGCTGCCAGCGGCTGTATCATAGAGAACTAAGGAACATTTAGCCATGCTGGGGTGTATTTGGGAAATGAAAGAAATAGCTGTCAGCTGATCGATTCGACAGCTAGCTAAAGTGAATGGCCAGCTTTTGTCCGGCCAGGATTGCGTGTGAGCAGCAGTATCAGAAAATAGTGTTAGAACATGAAGTAGCCAATTGAATCTTGAGAATGATGACAGGAGAAGAGTAGTGTGTTGATGTTGTAAAAAGAAGTGACCAGTTCACTCATGTGATTATAGGCACGTGCCACAGTTCATAGGCAGCATGCTGGCACATGGGCAGCACCGTGGCTCAGTGGTTAGCACTGTTGATTTGCAGCGTTGCGGTCCAGGGTTCAAATCCCACCAAGAACAACATCTACAAGGCGTTTGTATGTTCTCCCCATGTTTGCCTGTGTTTTCTACGGATTCTTCAGTTTCCTTCCACACTCCAAAGAATAGGGATATATAGGGAATATAGATTGTGAGCCCCATTACAATAATAAAATGTAATGTTGGGAACTGAGATAAGTCAAAGATTGAAAAATAGATCATGGAAGAACTAGAGTCCTCCAGCAGCTTAGTTAATGCAATTAGTCCTCTTCTGTGATTATGTAGTGACAAGTGGGGTTCATGTTACAGGGCAGTGTCCTATAATGGGCAGGGCGTGAAGCCTATGAGATTTCAGGGTTGACGAGTCATATGTACGGATGTGATCTAAATCCGATATTAGTAGGAAGGTTCTATCATCGATTCCCATGCTGACATTTGTTAGCATGATTATCCTCAGACGATTTTCAAGTTTGTCACTTTACAGTAAACTGATTTATACTGACATTTTACTATTTTCCAGGGACTGTTCTTGAAATACTCAGTGAAGAAACTAAGCCAGCAGTCAAGAAACCCTTTAAGGTAATTCCGAAACAACAGAAAACTATCACTAAAGCTCCCATGAAGGCCACTACACCAAAAAACCCCATTGCAACTCAACCTTCACCGACTGAGGTCATAAAGAGGTCTACAGAGATGACTCTCAATGAGATAGAATCGACTCAAGAAGCAGAGATGTCCCCTGTGACTACTACCCAGCTACCATCTACCAAGGACAGACAAAAGAAGCTTTTAAAGCCTACCAATGTTCCAACATCATCAACTAAGGATAAGAAGCTAATTAAAACTAAACAAAAGCCTACACTTGCCCCACAAACAAAGAAGCCTTACAAGGATGTGATCAAGAAACCATCTCTAACCAGACAACCTAAAAGGCCATCTGAGAAGCCGTTGACTAAACCACCATACGTTGAGCACATACCGCTCAATATGGACACAGTTAACCAGCCATCGGTGACCAAAAATAATTTATCACTTTCTGAGTCAGATTTAAAAAATCTTACACGCATTAATACCTCCAAGAAACTCAAGCCAACTAAAAGTATAAAGCATGAAGAAAAAGATAAGAAATCAAAACAATACGAACTGAAACCAAGTAAATCGAAAGTCGATAACAAAGAAAAAAGTGAAATCTTCATGAAGGTTAATAACCAAAAACAAAAGAAAACAAAAACAACAACTAAACTTGCTGTACTGTCTTCGGGAGAAAACAACTTGGCATTTTTCCCAAGGAAGAAAACAAATAAAAGAAACACAAATAATACAAAAACTGACAAGAGAGAAGAATCCCTGACCTGGTCAACAATGAAGCCAGTTGAGGGTTGGTTGACTACACCTTCACCCAGTGAGGAGGCAAAGCCCCCGGTAGCCATAATGAAACAATACTCAATAACAGATAATATCACACTGCCTTCTTTAAAAAAATCTTTTCCTGCCAAGACCTCAGAGAAAGTCAAGCCTATAAAAATTCTAAAAGCAAAAGATCTCAAAATCTCAAAACCAGTCAATCAAGGACAAAAATGCAAAAAAGGAGAAAATCAAAATCCCAAACAAGAAAAGAATTAACACAACACCTCAACCCACTGAGGCATCCTCAGCACAAATTAATTTTGAAACGTAAATCCTTCCTGGTTGAGCATACACTACCGATAGGTATGACCTCCTTAAACTTACAGTTTTCTGTAAGTGCCAGAGATGGAATTTGCTCCAATCCCAGCTGTATAACCCCTTAGATGCTATAGTAAATCACGGCTGAAGCATCTAAGCGGTTAGATAGAGATAGAGGATGTCATCCGGCACAGGTGCATTCGTGAGGAGCAGATGGACCTCCATGGCAGCCGGGGGACTAAAGAAGGCCCTCCGAGTCTGCAATCTTTGCTCTTCTATGAGGACCAGCCTCTGACAAGAAGAGAAATATCATTATAGGATCAAGTGGTCAAGTTCCATAGTAGGATTAAAGAAAGTTTTTTTGAACAAAAGGAAAAGTTCCATGTAAGAAAGTATGTTACTTCTCCCTTGTACAAAAAGCCTTAGTATTGGTGACAAAATATAAAACCAACCAAACTACATATAGTTAGTATCGGCACATTCTTATTCTTCTGTAATTAGACTGGGTTCTCAGGTCCCAGAGATAGGCTGTTATCTTTGCAGAATGTTGTTATTAAGTGTTCAAGTTCTCTGCAACGCCTCCACAGGGGAAATGAAGCATTACATAGTTATCATTGACATCAAAGTGTTGACTGCATAATACACAACAGGACAGGTCCTCCAGAGAGACAAAAAGAGGAGGGTCCTTATCCCCCCCTCTATTAGAGGACATATTTCCGGTCCCTGAAGACTCAGAAACTGATCCTGATACAATTTAGAATTTCTAATAATTAATTGTGAAAATAAACTGTTACTATCCGAAAAATAAACATTTAAAGGCATCCTCGTCATATGCAAATGTAACTTTATAGTCTGTTTGGGCGTTTCTTCAGTGTGCAACACCGGATTCAGGAGAACAGCGGCTTTTACACCAGGTGAAAAGAATGATATATTCATGGCATGCGACAGGTCCCCTTTAAACGTACAGCCTGATCTTTTTGTACATAGACTTGTTTTCCCAACTATATTAGTATGAATGTAATGGCCTGTAAATATTAGTAATATGTTTGTATAGATAGATCATTGCTCGCCTGCAGTCATATTTTGGGTAATAAATGTCTAATTTATATAAATGAGTTTGGAATTTTCATTAATGTATCTGATCTACACTGAAAGGAAAAGAAGCCAGAGGCGTAACGAGAGGTTCAGCTTAGAGACGAGGCGGCGAAACATCTGAGTGGCTCCCTAACTGGTAACCCTCATTATAACTATGGTGGCACGCCTTGATTGTGGATATAAGGGGACATCAGCAGATGACTATGCATCACTTCAACTTTCCATGTCCTACATGCCCATATAGATGACTTAGGAGGGTTGATCCCACTCACTTTGAACGGAACCTGTCATTTCAAAAATGCTATTAACCTGCAGATGTGGAGTTAATCTGTAGTTTCTACACTTGTGTGGCCGCCGCACTGTAAGTCCGGCAACCTGGAGAAAATTAACTTTTTCCCCTGTGAAGTCTCCGGCTTTCAGTCATAGAGATGCAGCCGGCGCGGCTTCGGTCACCGTTAAGTACATAGAGAACAGTGACTGTAACCACATCCGAGCACCGACTGACAGCCGGCTCAGCAGTGCAGCAATACAGAGCCAGCTGTCAGTCAATGCCGGGGGGGACTGGTTACAGCCGCTGTTACTAAAGCTGCTCCGGCCGTGCCTCTATGACAGAAAGCTGGAGGCTGCTGGTAGGACTGAAGATCACTTCCTCCAGGTAGCCGTCTGTAAAACACTATTAATCTGCAGAATCACCCCATGTCTGCAGATTAATAGCGTTTGGGTCCATGACAAGTTCCCTTTAACTGTATGTATGTATGTGAAGAGCAGTGATGCTGTACCCATCCCATGAAGAGGAGAAGCTATGGAACAATGAAGACGCAAGAGAGAATACATCACATAGAGTGAGTGGAGGTTGGGACACAGCCCTGATCTCCCAGGACAGCAGGACAGCTCCCTTGTATTAGAACAGTCAAACAGCATCTGGGAGAGTTTGGAGCTATGAATACAAGCAGAGTTGGACTGGCCCACCAGAGATGCGGAGGATCCTCCGGTGGGCCCTGGCTTCTTCAGGAGGGTTCATAGTGCAAACCTTGAGTGGGGGAGAAAGGAGGGCCCTCAGAATCAAATCCTCTGGTGGGCCCAATGATCTTCAGTCTGATACTGAATACAAGCACACACTGACATTCACATACACTACATGTAGGCATGCCCACATAATGACTACGTACTGTATGTGCTCATAGGGTCACTACACAATATGCACATGTAAGAGGATAAGATTCATTGGATGCAGTGAAGAGCCGGAGGCAGAGGGGTTAACAGGATTTAGTAGAACAGGTTGTTATACATGGAATACTCCACGCAGGGAGATGAGATCAGTAACGGCAACAGCGATATTTGCACACAAACACAATACTTGAGAAAAAGGTGTACGAAAAAGGTAACTTATTGCTTGCAGTTCTTGTTGGGGAAAGGCTGGATTATCTCCCGCCGACATCACAGATTGTGGACAATGTCTCTGGCTCTGTTATGAGGAACGAAAAGCACCGTCTGCCGACAGTGCCGATGTATCCGATTCCGCTTGGCTTGGGTGTGCTGGAACATAGATACAGTCCTTTATGTAGATTCCTTTGGAATGGCGCCGAACACGAACCGTGCACACACTCGCAGGCCGCGGCAGCGTGCGATCCTCTGAAGTAATCTTTAGGAACGGAGCAAGTCGGCTTGTCTGTCACTGTGGGTGGGAAGGAGCCGTCCAGCAAGGAAGGGTCCAAAGACAGCTCAGTAAGGACAGTCAGTTTGCAAGTCAGAACGCTGGGAGATGGATGACATGGAGTTAGCAGTCGGAGCTGTGGGGAGGGAGTCAACCTTCCCCTTGCTCTCCTGTCGCCTTCCCGCTTAGTCTCCCTCGTTCCCGCGCTCAGTCTCTTTTATCTCCCCCACGTCCCCTGCTGTCCAGTGCAAAGGTCCTCCCCTCCCAGAAGAACCTTCCCCCGGCAACAGTGGTGACAGTCCCGATAGTTCCGGCCGCAAAGTGCACCGGAAACCACTGACTCTGTCTCGGCTCATCTTCTTAGACACACGGTGTAACATTCACTCCACACAGGCATGCACGTATGTCTCAGGACTATCTAGGCAATGTGGAACATCTCCTCCACAACGTTTATATTATAAGGAATAACATATATAATTTATCCGGAAGTGTTTGATGCAGTTGTTGATTCAAATACAGGAATGCATAAAAAAGTACAAGTGTAAAATACAAATAACTCTCTTTCTCAATCCTGTGCTTGTCTTCAAAAAAAAGAAAGAAAAAACACCAAAATCTGCCACAAAAACCTCTGATTTCTGCTAAGAAGAAGTTCTTCAATATAAGTGCTCATCACAAGTGACAGGATGGAATCTCAGAAAACTTCAATTTCAGTGTCCCCAATATAGAATTCTTATAGGACATCTACATACGCATATACGTAACTCTGCCCCACCGTAGCACACGTACATAATGTAACCTACTACTCACACGTAACCACACTGCCCGTACATAACCTGGGGCACGGGAGCTGTATTTATGTAGGGGCTTTGGTGTCTTTATTACTGGAGGGGGTCTGATCTGGGATCTGCATTTAGGGAGTCTGGGGGTTCTGTGTAGGGTCTGTATTTATTTAGGGGATTGGTGTTGATGTGTGGGTGGGGGTTCTGTACGTAGGGATGTAGTCTGAGGTCTGAATTTAAGGGGTCTGGTTTGGGGTCTTTATATATGAGGTCTGGCATGGGTTGTGTATTTACAGGTCTAGATTAAGGGGCACAAATCACTTTGCACAGCATTTTTCATCTTTCACCCTCCCAATAATTGCAGCTCTGCTGAACACCCATGTTTGTAATGAATGAGCTATAAGGAGCATTGGTCAAGTGACATCTGCATGGTGGCCGTTCAACCCTCACACTGCGTCACCCTTACTCTGCGCCACCCTTACTCTGCGTCACCCTCACTCTGCGTCACCTCACTCTGTGCCATCCTCACTATGCGCCACCGTCACCGTGTGCCACTCTCATGCTGCATCACCCTCACTTTGTGTCACCCTAACGCATCACCCTCACTGCGCAACCCGCTCTGCACCACTTTAACACTGCTCCACCCTCACACTGCGTCACCCCCTCTGCGCCACCTTCACTCTGCACCACCCTCAACGGCGCCACTCTCACGCTGCCTCCCCTTCACTCTGCGCCACCCTCACGCTGCGCCACCCTCACGCTGCATCACCTTTACTCTGCGTCACCCTAACGCTACGTCACCCTCCGCTACGTCACCATCATTCGGCACCGCCCTTACTCTGCGACGCCCTCACTCTCCGACGCCCTCACTCTGCGATGCCCTCACTCTGCGACACCTTCACGCTGCGTCCCCCTCACTCTGCACCACCCTAACGCTACGTCACCATCATTCTGCACCGCCCTTGCTCTGCGACGCCCTCACTCTCCGACGCCCTCACTCTCCGACGCCCTCACTCTACGAACCCCTCATTCTGCATCACCCTCAATCTGTGCCACCCTCACGCTGCGTTACCCTCACACTGTGCCACCTTATGTGTTTGAGTCCACTAGACTAGTAGTCCATGCATCCCTGTTCCTCATTTAGAATCATAGAATCATAGAATCGTAGAGTTGGAAGGGACCTCCTGGGCCATCTGGTCCAACCCCCTGCTCAAAGCAGGATTCGCTAAATCATCCCAGTCAGATGTCTGTCCAGCTTCTGTTTGAAGACTTCCATTGAAGGAGAACTCACCACTTCTTGTGGCAGCCTGTTCCAGCATCAAATAAAAGGTCTTAAAGGAATATTCCAGTTTTCGCACCTTATACAGTTTTGTTATAGTTTATTTTCCTCTAAGTCTACAAAATCTCTACTTGCTGTACTCCTTTGTTTAATTTCCAGCATGTCTGGTACTTGATCATTACAAAGCCTCTTCTCACTTGCAAAAGGCTAGAAAACTAATATTATATTATACTGTCCCCTACTGGTTTTATAGAGGTTGGCAATAGAGTTCAGAGAATATATTCGGCTTCGGTCGCCAAATATGAATTTACCATATTGCTACCCTATTCGTGTCAAATTTATGTTTGATGATCGGTTCCAAAGGAGTAGCCAGGGTTTTGGTATAGTGGGGGGGAGGCAAAGCTTCCGAGTGGGCCCCTAACCAGATAACCTTGATTACAACTCGGTGACGCACCCCAATAGTGGATGTAGGAGATGACTGCACCGTTACTGAAAATAATCTCTATATAAAGACCAACATGGATATTACCGCCATATGGTCAGTGGTAAATACCAGTCCTACAAAACATATAAGAGATCACAGCACAGTTATAGATAATGACTTACCGCTGACGTTCTTTCTGATGGAGTTGTTCAGTTTTTATGTCTTTTCCATCTGGCCCAGACCGACATGACGACTCCTCCAGCCAGGTCTCGGCTGCAGAGATTACATCAAAGACACATTTCACTTCTCATATTTTCGGCCCCATCACCATCTATCCCCAACCTGCACAAACTCCTAATCCTACTGGTACCCCAATACTGCTGCCGTATGTGTCTCTATTTCTGCACCTGCTGTGTGGTTCTCTGTGCCCTCTAAATTCTAAAGCAACTCTCTAGAATATATTAATGTCTGATGCAAGTGCCCTAGAAAACAGGGCCTACATTTTTCCCCATGGAAAGTATTATTGCCCTGTGTGTGCCCTTTTGATAGTCACAGTAACCTGTCTTCCCCTATAAGGCTATGTGCACACGTAGTTTTAGGTGCTGCGGATTTTTCTGCGCGGATTTGGAAAAATCCGCAGGTGAATTCTCAGGTCAAAAGACCTGCAGTTTACCTGTGGATTAGCCTGCGGTTTAGCCCTGCGGTTTCACACCTCTGTAGGTAGGTGAGCCGACTGGGGGGTGGTCCACTATTTGCCGCAAACAGACTCAAGACGGAGACAAAGTTGTGTCCAACAGGTCCTCTTTTATTGGCCGTCCTCACGACGACCGCAGTAACATACAGCAGCAGCAGCTTGACACTCTCCACATACAGGCCCGGGTACCTTCGCTTCCTCCTTACGTCTGTATGATGGTCCTTGCGGGTCTTTCACTGCAGCTGCCCTAGGCCTACCACTACAGCGCTTCACCTGCCCGAGTCCGCCCGTCTTGTGGTACCCCCGGGTTCTCTCCATCTGCGGCTTCTCTTGTCAGGGCCACCCCCCTGACTGTCTCAGCTGTCAGTCCCCTTTGGAGCTTCTTCACTGTGCTTCTCCTCCTTGGGTCTTCTCTACTCCTGAGCTCCTCTCCCTCGACTAACCGCTTCTAGAACTCTCTGTCTTCCTTTTATCCCCCCTCCTTGGGAATTCCCCCTAGAGCTCTTGTAACCCCACCCCCATGACTGTGCGGTTTCGTAGCCATAAGCTGATAAGTCATAAGTCCTTTTCTCACAGCTCTCTACTGCCATCTTGTGGCCAAACTTCAGTATTACACCCATCTCCCCTATCTCTAGCTGTCTCCCTTCTTTCAATACAACAGTCCACCTAAAGCACACTATCCATTACCTTCCCACAGCAGACAGGTCCGTATGTCAGTCCACTTCCCCTACACTCCTCCTTCCTTTGTCCATTGTCGTCCTCGACAATCTCGTTTCCCTTCTTTGCCGTTCTAAAACTTTGCTACCTTCTTTTTGTCTAGCCATTTGATGAGCAAGCCCTGAACTCTTTTGCTCTACGTAGGGTGCCGAACAAAACCCGGGAGCCTCCATGTCCCGAGTAGCTTATGGCTACTGGCCGGCGCGTACGCCTTTAAGACAATTCCCACTGGTTGGGCCAGGTCCACCCGGACTCCTCTACGGATGCGTTCCTCCCACTTTTCTCACCGTCAGTATTTAGCGTAATGACCGAGGACATTTAACCTTCTAAGTCATAGTCTACTTCCCTCTGTCAGCTTGGGGTGTTTGTGGTACTGGGGACCTGAGTTAGGGACTGCTGTCTGTTTCCATCCTACCTATTTCTTCGTCCAATCAAACTGAATTAGTCATGGTCGGCGTTTCTCTCTTTACACTTAGTACCCTGGGCCTGTTGAACATTTTAATTTTTTTTGTATACATATGACATTTCAACCACTGTACATAGTTATAACTATGCCATGTTTAATCCTACCATTTTTATTATTATTATTATTATTATTTATTTATAAAGCACCATTGATTCCATGGTGCTGTACATGAGAAGGGGTAACATACAAATTACAGATAACACTTACAGTAAACAAACTAACAATCACAGACTGATATAGAGGGGAGAGAGGACCGGGCTTACATGCTACAGGATGGTTGGGAAGGAGACAGTAGGTTGGGGGGTTGAAGCAGCTCCAGTGATGGTGAGGCGGTAGCTCCAGTAGTGGTGGGGAGGCAGCGGGGATCATTGCAGGCTGTAGGCTTTCCTGAAGAGATGTGTTTTCAGGTTCCGTCTGAAGGATCCAAGTGTGGTTGATAACCGGACGTGTTGGGGCAGGGAATTCCATAGGATGGGGGCTATTCGGGAGAAGTCTTGGAGGCGGTTGGGTGAGGAGCGAATAAGTGTGGAGGAGAGGAGGTCTTGGGAGGACCGGAGATTACGTGAGGGAAGGTATCGGGAGATTAGTTCAGAGATGTATAGAGGAGGCAGGTTGTAGATGGCCTTGTAGGTCAGTATTAGTAATTTGAATTGGATATGCTGAGGGAATGGGAGCCAGTGAAGAGATTTGCAGAGGGGAGAAGCAGAGGAGTAACAAGGAGAGAGATGAGTTAGTCGGGCGGCAGAGTTGAGGATGGACTGGATAGGTGCAAGGGTGTTAGCAGGGAGGCCACAGAAAAGGATGTTGCAATAGTCGAGGCGGGAGATGATGAGGGCATGCACAAGCATTTTAGTAGATTGAGGGTTGAGGAATGGACGGATTCTGGAAATATTTTTGAGCTGGAGGCGACAGGAGGTGGAGAGAGCTTGGATGTGCGGTTTGAAGGACAGGGCAGAGTCAAGGGTTACTCCGAGGCAGCGGACCTCTGGTACGGGGGAAAGCGTGATGTTGTCAATTGTTATAGAAAGGTCGGGTAAGGAAGATCTGTGAGATGGGGGAAAAATGATCAGTTCAGATTTGTCCACATTGATTTGAGGAAGCGAGAGGAGAAGAAGGAGGATATGGCTGATAGACACTCTGGGATTCTGGAGAGCAGAGAGGTGATGTCTGGACCAGAGAGGTAGATCTGAGTATCATCGGCATAAAGGTGGTACTGGAACCTGTGGGACCTTATGAGTTGCCCCAGGCCAAGTGTGTAGATTGAGAAGAGTAGAGGTCCTAGAACAGAGCCTTGGGGGACTCCAGCAGAGAGGGCGTGATGAGGAGGTAGTGTGGGAGTGGGAGACGCTGAATGTGCGGTTGGAAAGGTATGAGGAGATCCAGGATAGGGCGAGGTCTTTGATTCCAAAGGAGAAGAGGATCTGTAGTAGGAGGCAGTGGTCAACTGTGTCGAAAGCAGAGGACAGGTCTAGAAGCAGGAGTATAGAGTATTGTCTGTTAGCTTTGGCTGTATGTAGGTCGTTGGTAATTTTGGTCAGGGCTGTCTCAGTGGAATGATGGGGGTGGAAGCCAGATTGTAGATTGTCAAAGAGCAAGGTAGATGAGAGGTGGGAGGAAAGTTCAGCATGGACATGCTGCTTCAGAAGTTTAGAAGCGAATGGGAGCAGCGATATTGGGCGATAGCTGAACGTGGCTGTCCGGTCGAGGGTTGGCTTTTTAAGGATAGGCGTGATTGTGGCATGTTTGAAAGCAGAAGGGAAGGTACCAGAAGTTAGTGATAGGTTGAAGAGGTGGGTTAGGGATGGGATAAGAGTGGTGGTGATGTTGGGGAGGAGGTGGGATGGGATAGGGTCAAGTGCACAAGTAGGGAGGTGTGATTTGGAGAGAAGATGAGCAAGCTCCCCTTCAGTGATGTTAGATAAGGAGGTTATGGGGTTTGGGCATTGGTCTGGTATACAAAGGGGTTGTGGTGGTTGGGCAATAAAGACTTGCCGTGTTTGGTCTATCTTGTTTTTGAAGTGTGCGGCAAAGTCCTCGGCAGAGATTAGGGAAGTCGGAGGGGGCAGTGGTGGACGGAGGAGGGAGTTAAAAGTATTGAACAACTGTTTGGGGTTGTGGGATAAGGAAGATACAAGGGATGTAAAGAAGTCCTGTTTAGCAGAGGTGAGAGCTGATTTGAATGCAAGTGTTGCTTGTTTGAGTGCAGTGAAGTCGTCTTGCGAATGCATTTTCTTCCAGCGACGTTCTGCAATTCTGGATGCTTGCCGAAGCTTTTTAGTGGTGTTATTATGCCAGGGTTGTCTATTGATTCATTGCACTCTGTTATGCATGACAGGGGCGACTGTGTCGATGGCTGATGCAAGAGCGGCATTGTAGAAACTAGTGGCAGCGTCAGTGTCGTGGAGTGAAGCTATGGAGGACAGTGGTAGACTGGAGTCAGAGAGTGTGCGAGTGTCTAGATGTGCGAGTTTTCTGCGGGGGTGCGCATGCTGCTGGACATGGGTGACAGGTGAGAAGGACAGGGATGAGAAAGTGAGTAATTGGTGGTCAGATAGAGGGAAAGGGGAGGTGGTGAAGTTAAAAAGAGAGCAGAGGCGGGTGAAGACCAGGTTTAGTGTATGTCCGTCTGCGTGGGTGACTGAGGAGGACCACTGAGTAAGTCCAAAGGATGAAGTAAAGGACAGGAGTTTGGAGGCTGCCGACTGCTGGGTGTCAATGGGGATGTTGAAGTCACCCATGATGATGGTTACCATAGTTAACTCTCTTTTTTTTAGGTTTTCATTTTCTCCAAGTAAAGCATAATATTTTTCTTTTTAAACAAAACATAAACATTGGTGCTCCGCCTTCCTTTTAGGAGAGCACCCACCCACATGCATCCCCGCCACATCAGGAGTGGGCATTGTGCGGTAGCGCTGTCATTCAAGTAGGGGATACTCGCTCAGCAGCCACAAAATCAGATCCGGCACAGGTTTTCATAAAGCATAACACAGTCCATGCGGTTTATTCCTCCTTCATAAACCCATAGAAGCAACATAAACAGCATTACAGCATAGCGTCCATTATAGCTTCACTCTGGTTAAGCCTGTGGTCACACAGGTTACTCAATGTCCATACTCAGGCTCTTCAGCCTCATCATTATCTCACCCATGTCAGGGTTTCCTCATGGCTGTTTCCCCACACTGCAGACATCCACTCTCTTCTCTGGGACACTCAGACACTGGCAGCCATGACACACAGCCACTCCACAGGCTGTTGGCCAGGAGATGCTTCTCCTAGTGGGACCTTCCACACTGGACCAACCGGGACACAGCATTCACCACATGTGACCTACCCTGGCCACATTATATGGTTCATAGCCACGCCCACCGGGTCACATGACTATGACCTCATCACAGGTCCTTCACACACACATATACACTTTACAATAGCGTTATTAAACACACCCCCTGGGTGGGTTTGTAGGTAACTAGTCCCTGACACATTGAACCAGCACCTCAGCAGTATCACTGCTGATTAACACGCACACAAATCTCCATCTCAAGGCCACCCACCTTGAGATACATAACGGTCATTCAGTATCTTGCCATTCATCCACTCTCCTGGGACATCCATTCAGCGCCCCCTAGTGGACACAGTGGTCACTACACCACAGCATATTTTACCCACTTTGGGGACATAGAACTGTCCCCAGGCTGTGCAACAGCGCACAGCAGTCCTGGCAGTCCATTTTTAAGGATACTCCGGGCCACCTCCTGGCGGCCGATGTTTCGCCAACAGCAGGGAACTCCACAGCCGTGAAGTCCCCGGGATGCTTGAACTGTTCTGGGCCCCGAGTCTCCCTGATGCACGAGACTCAGGAGTCCTCTTCTCTTTTATGGGGGCACATACCCCTCGGGGTAAGCAATGACTGCCACCGCATAGTAGCCACGGGGGCAGTACTCCTTATAGTAGGAGACCAGGTCTCCCGCCCGTGCTTGATAGAAGCCACATTGAGGTATACTTTGTGGCCGATTGCGAGGTCCCGAATAAATCCATAGCCCTTTTAGGTATTGGTATGCACGAGCCGCCCGTACGATCGAGGGGTAGGCATGGCTGCTTTCCCCTTCTCGTGCAGCAGCACCCATACCTTCCGCTCTTTGGCCTTCATCTGCTCAATGACCTCCGTAACCCAGGCGGAGGGTCCGGTGTAGGCCGCAGAGCCCAGCCCAGCGAGCGGAGACGGAGCGGCCGCGGAGTAGGCAGCAGCCAGGGCCGAAGATGGAGCAGCGGCGGACACGGCTGTCAGCAAGGAGGCAGCAGATGCGGGCGGCCCGGCCACTGCGGCGGACAGGAGCGGGATCGTGGCAGCAGCAGGCCGAGATGGGTAGGCCGCCGCCGGGATGTGGAGTGAGGCAGGAGTCGCCGCGGGTCTGTTCCACACCAGTGACGCGGGACGGAGCGCCGCCGGGTGGGGCGGCTTGGGGTCGTGGACGGGAATGGTGGTCGGTCCCATCAGGGTCGTGAAGTCCTCCAGCGCCGAAGTCGCGGGAGGGCAGGAGGCTGAGCGGGGAGGCCGAGGTCCGATGGCAGGGCCCTGGGGCCTGGTTCGTGCACGAAGTGGGGGGATGGGAGCTGCCTGCAGTGCCGCTGGCTGGACCGGGGGAACGCTCACCTTCCCCGGCGCCGCGGCTCCCGCAAGACCATCCCGCAGCTCCTCCAGCAGCCGATGATCTTCACCCCACCGTCCGGCAGGGCTAGCCTCCAGGCCCAGTGGTTGCGCGGGCAGACTCCGTGGCGGTTCTTCCAGCGGCTGTTTCAGCAGGGCCCGGCGTCGCTCCTCTTCCCTGATAGGCATCTGGGGTACCGACAATGGCTCCCAGGGGAAGTTCTCCCGACGGGACTCAATCTCCTGACGCCACTTCCATTCCAGGTGTCCGAGGCCACGGCAGCTGCAGTGTTGCATCTCGTCCGATGTCCAGAAGCTCAATGGCACCAAACAGCCGCACCCAGCCTCTCCACCTGGGCCACTCCCGTTCTTGGGTGGGGCATTGGTCGGCCTCTCCACCCATCTTCTAGGGTCCAGCATGAGGGGGCTGCCGTCTCCAGATGTACGCCGCTCCCCCCAGGGACGGGCGCGACATAGTCCCAGATTGTCCAGCTGCAAATTCCTGTGCTTCTTTCCAGCGCTGGAATCCAACAGCCATTCTGTCCAGTCCTTTTCCGCTCTGGATCCGCCTGATGAAAACCGACAATCCTGGTCACAGTCCAACTTTGTAATCCACAGGGAAAATCTTCAACCCGTTCAGCTTGGGTCCTTTAGATCTTCTGTGCAGGCTTACCGCTGAAGATGGTGTATTGGGGGTGATGATCCTGCCGACTACGCCAAATGTAGGTAGGTGAGCCGACTGGGGGGTGGTCCACTACTTGCCGCAAACAGACTCGAGACGGAGACAGAGTTGTGTCCAACAGGTCCTCTTTTATTGGCCGTCCTCAAGATGACCGCAGCAACATACAGCAGCAGCTTGACACTCTCCACACACAGGCCCGGGTACCTTCGCTTCCTCTTTACTTCTGTATGACGGTCCTCGTGGCTCTTTCACTGCAGCTGCCCTAGGCCTACCACTACAGTGCTTCGCCTGCCCGAGTCCATCCGTCTTGTGGTACCCCCGGGTTGTCTCCATCTTCTCTTGTCAGGGCCACCCCCCTGACTGTCTCAGCTGTCAGTCCCCTCTGGAGCTTCTTCACTGTGCTTCTCCTCCTTGGGTCTTCTCTTCTCCCGAGCTCCTCTCCCAGGACTGACCGCTTCGAGAACTCTCTGTCTTCCTTTTATCCCCCTCCTTGGGAATTCTCCCTAGAGCTCTTGTAACCCCACCCCCATGACTGTGCGGTTTCGTAGCCATAAGTTGATATTAAATCCTTTTCTCACAGCTCTCTACTGCGATCTTGTGGCCAAACTTCAGTATTACAACCATCTCCCCTATCTCCAGCTGTCTCCCTTCTTTCAATACAACAGTCCACCTAAAGCACACTATCCATTACCTTCCCACCGCAGACAGGTCCGTATGTCAGTCCACTTCCCCTACACTTTTACAATGGAGAAGGTGTGAAACCGCTGCGGATTCCGCACAAAGAATTGACATGCTGCAGATTTGAACCCGCAGCAAATCCGCGTGGAAAAATCCACGCCGCTAAATCTGCTGCGGACCCGCAAAGCCTGAAACGCTGCGATCCGCAGAAGAATCCGCAATGTATGCACATGGCCTAACAATAAGTGCCCACTTTACATTTAATAATGTCCCGAGTCCCACCCTGTACAGCTCCCCTATACACAGTATGATGCTCTCTTATACAAAACATGATGCCTCCTCACTGTAACGTACCCACACACAGAATACTGACTCTTTAGTAGTCCCCAAACTGCTTGATGGCCTTTTCACTGTAATCCCCACACTGTATGATGGCCCCCTAGATGGCCTCCATATAGTTTAATGCACCATAGTCCTCAATATAGTATAATCCACTCACCATAGGCCTGTATAGTATAATGCACCCCATAGGCAGCCTGTACAGTATAAGGCACCCCCATAGGCAGCTTGTACAGTATAATGCACCCCCATAGGCAGCCTGTACAGTATAATGCACCCCATAGGCAGCCTGTACAGTATAATGCACCCCCATAGGCAGCTTGTACAGTATAATGCAGCCCCATAGGCAGCCTGTACAGTATAATGCACCCCATAGGCAGCCAGGACAGTGTAATGCACCCCCATAGGCAGCTAGGACATTATAATGTACCGTGATAAAAAAAATAAATCCAATACTCACCTCTCTTCCTCCTTGTTATTCCCACGGTGCTCCGAACTTCTGCTCACCTCCGGACGGAGGACGCAGAGTACTGACGTCATTGCGACCCCCTGTCAGCGTCGGTGACGTCAGACCCTGAGAGGGAGATGATGCAAGAGGGAGCGTAACTCTCCTCTCATCAATGCGGTCAGCTGTATCGGCATCTAGCTGATACAGTTGACCCTGCGATGACGAGCGGGGGGCCCACTGCTGGCACAGGGCCCCCCACTGCCTCCTCAGGGGCCCCATAGCGGCCGGGTGACAGAGCAGGGAGATCGATTCTCCCTGCTCTGCCACTGTATGTAACTGTATCGGCGTGCTGTGCTCACCCATACAGTTACACAGCGTAGCTTCGGGTGGGCCCCCTCAGAGCGCGGGGCCCGGGGCGATCGCACCCTCTGCACCCCCGGTAGCTACGCTACTAATCGGTTCTGAACATATATGATAATTTCTACACCCATTGACTCCAATGACGTTTGGATGTTCGACGAATATTGCAAAAACAATGTTCGCTGCCAATTGTAATTGGAACCAAATTTTTTAAAATTTGCTCAACACTAATTAGAAAGACTACAATAGTTTTCATATATAGGGGTGTGCTGGCATCATACCCAGTAGTGAAGTGTAGCCACCAGCACCTGGGAGGCAGGAAAATATTAGTCTGCCTAAAAAGTAATGATGTGCCTGCGTTCCCCTTCCAAAAAGAATGCCACTTTTATGCCCAAAAAATGACATTCGTTCTCACCTTATCTGAGTGACTGAGTCCTCTTCCCTGCTGCACTCGGAGTGATGTTATTACGCCCCCTGTATCGGGACACTGACATCTTGCAGTATGTAGAACAGCAGCAGCCTACAGGACAGAAAGTGGTGTATAAGTAATATTATTATAAGTGTATATTATTGTAAGTAATGGGGGGGGCATCAGCGTAACATTAATGGAGGACTGGAGCCATCTTTTACACTCCAGTAATATAAAGTTTTATTAATGGCACAAACAGAAATCATTGGGGGGGGGGGGGGGGTTCCATCACATAATGGGCAAAAAACACAGGTCCTTTAGGAGACTGCAACCTTCAAGTTTGCTGCCTCTTAGGACATGTGGACACCCGCTGCATTTTTGACGCAGAGGATGCTTAAGGAAGCGTTTTCTCACGAAGCATCATCTTTAGGATGCCTTTGGACATCTTCGAGGACACTCTGCAGTCGGCATTTATTTTTATTTTTGTTACTGTATATATAAACTAATGAGAGGAGAGGTGTAGCTAAAGGTTCAGCTCAGAAGGGGCGAAATTTCTGAGTGGGTCAACTACGTGGGCGCACAATGATCATGAGTATAGGGGAGCCTTAGCAAATGACCGAGCTGTTACTGGAAAGCAATCACTATACAAACACTGATATTACCGCCATGTAGTGACATACAGTGTATAGGGGCCAGGATGGGAGAGCATATGGTGCCCTGGATTGGAGAACATGTGAAGCCCAAGAAGGGAGAACACACACTATAAACAATATACAGAGCTGCTGTATGTAATGTCACTAGTGAACTCTGTATTTCTTGTACACTATACCCTATATACAGAACTGATGTGTATAATATCACCGATGATCATAGTACACCCGTACACTGACACTGTATATAGAGCTCCTGGACATAATGTCACTGGTGATCACTGTATTGCCCGTACACTGACACTATATACAGAGCTCCTGTGTATAATGTCACTGCTGATCACTGTATTATCTGTACAGTGACACTATATACAGAGCTCCTGTGCATAATGTCATTGGTGATCACTGTCTTACCTGTACACTATACACTATATACAGAGATCCTGTGCATAATGTCACTGGTGATCACTGTATTACCTGTACACTGACACTATATACAGAGCTCCTCTGTATAATGTCACCGGTGATCACTGTATTACCTGTACACTATACACTATATACAGAGCTCCTGTGTATAATGTCAATGGTGATCACTGTATCACCTGTACACTGACACTATATACAGCGCTCCTGTGTATAATGTCACTGGTGATCACTGTATTACATGTACACTGACACTGTATACAGAGCTCCTGTGTATAATGGCACTGGTGATCACTGTATTACCTGTACACTGACACTATATACAGAGCTCCTGTATATAATGTCACTGGTGATCACTGTATTACGTGTACACAGACACTATATACAGAGCTCTTGTATATAATGTCACTGGTGATCATTGTATTACCTGTACACTGACACTGTATACAGAGCTTCTGTATATAATGTCACCGGTGATCACTATATTACCTGTACAGTGACACTATATACAGAGCTCCTGTATATAATGTCACCGGTGATCACTGTATTACCTGTACACTGACACTGTATACAGAGCTCCTGTATATAACGTCACTGGTGATCATTGTATTACCTGTACACTGACACTATATACAGAGCTCCTGTATATAATGTCACTGATGATCACTGTATTACCTGTACACTGACACTATATACAAAGCTCCTGTGTATAATGTCACCGGTGATCACTGTATTACCTGTACACTGACACTGTATACAGAGCTCCTGTATATAATGTCACTGGTGATCATTGTATTACCTGTACACAGACACAATATACAGAGCTCCTGTATATAATGTCACTGGTGATCACTGTATTAACTGTACACTGACACTGTATACAGAGCTCCTGTATATAATGTCACTGGTGATCACTGTATTACCTGTACACTATACACTATATACAGAGCTCCTGTGTATAATGTCACCGGTGATCACTGTATTACCTGTACACTGACACTGTATACAGAGCTCCTGTATATAATGTCACTGGTGATCACTGTATTACCTGTACACTGACACTATATACAAAGCTCCTGTGTATAATGTCACCGGTGATCACTGTATTACCTGTACACTGACACTATATAGAGAGCTCCTGTGTATAATGTCACTGGTGATCACTGTATTACCTGTACACTGACACTATATAGAGAGCTCCTGTGTATAATGTCACTGGTGATCACTGTATTACCTGTACACTGACACTATATAGAGCTCCTGTGTATAATGTCACTGGTGATCACTGTATTACCTGTACACTGACTCTATATACAGAGCTCCTGTGTATAATGTCACTGGTGATCACTGTATTACCTGTACACTGACGCTATATACAGAGCTCCTGTAACAACAACTATGTTCTCAATCAACCTAAAAGACTCATAAATATCAAAGCGTAATATTTTTGGAAGTTGGAATGATTTTTTTTAGATTTGGCTATCTTAGGAGGATATCTGTTTGTGCAGGTAACTATTACTGTGCAGATTTATTATGTAACTTATTAAAAAATAAATATATACCCATCTCACTTGTTTATTTTCACCAGGTAAACCAATATAACAACACAAAATTTAGAAATAAATATTTCTGACATTCAAAAACAAAAAAAAATCTGTGACCAATATAGCCACCTTTCTTTACGATGACAATCAAAAGCCTTCCATCCATTGATTCTGTCAGTTGCTTGATCTGTTTACGATCAACATTGCGTGCAGCAGCCACCACAGCCTTCCAGACACTGTTCTAAGAGGTGTACTGTTTTCCCTCCCTGTAGATCTCACATTTTATGAGGGACCACAGGTTCTCTATGGGGTTCAGACATGGGCGGACATACCGCCGGTTCAACCGGTGCGACTGCTGCGGGGCCCAGAGGCTCCAGGGTGCCCCTGCAGGGCGGCTAATGATAAGGGCAATCTGGCCGGTTTCTCCGGGCTTGAGGCTCCAGGGGACCCCTGGCCAGATTGCCCTCATGTGCGGCGGGCAGGGAGCGATCCCAGCAGCTCTGCTGTCTGCAAGAGAAAATAGCAGGAGCAGAGCTGCAAGGATCTTTTCTGCCCGGCGTCAGCGCTTCCTGTCTCTGACACAGAGAGCAGCGCTGCTGAATTACGTCAACATTCAGTGGTGCTGCCGGTGTGCCAGAGCGAGGAAGCAGCCGGAGGGCAGAGGCGGTGATGCTGTGGACTCGGACAGGTGAGGTGCTGTCACTGCTTTGTGTGTGTGGATGTGTGTGTGTATGTATGTGTGTGTGTATGTAGTATGTGTGTGTATGTATGTATGTATGTCTGTGTGGATGTATGTGTGTATGTAGAATGTGTGTGGGTGTGTGTGTATGTATGTATGTGTGTGTATGTGTAGGTGGAGGAGAAGGCCATGATGGGGTGATGGGGAGAAGGCCATGATTGGGTGATGGAAGGCCATGATTGGGTGATGGGTAGAAGGCCATGATGGGGAGAAGGCCATGATGGGTAATGGGGAGAAGGCCATGATTGGGTGATGGGGAGAAGGCCATGATGGGGGTGATTGTTGTGAACACTTTTGACCTGACTTCTGAGAATGAGCTCCCTCTGGTGGTTGCTGCGGGTAATGGAGTTGGTCGGGTTGACAGAAGTCAATCACCTGAAGAGGATGATTGAAGGCCAGGTGTTATAGACTGGGAAGATTTAAGTCAGCAAGCTCCCCTCAGTTGTTGCTGGTGATTTGGTTTTCTCCCTGTGCATTTTGAATTCCGCTTGCCCCCTGCTTGATACTGCATTGTTCAGATAATTTATTTGTTTGCTGGAATCTTTTTGCATTTGATCCAGTTTTTGCCTCTCTCTGCTTTCTGCTTTGCTGTGTGGGTTCAGCATTGTTCCCTGCTGGGACCAGTGCTGGACCCCGTTCCATATGCCACAGCTTATGTCAGTCTGTTCAGTATTGCTAGTCCCCTGTTACATCAGTGTCTTTTGTTTTTCTTCCAGTTCACACCAGAATTCTAATCTAGTGGGGAAGAGGTCATGTGGCCTCAGTATTTTTGCATATCAGACGTGTTGTATTTTTCTTAGGGTTTTTTGCATGATTGCAGACAGTATCTTTCCTGTCCTGTTCTATCTAGACAATTTGGGCCCCATCATTTGCTTACTCTATTTTATGCCTGTGTTTGTGCCTCATCTTATCTCACCGGCAATATATGTCTGGGGGTTATCTATTCCTTTGGGGTTCTACTTCGGGGCAATCTCCCCTTTCTTGCTTTAGGCTTAGTTAACTCTTTTGCTGTGCCGAGGCGTCTAGGGCATTGTAGGCACGTCCTTAATTCTAGTTGTGTTGTTAGTTTTAGGGGTCTGCAATCCGCTTAGGTACCAACCTTTTTGGCTTTCTGGGTGCCTAGTTTATTCCCCAGCTATCCTCCTCAGTGACCTAATCATAACAGGTGATGGGGAGAAGGCAGTGATGGGGTGATGGAGAAGGCAATGATGGGAGTGATGGTGAGAAGGCAATGATGGGAGTGATGGGGAGAAGGCAGTGATAGGAGTGATGGGGAGAAGGCAATGATGGGAGTGATGGGGAGAAGGCAATGATGGGAGTGATGGGGAGAAGGCAATGATGGGGGTGATGGAGAGGGCAATAATGGGGTGGTGGGGAGAAGGCAAAGATGGAGGTGGTGGAAAGGGCAATGATGGGGTAGTGGGGGGAAAAGAAATGATGATGGGGTGGGGGAGAATGCAATGATGGTGGTGGTGGAAAGGGCAATAATGGGGGTGGTGGAGGAGGAACTGATGGAAGTGGGGGAATGGGCAATGATGGGAGTGGTAGGGGAGAAAGCAAAGATAGTGGTTGGAGAGAAGAAAATGATGGAGGTGGTGAAGAGGGTAATGATGGGGTGGGGGAGAGGACAATAATGGGATCTGAGGGAGGAGGACAATGAGGGGTGTGGGGGATTGGGATGGGAGGAAGGGGGACTTATAATGGCCTTAGTAATAGGGGGAGGTGGAGGAAGACATTATCGTTTATTATGTCTAACGCAGTCCCTTAGTATATAGTGTACGTAATTATTATGTATAACACAGTCCCTTAGCATATAGTGCACGTATTTATTATGTATAACACAGTCCCTTAGCATATAGTGTACTCACTAATTCTGTCTAACACCATACTTAGTTACATAGTTTCCTCTTTTATTACGTATAACACCATCCCTTATTACGTACCATCCACTCTACTTATATGTGGTGCAGTCCCTTATTATATAGCTTCCTCTGCTGTCTCTTACATAGTGTATTCTTGTTAATTTTGTTATTCACAGCACCTTCATTTACTACATAGTCCCCTCTCTTTTTAGATATAAAATGACTGCTGATCGAGGAGCCAGTGACCAGACTACCAGTCCATCAGCTCCTCCATTAGAAAGGATGCTTTCACATGCTCCATCAGCCATCATTGCATTATACAGCTAACAAGACAGGACGGTATGTAATAAAAAACAGAAGACAGGGCTCTATATAATCTAATATGTAAGGGACGGTGCTGTACATAACAAGAGAGGGCACTGTGTAAGGGACAGTAATATACATAATAAAGGAGACTATGTAATATATATACATGTACTGTATGTGTGTGGCTATATATATATGTAACTTTGATGCCACAAAAGGAAGGGGGGCCCAGACACATTTCTTGCACAGTGGCCCCAAGCTGTCAGTGTCCGCCCCTGGTTGCAATGATCATGTATGTGGAAAAAATATGGTATTTTTTTCACGCCCAGGCGTTATATACTTCTGTGAAGCACTTAGGGGTTCAAAGTGCTCAACACACATCTAGATAAGTTCCTTGGGGGGGTCTAGTTTCCAAAATGGGGTCACTTGTGGGGGATTTCCACAGTTTAGGCACATCAGGGGCTCTCCAAATGTGACATGACACCAGCAGACCATTCCATCAAAGTCTGTATTCCAAAACATCACTACTTCCCTTCCGAGCCCCGATGTGTGCCCATACAGTAGTTTTCTCCCACATATGGGGTATCAATGTACTCAGGTCAAATTGGACAACAACTTTTGGTGTCCAATTTCTCCTGTTACCCTTGGGAAAATAAAAAAAATTGGGGACTAAAAGATCATGTTTGTGGAAAAAATATGATTTTTTTTATTTTCATGCCCGGGCGTAATAACTTCTGTGAAGCATTTGGGGGTTCAAAGTGCTCAACACATCTAGATAGGTTCCTTGGGGGGTCTAGTTTCCAAAATGGGGTCACTAGTGGGGAGTTTCCACTGTTCAGGCACATAAGGGGCACTCCAAACACGACATGGCGCCCGATCTCAATTCCAGCCAATTTTGCGTCAAACGGTGACCCCTCCCTTTCGAGCTCTGCCATGCGCCCAAACAGTGGTTTATCCCCACATATGGGGTATCAGCCTACTGAGGATAAATTGCACAATAACTTTTGGGGTACTGTTTCCCTTGGGAAAATAACAATTGGGGGTGAAAAGATCATATTTGTGGAAAAAAAATGATTTATTAATTTTACGGCTGTACGTTATAAATGAAGCCCATGGGGGTTCAAAGTTCTCAACACACATCTAGAGAAGTTCCTTTGGGGGTCAAGTTTCCAAAATGGTGTAATATGTGGGGGTTTCCACTGTTTAGGTACATCAGGGGCTCTCCAATCGTGACATGGTGTCCGATCTCAATTCCAGCCAATTTTGAGCTGAAAAAGTCAAACGGCGCTCCTTCCCTTTCGAGCTCTGACATGCGCCGAAGCAGTGGTTCCCCCCACATATCAGGTATCAGCGTACTCAGGACAAATTGTACAATAACTTTTGCAGTGGAATTTCTCCTGTTACCCTTGGTAAAATAAAAAAAATTGGACCTGAAGTAATTTTTTTGTGAAAAAAGTTAAATGTTCATTTTTTTTAAACATTCAAAAAATTCCTGTGAAGCACCTGAAGGGTTAATAAACTTCTTGAATGTGGTTTTGAGCATCTTGAGGGGTGCAGTTTTTAGAATGGTGTCACTTTTGGGTATGTTCTATGATATAGACCCCTCAAAGTGACTTCAAATGTGATGTGGTCCCTAAAAAAATGGTCTTGTAAAAATGAGAAATCGCTGGTCAACTTTTAACCCTTATAGACTTCCTAACAAAAAAAAATTGGTTCCAAAATTGTGCTGATGTAAAGTAAACATGTGGGAAATGTTACTTATTAAGTTTTTTCTGTGCCATATCTCTGTGATTTAAGGGCATAAAAATTCAAAGTTGGAAAATTGCTAAATTTTCAAAATTTTTGCCAAATTTCCATTTTTTCACAAATAAACGCAAGTTATATGAATGAAATTTTACCACTAACATGAAGTGCAATATGTCACGAGAAAAATAATGTCAGAATCACCGGGATCCATGGAAGCGTTTCAGAGTTATGACCTCATAAAGAGACAGTGGTCAGAATTGTAGAAATTGGCCCGGTCATGAATGTGCAAACCACCCTTAGGGGTAAAGGGGTTAATAGTTTTGCACACAGTGTACCAATACTACAACATACAAGAAAAAAATTATGCCGCTACACCATGAACGTATGACCAACAAATAGTGACCAGATCACATCATTATAGTGATTATTAATAGGAATCACTGTACTAACACTGCTGGTACCCCCATATAATGACCGAATAGTGGAAGGTATCAGTATAGATAGTATAGGTAGCTCAAGATACTCCCCAGCAATGTCTCCAATTGAAGTAATTAATGTTCTCTTTTCTTCATCCAGCGCAGACTGCTCTGACTTCTCCCTGTCAGGACTCGTCTCTTCAGAGTGTAACACACAGACATCTATGGATTATTGCTTCCTGGTCACCATTGCCACTTTTCCTCCAATTCTACAAAAATAGTACCTCCCTTTTATTATATGGTAACAGTATCCCCCAAAATAAAATACAATACAGCAATGATGCTCCTCTGTGTCCCCATTCAGTAGTAATTATTTCCTCTGTTTGCCCAAATACAGTAGAATTGCCCCAACATGGCACCCACACAGCTGTAATGTCCAACTATTATGTCTTCATACAGATGTGGAATTCCTCTTTATGACCCCAATATAGTAGTAATATTCCAAATTGTGGCCCTCATACATTAAAATTACCATCATATGTGGACCCCACTTAATAACAATGTCCTCCCATGTGGCCCCCATAAATTAATATTGTCCCTCTACGTGCCCCAATATTAATCATTTCCTCCTATGTGACCCATATACAGTAATATTGTCCCTTTCCTGGCCCCCATATAGTAAAGATGTCCCCCTATTAATACATTAATATTGGCCCCTATGTGGCACTCATCTGATAAAACTGTCCACCTATGTGTTCATCATGAGTTAATATTGCCACCCTATGTGGCCCAGTAATAGTAATGTCTCCCTGTGGCCAACACATGAATAATGTCTCTCTGTGTGGCCCCCATACATTCATAATATCCTCTAACGCGGCTTGGTCCTTATACATTAATATTATATTAATCATATATAGATGGATGGAGCTGCTCCATGTTTAGTAGTTGCAGTTATCGGACCCATTGTGACATCACTGGTGTTCTGCTCCTTGTGATGTCACAGTGAGATCTCCATTGTGACATCACGGAATGTGTGGTTATACGGAGTGACGCTGCAGGAAGAGGCTTTGTCTGACAAGACTCCCTGTGTGTTACACATTCAGCGATAACTCCCTGTGTGTTACACATTCAGCGATAACTCCCTGTGTGTTACACATTCAGCGATAACTCCCTGTGTGTTACACATTCAGCGATATTTCTCCAAGCTAAAATGCTCTTTCGATTTCTTCTAATCGTGAGTTTGCTATTAGCGTCTGTGGAAGGCGCGCCTCTCATCAACCAGCGCCATGATTCCTTGCCCACGCATACGACCCCAGCAGGTAAGTACTTTTCCAAATATTCACATATTATGGGGTAACCCTCATTAGGCTGGGTGAAGGCTTACTTTTTGCGCCCTGAGTTGATATCTTTACTGATACCATTTTGGGGTAGATACTATGTTTCTTTTTTTATCGCCATTTATTGCAATGTTGCGGCTGCCAAAAAATTGTATTCTGGCGATTTCGATTTTTTTTCTCATTAGGCTGTTTAATGATCAGATAAATTTAGTTTAGATTTTGATTGATCGAACTTTTACAAATGCAGCGATAACAAATGAGTATTTTGAATTATTTTTTTTTAAGCGTTTAATTTTTAATGAACTTTATTCACTTTTTATTGTATTTTTTCTGTACTCAATAGTCCTCTTTAGGGACTTCACGCTGCAATTGTGTGGTTGACTGCGCTATACATAGCAGGGGATAAACTCAACGTTGAGTGGATAGGCTCAACGTGCGAACGGCATTAAAAACAAGGACACGACCTTTGACGTACATGTACGTCAAAGGTCATGAAGGATCTAATGCTAAATACACGGCCAGGAGACTGATAGAAGCATTTAGTCAATTAATATATAGATAAGATATAGAGGTGTAATACTGCGGGCTGGATACAATAACTTGTACATGTAACAGAAGGGAGGTATAGGAAATATATGTCACCTCTCATTTTGTCAGCAGAGATCTTTAATGTCTACTTTTATTTTCTAGGCAACACTGATCACCTGATCTTTGGTCCGTGCTCAAAAACATGCGGTAAGTACCTCACAATTAAGATATAACCTTCACATACAACATTTCACATCTGGCACCAGAATCTGCTGACTATCACTAATAGGACCCAGCGTAATACGATGGGTGTCAGACTCCGCTTCATTAGAGACACCGAATATTCGCACTAATATAGCTTTTATTGAGTGGCTGAGATTGTTAATAGGTCACATGATACATTTCATGGAGGAGTCTTCATGTGTTACTCCCTCCCATCCTGTATTCCCTATTCTAGGCTCTCGCACTAATTGTAAGAGTAAGGCTATGTGCACACGTGTGGAATTCCAGTGGAAATTTCTGCGGGAATTCCAGAATTCTATTCCGCGGGAAATATGCGAGAAAACCGCATTTTAAATTCCCGCGATTTTCCCGCCGAAAAACTAGCGATTTGCAAGCGTAATTAGCTTGCAGAGTCCTAGCGTTTTCCAAGAGATCTGTAGCATCGCTTGGAGAACTGATTGACAGGTTGGTCACACTCGTCATACATAGTGTTTGACGAGTGTGACCAACTTTTTACTATTGAGGCTGCCAATGCGGCATCAGTAGTAAAAGATAGAATGTTAAAAATAATAAAAAAAATAAAAAATCGTGTTTTTCTCACCTTCCGACGTCCCGCGCAGCGTTCCCGATCATCGCGATGCTCCCGGCAAGTCCTGTTCCCAGCGATGCCTTGCGACAATGACCTTTGATGACGTTGCTGTCTCGCGAGACCACTACAGTATCTCGAGACCACGACATCATCAAAGGTCATTGTCGCAAGGCATCCCTGGGAACGGGACTTGCCGGGAGCATCCCTGAGGCCTGGTGACACTGTGAGGGACATCGGAAGGTGAGAATATGACGATTTTTTAATTTTAATTCTATTTTTTACAGGGATATGGTACCCAGAGCCCAGAGGACAGTCTCCTCTCCCCCAGACCGTGGGTACCATCCGCAAATGTTCTCCTTACTTTTCGCATGGTGGGCAGAGCCACATGCGGAAAGTAAGCAGAACAATGCATTCCTATGTGTGCGGATTTTCCCGCGATTCCGCACAAAGAATGAACATGCTGCGTATTTTTCCGCGATGCAATTCCACCGCTGAAAAATCTGCAGCATTAGCACAGCATGTGCGGAATCCCATAGGATTGCATGGGATGCTTTTTTTTGGCGTTTTCACGGCAAAATCGCGCGTTTAAAATCGCTGCGAAAACGCAAAGAAAACGCTACGTGTGAACACAGCCTAAATGTAGATCTTCATGTAAGGAATAATGGAGTCACTTGTGTCTGTGATCGTCAGTCTTGTGATTCCATCACTACCACTGGAGAAATTATACAGTTTTATGACTACCGGGGACTAATTTGTCCACCATGTTGGGCTTTCCTATAATTGTGATCTGTGCAGTCCTAGGGTTACTCATAAGAAATGGTCTTAGGTCTGGATAAGTAAGTTAGGTGCCGTGAATAATGTATATTTTAGTAGCTGTAGACATCTGATGTTCTCCAACACTAGAAGACTACCGAGAATTACACTGATACATTGAGAAAAGTTCCTACAGAGATTTCCTACAACTAATTGATGTCTCATTTTTTCAGGCCTTGGTACCAGGGTGGTCTATAGCACCAGAGGCTGCCCACAGGGACAGGATAAGTGTTTTCTCCGCACGGAACAGTGCGAAGGACCTGAAGATTGTGGATGTAAGTCACATAGTTATGTGGATAGGTTATCTGTTAGTATTAATCTGAAGTGAACCCTATATTCTGTAGCCAATGTTCCTTCCTAATAAATCCTGCAGTTAGAGAACACTCCTGGATCAATCCCTCTTCTCCAGTAATCTAGAGCAGATATCTAGTAATATTATCTATTTATGGAAAAGCCTCGAGATGTCTTTTAAACTTTTTTCCTCTAGACACACAGGCCCTTTTGATATATTTATGTGCCTGGATATAGAAAGACAGACACAGTGAGTGCGACCAGGCCCGGGTGGGTGACCAGGCCCGGGTGGGTGACCAGGCCCGGGTGGGTGACCAGGCCCGGGTGGGTGGGCCCTCCAGACACAAATATCCGCCGAGTGGCGCATGGGAGTGACGTCATGTGCTTCCCGTCACTTACGTGTTGCAGTCAACTGCTGGCTTCTGCTCCGGCTATGGAAGAAGATGTTGCAAGCAGTGGGAGTGGGGGAATGTGAATAGAATCGTTTCTTTTTTTTTTTTTACTAATGTTAGAGAAGAACTGCAGAACAGGGACATTATTACTAGTAAAATATACCGGGATGGGAGACATATATTACTGGAAGGAGCCCAGGATGGAGGACATACAGTATATTACTGCAAGTGGACCAGGATGGGGGACATTATACCAGGAAGAGGCAAAGGATTGAGGACAATATACCAGGAAAGGGCCCAAGATGGAGGACATTATATCAGGAAAGGGCCCAGGATCGAGATGGAGGACATTATACCAGGAAACAAACATTATACCAGGAAGGGGCCAAGGATAAAGACTGTATATCAAGATAGTGGATATTATTACTGAATGAGGTCCAGGATGGGGAACATTTTTACAGGAATGGGTTAGGATGGGGGACATTATTACAGGAAGGGGCCAGGATCGGTGATATTATTACATGAAGGGTCAGAAATGGGGACTTTATTACAGGATGGGGACATTTTACATGAGAGGGCAAACAAGTATGTCCTCATAGGATCTGGAATGCTACAAAGCACCATATATCTGACAAATATGCAGATGGGGGCCCAGGTCAAAATTTTTTCCTGTAACACAGGGGTGGGGAACCTTTTTTCTGCCGAGGGCCATTTGGAGTTTTATAATAGCGTTCGGGGGCCGTATAAAATTATTAATAATAATAAGCGAGTATACTAGTTGCTATGGCTTTTCCGAGCATGCTCGAGTGATCTCCGGGTATTTTGGCGTGCTCGGAGATTTAGTTTGTCGACGCATTTGCATGATTTGCGGCTGCTAGACAGCCTGAATACACGTGGGGATTCCTTAACTAACAGGCATTGCTCACAAGTATTCAGGCTGTCCAGCAGCCATAAATCATGCAGCTGAGGCGACGAAAACTAAATCTCCGAGCACGCCAAAATACTCAGAGGTCATCCGAGCTGCTCAGGAAAGCCCGAGCAACGGGCCTGAGATACCGTGATTACCCTGCACACTGCAGCCGTTTCCCCAGTGCAGCCGTCTCCCCAGTGCAGCCGTCTCCCCAGTGCAGCTGTATCCCCAGTGCAGCCGTCTCCCCAGTGCAGCCGTCTCCCCAGTGCACCCATCTCCCCAGTGCACCCATCTCCCCAGTGCACCCATCTCCTCAGTGCACCCATCTCCCTAGTGCAGCCATCTCCCCAGTGCAGCCATCTCCCTAGTGCACCCGTTTCCCCAGTGCAGCCATCTCCCCAGTGCACCCATCTCCTCGGTGCACCCATCTCCTCAGTGCACCCATCTCCTCAGTGCACCCATCTCCTCAGTGCACCCATTTCTTCAGTGCACCTGTTTCCTCAGTGCACCTGTTTCCTCAGTGCACCCGTTTCCCCAGTGCAGCCTTCTCCCTAGTGCAGCCATCTCCCCAGTGCAGCCATCTCCTCAGTGCACCCATCTCCCTAGTGTAGCCATCTCCTCAGTGCAGCCATCTACCCAGTGCACCCGTTTCCCCAGTGCACCCATCTCCCTAGTGCAGCCATCTCCCCAGTGCAGCCATCTCCTCAGTGCACCCATCTACCTAGTGCAGCCATCTCCCCAGTGCAGACATCTTCCCCAGTGCAGTCATCTCCTCAGTGCACCCATCTCCCCAGTGCACCCATCTACCTAGTGCAGCCATCTCCCCAGTGCAGCCTTCTCCCTAGTGCAGCCATCTCCCCAGTGCAGCCATCTCCTCAGTGCACCCATCTCCCTAGTGCAGTCATCTCCTCAGTGCAGCCATCTCCTCAGTGCACCCATCTACCTAGTGCAGCCATCTCCCCAGTGCAGACATCTTCCCCAGTGCAGTCATCTCCTCAGTGCACCCATCTCCCCAGTGCAGCCATCTACTCAGTGCACCTGTTTCCCCAGTGCACCCATCTCCTCAGTGCACCCATCTTCCTAGTCCAGCCATCTCCCTAGTGCACCTGGGTCGCCCTCCCAGGGCTGTGGTGTACTCGGTACCGGGCCGGTGTCAGCGGGATGTGTCACAGCAGCAGTGACCCGGTCCTTGGCCCTGAGTGCCCAAGTATTAGGGGAAGATTGAATGGTGGAATGTAGTTGTTTGAATGAATAGTTCGTGACGCCACCTGTGGTATTCGACAAGTGAGATGTTAAGCCGCGGCTGCATGCAGATCCTCTGGGACTGGTGGTGTGTTGCAGCCAAGATGGTGAAGCTCCCATCTCCCCAGGTGGAGCTGTAGTCCCAGGGCAGTGTAGATGTAGGGGTAGAGGAGAGGCACAGGTGGTGTAGAAGCGGGTACCCAGATGTAGTGGTATGGGGTGTGTTAGCGCAGGAATAAGTGGAGGACACCAGGCTTGTAGTTCCAAAGCTTTTCTCACAGTCTGTAGTACACACAGGTGCCTGCCTCCGTGCTGTGTCCTCCGGGACAGGGACCCAGTCAACCTCCAGGCAAGGTGGAATGCTCCCTTCCAACGCTCCGCCAACATGTGCCTTTCTGAACGTCTCCTCTTATAGCGCCTTTGGTGTGAAGTACTCCTAGTACTGAGTTACACTGGAGTTCCTCCTGACAGATGTTCCTATGAACTCTACTTGCACGGCAGACAGCTGTAGCCTGCTTCGGGGACTCCTCACTCCTGAGTCCCGGCTCACTATCCAAGTTGCTGTTGTGCCCTCAAGTCTTAGATGGGAGTAGTGCATTTACAGCCCACTACTCCACCGGTGTCTGCTGTAGGACCATTAGTATCCATACAACCTCGGGGACCGGGCCCCGGCCTTGCGCATAGAACTTCTAGGCAGGGTTCTCTCCTAACCCACGCCCTCTGTTCCCTTTCACTCCTTCGTTCCATACTAGTCTCTCCTTCTTATGGAAGATCAGGTTTCTGTTCAATGTCTTTCTCCTTTTTTCCTTTCCCGTGCTAGCAGACCCAGGTCACTGAGATCTGCTGCAGCACCTCCTTCCTCCATCCCTCTCCCAGGGATCTTCTCTCCTCACTCCTCTCCACTCACCGACTGACTGACTGACCTGAAATCCTAAACCTTCCCGCTCTTTCATGTATTCTAACTCCACCCGTCTCCCAGGACATTTCGTGTTCCAAGCAGGGAGCCACCAAAGGTGCTCTGCTACACTCCAAGCAGGGAGCCGCAATGTGGCTTTGCTGAACTACTCTGTTGTGTGGGATGCAGGTGTCGGAGCGTGGTCAGGAACCTCCAACCTACCTCAGGAGGAGGTGCAGTACCTCTGTGGCAACTGAATCCTCAGGTGCGCCACACACCCATCTTCTCAGTGCACCCATCTCCTCAGTGCACCGGTTTCCCCAGTGCAGCCATCGCCCTAGTGCACCCATCTCCTCAGTGCACCCATCTCCCAAGTGCAGCCATCTCCCCCTGCGCTCATTTCTCCCCCCCAGGGCCCATTGCCACCCCTCGGCACTCATTCTCCACCTGGCCCATTTGCCCCACTGCCCTGGCTCACCTGTGGCTTGGACCGTCCGTTCCCTGCCACAGCTTCTTCCTGTTTGTGTGTGAGCGGAGCGCGCCGTCACCTGGTACCGCTCATTCAGGGTCATGAATATGGGCGCCACGCCTATGAGAGAGGAGTGGCGTCCATATTCATGATCTTAATGAGCGGTACCACATGACGGCGCTCACTCACACAGAAAGAACAGGACCATGGGAGCTGCAGCGCAGGCACAGCTGGAGGAGGTGAGTATGATGAGGGATGGGGGGGTGCAAATGGAAAATACTGAGCACAATACTGCCGCACTTGGAAAGTGGCTGCGTGCCGTACATTCTCCACCCCTGCTGTAACACATCAGCCTCTACCTAAGCCACTGGATAGATCTCTATATTGTCCATTATATCTATTATATATTAATATGACATCATCCCTGAGACATAATTTAGCAAAACTAAAGTCCCATATTTTTAATCCTCTTGTCGGGTCCTACCGTCCAATAGACTATATAATAGTCACAGTTTTCTCTGCTGCAGATTGAGCAGAGCTCAGTTTTTCAGCTGTGTATAAACCCGCCACAGCTTTGTGTTTCCATTGTATATTGCTGGAGGTCTGGCTGGACTAGGAGGCACAAGACCAGTTGTCCTGTAGTGATAATCGATTGCTGGTAAAACAGTGATTCTATTGAAAGAGTCCAGGAATTGACACATCGCTATAGTAAAGGTCTATGCTTCTACATTATGGTTCTCTCCGATAAGATGGCAAAAGCCTGGTGACAGATTCCCTTTATAGGACTGCTTCGATAATAATGGCAGTGAATTATAGACAAGTTATTGGATATATAGATAATATATATGTATTCTTTCTTCTTTTTCAGTTTTTTCAGAGGATGGTATTGATACTTCAAAGATCCCTTCGAATAAAGTCATCATATGTGTTGTAGCTTTCGCCATCATCATATTCCTCCTTGGAACATTCCTTGGTGTCATCTGTAACGCCATATGTAGGTAAGTATTGTAAAGGATGATTTATATTGTACATGGGAGTCTGCAAAAAATTCCATCTTTATTACAGATGAGAGGCTCTGACAAAATTCTGCCAAATCAGCAGATTTTATTTAGAGATTCAATTCACAGCAAAATTATTCTTCACATATTGATTGTTCCCTATTATGCTCTGGGGTCTCCCCAGTCCCAGATGGTAATAAATGGAAGATGTAAGGAGAAAATAGAGTTTATATACAACCAAGCCCCTCTCCGGAAGCCCCCACTGCTCTCTGCCCGAAACTCCGGCCCAGTGTTGACTCTTGGTTGGGACTTGCATGGGCAGAGACCTTTCGGGGCCGCTTGTAGCCAAAGTTTCAGCCTAAAGGGAACACTTGGCCAGAGGTGCGGCATGATGGTAGTGTGGAAAGCTGGCCATCGGGCATAAAGCAGCGGAAGTCGGTCGGAGAAGTGAGCTCATCTTTCTGCCAGCCCTCTACTCTTCCGAAAGCTGGCGGCTGCCGCTAGCTTCCACTTTGCTTTATTCACGTGAAGTGAATTACAAAAAATCTGTGTTCTCCAACATTCTGAGTTTTGTATGAGCAGAATTCAATTCCCCTCAAATAAATCCACTCCTGTCTGATCTTCATATTACCTTACAACCCAGTACAATCCACACATATTGAACTTTCATGTACATGAAAAATTGTTGATAAATACCAAAATTTTACTGATTGCCAATGTTTCTACAGAATGTAAGAGACAAAATGAATGAAGAAACATATGAGTCTATATTTCATTCTGCAGAATAAGGATCTGTTACTTTGTAATTCACAATATACCTTCTATTTTACTATTTTAAAGACATCGGAAAAAGGATAAATCCAGGAGAGATGCTGAATCTCAATGTTCTACTGATGGAGACAGAGAGACTCCTGCTGAACCTATTGGTGGTAAGTACAGCCTAACCAATCTGACACTAAAGCAGTTCTCCAGGATAAGAAAAACAGGGCTGCCATCTTCTTAAAAAAAAAAATCTGTGCCATCAAAATCTTCCACTTGTTCATGGTATTGCAGCTCTACACCATTCCCTTCACTGGAGCTGATCTGCAATAACAGGCACAACCTGTAGACAGGGGTGGTCTTGTGCTTCAAACAAACCAAATTACATTTTTCTAACTCTGGACAAGCCTATAAAACCTATGTGCAAATACCGTATTTTTCGGATTATAAGACGCTCCGGATTATAAGACGCACCGCAAATTTTGAGGAGAAAAATAGGAAAAAAACTTTTCTTAATAAAATGGTGGTGCTTTTTAAAAACCATGCATCTTATTGCTTACTGGGGGTGGTGGCTGCGGTGAAGCGGGGTCCCAGGGTCGCTGGTGGAGGAGACAGGAGTGGGGTGATGCTGCAGGCCGCAGGCTGGAATGAGGTGGAGATTTCGTGCTGCGGGGTGCTCCATTCTGCCCCCATCGTGTCCAGCATTCTGCCCCCAACTTGCCCAGCATTCTGCCCCCATCGTGTCCAGCATTCTGCCCCCATCGTGTCCAGCATTCTGCCCCAACTTGTCCAGCATTCTGCCCCCATCGTGTCCAGCATTCTGCCCCCATCGTGTCCAGCATTCTGCCCCCATCTTGCCCAGCATTCTGCCCCCATCGTGTCCAGCATTCTGCCCCCATCGTGTCCAGCATTCTGCCCCCATCGTGTCCAGCATTCTGCCCCCATCGTGTCCAGCATTCTGCCCCCATCTTGCCCAGCATTCTGCCCCCATCGTGTCCAGCATTCTGCCCCCATCGTGTCCAGCATTCTGCCCCCATCTTGCCCAGCATTCTGCCCCCATCGTGTCCAGCATTCTGCCCCCATCTTGCCCAGCATTCTGCCCCCATCGTGTCCAGCATTCTGCCCCCATCGTGTCCAGCATTCTGCCCCCATCGTGTCCAGCATTCTGCCCCCTTCGTGTCCAGCATTCTGCCCCCTTCGTGTCCAGCATTCTGCCCCCATCGTCACCAGAATTCTGCCCCCATCGTCACCAGAATTCTGCCTCCATCGTCACCAGCATTCTGCCTCCATCGTGTCCATTCTGCCATCTGCCCCGGGGCCCCCTGGATCGCCACTCTCAATAAATTAAAAAAAGAAACACAAGCTCTTCTTACCTGGCCACGGTCCAGCGGCGAAGCTCCGGGCGTCCCTCCATGCAGAAGCGCGCGCTCGCCGGCGACTGACAATGACATCAGACACCAGCGAGGTGCGCACTGCAGCGGACGTCAGCTGCCAGCCTCCGATTGGCTGGCGGCTGCTAACTACTGACGTGCGGGGGGCGGGCCCGCTTGTCAATAGCGATCATCTGCCGCAGCACCAAGGGCCATTCACGCTCTTGCCACTAGATGGTGAACTCCTCACATTACAGACAACAGAGGCGTCCCCCCGTGTCGTAACACTCACACCCCCACAAGGCTCAGAGGCAAACTCTCCTCTCTACCCCCCCTCCTAAGAGGACTCCGACTCAGAGAACATCCTTTTAAAAATGGTCTCTTAAACTTTACGTGCCAGAGCCTTTTTTCGCCCTCATGACCAGACCAATTCTGACCAGTGTCCCTTTATGTGGTTATAGCTCTTGAACGCTACAAAGGATCACATTGATTCTGAGATAGTTTTTTCGCCACATATTGTACTTCATTATAGTGGTAAAATTTGTTCAATATAATTTGCGTTTATGTCTGAAAATATCGGAAATGTGACGAAAATTCAGAAAATTTTGCAATTTTTAAATTATTTATTTTTAAGTCTTTAAACCAGAGTGCTGTCACACAAAATAGTTAATAAATACTATTTCCCACATGTCTATCTATCATCAACACAATTTTTGAAACACAATTGTTTTTTTCTTAAGAAGTTAAAAGGGTTCAAAGTTGATCAGCGATTTCTCATTTTTCCAACTAAATTTGCAAAAACAATTTTTTTAGGGACCACATCACATTTGAAGTTACTTTGAGGAGCATTTAATACAGGAAATACCCAAAAGTGGCACCATTCTAAAAACTGCACCCCTCAAAGTGCTCAAAACCAAATTCAAAAAGTTTATCATCCCTTCAGGTGCTTCACGGGAATGATAACACCTGTCAGAGCTATCGCTCTGCACTGGAATCGCAGTGCTTGCAGGACCCTGGGGGTCATGACAAACATCGGCGCTGCATAGAGCTCAGCAAGCACCAACGTTTATCTACAGTGGGCGGCTGCGAAGTAAAGGAGCAGTAGACGTAATAATCCATAACAAATATGGAGAATATTTTATTTAAAAAAATTATGATTTCTTTGATCTCTTTAACAGGAAAAAATGAGGATGGACCAATGGTCAAAAAGACAGATGACCTTGAGAACACCAACATTTCTTCTCCCGGTCCAGATGATGTCGTCATCGATATTGAAACAGATAAGGATGTGGCCATCTCCTCTAACAGTAAGCCTGAGATGCTGCCACCAGCCAAGAGAGCGGCTACAGAAAACGTTACTGATCTACTTAGAGAAGTAACCCCGAAGATAGCGACCCCACAAGTGGAGATGCCCGATATTGGGAACCTGCCTCCAGAGATCTTAACCATCCTTCAGAGCAAAGGGGAGAAAGGCTACCTAAATGACGACACCATCATCATGGCCCAGGACCTGCTGCAGAGACAGTTTAAGGGTTTTGATGGCCTGCAGCCCCCCTGTGCTCTTATGGTACCAGGGTACAGAGTACTGAAGAATGCTGTACAAATCCACTATGATGAGGACAGGGTGCACTGGCTGACAACCTGCTATACAAATGGCCAAATCTTTGTAGCCGACAGCATGAGAGAAAAGAATCTGTCTCCATCCATCCGTCAGCAGATTATCAATATGTACAGTGAAGTGGTCGACAAACCCCTGAAACATTTGAGGTTTATCGATGTGGATCAGCAGAAGAACGACTATGACTGTGGCTTATATGCTATAGCGTTTGCCTATGAGCTTATGGCAGATGACGGTGAACCCACAGCTAAGTTCCAGCATGAGAAGATGAGGACTCATCTAATATCCTGCCTGCAGAACGGCAGGATCAGCGGATTTCCCAAAAAGGTCAGGAAGTGACTCCATGTCTATAAACGGCATGTAGAGTCTATGACGGTCCAAGAGATCGCACCGACCTTCAACCGGACACGACCCGGGACCACAGACCGGTCTACACCAGTAAGTAACCATGGACTTTCCATAATACCCTCAATATAGTGAATATATACCGTATATACTCGAGTATAAGTCGATCCGAGTATAAGTCGACCCCCCTAATTTTGCCACAAAAAACTGGGAGAACTTATTGACTCGAGTATAAGTCTAGGGTGGGAATTGCCGAAGATACTGGTAAATTTAATGCTGCACAACATACAGTATGCCCCCAAAATGCTGCACAGTGAATGGTGGCCCAAATAACGCTGCACAACATATGCCCCCATAAATGCTGCACAGTGAATGGTGGCCCAAATAACGCTGCACAACATATGCCCCCATAAATGCTGCACAGTGAATGGTGGCCCAAATACCGTAATGCTGCCCCCAAAGTGATAGGACTACTGGTAATCCTATCATGTTGCTGCTGCTGCCGCTGCCCCTGCTGGAATTTAAAAAAAGAAAACACTATATTCTCACCTACGTTGATGACAGCTGCTCCTGAGCGTCGCCGGCTCTTCAGTGACTCAGGCAGAGGGCGCGTGCTTTCCACGTCATCGCGCCCCCTGCACGTCACTGCCGGAGGACGGGAGAGAGCGGCGCGCAGAGATTTTGAACGCCGCCGCGGCCATATCATCACCCGCCGCTACCGCCAGGACGCTGCAGGGGACCACAGACGAACACCGGGGACCGCGGAGACGACTGGGACCGCGGATACGACGGGGACCAGGTAAGTTGGCACCGTGACCCGAATATAAGTCGAGGGGGGTCTTTTTCAGCCCCAAAAGGGGGCTGAAAAACTCGACTTATACTCGAGTATATACGGTAAATATGATGGGGGCATGCTGCCCTTATTGGAGGCATCTGATTTTCATTGTTTTTACTTTTTGTTTAAAGTCAGGAAGTGACTCCATGTCTATAAACGGCATGTAGAGTCTATGACGAAGAGATCAAACCGACCTTCAACTGCACACGACCCGGGGTCACAGAGTATATATACGATATTTGATACAATGCCAATTTTGCATTAGTGTACCTACAATAAAAATTACAGACCTCTCCATTCTTTGTAGATGGGAAAACGTGCACAATTGACAGTGTGTCAGATGCTTATTTTCCCCACTGTATGTAGCGCCATTAATTCCATAACTTTACTTACATTGTTATCACTGTCCCCATTGGGGCTTACAATCATAATTCCCCATCAGTATGTCTTTGGAGTGTGGGAAGAATCTGGAGGTAACCCACACAAACTCCTTGCAAATGTCTTTCGTGGGATTTTAACCCAATTTCAATATTCTACATTACAGGAAAACAGAGATATCCTCAAAAGCACCATGATCCTTATGCCTGATGCCGGTGATGAAGTAATCAACATGGGTCCAGATGAGGACGCAGTCACTGTGTGTACAGAGAAGTCTTTTATTAAGATTTTTAACAACTGTCAAAGCCCAAAAATTTTGCACACAAAAGCGGGACTAACTCCTAGCCGCGGTCTACGGACCAAACATTGGGCATGGGCAGGGCCTTGGGGGCAGATCCCAAGTGCGCTCAACCATGTGAAATAGCTTACACTCAGGAACATTGAGGGATAGCGCTATCGGATAGCTCTACCTGTTCATTTCCTTTAGGAATAGAGCTATGGGATAGCTGCTCTACCCGTGCACTTTCTTCATGGATAGCGCTATCGGATAGCTCTACCCGAACAGTATTAACGACAGAGCTTTTTCATACACAAGGTAGGAGTGGCAGGAGAGGTACACCAGGTATTTATGTTTGCTGTTAGTCTGTACATACGCCAGTCTGTTGCATGGTTACACCCCATTGCGAGGTCAGTCTGTTGCGTGGTTACACCCCATTGCGAGGTTCGTAATCCCAAGGGCGCGCAATCACTCGTGTTCACTAAATGCTAAAACTGACCTGCCGATATGACTCTACAGCTCATTACGAGTTCTCATACGCCATACATGCCTTAGGAACAGGGGAGGTGGAGGAAGACATTATCGCTTATTATGTCTAACACAGTCCCTTAGTATATAGTGTACCACTATGTCTAACACAGTCCCTTAGTATATAGGGTACTTACTAATTCTGTATAACACCATCCTTAGTTACATAGTTTCCTCTTTTATTATGTATAACACCGTCCCTTATTACGTACAATCCTCTCTAGTTATATATGGTGCCGCCCCTTATTATATAGCTTCCTCTGCTATTATGTAAGTCTCTTACATAGTGTATTCTTGATAATTTTGTTATTTACAGCACCCTCTTTTATTACATAGACCCCTCTCTTTTTAGATATAAAATGATTGCTGATCAAGGAGCCGGTGTCCAAACTACCAGTCCACCAGCTCCTCCATTAGAAAGGAAGCTTTCCCATGCTTCATCAGCCATCATTGCATTATACAGCTAACAAGACAGGACGGTATGTAATAAAAAACAGGGCTCTATATAATTCAATATGTAAGGGACGGTACTGTACATAACAAGAGAGGGCACTGTATAATAAGGGATGGCAATATACGTAATAAAGGAGACTATGTAATACATATACATGTGTGTGTGTGTGGCTCTCTCTCTCTATATATATACACATGTAGCTTTGACGCCATAAAAGGAGGGGGTCCCAGACACATTTCTTGCATAGGGGCCCTAAGCTGTCAATGTCCGCCCCTGGGTTCAGATCAGGTGAACAAAGGGGCCATGTCATTATTTTTTCTTCTTTTAGTCCTTTACTGGTCAGCCACGCTGTGGAGCATTTGGATGCATGTGATGGAGTATTATCCTGCATGAAAATCATGTTTTTCTTGAACGATACAGACTTCTTCCTGTACCACTGCTTGGAGAAGGTGTCTTCCAGAAACTGGCAGTAGGTCTGGGAGTTGAGCTTTACTCCATCCTCAACCCGAAAAGGTCCCACAAGTTCATCTTTGATGATACCAACCCATACCAGTACGCCACCTTGCTGGCGTCTGAGTTGTAGTGGAGCTCTATGCCCTTTACTGATCCAGCCTCGGGCCCATCCATGTGGCCCATCAAGAGTCACTCTCATATCATCAGTCCATAAGGATGATGTGATCAAAATACTAATTTGCTTAATAATTCTGCACACAGTGTACAGAGCTCCTGTGTATAATGTCACCAGTAGTGTTGATCATTCCGATACTGCAAATATTGGGTATCGGCCGATATTCGCTGTATCGGAGTTCCGATACTGAGTTCCGATATTTTTACAATATCGAATACCGGAATCAGAAGTTCCCATAATGCAATGAGCCAGTTGTGTTAGCCATGTTAACTAATGGCATGGCTGTGATTGACTGCTGAAATGATGTCATCATCACGCGCGGCCTGTGCGGGCCTGCCGGGGGTCTGTGCGGGCTGCCGAGGGTCTGTGCGGTCCTGCCGGGGGTCTGTGCGGGCTGCTGGGGGTCTGTGCGGGCCTGCCGGGGGTCTGTGCGGGACTCCCGGGGGTCTGTGCGGGCCTGCCGGGGGTCTGTGCGGGCTGCCGAGGGTCTGTGCGGTCCTGCCGGGGGTCTGTGCGGGCTGCTGGGGGTCTGTGCGGGCTGCTGGGGGTCTGTGCGGGCCTCCCGGGGGTCTGTGCGGGCCTCCCGGGGGTCTGTGCGGGCTGCCGGGGGTTTGTACAGGCCTGCTTGGGGTCTGTGCGGGCTGCCGGGGGTCTGTGCGGGCCTGCCGGGGGGTTGTGTGTGTGTCCAGGCATCGTCCGATGGGACTACAAGTCCCATCGGGCGATGCCTGCTACAATGACAGTGATTGACACATTAGCCAATGATGGGACAGTAGTAGTCCCATCATCCGGCTAATGTGTTGAATGTAAAAAACAAACAAAAACATACATACTACATATATACAACATTCATACAACATACATACATACTGCACATTTACAACATTCATACAACACACATACTGTACATGCACCATACATACTACATATATACTACATTCATACAACATACATACTACATACATACTACATATATACTACATTCATACAACATACATACTACATACATACATACTACATACATACTACATATATACAACATTCATACAACATACATACATGCACCATACATACTACATACATACTACATATATACTACATTCATACAACATACATACTACATACATACATACTACATACATACTACATATATACAACATTCATACAACATACATACATGCACCATACATACTACATATATACTACATTCATACAGCATACATACATACTACATAATACATACATACTACATACATACTACATTCATACAACATACATACTACATACATACTACATATATACAACATTCATACAACATACATACTACATACATACATACTACATACATACTACATATATTCTATATTCATACAGCATACATACATACTACATTCATGCAGAATACATGCATACTACATACATACAACATATATACTACATTCATACAACATACATACATACTACATACACACTACATTCATACAACATACATACATACTACAAACTACATACATACTACATACATACTACATAATACATACATACTACATATATACTACATTCATACAACATACATACATACATACTACATTTATACAACATACATACATATATACTACAAACTACATTCATACAACATACATACATACTACATAATACATACATACTACATACAATACATTCTTACATTCATACAATACATACATATAGACATACAGTACATATAACATAGAGTACATACTCACCATCACTTGTCACTTTGATCCCCGAATCAATCTATCAGTATGGAATCTGGACTGGAAACAATGATGGCAAATAGTGATGAGCGAACTTGCTGGGATAAGGTGTTATCTGCGCATGCTCGAGTGCTAAACGAGTGACTTCGGCGTGCTCGAAAAATATGTTTGCGTCCCTGTGACGGCATGTCTTGCGGTTGTTTGAAAGCCGCTAAACACATGCAGGGATTTTCTAACAAACAGGTAATCCCTGCATGCGTTGTGGGTGTCGAACAGCCGCTGGTAATCGAACATCGTACTCGAGCACGTTGAAGTCACTCGGTTAGGACCCGAGCATGCTCAGATTACACCTTATCCGAGCACGTTCGCTCATCACTAGCGGCGAATTCTCCACGGTGAGAAGTTTTAGAAAGTTGCAGATGTTTTCATTAAGATTTATTTCCATAAAACGGAGTCCGGTTCCACGAGAGGCGCACTAAACCGAAGTCTACAAGGAATCTGTTAAGTCATAAATCAGAAAGCAGATCGTTGTTCCGATGCCTGGAGCTGACACTTTATAACATGTCGCCCCGCGCTCTCCCGCCAGCTCGTAGATAGATTTTCAAGACATTGGAAGGTATACTCAATATATTTCGTTATTACGAGCCCTTCCGTTATCTCCTGCAGCTGTCTGCGCGCACACGAGTCGGAGAGTTTTTGCAAATACAACGGCGTCACAAATGTAGATGGAACTTTGCCATATTTATTTACTTTCCCTAAGTTTTTTATCACTGAGCTCATCGATATCCCCAAAACAATAGCGATACAATACTAAACAACCCTTCACAATAAGGCTGTATTCACACGTTGCGTTATTGCAGCATTTTTTTTTTCTGTTTTTTTTAAAATGCAAATTAAAAGTTGCTTTTTACAGTGTCAGCAAAAGCTATGAATATTTCAGGAATCTCATGCACATACTTCTTTTTTTTCCCCCCTGACTTATTTGGAAAATGTCTGCGATTTTGTCATTTGTAACAAGTCAGTTATTTCAGATTTTTTTTTTCTCCATAGAACACAAGGAGGAAAAGCAAAAATGCTTAAAAAGCAACGATTCTTTTTTTTTGCATCGTTTTTGGTGAATGAAACTAACTTTATTAAACACGAGCTGTAGAAAAACGACACATAATCAGCAGCGAAAACGCGCCCAAAAAAGCAGCAAAACTTGAGAGCATAAAAAAAAAGTTGCAAAAACGTAACATGTGTCACACACACTTTTCGAGACGCTCAAAAACTATAACTTTTTCAAGTATAAAGCTCTTCCAGAAACATTTTTTTGGAGGGAGTGTTTCTTTTCGTGAAGTGGTTTTTGCAGTCGTGCCTATTTTGGAGCATTTTCCATAAAGATCCGCTTTATCAAAGTAATATGAACTTTTTTTTTCCGACCAGGAGTTTTTCAAATCTTAATCAGAAAAAAAAAACCCGCTAAAAAAAATTCTCATATGAACAGTGAAATGTAATTACATTTAGGAATTAATAGGAACAGTTTTTCCAATAATTTTTGAGGTATGTGCACACAACGTCTTATTCAGGTGGACTCCCCTGAAAAAGCGCAGCGAAACCACCGTAAAATCAACATAATGCACAGCAATGACAAAATGATATATTTTTTACACCTTTTAACCACTTAAGGGTCCAAAAATCATCTTGTGAAAAAAAGTAACATATACAAGTGATCTAACAATTGGAGATTCAAGACCCCTTAAGAGATCTAAAAAAAAAAATAAAGTAGAAAAAAAAATAAAAAAATAAAGTAGAAAAAAAATAAAAAAAATCTGTAAAAGTTTAAAATATCCCTCTTTTCCTCCTTCAAGAAAAAAAAGGGTCTCAGAAAATTTCAGCACAAAAAAAAATAAATTTTTACAATTCTGTGATTTTTTTAACCTCTAAAAGATATATAAAACACCTTATAAGTTTGATATCGCCGTCATCATTCTCACATGGAGAATCACGTTTCTAGGTCATTTTTACCACATACTGAAAACCATAAAAACAGAAGCCCAAAAATAATGACGGAATTTAGTTTTCTTTTCTCCATTTCTCCCCACTTGGATTTTTTTCCCCCTATTTTCCAGAACATTTGATTGTAAAGTGAATTATGTCATTCAAAATGACAACTTGTTCTACAAAAAAACCAAAAAAAACAAACAAACAAGCCCTTGCACTGCTGTGTCGACTGAAATAAAAAGCTATGGCTCTTGGAATAAGGGGAGAAAAAAATAAAAGCGCAACAATGTAAAATGGCAGGGTTCTTAAAGGCATACGTTTTTTCAAAGCCATTCTGACATGGATTTTCATAGTAAGTACACCTGCCTCATCAGATAAATAGATCTTTAATTAAGTATGCATTTTGTATTGTAAAATATTGGAAATGATCTACTTTTCAGAGGACCTGCCATCAGGTCAAAAGTGTCCATTTTTTAATCTTATTTTATTACCGTTGCTCCCCTAAGTATTTCGTTTTTTTTGTTTGTTTTTTTTTAATCAGCCATACAGTTCCATAAATATGGGCCTTTTTATTTGGTGCTAATTTTTATGGTCTTTACAATAAGGTGTGGCTCACAGTATCCTCAGGGGCGTGTCTTTAGGCTCCTCTGCATAAGTACCCCGCGAGCCCCGCCCCCTCGGAATGACCATATATAGTAGTACTAAATAAAAAGGCCTAAATTTCTGGAACCGTATGGCGGACATAAAGAAGAAAAATAAAAGAGTAAAACTCCGGGGGAGCAACGGGAATAAAATAAGGACAAAAACTGGTCATGTTTGACCTAGTGAGGTCATCTTTGAGGTGTTCAGCTGCGAAATCTCCTGTAATGTTACAAAAACTTATTTGATTTTGTCTCTTATATTTCTATGAAAATCGGAAAAAAAAGCCTCATCTCTGCAGAAGGCCTCCACTGATCAGAGGCCTCCACTGTTTCGAGGCCTCCTGCTTTATTTAATGTGTTCCTCCTGCTATAGTGATTTCCAGGCAGTTTCAGAGAATCTATAACAAGGCTTCAATTACGTTCTCTGGAAATTCAAATGGTTTCAAATCACTTGTCTTTGTTGAGAAATACATACAGATGTTTTCAGCCATGATTTGTCATTATGGCCGTCCGGCCTCGTACCGAGGGTAGGAACATTAGAGCCGGTTCTGATAGTTGTACCTGTGTTTTCAGTGTATAAAGTTTTAGTATCCTTTCCATTCATTTATTTTAGGAGAGCGCCCCCTGGAAAATGTACCAATAGTCCTGCGCCAGTGAGGATAAGAAGCAAAGTGGTTCCATTGGTCCCACGTGAAAGTAAGTAGATTCCATGGAAGAGAGTCGTAGTCATTCTTTTTTAAAGGACCCTACCAGAACTAAACATTGAACAAAAAATGAAATAGTTAATTTTTAAAAAAAAATATTCTAGTTTAATTTATTCAGTGAGCATCATGTGTAGAAACCCCGGCACGAGGTTATTAATGGGCGGTCATCTGTGGATTGTTCTGCCGCACTGAATGCGCTTGGACACGTAAATCATCAAGATCCTCTGCTGGCAGCTTCTGTACAATCACCGACCAATGATGTCTCAGATGTATTTGATGGGAGACAAGTCTGGAGACGCTGTAGTCCGATTAGGCCACACGGGCTGCTCACAGTAGTACAAGCATCATGCAGCCTGGCATTGTCGTGTTGAAAAACGGCTCCTGGGACACTTTGAAGAAACAGCAGCACCACCGGTTTCATGATTGATCCATTCTGTACCTGCAAGTGAAACTTCTCAGACCAAAGCTAAAGCATCAAACAGAGTCTGCACAAACCATCAGAAAACTTTTGAACTACACTGTCCTACGAGCCAGGCGTCCAGATACAGAGTTTGCATTGACTGGGTTAGAAGATATCATAGTGTGAAGCAGGACAGAAATGGAGGTCGGTCATCTACAGCTGTGATTTCTGCTTTCATCTTGGATGCATTGATAACCGGAGAATGGTCTGGAGACCATGTGGGTGACGCCATGAAGAGGCCTTCATGAGGGAACGTCACACCGGTCTTACTCCAGTGATTATGGTATGGGATGGCATAATGTATGGTAGCCGGACCCCCTGTAGGACCCCTCATTCCATGTACACTAACAGCTCAGCGTTACATTGATTGGGTGGAAGAACAGAGGTGCTGCCATTTCTCAAAAGTATCTCAGGAGACCTTTTTTCTACATAACAACAACAGGTCGCATGTTACTCGTGCCACTGTGAGCAGCCTAAATGGCCTAAATATGCTACTATGGACTGCAGCGTCTCCAGACTTGTCTTCCATCGAGCACATTTCGGATGTCATTAGTCAGAGATTACACAGGATCTGCCAGCAGTGGATCTTGATGATTTGCTCAAGTTCATTCAGCGGCAGAATTTTCCTCAGGTGACAATCAATAACCTCACTGATAGGAGTCGAGGCTTTAAGTGCCGGGATTTCGCCATGTGGCACTCATACTCCATACTGAATAAATCGAGACATACTGAAAATGTTATTTCTATTTTGTCAGCACTTGTATAATATTAACATGTCTATCCATCCTGTGATTTCCACAATTCTACCACTTTTCCTTCTCGGTGTTGCAATTTCAATTTTGAGAAGCATATATAGCAGCACAGTGGCTCAGTGGTTAGCACTGCGGCCTTTCAGCGCTGGGTCCTGTGTTCAAATCCCAGCAAAGAGAATGTCTTCAAGGAGTCTGTATGTTCCCCCTGTGTTTGTGCGGGTTTCCTCTGGGGTTTTTCCTCCTACATTCCAAAAACATACTGATAGGGAATTTAGAAGGTAGCAGTGCAGTCTGTTTCCTCCCCTGGCCTGGGTTTTCCAAGTGGCCTATGGCCACAGGTACTTTGTAAAACCCCTGCAGCAGAGAGTTGGGTGTGTCAGTCATTTTGCAAAACTGTAGAGCAGAAGGCTCTGCCATAGCTTCAGACTGTGTGAAAGCAATACGGGGAGTTAAGCGGAGCCAAAAGGCCTGGCACCCCTCAGCATACACAGCAGTGCAGTTGCCCACGGTAATCGGTCCTAGTTATGGACTATCTTGTTTCCCGGCTGCGATCCGGAGTATCCTATTTACTTTCTGTTTTGTGAGTACGCTGACTATTAAAAGAGACTTTGTTTTGAACTTTCCTGGGTCACTGCCTGTCTGTCACACTGCACCAACCCCGCTGCACTACAATATATATATATATATATATATATATATATATACATATATACATTCATACAGTCTCCTCAATTTCCCTCAATTTTGGACACCCTTTAACCAATCATATTATAGAATGACTGCAGCAGCGGTAGTGTTCTTCTTTGTTGAGGCAGTGACCAGTTTACTCATCTGATGATGTTAGGATCCCATACACAAATTATGTCGGGGAATATAAGGATCGGGCAGTTGGAATACAATCGCCGATCCTCTTGTTTGGCAGGAAGATAAGTCGCTCCCAGCGGCTGTATCATAGAGAACTAAGGAACATTTAGCCATGCTGGGGTGTATTTGGGAAATGAAAGAAATAGCTGTCAGCTGATCGATTCGACAGCTAGCTAAAGTGAATGGCCAGCTTTTGTCCGGCCAGGATTTCGTGTGAGCAGCAGTATCAGAAAATAGTGTTAGAACATGAAGTAGCCAATTGAGAATGATGACAGGAGAAGAGTAGTGTGTTGATGGTGTAAAAAGAAGTGACCAGTTCACTCATGTGATTATAGGCACGTGCCACAGTTCATAGGCAGCATGCTGGCACATGGGCAGCACCGTGGCTCAGTGGTTAGTAAGGTTGATTTGCAGCGCTGCGTTCCTGGGTTCAAATCCCACCAAGAACAACATCTACAAGGCGTTTGTATGTTCTCCCCATGTTTGCCTGTGTTTTCTACGGATTCTTCAGTTTCCTTCCACACTCCAAAGAATAGGGATATATAGGGAATATAGATTGTGAGCCCCATTACAATAATAAAATGTAATGTTGGGAACTGAGATAAGTCAAAGATTGAAAAATAGATCATGGAAGAGCTAGAGTCCTCCAGCAGCTTAGTTAATGCAATTAGTCCTCTTCTGTGATTATGTAGTGACAAGTGGGGTTCATGTTACAGGGCAGTGTCCTATAATGGGCAGGGCGTGAAGCCTATGACATTTCAGGGTTGACGAGTCATATGCACGGATGTGATCTGAGGCTTTGTGCCCACGTAGCGATTTTTAAGCGTTTTCGGCACGAAAATGCTTAAAAATCGTGTACAGAACGCCCCTCATGCATTCCTATGGCATTCCGCACATGCTGTGCTAATGCTGCGCTTTTTTCCGCGGCGGAATCGCATCGCGGAAAAAATCGCAGCATGCTCATTCTTTTGTGCGGAATCGCAAAGAATTGCCGCGATTCCGCACCCATAGGAATGCATGAGAATCGCTTACTTCCCGCACGTGGCTATGCCCACCATGAGGGAAGTTAAGCGTCTCATGTGCGGTTGGTACCCACGGTGTGGAGGAGAGGAGACTGTCCTCCAGGCCCTGGGTACCATACCCCTGTAAAAAAAGAATAAAAAATAAAAAATCGGGGTATATTTACCTTCCGATGTCCCGCGCTGCATTCCCGGCCTAGCGTTCCCAGTAATGCCTTGCGGCAAGGTCCTGTGATGACGTAGTCTCGCGAGATCACTATAGTAACGCGAGACTACGTCATCACAGGCATCGCTGGGAACGCTGAGGCCCGGGATGACAGCGCGGGACGCTGGAAGGTAAATATACCCCGATTTTTTTATTTTTTTATAGCATTTTAACATTCTATCTTTTACTATTGAGGCCGCATAGGCGGCCTCAATAGTAAAAACCTGGTCACACTTGTCAAACACTATGTTTGACGAGTGTGACCAACCTGTCAATCACTTTCCAAGCGATGCTTCAAATCGCTTGGAAAGTGCTTGAATATCGCACGCGAAAATCGCGGCAAAATCGCGATCATAATCACGGTAAAATCGCGGTGAAATCGCGCGGAAAAAAACGTGCGATTTCTGGGAAGGAGTCCGGTTTTTAGTGAGCGTTTTAAAATGCTACGTGGGCCCACAGCCTAAATCCGATATTAGTAGGAAGGTTCTGTCATCGATTCCCATGCTGAAATTTGTTAGCATGATTATCCTCAGATGATTTTCAAGTTTGTCACTTTACAGTAAACTGATTTATACTGACATTTTACTATTTTCCAGGGACTGTTCTTGAAATACTCAGTGAAGAAACTAAGCCAGCAGTCAAGAAACCCTTTAAGGTAATTCCGAAACAACAGAAAACTATCACTAAAGCTCCCATGAAGGCCACTACACCAAAAAACCCCATTGCAACTCAACCTTCACCGACTGAGGTCATAAAGAGGTCTACAGAGATGACTCTCAATGAGATAGAATCGACTCAAGAAGCAGAGATGTCCCCTGTGACTACTTCCCAGCTACCATCTACCAAGGACAGATTAAAGAAGCTTTTAAAGCCTACCAATGTTCCAACATCATCAACTAAGGATAAGAAGCTAATTAAAACTAAACAAAAGCCTACACTTGCCCCACAAACAAAGAAGCCTAACAAGGATGTGATCAAGAAACCATCTCTAACCAGACAACCTAAAAGGCCATCTGAGAAGCTGTTGACTAAACCACCATATGTTGAGCACATACCGCTCAATATGGACACAGTTAACCAGCCATCGGTGACCAAAAATAATTTATCACTTTCTGAGTCAGATTTTAAAAATCTTACACGCACTAATACCTCCAAGAAAGTCAAACCAACTAAAAGTATAAAGCATGAAGAAAAAGATAAGAAATCAAAACAATACGAACTGAAACCAAGTAAATCGAAAGTCGATAACAAAGAAAAAATTGAAATCTTCATGAAGGATAATAACCAAAAACAAAAGAAAACAAAAACAACAACTAAACCTGCTGTACTGTCTTCGGGAGAAAACAACTTGGCATTTTTCCCGAGAAAGAAAACAAATAAAAGAAACACAAATAATACAAAAACTGACAAGAGAGAAGAATCCCTGACTTGGTCAACAATGAAGCCAGTTGAGGGTTGGTTGACTACACCTTCACCCAGTGAGGAGGAAAAGCCCCCGGTAGCCATAGTGAAACAATACTCAATAACAGATAATATCACACTGCCTTCTTTAAAAAAATCTTTTCCTGCCAAGACCTCAGAGAAAGTCAAGCCTATAAAAATTCTAAAAGGAAAAGATCTCAAAATCTCAAAACCAGCTACATCTCAAAAAAAGAAACCTCAAATTGTCGCAATCAAGGCCAAAAATGGAAAAAAGGAGAAAATCAAAATCCCAAACAAGAAAAGAATTAACACAACACCTAAACCCACTGAGGCATCCTCAGCACAAATTAATTTTGAAACGTAATTCCTTCCTGGTTGAGCATACACTACCGATAGGTATGACCTCCTTAAACTTACAGTTTTCTGTAAGTGCCAAACATGGAATTTGCTCCAATCCCAGCTGTATAACCCCTTAGATGCTATAGTAAATCACGGCTGAAGCATCTAAGCGGTTAGATAGAGTTAGAGGATGTCATCCGGCACAGGTGCATTCGTAAGGAGCAGATGGATATCCATGGCAGCCGGGGGACTAAAGAAGGCCCTCCGAGTCTGCCATCTTTGCTCTTCTATGAGGACCAGCCTCTGACAAGAAGAGAAATATTATTATAGATGTGATCAAGTGGTCAAGTTCCATAGTAGGATTAAAGAAAGTTTTTTTGAACAAAAGGAAAAGTTCCATGTAAGAAAGTACGTTACTTCTCCCTTGTACAAAAAGCCTTAGTATTGGTGACAAAATATAAAACAAACCAAACTACATATAGTTAGTATTGGCACATTGTTATTCTTCTGTAATTAGACTGGGTTCTCAGGTCCCAGCGATAGGCTGTTATCTTTGCGGAATGTTGTTATTAAGTGTTCAAGTTCTCTGCAGTGCCTCCACAGGGGAAATGAAGCATTACATAGTTATCATTGACATCAAAGTGTTGACTGCGTAATACACAACAGGACAGGTCCTCCAGAGAGACAAAAAGAGGAGGGTCCTTATCCCCCCCTCTATTAGAGGACATATTTCCGGTCCCTGAAGACTCAGAAACTGATCCTGATACAATTTAGAATTTCTAATAATTAATTGTGAAAATAAACTGTTACTATCCAAAAAATAAACATTTAAAGGCATCCTCGTCATATGCAAATGTAACTTTATAGTCTGTTTGGGCGTTTCTTCAGTGTGCAACACCGGATTCAGGAGAACAGCGGCTTTTACACCAGGTGAAAAGAATGATATATTCATGGCATGCGACAGGTCCCCTTTAAACGTACAGCCTGATCTTTTTGTACATAGACTTGTTTTCCCAACTATATTAGTATGAATGTAATGGCCTGTAAATATTAGTAATATGTTTGTATAGATAGATCATTGCTCGTCTGCAGTCATATTTTGGGTAATAAATGTCTAATTTATATAAATGAGTTTGGAATTTTCATTAATGTATCTGATCTACACTGAAAGGAAAAGAAGCCAGAGGCGTAACGAGAGGTTCAGCTTAGAGAAGAGGCGGCGAAACATCTGAGTGGCTCCCTAACTGGTAACCCTCATTATAACTATGGTGGCACACCGTGATTGTGGATATAAGAGAACATCAGCAGATGACAATGCATCACTTCAACTTTCCATGTCCTACATGCCCATATAGATGACTTAGGAGGGTTGATCCCACTCACTTTGAAGGGAACCTGTAATTTCAAAAATACTATTAACCTGCAGATATGGGGTTAATCTGTAGTTTCTACACTTGTGTGGCCGCCGCACTGTAAGTCCGGCAACCTGGAGAAAATTAACTTTTTCCCCTGTGAAGTCTCCGGCTTTCAGTCATAGAGATGCAGCCGGCGCGACTTCCGTCACCGTTGAGTACATAGAGAACAGTGACTGTAACCACATCCGAGCACCGACTGACAGCCGGCTCAGCAGTGCAGCAATACAGAGCCAGTTGTCAGTCAATGCCGGGGGAGACTGGTTACAGCCGTCGTTACTAAAGCTGCTTCGACCGTGCCTCTATGACTGAAAGCTGGAGGCTGCTGGGAGTAATGAAGATCACTTCCTCCAGGTAGCCGTCTGTAAAACACTATTAATCTGCAGAATCACCCCATGTCTGCAGATTAATAGCGTTTGGGTCCATGACAAGTTCCCTTTAACTGTATGTATGTATGTGAAGAGCAGTGATGCAGTACCCATCCCCTGAAGAGGAGAAGCTATGGAACAATGAAGACGCAAGAGAGAATACATCACATAGAGTGAGTGGAGGTTGGGACACAGCCCTGATCTCCCAGGACAGCAGGACAGCTCCCTTGTATTAGAACAGTCAAACAGCATCTGGGAGAGTTTGGAGCTATGAATACAAGCAGAGTTGGACTGGCCCACCAGAGACGCGGAGAATCCTCCGGTGGGCCCTGGCTTCTTCAGGAGGGTTCATAGTGCAAACCTTGAGTGGGGGAGAAAGGTGGGCCCTCAGAATCAAATCCTCTGGTGGGCCCAATGATCTTCAGTCTGATACTGAATACAAGAACACATTGACATTCACATACACTACATGTAGGCATTCCCACATAATGACTACGTACTGTATGTGCTCATAGGGTCACTACACAATATGCACATGTAAGAGGATAAGATTCATTGGATGCAGTGAAGAGCCGGAGGCAGAGGGGTTAACAGGATTTAGTAGAACAGGTTGTTATACATGGAATACTCCACGCAGGGAGATGAGATCAGTAACGGCAACAGCGATATTTGCACACAAACACAATACTTGAGAAAAAGGTGTACGAAAAAGGTAACTTATTGCTTGCAGTTCTTGTTGGGGAAAGGCTGGATTATCTCCCGCCGACATCACAGATTGTGGACAATGTCTCTGGCTCTGTTATGAGGAACGAAAAGCACCGTCTCCCGACAGTGCCGATGTATCCGATTCCGCTTGGCTTGGGTGTGCTGGAACATAGATACAGTCCTTTATGTAGATTCCTTTGGAATGGCGCCGAACACGAACCGTGCACACACTCGCAGGCCGCGGCAGCGTGCGATCCTCTGAAGTAATCTTTAGGAACGGAGCAAGTCGGCTTGTCTGTCACTGTGGGTGGGAAGGAGCCGTCCAGCAAGGAAGGGTCCAAAGACAGCTCAGTAAGGACAGTCAGTTTGCAAGTCAGAACGCTGGGAGATGGATGACATGGAGTTAGCAGTCGGAGCTGTGGGGAGGGAGTCAACCTTCCCCTTGCTCTCCTGTCGCCTTCCCGCTTAGTCTCCCTCGTTCCCGCGCTCAGTCTCTTTTATCTCCCCCACGTCCCCTGCTGTCCAGTGCAAAGGTCCTCCCCTCCCAGAAGAACCTTCCCCCGGCAACAGTGGTGACAGTCCCGATAGTTCCGGCCGCAAAGTGCACCGGAAACCACTGACTCTGTCTCGGCTCATCTTCTTAGACACACGGTGTAACATTCACTCCACACAGGCATGCACGTATGTCTCAGGACTATCTAGGCAATGTGGAACATCTCCTCCACAACGTTTATATTATAAGGAATAACATATATAATTTATCCGGAAGTGTTTGATGCAGTTGTTGATTCAAATACAGGAATGCATAAAAAAGTACAAGTGTAAAATACAAATAACTCTCTTTCTCAATCCTGTGCTTGTCTTCAAAAAAAAGAAAGAAAAAACACCAAAATCTGCCACAAAAACCTCTGATTTCTGCTAAGAAGAAGTTCTTCAATATAAGTGCTCATCACAAGTGACAGGATGGAATCTCAGAAAACTTCAATTTCAGTGTCCCCAATATAGAATTCTTATAGGACATCTACATACGCATATACGTAACTCTGCCCCACCGTAGCACACGTACATAATGTAACCTACTACTCACACGTAACCACACTGCCCGTACATAACCTGGGGCACGGGAGCTGTATTTATGTAGGGGCTTTGGTGTCTTTATTACTGGAGGGGGTCTGATCTGGGATCTGCATTTAGGGAGTCTGGGGGTTCTGTGTAGGGTCTGTATTTATTTAGGGGATTGGTGTTGATGTGTGGGTGGGGGTTCTGTATGTAGGGATGTAGTCTGAGGTCTGAATTTAAGGGGTCTGGTTTGGGGTCTTTATATATGAGGTCTGGCATGGGTTGTGTATTTACAGGTCTAGATTAAGGGGCACAAATCACTTTGCACAGCATTTTTCATCTTTCACCCTCCCAATAATTGCAGCTCTGCCGAACACCCATGTTTGTAATGAATGAGCTATAAGGAGCATTGGTCAAGTGACATCTGCATGGTGGCCGTTCAACCCTCACACTGCGTCACCCTTACTCTGCGCCACCCTTACTCTGCGTCACCCTCACTCTGCGTCACCCTCACTCTGTGCCATCCTCACTATGCGCCACAGTCACCGTGTGCCACTCTCATGCTGCATCACCCTCACTTTGTGTCACCCTAACGCATCACCCTCACTGCGCAACCCGCTCTGCACCACTTTAACACTGCTCCACCCTCACACTGCGTCACCCCCTCTGCGCCACCTTCACTCTGCACCACCCTCAACGGTGCCACTCTCACGCTGCCTCCCCTTCACTCTGCGCCACCCTCACGCTGCGCCACCCTCACGCTGCATCACCTTTACTCTGCGTCACCCTAACGCTACGTCACCCTCTCGCTACGTCACCATCATTCGGCACCGCCCTTACTCTGCGACGCCCTCACTCTCCGACGCCCTCACTCTGCGATGCCCTCACTCTGCGACACCTTCACGCTGCGTCCCCCTCACTCTGCACCACCCTAACGCTACGTCACCATCATTCTGCACCGCCCTTGCTATGCGACGCCCTCACTCTCCGACGCCCTCACTCTCCGACGCCCTCATTTTCCGAACCCCTCATTCTGCATCACCCTCAATCTGTGCCACCCTCACGCTGCGTTACCCTCACACTGTGCCACCTTATGTGTTTGAGTCCACTAGACTAGTAGTCCATGCATCCCTGTTCCTCATTTAGAATCATAGAATCATAGAATCGTAGAGTTGGAAGGGACCTCCTGGGCCATCTGGTCCAACCCCCTGCTCAAAGCAGGATTCGCTAAATCATCCCAGTCAGATGTCTGTCCAGCTTCTGTTTGAAGACTTCCATTGAAGGAGAACTCACCACTTCTTGTGGCAGCCTGTTCCAGCATCAAATAAAAGGTCTTAAAGGAATATTCCAGTTTTCGCACCTTATACAGTTTTGTTATAGTTTATTTTCCTCTAAGTCTACAAAATCTCTACTTGCTGTACTCCTTTGTTTAATTTCCAGCATGTCTGGTACTTGATCATTACAAAGCCTCTTCTCACTTGCAAAAGGCTAGAAAACTAATATTATATTATACTATCCCCTACTGGTTTTATAGAGGTTGGCAATAGAGTTCAGAGAATATATTCGGCTTCGGTCGCCAAATATGAATTTACCATATTGCTACCCTATTCGTGTCAAATTTATGTTTGATGATCGGTTCCAAAGGAGTAGCCAGGGTTTTGGTATAGTGGGGGGGAGGCAAAGCTTCCGAGTGGGCCCCTAACCAGATAACCTTGATTACAACTCGGTGACGCACCCCAATAGTGGATGTAGGAGATGACTGCACCGTTACTGAAAATAATCTCTATATAAAGACCAACATGGATATTACCGCCATATGGTCAGTGGTAAATACCAGTCCTACAAAACATATAAGAGATCACAGCACAGTTATAGATAATGACTTACCGCTGACGTTCTTTCTGATGGAGTTGTTCACTTTTTACGTCTTTTCCATCTGGCCAAGACCGACATGACGACTCCTCCAGCCAGGTCTCGGCTGCAGAGATTAGATCAAAGACACATTTCACTTCTCATATTTTCGGCCCCATCACCATCTATCCCCAACCTGCACAAACTTCTAATCCTACTGGTACCCCAATACTACTGCCGTATGTGTCTCTATTTCTGCACCTGCTGTGTGGTTCTCTGTGCCCTCTAAATTCTAAAGCAACTCTCTAGAATATATTAATGTCTGATGCAAGTGCCCTAGAAAACAGGGCCTACATTTTGCCCCATGGAAAGTATTATTGCCCTGTGTGTGCCCTTTTGATAGTCACAGTAACCTGTCTTCCCCTTTAAGGCTATGTGCACACGTAGTTTTAGGTGCTGCGGATTTTTCCGCGCGGATTTGGAAAAATCCGCAGGTGAATTCTCAGGTCAAAAGACCTGCAGTTTACCTGTGGATTAGCCTGCGGTTTAGCCCTGCGGTTTCACACCTCTGTAGGTAGGTGAGCCGACTGGGGGGTGGTCCACTATTTGCCGCAAACAGACTCAAGACGGAGACAAAGTTGTGTCCAACAGGTCCTCTTTTATTGGCCGTCCTCACGACGACCGCAGTAACATACAGCAGCAGCTTGACACTCTCCACATACAGGCCCGGGTACCTTCGCTTCCTCCTTACGTCTGTATGATGGTCCTCACGGCTCTTTCACTGCAGCTGCCCTAGGCCTACCACTACAGCGCTTCACCTGCCCGAGTCCGCCCGTCTTGTGGTACCCCCGGGTTCTCTCCATCTGCGGCTTCTCTTGTCAGGGCCACCCCCCTGACTGTCTCAGCTGTCAGTCCCCTTTGGAGCTTCTTCACTGTGCTTCTCCTCCTTGGGTCTTCTCTACTCCTGAGCTCCTCTCCCTCGACTAACCGCTTCTAGAACTCTCTGTCTTCCTTTTATCCCCCCTCCTTGGGAATTCCCCCTAGAGCTCTTGTAACCCCACCCCCATGACTGTGCGGTTTCGTAGCCATAAGCTGATAAGTCATAAGTCCTTTTCTCACAGCTCTCTACTGCCATCTTGTGGCCAAACTTCAGTATTACACCCATCTCCCCTATCTCTAGCTGTCTCCCTTCTTTCAATACAACAGTCCACCTAAAGCACACTATCCATTACCTTCCCACAGCAGACAGGTCCGTATGTCAGTCCACTTCCCCTACACTCCTCCTTCCTTTGTCCATTGTCGTCCTCGACAATCTCGTTTCCCTTCTTTGCCGTTCTAAAACTTTGCTACCTTCTTTTTGTCTAGCCATTTGATGAGCAAGCCCTGAACTCTTTTGCTCTACGTAGGGTGCCGAACAAAACCCGGGAGCCTCCATGTCCCGAGTAGCTTATGGCTACTGGCCGGCGCGTACGCCTTTAAGACAATTCCCACTGGTTGGGCCAGGTCCACCCGGACTCCTCTACGGATGCGTTCCTCCCACTTTTCTCACCGTCAGTATTTAGCGTAATGACCGAGGACATTTAACCTTCTAAGTCATAGTCTACTTCCCTCTGTCAGCTTGGGGTGTTTGTGGTACTGGGGACCTGAGTTAGGGACTGCTGTCTGTTTCCATCCTACCTATTTCTTCGTCCAATCAAACTGAATTAGTCATGGTCGGCGTTTCTCTCTTTACACTTAGTACCCTGGGCCTGTTGAACATTTTCATTTTTTTTGTATACATATGACATTTCAACCACTGTACATAGTTATAACTATGCCATGTTTAATCCTACCATTTTTATTATTATTATTATTATTATTTATTTATAAAGCACCATTGGTTCCATGGTGCTGTACATGAGAAGGGGTAACATACAAATTACAGATAACACTTACAGTAAACAAACTAACAATCACAGACTGATATAGAGGGGAGAGAGGACCGGGCTTACATGCCTCAGGATGGTTGGGAAGGAGACAGTAGGTTGGGGGGTTGAAGCAGCTCCAGTGATGGTGAGGCGGTAGCTCCAGTAGTGGTGGGGAGGCAGCGGGGATCATTGCAGGCTGTAGGCTTTCCTGAAGAGATGTGTTTTCAGGTTCCGTCTGAAGGATCCAAGTGTGGTTGATAACCGGACGTGTTGGGGCAGGGAATTCCATAGGATGGGGGCTATTCGGGAGAAGTCTTGGAGGCGGTTGGGTGAGGAGCGAATAAGTGTGGAGGAGAGAAGGTCTTGGGAGGACCGAAGATTACGTGAGGGAAGGTATCGGGAGATTAGTTCAGAGATGTATAGAGGAGGCAGGTTGTAGATGGCCTTGTAGGTCAGTATTAGTAATTTGAATTGGATATGCTGAGGGAATGGGAGCCAGTGAAGAGATTTGCAGAGGGGAGAAGCAGAGGAGTAATAAGGAGAGAGATGAGTTAGTCGGGCGGCAGAGTTGAGGATGGACTGGATAGGTGCAAGGGTGTTAGCAGGGAGGCCACAGAAAAGGATGTTGCAATAGTCGAGGCGGGAGATGATGAGGGCATGCACAAGCATTTTAGTAGATTGAGGGTTGAGGAATGGACGGATTCTGGAAATATTTTTGAGCTGGAGGCGACAGGAGGTGGAGAGAGCTTGGATGTGCGGTTTGAAGGACAGGGCAGAGTCAAGGGTTACTCCGAGGCAGCGGACCTCTGGTACGGGGGAAAGCGTGATGCTGTCAATTGTTATAGAAAGGTCGGGTAAGGAAAATCTGTGAGATGGGGGAAAAATGATCAGTTCAGATTTGTCCACATTGATTTGAGGAAGCGAGAGGAGAAGAAGGAGGATATGGCTGACACTCTGGGATTCTGGAGAGCAGAGAGGTGATGTCTGGACCAGAGAGGTAGATCTGAGTATCATCGGCATAAAGGTGGTACTGGAACCTGTGGGACCTTATGAGTTGCCCCAGGCCAAGTGTGTAGATTGAGAAGAGTAGAGGTCCTAGAACAGAGCCTTGGGGGACTCCAGCAGAGAGGGCGTGATGAGGAGGTAGTGTGGGAGTGGGAGACGCTGAATGTGCGGTTGGAAAGGTATGAGGAGATCCAGGATAGGGCGAGGTCTTTGATTCCAAAGGAGAAGAGGATCTGTAGTAGGAGGCAGTGGTCAACTGTGTCGAAAGCAGAGGACAGGTCTAGAAGCAGGAGTATGGAGTATTGTCTGTTAGCTTTGGCTGTATGTAGGTCGTTGGTAATTTTGGTCAGTGCTGTCTCAGTGGAATGATGGGGGTGGAAGCCAGATTGTAGATTGTCAAAGAGCAAGGTAGATGAGAGGTGGGAGGAAAGTTCAGCATGGACATGCTGCTTCAGAAGTTTAGAAGCGAATGGGAGCAGCGATATTGGGCGATAGCTGAACGTGGCTGTCCGGTCGAGGGTTGGCTTTTTAAGGATAGGCGTGATTGTGGCATGTTTGAAAGCAGAAGGGAAGGTACCAGAAGTTAGTGATAGGTTGAAGAGGTGGGTTAGGGATGGGATAAGAGTGGTGGTGATGTTGGGGAGGAGGTGGGATGGGATAGGGTCAAGTGCACAAGTGGGGAGGTGTGATTTGGAGAGAAGATGAGCAAGCTCCCCTTCAGTGATGTTAGATAAGGAGGTTATGGGGTTTGGGCATTGGTCTGGTATACAAAGGGGTTGTGGTGGTTGGGCAATAAAGACTTGCCGTGTTTGGTCTATCTTGTTTTTGAAGTGTGCGGCAAAGTCCTCGGCAGAGATTAGGGAAGTCGGAGGGGGCAGTGGTGGACGGAGGAGGGAGTTAAAAGTATTGAACAACTGTTTGGGGTTGTGGGATAAGGAAGATACAAGGGATGTAAAGAAGTCCTGTTTAGCAGAGGTGAGAGCTGATTTGAATGCAAGTGTTGCTTGTTTGAGTGCAGTGAAGTCGTCTTGCGAATGCATTTTCTTCCAGCGACGTTCTGCAATTCTGGATGCTTGCCGAAGCTTTTTAGTGGTGTTATTATGCCAGGGTTGTCTATTGATTCATTGCACTCTGTTATGCATGACAGGGGCGACTGTGTCGATGGCTGATGCAAGAGCGGCATTGTAGAAACTAGTGGCAGCGTCAGTGTCGTGGAGTGAAGCTATGGAGGACAGTGGTAGACTGGAGTCAGAGAGTGTGCGAGTGTCTAGATGTGCGAGTTTTCTGCGGGGGTGCGCATGCTGCTGGACATGGGTGACAGGTGAGAAGGACAGGGATGAGAAAGTGAGTAATTGGTGGTCAGATAGAGGGAAAGGGGAGGTGGTGAAGTTAAAAAGAGAGCAGAGGCGGGTGAAGACCAGGTTTAGTGTATGTCCGTCTGCGTGGGTGACTGAGGAGGACCACTGAGTAAGTCCAAAGGATGAAGTAAAGGACAGGAGTTTGGAGGCTGCCGACTGCTGGGTGTCAATGGGGATGTTGAAGTCACCCATGATGATGGTTACCATAGTTAACTCTCTTTTTTTTAGGTTTTCATTTTCTCCAAGTAAAGCATAATATTTTTCTTTTTAAACAAAACATAAACATTGGTGCTCCGCCTTCCTTTTAGGAGAGCACCCACCCACATGCATCCCCGCCACATCAGGAGTGGGCATTGTGAGGTAGCGCTGTCATTCAAGTAGGGGATACTCGCTCAGCAGCCACAAAATTAGATCCGGCACAGGTTTTCATAAAGCATAACACAGTCCATGCGGTTTATTCCTCCTTCATAAACCCATAGAAGCAACATAAACAGCATTACAGCATAGCGTCCATTATAGCTTCACTCTGGTTAAGCCTGTGGTCACACAGGTTACTCAATGTCCATACTCAGGCTCTTCAGCCTCATCATTATCTCACCCATGTCAGGGTTTCCTCATGGCTGTTTCCCCACACTGCAGACATCCACTCTCTTCTCTGGGACACTCAGACACTGGCAGCCATGACACACAGCCACTCCACAGGCTGTTGGCCAGGAGATGCTTCTCCTAGTGGGACCTTCCACACTGGACCAACCGGGACACAGCATTCACCACATGTGACCTACCCTGGCCACATTATATGGTTCATAGCCACGCCCACCGGGTCACATGACTATGACCTCATCACAGGTCCTTCACACACACATATACACTTTACAATAGCGTTATTAAACACACCCCCTGGGTGGGTTTGTAGGTAACTAGTCCCTGACACATTGAACCAGCACCTCAGCAGTATCACTGCTGATTAACACGCACACAAATCTCCATCTCAAGGCCACCCACCTTGAGATATATAACGGTCATTCAGTATCTTGCCATTCATCCACTCTCCTGGGACATCCATACAGCGCCCCCTAGTGGACACAGTGGTCACTACACCACAGCATATTTTACCCACTTTGGGGACATAGAACTGTCCCCAGGCTGTGCAACAGGGCACAGCAGTCCTGGCAGTCCATTTTTAAGGATACTCCGGGCCACCTCCTGGCGGCCGATGTTTCGCCAACAGCAGGGAACTCCACAGCCGTGAAGTCCCCGGGATGCTTGAACTGTTCTGGGCCCCGAGTGTCCCTGATGCACGAGACTCAGGAGTCCTCTTCTCTTTTATGGGGGCACATACCCCTCGGGGTAAGCAATGACTGCCACCGCATAGTAGCCACGGGGGCAGTACTCCTTATAGTAGGAGACCAGGTCTCCCGCCCGTGCTTGATAGAAGCCACATTGAGGTATACTTTGTGGCCGATTGCGAGGTCCCGAATAAATCCATAGCCCTTTTAGGTATTGGTATGCACGAGCCGCCCGTACGATCGAGGGGTAGGCATGGCTGCTTTCCCCTTCTCGTGCAGCAGCACCCATACCTTCCGCTCTTTGGCCTTCATCTGCTCAATGACCTCCGTAACCCAGGCGGAGGGTCCGGTGTAGGCCGCAGAGCTCAGCCCAGCGAGCGGAGACGGAGCGGCCGCGGAGTAGGCAGCAGCCAGGGCCGAAGATGGAGCAGCGGCGGCCACGGCTGTCAGCAAGGAGGCAGCAGATGCGGGCGGCCCGGCCACCGCGGCGGACAGGAGCGGGATCGTGGCAGCAGCAGGCCGAGATGGGTAGGCCGCCGCCGGGATGTGGAGTGAGGCAGGAGTCGCCGCGGGTCTGTTCCACACCAGTGACGCGGGACGGAGCGCCACCGGGTGGGGCGGCTTGGGGTCGTGGACGTGAATGGTGGTCGGCCCCATCAGGGTCGTGAAGTCCTCCAGCGCCGAAGTCGCAGGAGGGCAGGAGGCTGAGCGGGGAGGCCGAGGTCCGATGGCAGGGCCCTGGGGCCTGGTTCGTGCACGAAGTGGGGGGATGGGAGCTGCCTGCAGTGCCGCTGGCTGGACCGGGGGAACGCTCACCTTCCCCGGCGCCGCGGCTCCCGCAAGACCATCCCGCAGCTCCTCCAGCAGCCGATGATCTTCACCCCACCGTCCGGCAGGGCTAGCCTCCAGGCCCAGTAGTTCCGCGGGCAGACTCCGTGGCGGTTCTTCCAGCGGCTGTTTCAGCAGGGCCCGGCGTCGCTCCTCTTCCCTGATAGGCATCTGGGGTACCGACAATGGCTCCCAGGGGAAGTTCTCCCGACGGGACTCAATCTCCTGACGCCACTTCCATTCCAGGTGTCCGAGGCCACGGCAGCTGCAGTGTTGCATCTCGTCCGATGTCCAGAAGCTCAATGGCACCAAACAGCCGCACCCAGCCTCTCCACCTGGGCCACTCCCGTTCTTGGGTGGGGAATTGGTCGGCCTCTCCACCCATCTTCTAGGGTCCAGCATGAGGGGGCTGCCATCTCCAGATGTACGCCGCTCCCCCCAGGGACGGGCGCGACATAGTCCCAGATTGTCCAGCTGCAAATTCCTGTGCTTCTTTCCAGCGCTGGAATCCAACAGCCATTCTGTCCAGTTCTTTTCCGCTCTGGATCCGCCTGATGAAAACCGACAATCCTGGTCACAGTCCAACTTTGTAATCCACAGGGAAAATCTTCAACCCGTTCAGCTTGGGTCCTTTAGATCTTCTGTGCAGGCTTACCGCTGAAGATGGTGTATTGGGGGTGATGATCCTGCCGACTACACCAAATGTAGGTAGGTGAGCCGACTGGGGGGTGGTCCACTACTTGCCACAAACAGACTCGAGACGGAGACAGAGTTGTGTCCAACAGGTCCTCTTTTATTGGCCGTCCTCAAGATGACCGCAGCAACATACAGCAGCAGCTTGACACTCTCCACACACAGGCCCGGGTACCTTCGCTTCCTCTTTACTTCTGTATGACGGTCCTCGTGGCTCTTTCACTGCAGCTGCCCTAGGCCTACCACTACAGTGCTTCGCCTGCCCGAGTCCATCCGTCTTGTGGTACCCCCCGGGTTGTCTCCATCTTCTCTTGTCAGGGCCACCCCCCTGACTGTCTCAGCTGTCAGTCCCCTCTGGAGCTTCTTCACTGTGCTTCTCCTCCTTGGGTCTTCTCTTCTCCCGAGCTCCTCTCCCAGGACTGACCGCTTCGAGAACTCTCTGTCTTCCTTTTATCCCCCTCCTTGGGAATTCTCCCTAGAGCTCTTGTAACCCCACCCCCATGACTGTGCGGTTTCGTAGCCATAAGTTGATATTAAATCCTTTTCTCACAGCTCTCTACTGCGATCTTGTGGCCAAACTTCAGTATTACAACCATCTCCCCTATCTCCAGCTGTCTCCCTTCTTTCAATACAACAGTCCACCTAAAGCACACTATCCATTACCTTCCCACCGCAGACAGGTCCGTATGTCAGTCCACTTCCCCTACACTTTTACAATGGAGAAGGTGTGAAACCGCTGCGGATTCCGCACAAAGAATTGACATGCTGCAGATTTGAACCCGCAGCAAATCCGCGTGGAAAAATCCACGCAGCTAAATCTGCTGCGGACCCGCAAAGCCTGAAACGCTGCGATCCGCAGAAGAATCCGCAATGTATGCACATGGCCTAACAATAAGTGCCCACTTTACATTTAATAATGTCCCGAGTCCCACCCTGTACAGCTCCCCTATACACAGTATGATGCTCTCTTATACAAAACATGATGCCTCCTCACTGTAATGTACCCACACACAGAATACTGACTCTTTAGTAGTCCCCAAACTGCTTGATGGCCTTTTCACTGTAATCCCCACACTGTATGATGGCCCCCTAGATGGCCTCCATATAGTTTAATGCACCATAGTCCTCAATATAGTATAATCCACTCCCCATAGGCCTGTATAGTATAATGCACCCCATAGGCAGCTTGTACAGTATAAGGCACCCCCATAGGCAGCTTGTACAGTATAATGCACCCCCATAGGCAGCCTGTACAGTATAATGCACCCCATAGGCAGCCAGGACAGTATAATGCACCCCCATAGGCAGCTTGTACAGTATAATGCACCCCCATAGGCAGCCTGTACAGTATAATGGACCCCATAGGCAGCCAGGACAGTGTAATGCACCCCCATAGGCAGCTAGGACATTATAATGTACCGTGATAAAAAAAATAAATCCAATACTCACCTCTCTTCCTCCTTGTTATTCCCACGGTGCTCCGAACTTCTGCTCACCGGACGGCGGACGCAGAGTACTGACGTCATTGCGACCCCCTGTCAGCGTCGGTGACGTCAGACCCTGAGAGGGAGATGATGCAAGAGGGAGCGTAACTCTCCTCTCATCAATGCGGTCAGCTGTATCGGCATCTAGCTGATACAGTTGACCCTGCGATGACGAGCGGGGGGCCCACTGCTGGCACAGGGCCCCCCACTGCCTCCTCAGGGGCCCCATAGCGGCCGGGAGACAGAGCAGGGAGATCGATTCTCCCTGCTCTGCCACTGTATGTAACTGTATCGGCGTGCTGTGCTCACCCATACAGTTACACAGCGTAGCTTCGGGTGGGCCCCCTCAGAGCGCGGGGCCCGGGGCGATCGCACCCTCTGCACCCCCGGTAGCTACGCTACTAATCGGTTCTGAACATATATGATAATTTCTACACCCATTGACTCCAATGACGTTGGGATGTTCGACGAATATTGCAAAAACAATGTTCGCTGCCAATTGTAATTGGAACCAAATTTTTTAAAATTTGCTCAACACTAATTAGAAAGACTACAATAGTTTTCATATATAGGGGTGTGCTGGCATCATACCCAGTAGTGAAGTGTAGCTACCAGCACCTGGGAGGCAGGAAAATTTTAGTCTGCCTAAAAAGTAATGATGTGCCTGCGTTCCCCTTCCAAAAAGAATGCCACTTTTATGCCCAAAAAATGACATTCGTTCTCACCTTATCTGAGTGACTGAGTCCTCTTCCCTGCTGCACTCGGAGTGATGTTATTACGCCCCCTGTATCGGGACACTGACATCTTGCAGTCTGTAGAACAGCAGCAGCCTACAGGACAGAAAGTGGTGTATAAGTAATATTATTATAAGTGTATATTATTGTAAGTAATGGGGGGGGGGCATCAGCGTAACATTAATGGAGGACTGGAGCCATCTTTTACACTCCAGTAATATAAAGTTTTATTAATGGCACAAACAGAAATCATTGGGGGGGGGGGTTCCATCACATAATGGGCAAAAAACACAGGTCCTTTAGGAGACTGCAACCTTCAAGTTTGCTGCCTCTTAGGACATGTGGACACCCGCTGCATTTTTGATGCAGAGGATGCTTAAGGAAGCGTTTTCTCACGAAGCATCATCTTTAGGATGCCTTTGGACATCTTCGAGGACACTCTGCAGTCGGCATTTATTTTTATTTTTGTTACTGTATATATAAACTAATGAGAGGAGAGGTGTAGCTAAAGGTTCAGCTCAGAAGGGGCGAAATTTCTGAGTGGGTCAACTACGTGGGCGCACAATGATCATGAGTATAGGGGAGCCTTAGCAAATGACCGAGCTGTTACTGGAAAGCAATCACTATACAAACACTGATATTACCGCCATGTAGTGACATACAGTGTATAGGGGCCAGGATGGGAGAGCATATGGTGCCCTGGATTGGAGAACATGTGAAGCCCAAGAAGGGAGAACACACACTATAAACAATATACAGAGCTGCTGTATGTAATGTCACTAGTGAACTCTGTATTTCTTGTACACTATACCCTATATACAGAACTGCTGTGTATAATATCACCGATGATCATAGTACACCCGTACACTGACACTGTATATAGAGCTCCTGGACATAATGTCACTGGTGATCACTGTATTGCCCGTACACTGACACTATATACAGAGATCCTGTGCATAATGTCATTGGTGATCACTGTCTTACCTGTACACTATACACTATATACAGAGATCCTGTGCATAATGTCATTGGTGATCACTGTCTTACCTGTACACTATACACTATATACAGAGATCCTGTGCATAATGTCACTGGTGATCACTGTATTACCTGTACACTGACACTATATACAGAGATCCTCTGTATAATGTCACCGGTGATCACTGTATTACCTGTACACTATACACTATATACAGAGCTCCTGTGTATAATGTCAATGGTGATCACTGTATCACCTGTACACTGACACTATATACAGTGCTCCTGTGTATAATGTCACTGGTGATCACTGTATTACATGTACACTGACACTGTATACAGAGCTCCTGTGTATAATGGCACTGGTGATCACTGTATTACCTGTACACTGACACTATATACAGAGCTCCTGTATATAATGTCACTGGTGATCACTGTATTACGTGTACACAGACACTATATACGGAGCTCTTGTATATAATGTCACTGGTGATCATTGTATTACCTGTACACTGACACTGTATACAGAGCTTCTGTATATAATGTCACCGGTGATCACTATATTACCTGTACAGTGACACTATATACAGAGCTCCTGTATATAATGTCACCCATGATCACTGTATTACCTGTACACTGACACTGTATACAGTGCTCCTGTATATAACGTCACTGGTGATCATTGTATTACCTGTACACTGACACTATATACAGAGCTCCTGTATATAATGTCACTGGTGATCACTGTATTACCTGTACACTGACACTATATACAAAGCTCCTGTGTATAATGTCACCAGTGATCACTGTATTACCTGTACACTGACACTGTATACAGAGCTCCTGTATATAATGTCACTGGTGATCATTGTATTACCTGTACACAGACACAATATACAGAGCTCCTGTATATAATGTCACTGGTGATCACTGTATTAACTGTACACTGACACTGTATACAGAGCTCCTGTATATAATGTCACTGGTGATCACTGTATTACCTGTACACTATACACTATATACAGAGCTCCTGTGTATAATGTCACCGGTGATCACTGTATTACCTGTACACTGACACTGTATACAGAGCTCCTGTGTATAATGTCACTGGTGATCACTGTATTACCTGTACACTGACGCTATACACAGAGCTCCTGTAACAACAACTATGTTCTCAATCAACCTAAAAGACTCATAAATATCAAAGCGTAATATTTTTGGAAGTTGGAATGATTTTTTTTAGATTTGGCTATCTTAGGAGGATATCTGTTTGTGCAGGTAACTATTACTGTGCAGATTTATTATGTAACTTATTAAAAAATAAATATATACCCATCTCACTTGTTTATTTTCACCAGGTAAACCAATATAACAACACAACATTTAGAAATAAATATTTCTGACATTCAAAAACAAAAAAAAAATCTGTGACCAATATAGCCACCTTTCTTTACGATGACACTCAAAAGCCTTCCATCCATTGATTCTGTCAGTTGCTTGATCTGTTTACGATCAACATTGCGTGCAGCAGCCACCACAGCCTTCCAGACACTGTTCTAAGAGGTGTACTGTTTTCCCTCCCTGTAGATCTCACATTTTATGAGGGACCACAGGTTCTCTATGGGGTTCAGACATGGGCGGACATACCGCCGGTTCAACCGGTGCGACTGCTGTGGGGCCCAGAGGCTCCAGGGTGCCCCTGCAGGGCGGCTAATGATAAGGGCAATCTGGCCGGTTTCTCCGGGCTTGAGGCTCCAGGGGACCCCTGGCCAGATTGCCCTCATGTGCGGCGGGCAGGGAGCGATCCCAGCAGCTCTGCTGTCTGCAAGAGAAAATAGCAGGAGCTGAGCTGCAAGGATCTTTTCTGCCCGGCGTCAGCGCTTCCTGTCTCTGACACAGAGAGCAGCGCTGCTGAATTACGTCAACATTCAGTGGTGCTGCCGGTGTGCCAGAGCGAGGAAGCAGCCGGAGGGCAGAGGCGGTGATGCTGTGGACTCGGACAGGTGAGGTGCTGTCACTGCTTTGTGTGTGTGTATGTATGTGTGTGTGTATGTAGTATGTGTGTGTATGTATGTATGTATGTCTGTGTGGATGTATGTGTGTATGTAGAATGTGTGTGGGTGTGTGTGTATGTATGTATGTGTGTGTATGTGTAGGTGGAGGAGAAGGCCATGATGGGGTGATGGGGAGAAGGCCATGATTGGGTGATGGAAGGCCATGATTGGGTGATGGGTAGAAGGCCATGATGGGGAGAAGGCCATGATGGGTAATGGGGAGAAGGCCATGATTGGGTGATGGGGAGAAGGCCATGATGGGGGTGATTGTTGTGAACACTTTTGACCTGACTTCTGAGAATGAGCTCCCTCTGGTGGTTGCTGCGGGTAATGGAGTTGGTCGGGTTGACAGAAGTCAATCACCTGAAGAGGATGATTGAAGGCCAGGTGTTATAGACTGGGAAGATTTAAGTCAGCAAGCTCCCCTCAGTTGTTGCTGGTGATTTGGTTTTCTCCCTGTGCATTTTGAATTCCGCTTGCACCCTGCTTGATACTGCATTGTTCAGATAATTTATTTGTTTGCTGGAATCTTTTTGCATTTGATCAAGTTTTTGCCTCTCTCTGCTTTCTGCTTTGCTGTGTGGGTTCAGCATTGTTCCCTGCTGGGACCAGTGCTGGACCCCGTTCCATATGCCACAGCTTATGTCAGTCTGTTCAGTATTGCTAGTCCCCTGTTACATCAGTGTCTTTTGTTTTTCTTCCAGTTCACACCAGAATTCTAATCTAGTGGGGAAGAGGTCATGTGGCCTCAGTATTTTTGCATATCAGACGTGTTGTATTTTTCTTAGGGTTTTTTGCATGATTGCAGACAGTATCTTTCCTGTCCTGTTCTATCTAGACAATTTGGGCCCCATCATTTGCTTACTCTATTTTATGCCTGTGTTTGTGCCTCATCTTATCTCACCGGCAATATATGTCTGGGGGTTATCTATTCCTTTGGGGTTCTACTTCGGGGCAATCTCCCCTTTCTTGCTTTAGGCTTAGTTAACTCTTTTGCTGTGCCGAGGCGTCTAGGGCATTGTAGGCACGTCCTTAATTCTAGTTGTGTTGTTAGTTTTAGGGGTCTGCAATCCGCTTAGGTACCAACCTTTTTGGCTTTCTGGGTGCCTAGTTTATTCCCCAGCTATCCTCCTCAGTGACCTAATCATAACAGGTGATGGGGAGAAGGCAGTGATGAGGTGATGGAGAAGGCAATGATGGGAGTGATGGTGAGAAGGCAATGATGGGAGTGATGGGGAGAAGGCAGTGATAGGAGTGATGGGGAGAAGGCAATGATGGGAGTGATGGGGAGAAGGCAATGATGGGAGTGATGGGGAGAAGGCAATGATGGGGGTGATGGAGAGGGCAATAATGGGGTGGTGGGGAGAAGGCAAAGATGGAGGTGGTGGAAAGGGCAATGATGGGGTAGTGGGGGGAAAAGAAATGATGATGGGGTGGGGGAGAATGCAATGATGGTGGTGGTGGAAAGGGCAATAATGGGGGTGGTGGAGGAGGAACTGATGGAAGTGGGGGAATGGGCAATGATGGGAGTGGTAGGGGAGAAAGCAAAGATAGTGGTTGGAGAGAAGAAAATGATGGAGGTGGTGAAGAGGGTAATGATGGGGTGGGGGAGAGGACAATAATGGGATCTGAGGGAGGAGGACAATGAGGGGTGTGGGGGATTGGGATGGGAGGAAGGGGGACTTATAATGGCCTTAGTAATAGGGGGAGGTGGAGGAAGACATTATCGTTTATTATGTCTAACGCAGTCCCTTAGTATATAGTGTACGTAATTATTATGTATAACACAGTCCCTTAGCATATAGTGCACGTATTTATTATGTATAACACAGTCCCTTAGCATATAGTGTACTCACTAATTCTGTCTAACACCATACTTAGTTACATAGTTTCCTCTTTTATTACGTATAACACCATCCCTTATTACGTACCATCCACTCTACTTATATGTGGTGCAGTCCCTTATTATATAGCTTCCTCTGCTGTCTCTTACATAGTGTATTCTTGTTAATTTTGTTATTCACAGCACCTTCATTTACTACATAGTCCCCTCTCTTTTTAGATATAAAATGACTGCTGATCGAGGAGCCAGTGACCAGACTACCAGTCCATCAGCTCCTCCATTAGAAAGGATGCTTTCACATGCTCCATCAGCCATCATTGCATTATACAGCTAACAAGACAGGACGGTATGTAATAAAAAACAGAAGACAGGGCTCTATATAATCTAATATGTAAGGGACGGTGCTGTACATAACAAGAGAGGGCACTGTGTAAGGGACAGTAATATACATAATAAAGGAGACTATGTAATATATATACATGTACTGTATGTGTGTGGCTATATATATATATGTAACTTTGATGCCACAAAAGGAAGGGGGGCCCAGACACATTTCTTGCACAGTGGCCCCAAGCTGTCAGTGTCCGCCCCTGGTTGCAATGATCATGTATGTGGAAAAAATATGGTATTTTTTTCACGCCCAGGCGTTATATACTTCTGTGAAGCACTTAGGGGTTCAAAGTGCTCAACACACATCTAGATAAGTTCCTTGGGGGGGTCTAGTTTCCAAAATGGGGTCACTTGTGGGGGATTTCCACAGTTTAGGCACATCAGGGGCTCTCCAAATGTGACATGACACCAGCAGACCATTCCATCAAAGTCTGTATTCCAAAACATCACTACTTCCCTTCCGAGCCCCGATGTGTGCCCATACAGTAGTTTTCTCCCACATATGGGGTATCAATGTACTCAGGTCAAATTGGACAACAACTTTTGGTGTCCAATTTCTCCTGTTACCCTTGGGAAAATAAAAAAAATTGGGGACTAAAAGATCATGTTTGTGGAAAAAATATGATTTTTTTTATTTTCATGCCCGGGCGTAATAACTTCTGTGAAGCATTTGGGGGTTCAAAGTGCTCAACACATCTAGATAGGTTCCTTGGGGGGTCTAGTTTCCAAAATGGGGTCACTAGTGGGGAGTTTCCACTGTTCAGGCACATAAGGGGCTCTCCAAACACGACATGGCGCCCGATCTCAATTCCAGCCAATTTTGCGTCAAACGGTGACCCCTCCCTTTCGAGCTCTGCCATGCGCCCAAACAGTGGTTTATTCCCACATATGGGGTATCAGCCTACTGAGGATAAATTGCACAATAACTTTTGGGGTACTGTTTCCCTTGGGAAAATAACAATTGGGGGTGAAAAGATCATTTTTGTGGAAAAAATATGATTTATTAATTTTACGGCTGTACGTTATAAATGAAGCCCATGGGGGTTCAAAGTTCTCAACACACATCTAGAGAAGTTCCTTTGGGGGTCAAGTTTCCAAAATGGTGTCATTTGTGGGGGTTTCCACTGTTTAGGTACATCAGGGGCTCTCCAATCGTGACATGGTGTCCGATCTCAATTCCAGCCAATTTTGAGCTGAAAAAGTCAAACGGCGCTCCTTCCCTTTCGAGCTCTGACATGCGCCGAAGCAGTGGTTCCCCCCACATATCAGGTATCAGCGTACTCAGGACAAATTGTACAATAACTTTTGCAGTGGAATTTCTCCTGTTACCCTTGGTAAAATAAAAAAAATTGGACCTGAAGTAATTTTTTTGTGAAAAAAGTTAAATGTTCATTTTTTTTAAACATTCAAAAAATTCCTGTGAAGCACCTGAAGGGTTAATAAACTTCTTGAATGTGGTTTTGAGCATCTTGAGGGGTGCAGTTTTTAGAATGGTGTCACTTTTGGGTATGTTCTATGATATAGACCCCTCAAAGTGACTTCAAATGTGATGTGGTCCCTAAAAAAATGGTCTTGTAAAAATGAGAAATCGCTGGTCAACTTTTAACCCTTATAGACTTCCTAACAAAAAAAAATTGGTTCCAAAATTGTGCTGATGTAAAGTAAACATGTGGGAAATGTTACTTATTAAGTTTTTTCTGTGCCATATCTCTGTGATTTAAGGGCATAAAAATTCAAAGTTGGAAAATTGCTAAATTTTCAAAATTTTTGCCAAATTTCCATTTTTTCACAAATAAACGCAAGTTATATGAATGAAATTTTACCACTAACATGAAGTGCAATATGTCACGAGAAAAATAATGTCAGAATCACCGGGATCCATGGAAGCGTTTCAGAGTTATGACCTCATAAAGAGACAGTGGTCAGAATTGTAGAAATTGGCCCGGTCATGAATGTGCAAACCACCCTTAGGGGTAAAGGGGTTAATAGTTTTGCACACAGTGTACCAATACTACTACATGCAAGAAACAAATTATGCCGCTACACCATGAACGTATGACCAACAAATAGTGACCAGATCACATCATTATAGTGATTATTAATAGGAATCACTGTACTAACACTGCTGGTACCCCCATATAATGACCGAATAGTGGAAGGTATCAGTATAGATAGTATAGGTAGCTCAAGATACTCCCCAGCAATGTCTCCAATTGAAGTAATTAATGTTCTCTTTTCTTCATCCAGCGCAGACTGCTCTGACTTCTCCCTGTCAGGACTCGTCTCTTCAGAGTGTAACACACAGACATCTATGGATTATTGCTTCCTGGTCACCATTGCCACTTTTCCTCCAATTCTACAAAAATAGTACCTCCCTTTTATTATATGGTAACAGTATCCCCCAAAATAAAATACAATACAGCAATGATGCTCCTCTGTGTCCCCATTCAGTAGTAATTATTTCCTCTGTTTGCCCAAATACAGTAGAATTGCCCCAACATGGCACCCACACAGCTGTAATGTCCAACTATTATGTCTTCATACAGATGTGGAATTCCTCTTTATGACCCCAATATAGTAGTAATATTCCAAATTGTGGCCCTCATACATTAAAATTACCATCATATGTGGACCCCACTTAATAACAATGTCCTCCCATGTGGCCACCATAAATTAATATTGTCCCTCTATGTGCCCCCAATATTAATCATTTCCTCCTATGTGACCCATATACAGTAATATTGTCCCTTTCCTGGCCCCCATATAGTAAAGATCTCCCCCTATTAATACATTAATATTGGCCCCTATGTGGCACTCATCTGGTAAAACTGTCCACCTATGTGTTCATCATGAGTTAATATTGCCACCTTATGTGGCCCAGTAATAGTAATGTCTCCCTGTGGCCAACACATGAATAATGTCTCTCTGTGTGGCCCCCATACATTCATAATATCCTCTAACGCGGCTTGGTCCTTATACATTAATATTATATTAATCATATATAGATGGATGGAGCTGCTCCATGTTTAGTAGTTGCAGTTATCGGACCCATTGTGACATCACTCGTGTTCCGCTTCTTGTGATGTCACAGTGAGATTTTCATTGTGACATCACTGGTGTTCCGCTCCTTGTGATGTCACAGTGAGATCTCCATTGTGACATCACGGAATGTGTGGTTATAAGGAGTGACGCTGCAGGAAGAGGCTTTGTCTGACAAGACTCCCTGTGTGTTACACATTCAGCGATAACTCCCTGTGTGTTACACATTCAGCGATAACTCCCTGTGTGTTACACATTCAGCGATAACTCCCTGTGTGTTACACATTCAGCGATAACTCCCTGTGTGTTACACATTCAGCGATATTTCTCCAAGCTAAAATGCTCTTTCGATTTCTTCTAATCGTGAGTTTGCTATTAGCGTCTGTAGAAGGCGCGCCTCTCATCAACCAGCGCCATGATTCCTTGCCCACGCATACGACCCCAGCAGGTAAGTACTTTTCCAAATATTCACATATTATGGGGTAACCCTCATTAGGCTGGGTGAAGGCTTACTTTTTGCGCCCTGAGTTGATATCTTTACTGATACCATTTTGGGGTAGATAATATGTTTCTTTTTTTATCGCCATTTATTGCAATGTTGCGGCTGCCAAAAAATTGTATTCTGGCGATTTCGATTTTTTTTCTCATTAGGCTGTTTAATGATCAGATAAATTTAGTTTAGATTTTGATTGATCAAACTTTTACAAATGCAGCGATAACAAATGAGTATTTTGAATTATTTTTTTTTAAGCGTTTAATTTTTAATGAACTTTATTCACTTTTTACTGTATTTTTTCTGTACTCAATAGTCCTCTTTAGGGACATCACGCTGCAATTGTGTGGTTGATTGCGCTATACATAGCAGGGGATAAACTCAACGTTGAGTGGATAGGCTCAACGTGCGAACGGCATTAAAAACAAGGACACGACCTTTGACGTACATGTACGTCAAAGGTCATGAAGGATCTAATGCTAAATACACGGCCAGGAGACTGATACAAGCATTTAGTCAATTAATATATAGATAAGATATAGAGGTGTAATACTGCGGGCTGGATACAATAACTTGTACATGTAACAGAAGGGAGGTATAGGAAATATATGTCACCTCTCATTTTGTCAGCAGAGATCTTTAATGTCTACTTTTATTTTCTAGGCAACACTGATCACCTGATCTTTGGTCCGTGCTCAAAAACATGCGGTAAGTACCTCACAATTAAGATATAACCTTCACATACAACATTTCACATCTGGCACCAGAATCTGCTGACTATCACTAATAGGACCCAGCGTAATACGATGGGTGTCAGACTCCGCTTCATTAGAGACACCGAATATTCGCACTAATATAGCTTTTATTGAGTGGCTGAGATTGTTAATAGGTCACATGATACATTTCATGGAGGAGTCTTCATGTGTTACTCCCTCCCATCCTGTATTCCCTATTCTAGGCTCTCGCACTAATTGTAAGAGTAAGGCTATGTGCACACGTGTGGAATTCCAGTGGAAATTTCTGCGGGAATTCCAGAATTCTATTCCGCGGGAAATATGCGAGAAAACCGCATTTTAAATTCCCGCGATTTTCCCGCCGAAAAACTAGCGATTTGCAAGCGTAATTAGCTTGCAGAGTCTTAGCGTTTTCCAAGAGATCTGTAGCATCGCTTGGAGAACTGATTGACAGGTTGGTCACACTCGTCATACATAGTGTTTGACGAGTGTGACCAACTTTTTACTATTGAGGCTGCCAATGCGGCATCAGTAGTAAAAGATAGAATGTTAAAAATAATAAAAAAAATAAAAAATCGTGTTTTTCTCACCTTCCGACGTCCCGCGCAGCGTTCCCGATCATCGCGATGCTCCCGGCAAGTCCTGTTCCCAGCGATGCCTTGCGACAATGACCTTTGATGACGTTGCTGTCTCGCGAGACCACTACAGTATCTCGAGACCACGACATCATCAAAGGTCATTGTCGCAAGGCATCCCTGGGAACGGGACTTGCCGGGAGCATCCCTGAGGCCTGGTGACACTGTGAGGGACATCGGAAGGTGAGAATATGACGATTTTTTAATTTTAATTCTATTTTTTACAGGGATATGGTACCCAGAGCCCAGAGGACAGTCTCCTCTCCCCCAGACCGTGGGTACCATCCGCAAATGTTCTCCTTACTTTTCGCATGGTGGGCAGAGCCACATGCGGAAAGTAAGCAGAACAATGCATTCCTATGTGTGCGGATTTTCCCGCGATTCCGCACAAAGAATGAACATGCTGCGTATTTTTCCGCGATGCAATTCCACCGCTGAAAAATCTGCAGCATTAGCACAGCATGTGCGGAATCCCATAGGATTGCATGGGATGCTTTTTTTTGGCGTTTTCACGGCAAAATCGCGCGTTTAAAATCGCTGCGAAAACGCAAAGAAAACGCTACGTGTGAACACAGCCTAAATGTAGATCTTCATGTAAGGAATAATGGAGTCACTTGTGTCTGTGATCGTCAGTCTTGTGATTCCATCACTACCACTGGAGAAATTATACAGTTTTATGACTACCGGGGACTAATTTGTCCACCATGTTGGGCTTTCCTATAATTGTGATCTGTGCAGTCCTAGGGTTACTCATAAGAAATGGTCTTAGGTCTGGATAAGTAAGTTAGGTGCCGTGAATAATGTATATTTTAGTAGCTGTAGACATCTGATGTTCTCCAACACTAGAAGACTACCGAGAATTACACTGATACATTGAGAAAAGTTCCTACAGAGTTTTCCTACAACTAATTGATGTCTCATTTTTTCAGGCCTTGGTACCAGGGTGGTCTATAGCACCAGAGGCTGCCCACAGGGACAGGATAAGTGTTTTCTCCGCACGGAACAGTGCGAAGGACCTGAAGATTGTGGATGTAAGTCACATAGTTATGTGGATAGGTTATCTGTTAGTATTAATCTGAAGTGAACCCTATATTCTGTAGCCAATGTTCCTTCCTAATAAATCCTGCAGTTAGAGAACACTCCTGGATCAATCCCTCTTCTCCAGTAATCTAGAGCAGATATCTAGTAATATTATCTATTTATGGAAAAGCCTCGAGATGTCTTTTAAACTTTTTTCCTCTAGACACACAGGCCCTTTTGATATATTTATGTGCCTGGACATAGAAAGACAGACACAGTGAGTGCGACCAGGCCCGGGTGGGTGACCAGGCCCGGGTGGGTGACCAGGCCCGGGTGGGTGACCAGGCCCGGGTGGGTGGGCCCTCCAGACACAAATATCCGCCGAGTGGCGCATGGGAGTGACGTCATGTGCTTCCCGTCACTTACGTGTTGCAGTCAACTGCTGGCTTCTGCTCCGGCTATGGAAGAAGATGTTGCAAGCAGTGGGAGTGGGGGAATGTGAATAGAATCGTTTCATTTTTTTTTTTTACTAATGTTAGAGAAGAACTGCAGAACAGGGACATTATTACTAGTAAAATATACCGGGATGGGAGACATATATTACTGGAAGGAGCCCAGGATGGAGGACATACAGTATATTACTGCAAGTGGACCAGGATGGGGGACATTATACCAGGAAGAGGCAAAGGACTGAGGACAATATACCAGGAAAGGGCCCAAGATGGAGGACATTATATCAGGAAAGGGCCCAGGATCGAGATGGAGGACATTATACCAGGAAACAAACATTATACCAGGAAGGGGCCAAGGATAAAGACTGTATATCAAGATAGTGGATATTATTACTGAATGAGGTCCAGGATGGGGAACATTTTTACAGGAATGGGTTAGGATGGGGGACATTATTACAGGAAGGGGCCAGGATCGGTGATATTATTACATGAAGGGTCAGAAATGGGGACTTTATTACAGGATGGGGACATTTTACATGAGAGGGCAAACAAGTATGTCCTCATAGGATCTGGAATGCTACAAAGCACCATATATCTGACAAATATGCAGATGGGGGCCCAGGTCAAAATTTTTTCCTGTAACACAGGGGTGGGGAACCTTTTTTCTGCCGAGGGCCATTTGGAGTTTTATAATAGCGTTCGGGGGCCGTATAAAATTATTAATAATAATAAGCGAGTATACTAGTTGCTATGGCTTTTCCGAGCATGCTCGAGTGATCTCCGGGTATTTTGGCGTGCTCGGAGATTTAGTTTGTCGACGCATTTGCATGATTTGCGGCTGCTAGACAGCCTGAATACACATGGGGATTCCTTAACTAACAGGCATTGCTCACAAGTATTCAGGCTGTCCAGCAGCCATAAATCATGCAGCTGAGGCGACGAAAACTAAATCTCCGAGCACGCCAAAATACTCAGAGGTCATCCGAGCTGCTCAGGAAAGCCCGAGCAACGGGCCTGAGGTACCGTGATTACCCTGCACACTGCAGCCGTTTCCCCAGTGCAGCCGTCTCCCCAGTGCAGCCGTCTCCCCAGTGCAGCTGTATCCCCAGTGCAGCCGTCTCCCCAGTGCAGCCGTCTCCCCAGTGCACCCATCTCCCCAGTGCACCCATCTCCCCAGTGCACCCATCTCCCCAGTGCACCCATCTCCCCAGTGCACCCATCTCCTCAGTGCACCCATCTCCCTAGTGCAGCCATCTCCCCAGTGCAGCCATCTCCCCAGTGCACCCATCTCCCCAGTGCACCCATCTCCTCAGTGCACCCATCTCCCTAGTGCAGCCATCTCCCCAGTGCAGCCATCTCCCTAGTGCACCCGTTTCCCCAGTGCAGCCATCTCCCCAGTGCACCCATCTCCTCGGTGCACCCATCTCCTCAGTGCACCCATCTCCTCAGTGCACCCATCTCCTCAGTGCACCCATTTCTTCAGTGCACCTGTTTCCTCAGTGCACCTGTTTCCTCAGTGCACCCGTTTCCCCAGTGCAGCCTTCTCCCTAGTGCAGCCATCTCCCCAGTGCAGCCATCTCCTCAGTGCACCCATCTCCCTAGTGTAGCCATCTCCTCAGTGCAGCCATCTACCCAGTGCACCCGTTTCCCCAGTGCACCCATCTCCCTAGTGCAGCCATCTCCCCAGTGCAGCCATCTCCCCAGTGCAGCCATCTCCTCAGTGCACCCATCTCCCTAGTGCAGCCATCTCCCCAGTGCAGCCATCTCCTCAGTGCACCCATCTACCTAGTGCAGCCATCTCCCCAGTGCAGACATCTTCCCCAGTGCAGTCATCTCCTCAGTGCACCCATCTCCCCAGTGCACCCATCTACCTAGTGCAGCCATCTCCCCAGTGCAGCCTTCTCCCTAGTGCAGCCATCTCCCCAGTGCAGCCATCTCCTCAGTGCACCCATCTCCCTAGTGCAGTCATCTCCTCAGTGCAGCCATCTCCTCAGTGCACCCATCTACCTAGTGCAGCCATCTCCCCAGTGCAGACATCTTCCCCAGTGCAGTCATCTCCTCAGTGCACCCATCTCCCCAGTGCAGCCATCTACTCAGTGCACCTGTTTCCCCAGTGCACCCATCTCCTCAGTGCACCCATCTTCCTAGTCCAGCCATCTCCCTAGTGCACCTGGGTCGCCCTCCCAGGGCTGTGGTGTACTCGGTACCGGGCCGGTGTCAGCGGGATGTGTCACAGCAGCAGTGACCCGGTCCTTGGCCCTGAGTGCCCAAGTATTAGGGGAAGATTGAATGGTGGAATGTAGTTGTTTGAATGAATAGTTCGTGACGCCACCTGTGGTATTCGACAAGTGAGATGTTAAGCCGCGGCTGCATGCAGATCCTCTGGGACTGGTGGTGTGTTGCAGCCAAGATGGTGAAGCTCCCATCTCCCCAGGTGGAGCTGTAGTCCCAGGGCAGTGTAGATGTAGGGGTAGAGGAGAGGCACAGGTGGTGTAGAAGCGGGTACCCAGATGTAGTGGTATGGGGTGTGTTAGCGCAGGAATAAGTGGAGGACACCAGGCTTGTAGTTCCAAAGCTTTTCTCACAGTCTGTAGTACACACAGGTGCCTGCCTCCGTGCTGTGTCCTCCGGGACAGGGACCCAGTCAACCTCCTGGCAAGGTGGAATGCTCCCTTCCAACGCTCCGCCAACATGTGCCTTTCTGAACGTCTCCTCTTATAGCGCCTTTGGTGTGAAGTACTCCTAGTACTGAGTTACACTGGAGTTCCTCCTGACAGATGTTCCTATGAACTCTACTTGCACGGCAGACAGCTGTAGCCTGCTTCGGGGACTCCTCACTCCTGAGTCCCGGCTCACTATCCAAGTTGCTGTTGTGCCCTCAAGTCTTAGATGGGAGTAGTGCATTTACAGCCCACTACTCCACCGGTGTCTGCTGTAGGACCATTAGTATCCATACAACCTCGGGGACCGGGCCCCGGCCTTGCGCATAGAACTTCTAGGCAGGGTTCTCTCCTAACCCACGCCCTCTGTTCCCTTTCACTCCTTCGTTCCATACTAGTCTCTCCTTCTTATGGAAGATCAGGTTTCTGTTCAATGTCTTTCTCCTTTTTTCCTTTCCCGTGCTAGCAGACCCAGGTCACTGAGATCTGCTGCAGCACCTCCTTCCTCCATCCCTCTCCCAGGGATCTTCTCTCCTCACTCCTCTCCACTCACCGACTGACTGACTGACCTGAAATCCTAAACCTTCCCGCTCTTTCATGTATTCTAACTCCACCCGTCTCCCAGGACATTTCGTGTTCCAAGCAGGGAGCCACCAAAGGTGCTCTGCTACACTCCAAGCAGGGAGCCGCAATGTGGCTTTGCTGAACTACTCTGTTGTGTGGGATGCAGGTGTCGGAGCGTGGTCAGGAACCTCCAACCTACCTCAGGAGGAGGTGCAGTACCTCTGTGGCAACTGAATCCTCAGGTGCGCCACACACCCATCTTCTCAGTGCACCCATCTCCTCAGTGCACCGGTTTCCCCAGTGCAGCCATCGCCCTAGTGCACCCATCTCCTCAGTGCACCCATCTCCCAAGTGCAGCCATCTCCCCCTGTGCTCATTTCTCCCCCCCAGGGCCCATTGCCACCCCTCGGCACTCATTCTCCACCTGGCCCATTTGCCCCACTGCCCTGGCTCACCTGTGGCTTGGACCGTCCGTTCCCTGCCACAGCTTCTTCCTGTTTGTGTGTGAGCGGAGCGCGCCATCACCTGGTACCGCTCATTCAGGGTCATGAACATGGGCGCCACGCCTATGAGAGAGGAGTGGCGTCCATATTCATGATCTTAATGAGCGGTACCACATGACGGCGCTCACTCACACAGAAAGAACAGGACCATGGGAGCTGCAGCGCAGGCACAGCTGGAGGAGGTGAGTATGATGAGGGATGGGGGGGTGCAAATGGAAAATACTGAGCACAATACTGCCGCACTTGGAAAGTGGCTGCGTGCCGTACATTCTCCACCCCTGCTGTAACACATCAGCCTCTACCTAAGCCACTGGATAGATCTCTATATTGTCCATTATATCTATTATATATTAATATGACATCATCCCTGAGACATAATTTAGCAAAACTAAAGTCCCATATTTTTAATCCTCTTGTCGGGTCCTACCGTCCAATAGACTATATAATAGTCACAGTTTTCTCTGCTGCAGATTGAGCAGAGCTCAGTTTTTCAGCTGTGTATAAACCCGCCACAGCTTTGTGTTTCCATTGTATATTGCTGGAGGTCTGGCTGGACTAGGAGGCACAAGACCAGTTGTCCTGTAGTGATAATCGATTGCTGGTAAAACAGTGATTCTATTGAAAGAGTCCAGGAATTGACACATCGCTATAGTAAAGGTCTATGCTTCTACATTATGGTTCTCTCCGATAAGATGGCAAAAGCCTGGTGACAGATTCCCTTTATAGGACTGCTTCGATAATAATGGCAGTGAATTATAGACAAGTTATTGGATATATAGATAATATATATGTATTCTTTCTTCTTTTTCAGTTTTTTCAGAGGATGGTAATGTTCCTCCAAAGATCCCTTCGAATAAAGTCATCATATGTGTTGTAGCTTTCGCCATCATCATATTCCTCCTTGGAACATTCCTTGGTGTCATCTGTAACGCCATATGTAGGTAAGTATTGTAAAGGATGATTTATATTGTACATGGGAGTCTGCAAAAAATTCCATCTTTATTACAGATGAGAGGCTCTGACAAAATTCTGCCAAATCAGCAGATTTTATTTAGAGATTCAATTCACAGCAAAATTATTCTTCACATATTGATTGTTCCCTATTATGCTCTGGGGTCTCCCCAGTCCCAGATGGTAATAAATGGAAGATGTAAGGAGAAAATAGAGTTTATATACAACCAAGCCCCTCTCCGGAAGCCCCCACTGCTCTCTGCCCGAAACTCCGGCCCAGTGTTGACTCTTGGTTGGGACTTGCATGGGCAGAGACCTTTCGGGGCTGCTTGTAGCCAAAGTTTCAGCCCAAAGGGAACACTTGGCCAGAGGTGCGGCATGATGGTAGTGTGGAAAGCTGGCCATCAGGCATAAAGCAGCGGAAGTCGGTCGGAGAAGTGAGCTCATCTTTCTGCCAGCCCTCTACTCTTCCGCAAGCTGGCGGCTGCCGCTAGCTTCCACTTTGCTTTATTCGCGTGGAGTGAATTACAAAAAATCTGTGTTCTCCAACATTCTGAGTTTTGTATGAGCAGAATTCAATTCCACTCAAATAAATCCACTCCTGTCTGATCTTCATATTACCTTACAACCCAGTACAATCCACACATATTGAACTTTCATGTACATGAAAAATTGTTGATAAATACCAAAATTTTATTTATTGCCAATGTTTCTACAGAATGGAAGAGACAAAATGAATGAAGAAACATATGAGTCTATATTTCATTCTGCAGAATAAAGATCTGTTACTTTGTAATTCACAATATACCTTCTATTTTACTATTTTAAAGACATCTGAAAAAGGATAAATCCAGGAGAGATGCTGAATCTCAATGTTCTACTGATGGAGACAGAGAGACTCCTGCTGAACCTATTGGTGGTAAGTACAGCCTAACCAATCTGACACTAAAGCAGTTCTCCAGGATAAGAAAAACAGGGCTGCCATCTTCTTAAAAAAAAAAATCTGTGCCATCAAAATCTTCCGCTTGTTCATGGTATTGCAGCTCTATACCATTCCCTTCACTGGAGCTGATCTGCAATAACAGGCACAACCTGTAGACAGGGGTGGTCTTGTGCTTCAAACAAACCAAATTACATTTTTCTAACACTGGACAAGCCTATAAAACCTATGTGCAAATACCGTATTTTTCGGATTATAAGACGCTCCGGATTACAATACAAGACGCACCGCAAATTTTGAGGAGAAAAAAAGGAAAAAAACTTTTCTTAATAAAATGGTGGTGCTTTTTAAAAACCATGTATCTTATTGCTTACTGGGGGTGGTGGCTGCGGTGAAGCGGGGTCCCAGGGTCGCTGGTGGAGGAGACAGGAGTGGGGTGATGCTGCAGGCCGCAGGCTGGAATGAGGTGGAGATTTCGTGCTGCGGGGAGCTTCATTCTGCCCCCATCGTGTCCAGCATTCTGCCCCCATCGTGTCCAGCATTCTGCCCCCATCGTGTCCAGCATTCTGCCCCCATCGTGTCCAGCATTCTGCCCCCATCATGTCCAGCATTCTGCCCCCATCATGTCCAGCATTCTGCCCCCATCGTCAACAGCATTCTGCCCCCATCATCAACAGCATTCTGCCCCCATCGTGTCCAGCATTCTGCCCCCATAGTGTCCAGAATTCTGCCCCCATCGTCACCAGCATTCTGCCTCCATCGTGTCCATTCTGCCATCTGCCCCGGGGCCCCCTGGATCGCCACTCTCAATAAATTAAAAAAAGAAACACAAGCTCTTCTTACCTGGCCACGGTCCAGCGGCGAAGCTCCGGGCGTCCCTCCATGCAGAAGCGCGCGCTCGCCGGCGACTGACAATGACATCAGACACCAGCGAGGTGCGCACTGCAGCGGACGTCAGCTGCCAGCCTCCGATTGGCTGGCGGCTGTTAACTACTGACGTGCGGGGGGCGGGCCCGCTTGTCAATAGCGATCATCTGCCGCAGCGCCAAGGGCCATTCACGCTCTTGCCACTAGATGGTGAACTCCTCACAGCACAGACAACAGAGGCGTCCCCCCCGTGTCGTAACACTCACACCCCCACAAGGCTCAGAGGCAAACTCTCCTCTCTACCCCCCCTCCTAAGAGGACTCCGACTCAGAGAACATCGTTTTAAAAATGGTCTCTTAAACTTTACGTGCCAGAGCCTTTTTTCGCCCTCATGACCAGACCAATTCTGACCAGTGTCCCTTTATTTGGTTATAGCTCTTGAACGCTACAAAGGATCACATTGATTCTGAGATAGTTTTTTCGCCACATATTGTACTTCATTATAGTGGTAAAATTTGTTCAATATAATTTGCGTTTATGTCTGAAAATATCGGAAATGTGACGAAAATTCAGAAAATTTTGCTATTTTTAAATTTTTTATTTTTAAGTCTTTAAACCAGAGTGCTGTCACACAAAATAGTTAATAAATACTATTTCCCACATGTCTATCTATCATCAACACAATTTTTGAAACAGAATTGTTTTTTTCTTAAGAAGTTAAAAGGGTTAAAAGTTGATCAGCGATTTCTCATTTTTCCAACTAAATTTGCAAAAACAATTTTTTTAGGGACCACATCACATTTGAAGTTACTTTGAGGAGCATTTAATACAGAAAATACCCAAAAGTGGCACCATTCTAAAAACTGCACCCCTCAAAGTGCTCAAAACCAAATTCAAAAAGTTTAATCAACCCTTCCTTTAACAGGAAAAAATGAGGATGGACCAATGGTCAAAAAGACAGATGACCTTGAGAACACCAACATTTCTTCTCCCGGTCCAGATGATGTCGTCATCGATATTGAAACAGATAAGGATGTGGCCATCTCCTCTAACAGTAAGCCTGAGATGCTGCCACCAGCCAAGAGAGCGGCTACAGAAAACGTTACTGATCTACTTAGAGAAGTGACCCCGAAGATAGCGACTCCACAACTGGAGATGCCCAATATTGGGAACCTGCCTCCAGAGATCTTAACCATCCTTCAGAGCAAAGGGGAGAAAGGCTACCTAAATGACGACACCATCATCATGGCCCAGGACCTGCTGCAGAGACAGTTTAAGGGTTTTGCTGGCCTGCAGCCCCCCTGTGCTCTTATGGTACCAGGGTACAGTGTACTGCAGAATGCTGTACAAATCCACTATGATGAGGACAGGGTGCACTGGCTGACAACCTGCTATACAAATGGCCAAATCTTTGTAGCCGACAGCATGAGAGAAAAGAATCTGTCTCCATCCATCCGTCAGCAGATTATCAATATGTACAGTGAAGTGGTCGACAAACCCCTGAAACATTTGAGGTTTATCGATGTGGATCAGCAGAAGAACGACTATGACTGTGGCTTATATGCTATAGCGTTTGCCTATGAGCTTATGGCAGATGACGGTGAACCCACAGCTAAGTTCCAGCATGAGAAGATGAGGACTCATCTAATATCCTGCCTGCAGAACAACAGAATCTGCGGATTTCCCAAAAAGGTCAGGAAGTGACTCCATGTCTATAAACGGCATGTAGAGTCTATGACGGTCCAAGAGATCGCACCGACCTTCAACTGGACACGACCCGGGACCACAGACCGGTCTACACCAGTAAGTAACCATGGACTTTCCATAATACCCTCAATATAGTGAATATATACCGTATATACTCGAGTATAAGTCGATCCGAGTATAAGTCGACCCCCCTAATTTTGCCACAAAAAACTGGGAGAACTTATTGACTCGAGTATAAGTCTAGGGTGGGAATTGCCGAAGATACTGGTAAATTTAATGCTGCACAACATACAGTATGCCCCCAAAATGCTGCACAGTGAATGGTGGCCCAAATAACGCTGCACAACATATGCCCCCATAAATGCTGCACAGTGAATGGTGGCCCAAATAACGCTGCACAACATATGCCCCCATAAATGCTGCACAGTGAATGGTGGCCCAAATACCGTAATGCTGCCCCCAAAGTGATAGGATTACTGGTAATCCTATCATGTTGCTGCTGCTGCCGCTGCCCCTGCTGGAATTTAAAAAAAGAAAACACTATATTCTCACCTACGTTGATGACAGCTGCTCCTGAGCGTCGCCGGCTCTTCAGTGACTCAGGCAGAGGGCGCGTGCTTTCCACGTCATCGCGCCCCCTGCACGTCACTGCCGGAGGACGGGAGAGAGCGGCGCGCAGAGATTTTGAACGCCGCCGCGGCCATATCATCACCCGCCGCTACCGCCAGGACGCTGCAGGGGACCACAGACGAACACCGGGGACCGCGGAGACGACTGGGACCGCGGATACGACGGGGACCAGGTAAGTTGGCACCGTGACCCGAATATAAGTCGAGGGGGGTCTTTTTCAGCCCCAAAAGGGGGCTGAAAAACTCGACTTATACTCGAGTATATACGGTAAATATGATGGGGGCATGCTGCCCTTATTGGAGGCATCTGATTTTCATTGTTTTTACTTTTTGTTTAAAGTCAGGAAGTGACTCCATGTCTATAAACGGCATGTAGAGTCTATGACGAAGAGATCAAACCGACCTTCAACTGCACACGACCCGGGATCACAGAGTATATATACGATATTTGATACAATGCCAATTTTGCATTAGTGTACCTACAATAAAAATTACAGACCTCTCCATTCTTTGTAGATGGGAAAACGTGCACAATTGGCAGTGTGTCAGATGCTTATTTTCCCCACTGTATGTAGCGCCATTAATTCCATAACTTTACTTACATTGTTATCACTGTCCCCATTGGGGCTTACAATCATAATTCCCCATCAGTATGTCTTTGGAGTGTGGGAAGAATCTGGAGGTAACCCACACAAACTCCTTGCAAATGTCTTTCGTGGGATTTTAACCCAATTTCAATATTCTACATTACAGGAAAACAGAGATATCCTCAAAAGCACCATGATCCTTATGCCTGATGCCGGTGATGAAGTAATCAACATGGGTCCAGATGAGGACGCAGTCACTGTGTGTACAGAGAAGTCTTTTATTAAGATTTTTAACAACTGTCAAAGCCCAAAAATTTTGCACACAAAAGCGGGACTAACTCCTAGCCGCGGTCTACGGACCAAACATTGGGCATGGGCAGGGCCTTGGGGGCAGATCCCAAGTGCGCTCAACCATGTGAAATAGCTTACACTCAGGAACATTGAGGGATAGCGCTATCGGATAGCTCTACCTGTTCATTTCCTTTAGGAATAGAGCTATGGGATAGCTGCTCTCCCCGTGCACTTTCTTCATGGATAGCGCTATCGGATAGCTCTACCCGAACAGTATTAACGACAGAGCTTTTTCATACACAAGGTAGGAGTGGCAGGAGAGGTACACCAGGTATTTATGTTTGCTGTTAGTCTGTACATACGCCAGTCTGTTGCATCATTACACCCCATTGCGAGGTCAGTCTGTTGCGTGGTTACACCCCATTGCGAGGTTCGTAATCCCAAGGGAGCGCAATCACTCGTGTTCACTAAATGCTAAAACTGACCTGCCGATATGACTCTACAGCTCATTACGAGTTCTCATACGCCATACATGCCATAGGAACAGGGGAGGTGGAGGAAGACATTATCGCTTATTATGTCTAACACAGTCCCTTAGTATATAGTGTACCACTATGTCTAACACAGTCCCTTAGTATATAGGGTACTTACTAATTCTGTATAACACCATCCTTAGTTACATAGTTTCCTCTTTTATTATGTATAACACCGTCCCTTATTACGTACAATCCTCTCTAGTTATATATGGTGCCGCCCCTTATTATATAGCTTCCTCTGCTATTATGTAAGTCTCTTACATAGTGTATTCTTGATAATTTTGTTATTTACAGTACCCTCTTTTATTACATAGACCCCTCTCTTTTTAGATATAAAATGATTGCTGATCAAGGAGCCCGTGTCCAAACTACCAGTCCATCAGCTCCTCCATTAGAAAGGAAGCTTTCCCATGCTTCATCAGCCATCATTGCATTATACAGCTAACAAGACAGGACGGTATGTAATAAAAAACAGGGCTCTATATAATTCAATATGTAAGGGACGGTACTGTACATAACAAGAGAGGGCACTGTATAATAAGGGATGGCAATATACGTAATAAAGGAGACTATGTAATACATATACATGTGTGTGTGTGTGGCTCTCTCTCTCTATATATATACACATGTAGCTTTGACGCCATAAAAGGAGGGGGTCCCAGACACATTTCTTGCATAGGGGCCCTAAGCTGTCAATGTCCGCCCCTGGGTTCAGATCAGGTGAACAAAGGGGCCATGTCATTATTTTTTCTTCTTTTAGTCCTTTACTGGTCAGCCACGCTGTGGAGCATTTGGATGCATGTGATGGAGTATTATCCTGCATGAAAATCATGTTTTTCTTGAACGATACAGACTTCTTCCTGTACCACTGCTTGGAGAAGGTGTCTTCCAGAAACTGGAGTAGGTCTGGGAGTTGAGCTTTACTCCATCCTCAACCCGAAAAGGTCCCACAAATTCATCTTTGATGATACCAACCCATACCAGTACGCCACCTTGCTGGCGTCTGAGTTGTAGTGGAGCTCTATGCCCTTTACTGATCCAGCCTCGGGCCCATCCATGTGGCCCATCAAGAGTCACTCTCATATCATCAGTCCATAAGGATGATGTGATCAAAATACTAATTTGCTTAATAATTCTGCACACAGTGTACAGAGCTCCTGTGTATAATGTCACCAGTAGTGTTGAGCATTCCGATACTGCAAATATTGGGTATCGGCCGATATTCGCTGTATCGGAGTTCCGATACTGAGTTCCGATATTTTTACAATATCGAATACTGGAATCAGAAGTTCCCATAATGCAATGAGCCAGTTGTGTTAGCCATGTTAACTAATGGCATGGCTGTGATTGACTGCTGAAATGATGTCATCATCACGCGCGGCCTGTGCGGGCCTGCCGGGGGTCTGTGCGGGCTGCCGAGGGTCTGTGCGGTCCTGCCGGGGGCCTGTGCGGGCTGGTGGGGGTCTGTGCGGGCCTGCCGGGGGTCTGTGCGGGCCTGCCGGGGGTCTGTGCGGGCTGCCGAGGGTCTGTGCGGTCCTGCCGGGGGTCTGTGCGGGCTGCTGGGGGTCTGTGCGGGCTGCTGGGGGTCTGTGCGGGCCTCCCGGGGGTCTGTGCGGGCCTCCCGGGGGTCTGTGCGGGCTGCCGGGGGTCTGTACAGGCCTGCTTGGGGTCTGTGCGGGCTGCCGGGGGTCTGTGCGGGCCTGCCGGGGGGTTGTGTGTGTGTGCAGGCATCGTCCGATGGGACTACAAGTCCCATCGGGCGATGCCTGCTACAATGACAGTGATTGACACATTAGCCAATGATGGGACAGTAGTAGTCCCATCATCCGGCTACTGTGTTGAATGTAAAAAAAAACCAAAAACATACATACTACATATATACAACATTCATACAACATACATACATACTGCACATTTACAACATTCATACAACACACATACTGTACATGCACCATACATACTACATATATACTACATTCATACAACATACATACTACATACATACATACTACATACATACTACATATATACAACATTCATACAACATACATACTACATACATACATACTACATACATACTACATATATACAACATACATACTACATACATACATACTACATACATACTACATATATACAACATTCATACAACATACATACATGCACCATACATACTACATATATACTACATTCATACAGCATACATACATACTACATAATACATACATACTACATACATACTACATTCATACAACATACATACTACATACATACTACATATATACAACATTCATACAACATACATACATGCACCATACATACTTCATATATACAACATTCATACAACATACATACTACATATATACTATATTCATACAGCATACATACATACTACATTCATGCAGAATACATGCATACTACATACATACAACATATATACTACATTCATACAACATACATACATACTACATACACACTACATTCATACAACATACATACATACTACAAACTACATACATACTACATACATACAACATACATACTACATACTACATAATACATACATACTACATATATACTACATTCATACAACATACATACATACATACTACATTTATACAACATACATACATATATACTACAAACTACATTCATACAACATACATACATACATACTACATAATACATACATACTACATACAATACATTCTTACATTCATACAATACATACATATAGACATACAGTACATATAACATAGAGTACATACTCACCATCACTTGTCACTTTGATCCCCGAATCAATCTATCAGTATGGAATCTGGACTGGAAACAATGATGGCAAATAGTGATGAGCGAACGTGCCGGGATAAGGTGTTATCTGCGCATGCTCGAGTGCTAAACGAGTGACTTCGGCGTGCTCGAAAAATATGTTTGAGTCCCTGTGCCGGCATGTCTTGCGGTTGTTTGAAAGCCGCTACACATGCAGGGATTTTCTAACAAACAGGTAATCCCTGCATGCGTTGTGGGTGTCGAACAGCCGCTGGTAATCGAACATCGTACTCGAGCACGTTGAAGTCACTCGGTTAGGACCCGAGCATGCTCAGATTACACCTTATCCGAGCACGTTCGCTCATCACTAGCGGCGAATTCTCCACGGTGAGAAGTTTTAGAAAGTTGCAGATGTTTTCATTAAGATTTATTTCCATAAAACGGAGTCCGGTTCCACGAGAGGCGCACTAAACCGAAGTCTACAAGGAATCTGTTAAGTCATAAATCAGAAAGCAGATCGTTGTTCCGATGCCTGGAGCTGACACTTTATAACATGTCGCCCCGCGCTCTCCCGCCAGCTCGTAGATAGATTTTCAAGACATTGGAAGGTATACTCAATATATTTCGTTATTACGAGCCCTTCCGTTATCTCCTGCAGCTGTCTGCGCGCACACGAGCCGGAGAGTTTTTGCAAATACAACGGCGTCACAAATGTAGATGGAACTTTGCCATATTTATTTACTTTCCCTAAGTTTTTTATCACTGAGCTCATCGATATCCCCAAAACAATAGCGATACAATACTAAACAACCCTTCACAATAAGGCTGTATTCACACGTTGCGTTTTTGCAGCATTTTTTTTTCTGTTTTTTTTTTTTTTTAAATGCAAATTAAAAGTTGCTTTTTACAGTGTCAGCAAAAGCTATGAATATTTCAGGAATCTCATGCACATACTTCTTTTTTTTTCCCCTGACTTATTTGGAAAATGTCTGCGATTTTGTCATTTGTAACAAGTCAGATTTTTTTTTTCTCCATAGAACACAAGGAGGAAAAGCAAAAATGCTTAAAAAGCAACGATTCTTTTTTTTTTTTTTTGCATCGTTTTTGGTGAATGAAACTAACTTTATTAAACACGAGCTGTAGAAAAACGACACATAATCAGCAGCGAAAACGCGCCCAAAAAAGCAGCAAAACTTGAGAGCATAAAAAAAAAAGTTGCAAAAACGTAACATGTGTCACACACACTTTTCGAGACTCTCAAAAACTATAACTTTTTCAAGTATAAAGCTCTTCCAGAAACATTTTTTTGGAGGGAGTGTTTCTTTTCGTGAAGTGGTTTTTGCAGTCGTGCCTATTTTGGAGCATTTTCCATAAAGATCCGCTTTATCAAAGTAATATGAACTTTTTTTTCCGACCAGGAGTTTTTCAAATCTTAATCAGAAAAAAAAAACCCGCTAAAAAAAATCCTCGTATGAACAGTGAAATGTAATTACAATAGGAATTAATAGGAACAGTTTTTCCAATCATTTTTGAGGTATGTGCACACAACGTCTTATTCAGGTGGACTCCCCTGAAAAAGCGCAGCGAAACCACCGTAAAATCAACATAATGCACAGCAATGACAAAATGATATATTTTTTACACCTTTTAACCACTTAAGGGTCCAAAAATCATCTTGTGAAAAAAAGTATCATATACAAGTGATCAAACAATTGGAGATTCAAGACCCCTTAAGAGATCTAAAAAAAAAAAATAAAGTAGAAAAAAAAATAAAAAAATAAAGTAGAAAAAAAATAAAAAAAATCTGTAAAAGTTTAAAATATCCCTCTTTTCCTCCTTCAAGAAAAAAAAGGGTCTCAGAAAATTTCAGCACAAAAAAAAATAAATTTTTACAATTCTGTGATTTTTTTAACCTCTAAAAGATATATAAAACACCTTATAAGTTTGATATTGCCGTCATCATTCTCACATGGAGAATCACGTTTCTAGGTCATTTTTACCACATACTGAAAACCATAAAAACAGAAGCCCAAAAATAATGACGGAATTTAGTTTTCTTTTCTCCATTTCTCCCCACTTGGATTTTTTTCCCCCTATTTTCCAGAACATTTGATTGTAAAGTGAATTATGTCATTCAAAATGACAACTTGTTCTACAAAAAAACCAAAAAAAACAAACAAACAAGCCCTTGCACTGCTGTGTCGACTGAAATAAAAAGCTATGGCTCTTGGAATAAGGGGAGAAAAAAATAAAAGCGCAACAATGTAAAATGGCAGGGTTCTTAAAGGCATACGTTTTTTCAAAGCCATTCTGACATGGATTTTCATAGTAAGTACACCTGCCTCATCAGATAAATAGATCTTTAATTAAGTATGCATTTTGTATAGTAAAATATTGGAAATGATCTACTTTTCAGAGGACCTGCCATCAGGTCAAAAGTGTCCACTTTTTAATCTTATTTTATTACCGTTGCTCCCCTAAGTATTTCGTTTTTTTTGTTTGTTTTTTTTTAATCAGCCATACAGTTCCATAAATATGGGCCTTTTTATTTGGTGCTAATTTTTATGGTCTTTACAATAAGGTGTGGCTCACAGTATCCTCAGGGGCGTGTCTTTAGGCTCCTCTGCATAAGTACCCCGCGAGCCCCGCCCCCTCGGAATGACCATATATAGTAGTACTAAATAAAAAGGCCTAAATTTCTGGAACCGTATGGCGGACATAAAGAAGAAAAATAAAAGAGTAAAACTCCGGGGGAGCAACGGGAATAAAATAAGGACAAAAACTGGTCATGTTTGACCTAGTGAGGTCATCTTTGAGGTGTTCAGCTGCGAAATCTCCTGTAATGTTACAAAAACTTATTTGATTTTGTCTCTTATATTTCTATGAAAATCGGAAAAAAAAGCCTCATCTGCAGAAGGCCTCCACTGATCAGAGGCCTCCTCTGTTTCGAGGCCTCCTGCTTTATTTAATGTGTTCCTCCTGCTATAGTGATTTCCAGGCAGTTTCAGAGAATCTATAACAAGGCTTCAATTACGTTCTCTGGAAATTCAAATGGTTTCAAATCACTTGTCTTTGTTGAGAAATACATACAGATGTTTTCAGCCATGATTTGTCATTATGGCCGTCCGGCCTCGTGCCGAGGGTAGGAACATTAGAGCCGGTTCTGATAGTTGTACCTGTGTTTTCAGTGTATAAAGTTTTAGTATCCTTTCCATTCATTTATTTTAGGAGAGCGCCCCCTGGAAAATGTACCAATAGTCCTGCGCCAGTGAGGATAAGAAGCAAAGTGGTTCCATTGGTCCCACGTGAAAGTAAGTAGATTCCATGGAAGAGAGTCGTAGTCATTCTTTTTTAAAGGACCCTACCAGAACTAAACATTGAACAAAAAATGAAATAGTTAATTTAAAAAAAAAAATATTCTAGTTTAATTTATTCAGTGAGCATCATGTGTAGAAACCCCAGCACGAGGTTATTAATGGGCGGTCATCTGTGGATTGTTCTGCCGCACTGAATGCGCTTGGACACGTAAATCATCAAGATCCTCTGCTGGCAGCTTCTGTACAATCACCGACCAATGATGTCTCAGATGTATTTGATGGGAGACAAGTCTGGAGACGCTGTAGTCCGATTAGGCCACACGGGCTGCTCACAGTAGTACAAGCATCATGCAGCCTGGCATTGTCGTGTTGAAAAACGGCTCCTGGGACACTTTGAAGAAACAGCAGCACCACCGGTTTCATGATTGATCCATTCTGTACCTGCAAGTGAAACTTCTCAGACCAAAGCTAAAGCATCAAACAGAGTCTGCACAAACCATCAGAAAACTTTTGAACTACACTGTCCTACGAGCCAGGCGTCCAGATACAGAGTTTGCATTGACTGGGTTAGAAGATATCATAGTGTGAAGCAGGACAGAAATGGAGGTCGGTCATCTACAGCTGTGATTTCTGCTTTCATCTTGGATGCATTGATAACCGGAGAATGGTCTGGAGACCATGTGGGTGACGCCATGAAGAGGCCTTCATGAGGGAACGTCACACCGGTCTTACTCCAGTGATTATGGTATGGGATGGCATAATGTATGGTAGCCGGACCCCCTGTAGGACCCCTCATTCTATGTACACTAACAGCTCAGCGTTACATTGATTGGGTGGAAGAACAGAGGTGCTGCCATTTCTCAAAAGTATCTCAGGAGACCTTTTTTCTACATAACAACAACAGGTCGCATGTTACTCGTGCCACTGTGAGCAGCCTAAATGGCCTAAATATGCTACTATGGACTGCAGCGTCTCCAGACTTGTCTTCCATCGAGCACATTTCGGATGTCATTAGTCAGAGATTACACAGGATCTGCCAGCAGTGGATCTTGATGATTTGCTCAAGTTCATTCAGCGGCAGAATTTTCCTCAGGTGACAATCAATAACCTCACTGATAGGAGTCGAGGCTTTAAGTGCCGGGATTTCGCCATGTGGCACTCATACTCCATACTGAATAAATCGAGACATACTGAAAATGTTATTTCTATTTTGTCAGCACTTGTATAATATTAACATGTCTATCCATCCTGTGATTTCCACAATTCTACCACTTTTCCTTCTCGGTGTTGCAATTTCAATTTTGAGAAGCATATATAGCAGCACAGTGGCTCAGTGGTTAGCACTGCGGCCTTTCAGCGCTGGGTCCTGTGTTCAAATCCCAGCAAAGAGAATGTCTTCAAGGAGTCTGTATGTTCCCCCTGTGTTTGTGCGGGTTTCCTCTGGGGTTTTTCCTCCTACATTCCAAAAACATACTGATAGGGAATTTAGAAGGTAGCAGTGCAGTCTGTTTCCTCCCCTGGCCTGGGTTTTCCAAGTGGCCTATGGCCACAGGTACTTTGTAAAAACCCCTGCAGCAGAGAGTTGGGTGTGTCAGTCATTTTGCAAAACTGTAGAGCAGAAGGCTCTGCCATAGCTTCAGACTGTGTGAAAGCAATACGGGGAGTTAAGCGGAGCCAAAAGGCCTGGCACCCCTCAGCATACACAGCAGTGCAGTTGCCCACGGTAATCGGTCCTAGTTATGGACTATCTTGTTTCCCGGCTGCGATCCGGAGTATCCTATTTACTTTCTGTTTTGTGAGTACGCTGACTATTAAAAGAGACTTTGTTTTGAACTTTCCTGGGTCACTGCCTGTCTGTCACACTGCACCAACCCCGCTGCACTACAATATATATATATATATATATATATATATATATATATATATATATATACATATATACATTCATACAGTCTCCTCAATTTCCCTCAATTTTGGACACCCTTTAACCAATCATATTATAGAATGACTGCAGCAGCGGTAGTGTTCTTCTTTGTTGAGGCAGTGACCAGTTTACTCATCTGATGATGTTAGGATCCCATACACAAATTATGTCGGGGAATATAAGGATCGGGCAGTTGGAATACAATCGCCGATCCTCTTGTTTGGCAGGAAGATAAGTCGCTCCCAGCGGCTGTATCATAGAGAACTAAGGAACATTTAGCCATGCTGGGGTGTATTTGGGAAATGAAAGAAATAGCTGTCAGCTGAACGATTCGACAGCTAGCTAAAGTGAATGGCCAGCTTTTGTCCGGCCAGGATTTCGTGTGAGCAGCAGTATCAGAAAATAGTGTTAGAACATGAAGTAGCCAATTGAGAATGATGACAGGAGAAGAGTAGTGTGTTGATGTTGTAAAAAGAAGTGACCAGTTCACTCATGTGATTATAGGCACGTGCCACAGTTCATAGGCAGCATGCTGGCACATGGGCAGCACCGTGGCTCAGTGGTTAGTAAGGTTGATTTGCAGCGCTGCGTTCCTGGGTTCAAATCCCACCAAGAACAACATCTACAAGGCGTTTGTATGTTCTCCCCATGTTTGCCTGTGTTTTCTACGGATTCTTCAGTTTCCTTCCACACTCCAAAGAATAGGGATATATAGGGAATATAGATTGTGAGCCCCATTACAATAATAAAATGTAATGTTGGGAACTGAGATAAGTCAAAGATTGAAAAATAGATCATGGAAGAACTAGAGTCCTCCAGCAGCTTAGTTAATGCAATTAGTCCTCTTCTGTGATTATGTAGTGACAAGTGGGGTTCATGTTACAGGGCAGTGTCCTATAATGGGCAGGGCGTGAAGCCTATGACATTTCAGGGTTGACGAGTCATATGCACGGATGTGATCTGAGGCTTTGTGCCCACGTAGCGATTTTTAAGCGTTTTCGGCACGAAAATGCTTAAAAATCGTGTACAGAACGCCCCCCATGCATTCCTATGGCATTCCGCACATGCTGTGCTAATGCTGCGCTTTTTTCCGTGGCGGAATCGCATCGCGGAAAAAATCGCAGCATGCTCATTCTTTTGTGCGGAATCGCAAAGAATTGCCGCGATTCCGCACCCATAGGAATGCATGAGAATCGCTTACTTCCCGCATGTGGCTGTTCCCACCATGAGGGAAGTTAAGCGTCTCATGTGCGGTTGGTACCCACGGTGTGGAGGAGAGGAGACTGTCCTCCAGGCCCTGGGTACCATACCCCTGTAAAAAAAGAATAAAAAATAAAAAATCGGGGTATATTTACCTTCCGATGTCCCGCGCTGCATTCCCGGCCTAGCGTTCCCAGTAATGCCTTGCGGCAAGGTCCTGTGATGACGTAGTCTCGCGAGATCACTATAGTAACGCGAGACTACGTCATCACAGGCATCGCTGGGAACGCTGAGGCCTGGGATGACAGCGCGGGACGCTGGAAGGTAAATATACCCCGATTTTTTTATTTTTTTATAGCATTTTAACATTCTATCTTTTACTATTGAGGCCGCATAGGCGGCCTCAATAGTAAAAACCTGGTCACACTTGTCAAACACTATGTTTGACGAGTGTGACCAACCTGTCAATCACTTTCCAAGCGATGCTTCAAATCGCTTGGAAAGTGCTTGAATATCGCACGCGAAAATCGCGGCAAAATCGCGATCATAATCACGGTAAAATCGCGGTGAAATCGCGCGGAAAAAAACGTGCGATTTCTGGGAAGGAGTCCGGTTTTTAGTGAGCGTTTTAAAATGCTACGTGGGCCCACAGCCTAAATCCGATATTAGTAGGAAGGTTCTGTCATCGATTCCCATGCTGAAATTTGTTAGCATGATTATCCTCAGATGATTTTCAAGTTTGTCACTTTACAGTAAACTGATTTATACTGACATTTTACTATTTTCCAGGGACTGTTCTTGAAATACTCAGTGAAGAAACTAAGCCAGCAGTCAAGAAACCCTTTAAGGTAATTCCGAAACAACAGAAAACTATCACTAAAGCTCCCATGAAGGCCACTACACCAAAAAACCCCATTGCAACTCAACCTTCACCGACTGAGGTCATAAAGAGGTCTACAGAGATGACTCTCAATGAGATAGAATCGACTCAAGAAGCAGAGATGTCCCCTGTGACTACTACCCAGCTACCATCTACCAAGGACAGATTAAAGAAGCTTTTAAAGCCTACCAATGTTCCAACATCATCAACTAAGGATAAGAAGCTAATTAAAACTAAACAAAAGCCTACACTTGCCCCACAAACAAAGAAGCCTAACAAGGATGTGATCAAGAAACCATCTCTAACCAGACAACCTAAAAGGCCATCTGAGAAGCTGTTGACTAAACCACCATATGTTGAGCACATACCGCTCAATATGGACACAGTTAACCAGCCATCGGTGACCAAAAATAATTTATCACTTTCTGAGTCAGATTTAAAAAATCTTACACGCACTAATACCTCCAAGAAACTCAAGCCAACTAAAAGTATAAAGCATGAAGAAAAAGATAAGAAATCAAAACAATACGAACTGAAACCAAGTAAATCGAAAGTCGATAACAAAGAAAAAATTGAAATCTTCATGAAGGATAATAACCAAAAACAAAAGAAAACAAAAACAACAACTAAACCTGCTGTACTGTCTTCGGGAGAAAACAACTTGGCATTTTTCCCGAGAAAGAAAACAAATAAAAGAAACACAAATAATACAAAAACTGACAAGAGAGAAGAATCCCTGACTTGGTCAACAATGAAGCCAGTTGAGGGTTGGTTGACTACACCTTCACCCAGTGAGGAGGAAAAGCCCCCGGTAGCCATAGTGAAACAATACTCAATAACAGATAATATCACACTGCCTTCTTTAAAAAAATCTTTTCCTGCCAAGACCTCAGAGAAAGTCAAGCCTATAAAAATTCTAAAAGGAAAAGATCTCAAAATCTCAAAACCAGCTACATCTCAAAAAAAGAAACCTCAAATTGTCGCAATCAAGGCCAAAAATGGAAAAAAGGAGAAAATCAAAATCCCAAACAAGAAAAGAATTAACACAACACCTAAACCCACTGAGGCATCCTCAGCACAAATTAATTTTGAAACGTAATTCCTTCCTGGTTGAGCATACACTACCGATAGGTATGACCTCCTTAAACTTACAGTTTTCTGTAAGTGCCAAACATGGAATTTGCTCCAATCCCAGCTGTATAACCCCTTAGATGCTATAGTAAATCACGGCTGAAGCATCTAAGCGGTTAGATAGAGTTAGAGGATGTCATCCGGCACAGGTGCATTCGTAAGGAGCAGATGGATATCCATGGCAGCCGGGGGACTAAAGAAGGCCCTCCGAGTCTGCCATCTTTGCTCTTCTATGAGGACCAGCCTCTGACAAGAAGAGAAATATTATTATAGATGTGATCAAGTGGTCAAGTTCCATAGTAGGATTAAAGAAAGTTTTTTTGAACAAAAGGAAAAGTTCCATGTAAGAAAGTACGTTACTTCTCCCTTGTACAAAAAGCCTTAGTATTGGTGACAAAATATAAAACAAACCAAACTACATATAGTTAGTATCGGCACATTCTTATTCTTCTGTAATTAGACTGGGTTCTCAGGTCCCAGCGATAGGCTGTTATCTTTGCGGAATGTTGTTATTAAGTGTTCAAGTTCTCTGCAGTGCCTCCACAGGGGAAATGAAGCATTACATAGTTATCATTGACATCAAAGTGTTGACTGCGTAATACACAACAGGACAGGTCCTCCAGAGAGACAAAAAGAGGAGGGTCCTTATCCCCCCCTCTATTAGAGGACATATTTCCGGTCCCTGAAGACTCAGAAACTGATCCTGATACAATTTAGAATTTCTAATAATTAATTGTGAAAATAAACTGTTACTATCCAAAAAATAAACATTTAAAGGCATCCTCGTCATATGCAAATGTAACTTTATAGTCTGTTTGGGCGTTTCTTCAGTGTGCAACACCGGATTCAGGAGAACAGCGGCTCTTACACCAGGTGAAGAGAATGATATATTCATGGCATGCGACAGGTCCCCTTTAAACGTACAGCCTGATCTTTTTGTACATAGACTTGTTTTCCCAACTATATTAGTATGAATGTAATGGCCTGTATATATTAGTAATATGTTTGTATAGATAGATCATTGCTCGTCTGCAATCATATTTTGGGTAATAAATGTCTAATTTATATAAATGAGTTTGGAATTTTCATTAATGTATCTGATCTACACTGAAAGGAAAAGAAGCCAGAGGCGTAACGAGAGGTTCAGCTTAGAGAAGAGGCGGCGAAACATCTGAGTGGCTCCCTAACTGGTAACCCTCATTATAACTATGGTGGCACGCCTTGATTGTGGATATAAGGGGACATCAGCAGATGACTATGCATCACTTCAACTTTCCATGTCCTACATGCCCATATAGATGACTTAGGAGGGTTGATCCTACTCACTTTGAACGGCACCTGTCATTTCAAAAATGCTATTAACCTGCAGATGTGGAGTTAATCTGTAGTTTCTACACTTGTGTGGCCGCCGCACTGTAAGTCCGGCAACCTGGAGAAAATTAACTTTTTCCCCTGTGAAGTCTCCGGCTTTCAGTCATAGAGATGCAGCCGGCGCGGCTTCGGTCACCGTTGAGTACATAGAGAACAGTGACTGTAACCACATCCGAGCACCGACTGACAGCCGGCTCAGCAGTGCAGCAATACAGAGCCAGCTGTCAGTCAATGCCGGGGGGGACTGGTTACAGCCGCTGTTACTAAAGCTGCTCCGGCCGTGCCTCTATGACTGAAAGCTGGAGGCTGCTGGTAGGACTGAAGATCACTTCCTCCAGGTAGCCGTCTGTAAAACACTATTAATCTGCAGAATCACCCCATGTCTGCAGATTAATAGCGTTTGGGTCCATGACAAGTTCCCTTTAACTGTATGTATGTATGTGAAGAGCAGTGATGCTGTACCCATCCCCTGAAGAGGAGAAGCTATGGAACAATGAAGACGCAAGAGAGAATACATCACATAGAGTGAGTGGAGGTTGGGACACAGCCCTGATCTCCCAGGACAGCAGGACAGCTCCCTTGTATTAGAACAGTCAAACAGCATCTGGGAGAGTTTGGAGCTATGAATACAAGCAGAGTTGGACTGGCCCACCAGAGATGCGGAGGATCCTCCGGTGGGCCCTGGCTTCTTCAGGAGGGTTCATAGTGCAAACCTTGAGTGGAGGAGAAAGGAGGGCCCTCAGAATCAAATCCTCTGGTGGGCCCAATGATCTTCAGTCTGATACTGAATACAAGCACACACTGACATTCACATACACTACATGTAGGCATGCCCACATAATGACTACGTACTGTATGTGCTCATAGGGTCACTACACAATATGCACATGTAAGAGGATAAGATTCATTGGATGCAGTGAAGAGCCGGAGGCAGAGGGGTTAACAGGATTTAGTAGAACAGGTTGTTATACATGGAATACTCCACGCAGGGAGATGAGATCAGTAACGGCAACAGCGATATTTGCACACAAACACAATACTTGAGAAAAAGGTGTACGAAAAAGGTAACTTATTGCTTGCAGTTCTTGTTGGGGAAAGGCTGGATTATCTCCCGCCGACATCACAGATTGTGGACAATGTCTCTGGCTCTGTTATGAGGAACGAAAAGCACCGTCTCCCGACAGTGCCGATGTATCCGATTCCGCTTGGCTTGGGTGTGCTGGAACATAGATACAGTCCTTTATGTAGATTCCTTTGGAATGGCGCCGAACACGAACCGTGCACACACTCGCAGGCCGCGGCAGCGTGCGATCCTCTGAAGTAATCTTTAGGAACGGAGCAAGTCGGCTTGTCTGTCACTGTGGGTGGGAAGGAGCCGTCCAGCAAGGAAGGGTCCAAAGACAGCTCAGTAAGGACAGTCAGTTTGCAAGTCAGAACGCTGGGAGATGGATGACATGGAGTTAGCAGTCGGAGCTGTGGGGAGGGAGTCAACCTTCCCCTTGCTCTCCTGTCGCCTTCCCGCTTAGTCTCCCTCGTTCCCGCGCTCAGTCTCTTTTATCTCCCCCACGTCCCCTGCTGTCCAGTGCAAAGGTCCTCCCCTCCCAGAAGAACCTTCCCCCGGCAACAGTGGTGACAGTCCCGATAGTTCCGGCCGCAAAGTGCACCGGAAACCACTGACTCTGTCTGGGCTCATCTTCTTAGACACACGGTGTAACATTCACTCCACACAGGCATGCACGTATGTCTCAGGACTATCTAGGCAATGTGGAACATCTCCTCCACAACGTTTATATTATAAGGAATAACATATATAATTTATCCGGAAGTGTTTGATGCAGTTGTTGATTCAAATACAGGAATGCATAAAAAAGTACAAGTGTAAAATACAAATAACTCTCTTTCTCAATCCTGTGCTTGTCTTCAAAAAAAAGAAAGAAAAAACACCAAAATCTGCCACAAAAACCTCTGATTTCTGCTAAGAAGAAGTTCTTCAATATAAGTGCTCATCACAAGTGACAGGATGGAATCTCAGAAAACTTCAATTTCAGTGTCCCCAATATAGAATTCTTATAGGACATCTACATACGCATATACGTAACTCTGCCCCACCGTAGCACACGTACATAATGTAACCTACTACTCACACGTAACCACACTGCCCGTACATAACCTGGGGCACGGGAGCGGTATTTATGTAGGGGCTTTGGTGTCTTTATTACTGGAGGGGGTCTGATCTGGGATCTGCATTTAGGGAGTCTGGGGGTTCTGTGTAGGGTCTGTATTTATTTAGGGGATTGGTGTTGATGTGTGGGTGGGGGTTCTGTATGTAGGGATGTAGTCTGAGGTCTGAATTTAAGGGGTCTGGTTTGGGGTCTTTATATATGAGGTCTGGCATGGTTTGTGTATTTACAGGTCTAGATTAAGGGGCACAAATCACTTTGCACAGCATTTTTCATCTTTCACCCTCCCAATAATTGCAGCTCTGCTGAACACCCATGTTTGTAATGAATGAGCTATAAGGAGCATTGGTCAAGTGACATCTGCATGGTGGCCGTTCAACCCTCACACTGCGTCACCCTTACTCTGCGCCACCCTTACTCTGCGTCACCCTCACTCTGCGTCACCTCACTCTGTGCCATCCTCACTATGCGCCACAGTCACCGTGTGCCACTCTCATGCTGCATCACCCTCACTTTGTGTCACCCTAACGCATCACCCTCACTGCGCAACCCGCTCTGCACCACTTTAACACTGCTCCACCCTCACACTGCGTCACCCCCTCTGCGCCACCTTCACTCTGCACCACCCTCAACGGTGCCACTCTCACGCTGCCTCCCCTTCACTCTGCGCCACCCTCACGCTGCGCCACCCTCACGCTGCATCACCTTTACTCTGCGTCACCCTAACGCTACGTCACCCTCTCGCTACGTCACCATCATTCGGCACCGCCCTTACTCTGCGACGCCCTCACTCTCCGACGCCCTCACTCTGCGATGCCCTCACTCTGCGACACCTTCACGCTGCGTCCCCCTCACTCTGCACCACCCTAACGCTACGTCACCATCATTCTGCACCGCCCTTGCTCTGCGACGCCCTCACTCTCCGACGCCCTCACTCTCCGACGCCCTCACTCTACGAACCCCTCATTCTGCATCACCCTCAATCTGTGCCACCCTCACGCTGCGTTACCCTCACACTGTGCCACCTTATGTGTTTGAGTCCACTAGACTAGTAGTCCATGCATCCCTGTTCCTCATTTAGAATCATAGAATCATAGAATCGTAGAGTTGGAAGGGACCTCCTGGGCCATCTGGTCCAACCCCCTGCTCAAAGCAGGATTCGCTAAATCATCCCAGTCAGATGTCTGTCCAGCTTCTGTTTGAAGACTTCCATTGAAGGAGAACTCACCACTTCTTGTGGCAGCCTGTTCCAGCATCAAATAAAAGGTCTTAAAGGAATATTCCAGTTTTCGCACCTTATACAGTTTTGTTATAGTTTATTTTCCTCTAAGTCTACAAAATCTCTACTTGCTGTACTCCTTTGTTTAATTTCCAGCATGTCTGGTACTTGATCATTACAAAGCCTCTTCTCACTTGCAAAAGGCTAGAAAACTAATATTATATTATACTATCCCCTACTGGTTTTATAGAGGTTGGCAATAGAGTTCAGAGAATATATTCGGCTTCGGTCGCCAAATATGAATTTACCATATTGCTACCCTATTCGTGTCAAATTTATGTTTGATGATTGGTTCCAAAGGAGTAGCCAGGGTTTTGGTATAGTGGGGGGGAGGCAAAGCTTCCGAGTGGGCCCCTAACCAGATAACCTTGATTACAACTCGGTGACGCACCCCAATAGTGGATGTAGGAGATGACTGCACCGTTACTGAAAATAATCTCTATATAAAGACCAACATGGATATTACCGCCATATGGTCAGTGGTAAATACCAGTCCTACAAAACATATAAGAGATCACAGCACAGTTATAGATAATGACTTACCGCTGACGTTCTTTCTGATGGAGTTGTTCACTTTTTACGTCTTTTCCATCTGGCCCAGACCGACATGACGACTCCTCCAGCCAGGTCTCGGCTGCAGAGATTACATCAAAGACACATTTCACTTCTCATATTTTCGGCCCCATCACCATCTATCCCCAACCTGCACAAACTTCTAATCCTACTGGTACCCCAATACTACTGCCGTATGTGTCTCTATTTCTGCACCTGCTGTGTGGTTCTCTGTGCCCTCTAAATTCTAAAGCAACTCTCTAGAATATATTAATGTCTGATGCAAGTGCCCTAGAAAACAGGGCCTACATTTTGCCCCATGGAAAGTATTATTGCCCTGTGTGTGCCCTTTTGATAGTCACAGTAACCTGTCTTCCCCTTTAAGGCTATGTGCACACGTAGTTTTAGGTGCTGCGGATTTTTCCGCGCGGATTTGGAGAAATCCGCAGGTGAATTCTCAGGTCAAAAGACCTGCAGTTTACCTGTGGATTAGCCTGCGGTTTAGCCCTGCGGTTTCACACCTCTGTAGGTAGGTGAGCCGACTGGGGGGTGGTCCACTATTTGCCGCAAACAGACTCAAGACGGAGACAAAGTTGTGTCCAACAGGTCCTCTTTTATTGGCCGTCCTCACGACGACCGCAGTAACATACAGCAGCAGCTTGACACTCTCCACATACAGGCCCGGGTACCTTCGCTTCCTCCTTACGTCTGTATGATGGTCCTCACGGCTCTTTCACTGCAGCTGCCCTAGGCCTACCACTACAGCGCTTCACCTGCCCGAGTCCGCCCGTCTTGTGGTACCCCCGGGTTCTCTCCATCTGCGGCTTCTCTTGTCAGGGCCACCCCCCTGACTGTCTCAGCTGTCAGTCCCCTTTGGAGCTTCTTCACTGTGCTTCTCCTCCTTGGGTCTTCTCTGCTCCTGAGCTCCTCTCCCTCGACTAACCGCTTCTAGAACTCTCTGTCTTCCTTTTATCCCCCCTCCTTGGGAATTCCCCCTAGAGCTCTTGTAACCCCACCCCCATGACTGTGCGGTTTCGTAGCCATAAGCTGATAAGTCATAAGTCCTTTTCTCACAGCTCTCTACTGCCATCTTGTGGCCAAACATCAGTATTACACCCATCTCCCCTATCTCTAGCTGTCTCCCTTCTTTCAATACAACAGTCCACCTAAAGCACACTATCCATTACCTTCCCACAGCAGACAGGTCCGTATGTCAGTCCACTTCCCCTACACTCCTCCTTCCTTTGTCCATTGTCGTCCTCGACAATCTCGTTTCCCTTCTTTGCCGTTCTAAAACTTTGCTACCTTCTTTTTGTCTAGCCATTTGATGAGCAAGCCCTGAACTCTTTTGCTCTACGTAGGGTGCCGAACAAAACCCGGGAGCCTCCATGTCCCGAGTAGCTTATGGCTACTGGCCGGCGCGTACGCCTTTAAGACAATTCCCACTGGTTGGGCCAGGTCCACCCGGACTCCTCTACGGATGCGTTCCTCCCACTTTTCTCACCGTCAGTATTTAGCGTAATGACCGAGGACATTTAACCTTCTAAGTCATAGTCTACTTCCCTCTGTCAGCTTGGGGTGTTTGTGGTACTGGGGACCTGAGTTAGGGACTGCTGTCTGTTTCCATCCTACCTATTTCTTCGTCCAATCAAACTGAATTAGTCATGGTCGGCGTTTCTCTCTTTACACTTAGTACCCTGGGCCTGTTGAACATTTTCATTTTTTTTGTATACATATGACATTTCAACCACTGTACATAGTTATAACTATGCCATGTTTAATCCTACCATTTTTATTATTATTATTATTATTATTATTATTTATTTATAAAGCACCATTGATTCCATGGTGCTGTACATGAGAAGGGGTAACATACAAATTACAGATAACACTTACAGTAAACAAACTAACAATCACAGACTGATATAGAGGGGAGAGAGGACCGGGCTTACATGCCTCAGGATGGTTGGGAAGGAGACAGTAGGTTGGGGGGTTGAAGCAGCTCCAGTGATGGTGAGGCGGTAGCTCCAGTAGTGGTGGGGAGGCAGCGGGGATCATTGCAGGCTGTAGGCTTTCCTGAAGAGATGTGTTTTCAGGTTCCGTCTGAAGGATCCAAGTGTGGTTGATAACCGGACGTGTTGGGGCAGGGAATTCCATAGGATGGGGGCTATTCGGGAGAAGTCTTGGAGGCGGTTGGGTGAGGAGCGAATAAGTGTGGAGGAGAGAAGGTCTTGGGAGGACCGGAGATTACGTGAGGGAAGGTATCGGGAGATTAGTTCAGAGATGTATAGAGGAGGCAGGTTGTAGATGGCCTTGTAGGTCAGTATTAGTAATTTGAATTGGATATGCTGAGGGAATGGGAGCCAGTGAAGAGATTTGCAGAGGGGAGAAGCAGAGGAGTAACAAGGAGAGAGATGAGTTAGTCGGGCGGCAGAGTTGAGGATGGACTGGATAGGTGCAAGGGTGTTAGCAGGGAGGCCACAGAAAAGGATGTTGCAATAGTCGAGGCGGGAGATGATGAGGGCATGCACAAGCATTTTAGTAGATTGAGGGTTGAGGAATGGACGGATTCTGGAAATATTTTTGAGCTGGAGGCGACAGGAGGTGGAGAGAGCTTGGATGTGCGGTTTGAAGGACAGGGCAGAGTCAAGGGTTACTCCGAGGCAGCGGACCTCTGGTACGGGGGAAAGCGTGATGTTGTCAATTGTTATAGAAAGGTCGGGTAAGGAAGATCTGTGAGATGGGGGAAAAATGATCAGTTCAGATTTGTCCACATTGATTTGAGGAAGCGAGAGGAGAAGAAGGAGGATATGGCTGACACTCTGGGATTCTGGAGAGCAGAGAGGTGATGTCTGGACCAGAGAGGTAGATCTGAGTATCATCGGCATAAAGGTGGTACTGGAACCTGTGGGACCTTATGAGTTGCCCCAGGCCAAGTGTGTAGATTGAGAAGAGTAGAGGTCCTAGAACAGAGCCTTGGGGGACTCCAGCAGAGAGGGCGTGATGAGGAGGTAGTGTGGGAGTGGGAGACGCTGAATGTGCGGTTGGAAAGGTATGAGGAGATCCAGGATAGGGCGAGGTCTTTGATTCCAAAGGAGAAGAGGATCTGTAGTAGGAGGCAGTGGTCAACTGTGTCGAAAGCAGAGGACAGGTCTAGAAGCAGGAGTATGGAGTATTGTCTGTTAGCTTTGGCTGTATGTAGGTCGTTGGTAATTTTGGTCAGTGCTGTCTCAGTGGAATGATGGGGGTGGAAGCCAGATTGTAGATTGTCAAAGAGCAAGGTAGATGAGAGGTGGGAGGAAAGTTCAGCATGGACATGCTGCTTCAGAAGTTTAGAAGCGAATGGGAGCAGCGATATTGGGCGATAGCTGAACGTGGCTGTCCGGTCGAGGGTTGGCTTTTTAAGGATAGGCGTGATTGTGGCATGTTTGAAAGCAGAAGGGAAGGTACCAGAAGTTAGTGATAGGTTGAAGAGGTGGGTTAGGGATGGGATAAGAGTGGTGGTGATGTTGGGGAGGAGGTGGGATGGGATAGGGTCAAGTGCACAAGTGGGGAGGTGTGATTTGGAGAGAAGATGAGCAAGCTCCCCTTCAGTGATGTTAGATAAGGAGGTTATGGGGTTTGGGCATTGGTCTGGTATACAAAGGGGTTGTGGTGGTTGGGCAATAAAGACTTGCCGTGTTTGGTCTATCTTGTTTTTGAAGTGTGCGGCAAAGTCCTCGGCAGAGATTAGGGAAGTCGGAGGGGGCAGTGGTGGACGGAGGAGGGAGTTAAAAGTATTGAACAACTGTTTGGGGTTGTGGGATAAGGAAGATACAAGGGATGTAAAGAAGTCCTGTTTAGCAGAGGTGAGAGCTGATTTGAATGCAAGTGTTGCTTGTTTGAGTGCAGTGAAGTCGTCTTGCGAATGCATTTTCTTCCAGCGACGTTCTGCAATTCTGGATGCTTGCCGAAGCTTTTTAGTGGTGTTATTATGCCAGGGTTGTCTATTGATTCATTGCACTCTGTTATGCATGACAGGGGCGACTGTGTCGATGGCTGATGCAAGAGCGGCATTGTAGAAACTAGTGGCAGCGTCAGTGTCGTGGAGTGAAGCTATGGAGGACAGTGGTAGACTGGAGTCAGAGAGTGTGCGAGTGTCTAGATGTGCGAGTTTTCTGCGGGGGTGCGCATGCTGCTGGACATGGGTGACAGGTGAGAAGGACAGGGATGAGAAAGTGAGTAATTGGTGGTCAGATAGAGGGAAAGGGGAGGTGGTGAAGTTAAAAAGAGAGCAGAGGCGGGTGAAGACCAGGTTTAGTGTATGTCCGTCTGCGTGGGTGACTGAGGAGGACCACTGAGTAAGTCCAAAGGATGAAGTAAAGGACAGGAGTTTGGAGGCTGCCGACTGCTGGGTGTCAATGGGGATGTTGAAGTCACCCATGATGATGGTTACCATAGTTAACTCTCTTTTTTTAGGTTTTCATTTTCTCCAAGTAAAGCATAATATTTTTCTTTTTAAACAAAACATAAACATTGGTGCTCCGCCTTCCTTTTAGGAGAGCACCCACCCACATGCATCCCCGCCACATCAGGAGTGGGCATTGTGCGGTAGCGCTGTCATTCAAGTAGGGGATACTCGCTCAGCAGCCACAAAATCAGATCCGGCACAGGTTTTCATAAAGCATAACACAGTCCATGCGGTTTATTCCTCCTTCATAAACCCATAGAAGCAACATAAACAGCATTACAGCATAGCGTCCATTATAGCTTCACTCTGGTTAAGCCTGTGGTCACACAGGTTACTCAATGTCCATACTCAGGCTCTTCAGCCTCATCATTATCTCACCCATGTCAGGGTTTCCTCATGGCTGTTTCCCCACACTGCAGACATCCACTCTCTTCTCTGGGACACTCAGACACTGGCAGCCATGACACACAGCCACTCCACAGGCTGTTGGCCAGGAGATGCTTCTCCTAGTGGGACCTTCCACACTGGACCAACCGGGACACAGCATTCACCACATGTGACCTACCCTGGCCACATTATATGGTTCATAGCCACGCCCACCGGGTCACATGACTATGACCTCATCACAGGTCCTTCACACACACATATACACTTTACAATAGCGTTATTAAACACACCCCCTGGGTGGGTTTGTAGGTAACTAGTCCCTGACACATTGAACCAGCACCTCAGCAGTATCACTGCTGATTAACACGCACACAAATCTCCATCACAAGGCCACCCACCTTGAGATACATAACGGTCATTCAGTATCTTGCCATTCATCCACTCTCCTGGGACATCCATTCAGCGCCCCCTAGTGGACACAGTGGTCACTACACCACAGCATATTTTACCCACTTTGGGGACATAGAACTGTCCCCAGGCTGTGCAACAGCGCACAGCAGTCCTGGCAGTCCATTTTTAAGGATACTCCGGGCCACCTCCTGGCGGCCGATGTTTCGCCAACAGCAGGGAACTCCACAGCCGTGAAGTCCCCGGGATGCTTGAACTGTTCTGGGCCCCGAGTCTCCCTGATGCACGAGACTCAGGAGTCCTCTTCTCTTTTATGGGGGCACATACCCCTCGGGGTAAGCAATGACTGCCACCGCATAGTAGCCACGGGGGCAGTAATCCTTATAGTAGGAGACCAGGTCTCCCGCCCGTGCTTGATAGAAGCCACATTGAGGTATACTTTGTGGCCGATTGCGAGGTCCCGAATAAATCCATAGCCCTTTTAGGTATTGGTATGCACGAGCCGCCCGTACGATCGAGGGGTAGGCATGGCTGCTTTCCCCTTCTCGTGCAGCAGCACCCATACCTTCCGCTCTTTGGCCTTCATCTGCTCAATGACCTCCGTAACCCAGGCGGAGGGTCCGGTGTAGGCCGCAGAGCCCAGCCCAGCGAGCGGAGACGGAGCGGCCGCGGAGTAGGCAGCAGCCAGGGCCGAAGATGGAGCAGCGGCGGACACGGCTGTCAGCAAGGAGGCAGCAGATGCGGGCGGCCCGGCCACTGCGGCGGACAGGAGCGGGATCGTGGCAGCAGCAGGCCGAGATGGGTAGGCCGCCGCCGGGATGTGGAGTGAGGCAGGAGTCGCCGCGGGTCTGTTCCACACCAGTGACGCGGGACGGAGCGCCGCCGGGTGGGGCGGCTTGGGGTCGTGGACGGGAATGGTGGTCGGTCCCATCAGGGTCGTGAAGTCCTCCAGCGCCGAAGTCGCGGGAGGGCAGGAGGCTGAGCGGGGAGGCCGAGGTCCGATGGCAGGGCCCTGGGGCCTGGTTCGTGCACGAAGTGGGGGGATGGGAGCTGCCTGCAGTGCCGCTGGCTGGACCGGGGGAACGCTCACCTTCCCCGGCGCCGCGGCTCCCGCAAGACCATCCCGCAGCTCCTCCAGCAGCCGATGATCTTCACCCCACCGTCCGGCAGGGCTAGCCTCCAGGCCCAGTGGTTGCGCGGGCAGGCTCCGTGGCGGTTCTTCCAGCGGCTGTTTCAGCAGGGCCCGGCGTCGCTCCTCTTCCCTGATAGGCATCTGGGGTACCGACAATGGCTCCCAGGGGAAGTTCTCCCGACGGGACTCAATCTCCTGACGCCACTTCCATTCCAGGTGTCCGAGGCCACGGCAGCTGCAGTGTTGCATCTCGTCCGATGTCCAGAAGCTCAATGGCACCAAACAGCCGCACCCAGCCTCTCCACCTGGGCCACTCCCGTTCTTGGGTGGGGCATTGGTCGGCCTCTCCACCCATCTTCTAGGGTCCAGCATGAGGGGGCTGCCGTCTCCAGATGTACGCCGCTCCCCCCAGGGACGGGCGCGACATAGTCCCAGATTGTCCAGCTGCAAATTCCTGTGCTTCTTTCCAGCGCTGGAATCCAACAGCCATTCTGTCCAGTCCTTTTCCGCTCTGGATCCGCCTGATGAAAACCGACAATCCTGGTCACAGTCCAACTTTGTAATCCACAGGGAAAATCTTCAACCCGTTCAGCTTGGGTCCTTTAGATCTTCTGTGCAGGCTTACCGCTGAAGATGCTGTATTGGGGGTGATGATCCTGCCGACTACGCCAAATGTAGGTAGGTGAGCCGACTGGGGGGTGGTCCACTACTTGCCGCAAACAGACTCGAGACGGAGACAGAGTTGTGTCCAACAGGTCCTCTTTTATTGGCCGTCCTCAAGATGACCGCAGCAACATACAGCAGCAGCTTGACACTCTCCACACACAGGCCCGGGTACCTTCGCTTCCTCTTTACTTCTGTATGACGGTCCTCGTGGCTCTTTCACTGCAGCTGCCCTAGGCCTACCACTACAGTGCTTCGCCTGCCCGAGTCCATCCGTCTTGTGGTACCCCCCGGGTTGTCTCCATCTTCTCTTGTCAGGGCCACCCCCCTGACTGTCTCAGCTGTCAGTCCCCTCTGGAGCTTCTTCACTGTGCTTCTCCTCCTTGGGTCTTCTCTTCTCCCGAGCTCCTCTCCCAGGACTGACCGCTTCGAGAACTCTCTGTCTTCCTTTTATCCCCCTCCTTGGGAATTCTCCCTAGAGCTCTTGTAACCCCACCCCCATGACTGTGCGGTTTCGTAGCCATAAGTTGATATTAAATCCTTTTCTCACAGCTCTCTACTGCGATCTTGTGGCCAAACTTCAGTATTACAACCATCTCCCCTATCTCCAGCTGTCTCCCTTCTTTCAATACAACAGTCCACCTAAAGCACACTATCCATTACCTTCCCACCGCAGACAGGTCCGTATGTCAGTCCACTTCCCCTACACTTTTACAATGGAGAAGGTGTGAAACCGCTGCGGATTCCGCACAAAGAATTGACATGCTGCAGATTTGAACCCGCAGCAAATCCGCGTGGAAAAATCCACGCAGCTAAATCTGCTGCGGACCTGCAAAGCCTGAAACGCTGCGATCCGCAGAAGAATCCGCAATGTATGCACATGGCCTAACAATAAGTGCCCACTTTACATTTAATAATGTCCCGAGTCCCACCCTGTACAGCTCCCCTATACACAGTATGATGCTCTCTTATACAAAACATGATGCCTCCTCACTGTAATGTACCCACACACAGAATACTGACTCTTTAGTAGTCCCCAAACTGCTTGATGGCCTTTTCACTGTAATCCCCACACTGTATGATGGCCCCCTAGATGGCCTCCATATAGTTTAATGCACCATAGTCCTCAGTATAGTATAATCCACTCCCCATAGGCCTGTATAGTATAATGCACCCCATAGGCAGCTTGTACAGTATAAGGCACCCCCATAGGCAGCTTGTACAGTATAATGCACCCCCATAGGCAGCCTGTACAGTATAATGCACCCCATAGGCAGCCAGGACAGTATAATGCACCCCCATAGGCAGCTTGTACAGTATAATGCACCCCCATAGGCAGCCTGTACAGTATAATGGACCCCATAGGCAGCCAGGACAGTGTAATGCACCCCCATAGGCAGCTAGGACATTATAATGTACCGTGATAAAAAAAATAAATCCAATACTCACCTCTCTTCCTCCTTGTTATTCCCACGGTGCTCCGAACTTCTGCTCACCGGACGGCGGACGCAGAGTACTGACGTCATTGCGACCCCCTGTCAGCGTCGGTGACGTCAGACCCTGAGAGGGAGATGATGCAAGAGGGAGCGTAACTCTCCTCTCATCAATGCGGTCAGCTGTATCGGCATCTAGCTGATACAGTTGACCCTGCGATGACGAGCGGGGGGCCCACTGCTGGCACAGGGCCCCCCACTGCCTCCTCAGGGGCCCCATAGCGGCCGGGAGACAGAGCAGGGAGATCGATTCTCCCTGCTCTGCCACTGTATGTAACTGTATCGGCGTGCTGTGCTCACCCATACAGTTACACAGCATAGCTTCGGGTGGGCCCCCTCAGAGCGCGGGGCCCGGGGCGATCGCACCCTCTGCACCCCCGGTAGCTACGCTACTAATCGGTTCTGAACATATATGATAATTTCTACACCCATTGACTCCAATGACGTTGGGATGTTCGACGAATATTGCAAAAACAATGTTCGCTGCCAATTGTAATTGGAACCAAATTTTTTAAAATTTGCTCAACACTAATTAGAAAGACTACAATAGTTTTCATATATAGGGGTGTGCTGGCATCATACCCAGTAGTGAAGTGTAGCTACCAGCACCTGGGAGGCAGGAAAATTTTAGTCTGCCTAAAAAGTAATGATGTGCCTGCGTTCCCCTTCCAAAAAGAATGCCACTTTTATGCCCAAAAAATGACATTCGTTCTCACCTTATCTGAGTGACTGAGTCCTCTTCCCTGCTGCACTCGGAGTGATGTTATTACGCCCCCTGTATCGGGACACTGACATCTTGCAGTCTGTAGAACAGCAGCAGCCTACAGGACAGAAAGTGGTGTATAAGTAATATTATTATAAGTGTATATTATTGTAAGTAATGGGGGGGGCATCAGCGTAACATTAATGGAGGACTGGAGCCATCTTTTACACTCCAGTAATATAAAGTTTTATTAATGGCACAAACAGAAATCATTGGGGGGGGGGGGGGGGGTTCCATCACATAATGGGCAAAAAACACAGGTCCTTTAGGAGACTGCAACCTTCAAGTTTGCTGCCTCTTAGGACATGTGGACACCCGCTGCATTTTTGATGCAGAGGATGCTTAAGGAAGCGTTTTCTCACGAAGCATCATCTTTAGGATGCCTTTGGACATCTTCGAGGACACTCTGCAGTCGGCATTTATTTTTATTTTTGTTACTGTATATATAAACTAATGAGAGGAGAGGTGTAGCTAAAGGTTCAGCTCAGAAGGGGCGAAATTTCTGAGTGGGTCAACTACGTGGGCGCACAATGATCATGAGTATAGGGGAGCCTTAGCAAATGACCGAGCTGTTACTGGAAAGCAATCACTATACAAACACTGATATTACCGCCATGTAGTGACATACAGTGTATAGGGGCCAGGATGGGAGAGCATATGGTGCCCTGGATTGGAGAACATGTGAAGCCCAAGAAGGGAGAACACACACTATAAACAATATACAGAGCTGCTGTATGTAATGTCACTAGTGAACTCTGTATTTCTTGTACACTATACCCTATATACAGAACTGCTGTGTATAATATCACCGATGATCATAGTACACCCGTACACTGACACTGTATATAGAGCTCCTGGACATAATGTCACTGGTGATCACTGTATTGCCCGTACACTGACACTATATACAGAGATCCTGTGCATAATGTCATTGGTGATCACTGTCTTACCTGTACACTATACACTATATACAGAGATCCTGTGCATAATGTCATTGGTGATCACTGTCTTACCTGTACACTATACACTATATACAGAGATCCTGTGCATAATGTCACTGGTGATCACTGTATTACCTGTACACTGACACTATATACAGAGATCCTCTGTATAATGTCACCGGTGATCACTGTATTACCTGTACACTATACACTATATACAGAGCTCCTGTGTATAATGTCAATGGTGATCACTGTATCACCTGTACACTGACACTATATACAGTGCTCCTGTGTATAATGTCACTGGTGATCACTGTATTACATGTACACTGACACTGTATACAGAGCTCCTGTGTATAATGGCACTGGTGATCACTGTATTACCTGTACACTGACACTATATACAGAGCTCCTGTATATAATGTCACTGGTGATCACTGTATTACGTGTACACAGACACTATATACAGAGCTCTTGTATATAATGTCACTGGTGATCATTGTATTACCTGTACACTGACACTGTATACAGAGCTTCTGTATATAATGTCACCGGTGATCACTATATTACCTGTACAGTGACACTATATACAGAGCTCCTGTATATAATGTCACCCGTGATCACTGTATTACCTGTACACTGACACTGTATACAGTGCTCCTGTATATAACGTCACTGGTGATCATTGTATTACCTGTACACTGACACTATATACAGAGCTCCTGTATATAATGTCACTGGTGATCACTGTATTACCTGTACACTGACACTATATACAAAGCTCCTGTGTATAATGTCACCAGTGATCACTGTATTACCTGTACACTGACACTGTATACAGAGCTCCTGTATATAATGTCACTGGTGATCATTGTATTACCTGTACACAGACACAATATACAGAGCTCCTGTATATAATGTCACTGGTGATCACTGTATTAACTGTACACTGACACTGTATACAGAGCTCCTGTATATAATGTCACTGGTGATCACTGTATTACCTGTACACTATACACTATATACAGAGCTCCTGTGTATAATGTCACCGGTGATCACTGTATTACCTGTACACTGACACTGTATACAGAGCTCCTGTATATAATGTCCCTGGTGATCACTGTATTACCTGTACACTGACACTATATACAAAGCTCCTGTGTATAATGTCACTGGTGATCACTGTATTACCTGTACACTGACTCTATATACAGAGCTCCTGTGTATAATGTCACTGGTGATCACTGTATTACCTGTACACTGACGCTATACACAGAGCTCCTGTAACAACAACTATGTTCTCAATCAACCTAAAAGACTCATAAATATCAAAGCTTAATATTTTTGGAAGTTGGAATGATTTTTTTTAGATTTGGCTATCTTAGGAGGATATCTGTTTGTGCAGGTAACTATTACTGTGCAGATTTATTATGTAACTTATTAAAAAATAAATATATACCCATCTCACTTGTTTATTTTCACCAGGTAAACCAATATAACAACACAACATTTAGAAATAAATATTTCTGACATTCAAAAACAAAAAAAAAATCTGTGACCAATATAGCCACCTTTCTTTACGATGACACTCAAAAGCCTTCCATCCATTGATTCTGTCAGTTGCTTGATCTGTTTACGATCAACATTGCGTGCAGCAGCCACCACAGCCTTCCAGACACTGTTCTAAGAGGTGTACTGTTTTCCCTCCCTGTAGATCTCACATTTTATGAGGGACCACAGGTTCTCTATGGGGTTCAGACATGGGCGGACATACCGCCGGTTCAACCGGTGCGACTGCTGCGGGGCCCAGAGGCTCCAGGGTGCCCCTGCAGGGCGGCTAATGATAAGGGCAATCTGGCCGGTTTCTCCGGGCTTGAGGCTCCAGGGGACCCCTGGCCAGATTGCCCTCATGTGCGGCGGGCAGGGAGCGATCCCAGCAGCTCTGCTGTCTGCAAGAGAAAATAGCAGGAGCTGAGCTGCAAGGATCTTTTCTGCCCGGCGTCAGCGCTTCCTGTCTCTGACACAGAGAGCAGCGCTGCTGAATTACGTCAACATTCAGTGGTGCTGCCGGTGTGCCAGAGCGAGGAAGCAGCCGGAGGGCAGAGGCGGTGATGCTGTGGACTCGGACAGGTGAGGTGCTGTCACTGCTTTGTGTGTGTGTATGTATGTGTGTGTGTATGTAGTATGTGTGTGTATGTATGTATGTATGTCTGTGTGGATGTATGTGTGTATGTAGAATGTGTGTGGGTGTGTGTGTATGTATGTATGTGTGTGTATGTGTAGGTGGAGGAGAAGGCCATGATGGGGTGATGGGGAGAAGGCCATGATTGGGTGATGGAAGGCCATGATTGGGTGATGGGTAGAAGGCCATGATGGGGAGAAGGCCATGATGGGTAATGGGGAGAAGGCCATGATTGGGTGATGGGGAGAAGGCCATGATGGGGGTGATTGTTGTGAACACTTTTGACCTGACTTCTGAGAATGAGCTCCCTCTGGTGGTTGCTGCGGGTAATGGAGTTGGTCGGGTTGACAGAAGTCAATCACCTGAAGAGGATGATTGAAGGCCAGGTGTTATAGACTGGGAAGATTTAAGTCAGCAAGCTCCCCTCAGTTGTTGCTGGTGATTTGGTTTTCTCCCTGTGCATTTTGAATTCCGCTTGCCCCCTGCTTGATACTGCATTGTTCAGATAATTTATTTGTTTGCTGGAATCTTTTTGCATTTGATCCAGTTTTTGCCTCTCTCTGCTTTCTGCTTTGCTGTGTGGGTTCAGCATTGTTCCCTGCTGGGACCAGTGCTGGACCCCGTTCCATATGCCACAGCTTATGTCAGTCTGTTCAGTATTGCTAGTCCCCTGTTACATCAGTGTCTTTTGTTTTTCTTCCAGTTCACACCAGAATTCTAATCTAGTGGGGAAGAGGTCATGTGGCCTCAGTATTTTTGCATATCAGACGTGTTGTATTTTTCTTAGGGTTTTTTGCATGATTGCAGACAGTATCTTTCCTGTCCTGTTCTATCTAGACAATTTGGGCCCCATCATTTGCTTACTCTATTTTATGCCTGTGTTTGTGCCTCATCTTATCTCACCGGCAATATATGTCTGGGGGTTATCTATTCCTTTGGGGTTCTACTTCGGGGCAATCTCCCCTTTCTTGCTTTAGGCTTAGTTAACTCTTTTGCTGTGCCGAGGCGTCTAGGGCATTGTAGGCACGTCCTTAATTCTAGTTGTGTTGTTAGTTTTAGGGGTCTGCAATCCGCTTAGGTACCAACCTTTTTGGCTTTCTGGGTGCCTAGTTTATTCCCCAGCTATCCTCCTCAGTGACCTAATCATAACAGGTGATGGGGAGAAGGCAGTGATGGGGTGATGGAGAAGGCAATGATGGGAGTGATGGTGAGAAGGCAATGATGGGAGTGATGGGGAGAAGGCAGTGATAGGAGTGATGGGGAGAAGGCAATGATGGGAGTGATGGGGAGAAGGCAATGATGGGAGTGATGGGGAGAAGGCAATGATGGGGGTGATGGAGAGGGCAATAATGGGGTGGTGGGGAGAAGGCAAAGATGGAGGTGGTGGAAAGGGCAATGATGGGGTAGTGGGGGGAAAAGAAATGATGATGGGGTGGGGGAGAATGCAATGATGGTGGTGGTGGAAAGGGCAATAATGGGGGTGGTGGAGGAGGAACTGATGGAAGTGGGGGAATGGGCAATGATGGGAGTGGTAGGGGAGAAAGCAAAGATAGTGGTTGGAGAGAAGAAAATGATGGAGGTGGTGAAGAGGGTAATGATGGGGTGGGGGAGAGGACAATAATGGGATCTGAGGGAGGAGGACAATGAGGGGTGTGGGGGATTGGGATGGGAGGAAGGGGGACTTATAATGGCCTTAGTAATAGGGGGAGGTGGAGGAAGACATTATCGTTTATTATGTCTAACGCAGTCCCTTAGTATATAGTGTACGTAATTATTATGTATAACACAGTCCCTTAGCATATAGTGCACGTATTTATTATGTATAACACAGTCCCTTAGCATATAGTGTACTCACTAATTCTGTCTAACACCATACTTAGTTACATAGTTTCCTCTTTTATTACGTATAACACCATCCCTTATTACGTACCATCCACTCTACTTATATGTGGTGCAGTCCCTTATTATATAGCTTCCTCTGCTGTCTCTTACATAGTGTATTCTTGTTAATTTTGTTATTCACAGCACCTTCATTTACTACATAGTCCCCTCTCTTTTTAGATATAAAATGACTGCTGATCGAGGAGCCAGTGACCAGACTACCAGTCCATCAGCTCCTCCATTAGAAAGGATGCTTTCACATGCTCCATCAGCCATCATTGCATTATACAGCTAACAAGACAGGACGGTATGTAATAAAAAACAGAAGACAGGGCTCTATATAATCTAATATGTAAGGGACGGTGCTGTACATAACAAGAGAGGGCACTGTGTAAGGGACAGTAATATACATAATAAAGGAGACTATGTAATATATATACATGTACTGTATGTGTGTGGCTATATATATATATGTAACTTTGATGCCACAAAAGGAAGGGGGGCCCAGACACATTTCTTGCACAGTGGCCCCAAGCTGTCAGTGTCCGCCCCTGGTTGCAATGATCATGTATGTGGAAAAAATACGGTATTTTTTTCACGCCCAGGCGTTATATACTTCTGTGAAGCACTTAGGGGTTCAAAGTGCTCAACACACATCTAGATAAGTTCCTTGGGGGGGTCTAGTTTTCAAAATGGGGTCACTTGTGGGGGATTTCCACAGTTTAGGCACATCAGGGGCTCTCCAAATGTGACATGACACCAGCAGACCATTCCATCAAAGTCTGTATTCCAAAACATCACTACTTCCCTTCCGAGCCCCGATGTGTGCCCATACAGTAGTTTTCTCCCACATATGGGGTATCAATGTACTCAGGTCAAATTGGACAACAACTTTTGGTGTCCAATTTCTCCTGTTACCCTTGGGAAAATAAAAAAAATTGGGGACTAAAAGATCATGTTTGTGGAAAAAATATGATTTTTTTTTATTTTCATGCCCGGGCGTAATAACTTCTGTGAAGCATTTGGGGGTTCAAAGTGCTCAACACATCTAGATAGGTTCCTTGGGGGGTCTAGTTTCCAAAATGGGGTCACTAGTGGGGAGTTTCCACTGTTCAGGCACATAAGGGGCTCTCCAAACACGACATGGCGCCCGATCTCAATTCCAGCCAATTTTGCGTCAAACGGTGACCCCTCCCTTTCGAGCTCTGCCATGCGCCCAAACAGTGGTTTATTCCCACATATGGGGTATCAGCCTACTGAGGATAAATTGCACAATAACTTTTGGGGTACTGTTTCCCTTGGGAAAATAACAATTGGGGGTGAAAAGATCATTTTTGTGGAAAAAATATGATTTATTAATTTTACGGCTGTACGTTATAAATGAAGCCCATGGGGGTTCAAAGTTCTCAACACACATCTAGAGAAGTTCCTTTGGGGGTCAAGTTTCCAAAATGGTGTAATATGTGGGGGTTTCCACTGTTTAGGTACATCAGGGGCTCTCCAAACGTGACATGGTGTCCGATCTCAATTCCAGCCAATTTTGAGCTGAAAAAGTCAAACGGCGCTCCTTCCCTTTCGAGCTCTGACATGCGCCGAAGCAGTGGTTCCCCCCACATATCAGGTATCAGCGTACTCAGGACAAATTGTACAATAACTTTTGCAGTGGAATTTCTCCTGTTACCCTTGGTAAAATAAAAAAAATTGGACCTGAAGTAATTTTTTTGTGAAAAAAGTTAAATGTTCATTTTTTTTAAACATTCAAAAAATTCCTGTGAAGCACCTGAAGGGTTAATAAACTTCTTGAATGTGGTTTTGAGCATCTTGAGGGGTGCAGTTTTTAGAATGGTGTCACTTTTGGGTATGTTCTATGATATAGACCCCTCAAAGTGACTTCAAATGTGATGTGGTCCCTAAAAAAATGGTCTTGTAAAAATGAGAAATCGCTGGTCAACTTTTAACCCTTATAGACTTCCTAACAAAAAAAAATTGGTTCCAAAATTGTGCTGATGTAAAGTAAACATGTGGGAAATGTTACTTATTAAGTTTTTTCTGTGCCATATCTCTGTGATTTAAGGGCATAAAAATTCAAAGTTGGAAAATTGCTAAATTTTCAAAATTTTTGCCAAATTTCCATTTTTTCACAAATAAACGCAAGTTATATGAATGAAATTTTACCACTAACATGAAGTGCAATATGTCACGAGAAAAATAATGTCAGAATCACCGGGATCCATGGAAGCGTTTCAGAGTTATGACCTCATAAAGAGACAGTGGTCAGAATTGTAGAAATTGGCCCGGTCATGAATGTGCAAACCACCCTTAGGGGTAAAGGGGTTAATAGTTTTGCACACAGTGTACCAATACTACTACATGCAAGAAACAAATTATGCCGCTACACCATGAACGTATGACCAACAAATAGTGACCAGATCACATCATTATAGTGATTATTAATAGGAATCACTGTACTAACACTGCTGGTACCCCCATATAATGACCGAATAGTGGAAGGTATCAGTATAGATAGTATAGGTAGCTCAAGATACTCCCCAGCAATGTCTCCAATTGAAGTAATTAATGTTCTCTTTTCTTCATCCAGCGCAGACTGCTCTGACTTCTCCCTGTCAGGACTCGTCTCTTCAGAGTGTAACACACAGACATCTATGGATTATTGCTTCCTGGTCACCATTGCCACTTTTCCTCCAATTCTACAAAAATAGTACCTCCCTTTTATTATATGGTAACAGTATCCCCCAAAATAAAATACAATACAGCAATGATGCTCCTCTGTGTCCCCATTCAGTAGTAATTATTTCCTCTGTTTGCCCAAATACAGTAGAATTGCCCCAACATGGCACCCACACAGCTGTAATGTCCAACTATTATGTCTTCATACAGATGTGGAATTCCTCTTTATGACCCCAATATAGTAGTAATATTCCAAATTGTGGCCCTCATACATTAAAATTACCATCATATGTGGACCCCACTTAATAACAATGTCCTCCCATGTGGCCCCCATAAATTAATATTGTCCCTCTATGTGCCCCCAATATTAATCATTTCCTCCTATGTGACCCATATACAGTAATATTGTCCCTTTCCTGGCCCCCATATAGTAAAGATGTCCCCCTATTAATACATTAATATTGGCCCCTATGTGGCACTCATCTGGTAAAACTGTCCACCTATGTGTTCATCATGAGTTAATATTGCCACCTTATGTGGCCCAGTAATAGTAATGTCTCCCTGTGGCCAACACATGAATAATGTCTCTCTGTGTGGCCCCCATACATTCATAATATCCTCTAACGCGGCTTGGTCCTTATACATTAATATTATATTAATCATATATAGATGGAGGGAGCTGCTCCATGTTTAGTAGTTGCAGTTATCGGACCCATTGTGACATCACTCGTGTTCCGCTTCTTGTGATGTCACAGTGAGATTTTCATTGTGACATCACTGGTGTTCCGCTCCTTGTGATGTCACAGTGAGATCTCCATTGTGACATCACGGAATGTGTGGTTATAAGGAGTGACGCTGCAGGAAGAGGCTTTGTCTGACAAGACTCCCTGTGTGTTACACATTCAGCGATAACTCCCTGTGTGTTACACATTCAGCGATAACTCCCTGTGTGTTACACATTCAGCGATAACTCCCTGTGTGTTACACATTCAGCGATAACTCCCTGTGTGTTACACATTCAGCGATAACTCCCTGTGTGTTACACATTCAGCGATAACTCCCTGTGTGTTACACATTCAGCGATAACTCCCTGTGTGTTACACATTCAGCGATAACTCCCTGTGTGTTACACATTCAGCGATATTTCTCCAAGCTAAAATGCTCTTTCGATTTCTTCTAATCGTGAGTTTGCTATTAGCGTCTGTAGAAGGCGCGCCTCTCATCAACCAGCGCCATGATTCCTTGCCCACGCATACGACCCCAGCAGGTAAGTACTTTTCCAGATATTCACATATTTTGGGGTAACCCTCATTAGGCTGGGTGAAGGCTTACTTTTTGCGCCCTGAGTTGATATCTTTACTGATACCATTTTGGGGTAGATACTATGTTTCTTTTTTTATCGCCATTTATTGCAATGTTGCGGCTGCCAAAAAATTTTATTCTGGCGATTTCGATTTTTTTTCTCATTAGGCTGTTTAATGATCAGATAAATTTAGTTTAGATTTTGATTGATCGAACTTTTACAAATGCAGCGATAACAAATGAGTATTTTGAATTATTTTTTTTTAAGCGTTTAATTTTTAATGAACTTTATTCACTTTTTACTGTATTTTTTCTGTACTCAATAGTCCTCTTTAGGGACATCACGCTGCAATTGTGTGGTTGATTGCGCTATACATAGCAGGGGATAAACTCAACGTTGAGTGGATAGGCTCAACGTGCGAACGGCATTAAAAACAAGGACACGACCTTTGACGTACATGTACGTCAAAGGTCATGAAGGATCTAATGCTAAATACACGGCCAGGAGACTGATACAAGCATTTAGTCAATTAATATATAGATAAGATATAGAGGTGTAATACTGTGGGCTGGATACAATAACTTGTACATGTAACAGAAGGGAGGTATAGGAAATATATGTCACCTCTCATTTTGTCAGCAGAGATCTTTAATGTCTACTTTTATTTTCTAGGCAACACTGATCACCTGATCTTTGGTCCGTGCTCAAAAACATGCGGTAAGTACCTCACAATTAAGATATAACCTTCACATACAACATTTCACATCTGGCACCAGAATCTGCTGACTATCACTAATAGGACCCAGCGTAATACGATGGGTGTCAGACTCCGCTTCATTAGAGACACCGAATATTCGCACTAATATAGCTTTTATTGAGTGGCTGAGATTGTTAATAGGTCACATGATACATTTCATGGAGGAGTCTTCATGTGTTACTCCCTCCCATCCTGTATTCCCTATTCTAGGCTCTCGCACTAATTGTAAGAGTAAGGCTATGTGCACACGTGTGGAATTCCAGTGGAAATTTCTGCGGGAATTCCAGAATTCTATTCCGCGGGAAATATGCGAGAAAACCGCATTTTAAATTCCCGCGATTTTCCCGCCGAAAAACTAGCGATTTGCAAGCGTAATTAGCTTGCAGAGTCCTAGCGTTTTCCAAGAGATCTGTAGCATCGCTTGGAGAACTGATTGACAGGTTGGTCACACTCGTCATACATAGTGTTTGACGAGTGTGACCAACTTTTTACTATTGAGGCTGCCAATGCGGCATCAGTAGTAAAAGATAGAATGTTAAAAATAATAAAAAAAATAAAAAATCGTGTTTTTCTCACCTTCCGACGTCCCGCGCAGCGTTCCCGATCATCGCGATGCTCCCGGCAAGTCCTGTTCCCAGCGATGCCTTGCGACAATGACCTTTGATGACGTTGCTGTCTCGCGAGACCACTACAGTATCTCGAGACCACGACATCATCAAAGGTCATTGTCGCAAGGCATCCCTGGGAACGGGACTTGCCGGGAGCATCCCTGAGGCCTGGTGACACTGTGAGGGACATCGGAAGGTGAGAATATGACGATTTTTTAATTTTAATTCTATTTTTTACAGGGATATGGTACCCAGAGCCCAGAGGACAGTCTCCTCTCCCCCAGACCGTGGGTACCATCCGCAAATGTTCTCCTTACTTTTCGCATGGTGGGCAGAGCCACATGTGGAAAGTAAGCAGAACAATGCATTCCTATGTGTGCGGATTTTCCCGCGATTCCGCACAAAGAATGAACATGCTGCGTATTTTTCCGCGATGCAATTCCACCGCTGAAAAATCTGCAGGATTAGCACAGCATGTGCGGAATCCCATAGGATTGCATGGGATGCTTTTTTTTGGCGTTTTCACGGCAAAATCGCGCGTTTAAAATCGCTGCGAAAACGCAAAGAAAACGCTACGTGTGAACACAGCCTAAATGTAGATCTTCATGTAAGGAATAATGGAGTCACTTGTGTCTGTGATCGTCAGTCTTGTGATTCCATCACTACCACTGGAGAAATTATACAGTTTTATGACTACCGGGGACTAATTTGTCCACCATGTTGGGCTTTCCTATAATTGTGATCTGTGCAGTCCTAGGGTTACTCATAAGAAATGGTCTTAGGTCTGGATAAGTAAGTTAGGTGCCGTGAATAATGTATATTTTAGTAGCTGTAGACATCTGATGTTCTCCAACACTAGAAGACTACCGAGAATTACACTGATACATTGAGAAAAGTTCCTACAGAGTTTTCCTACAACTAATTGATGTCTCATTTTTTCAGGCCTTGGTACCAGGGTGGTCTATAGCACCAGAGGCTGCCCACAGGGACAGGACAAGTGTTTTCTCCGCACGGAACAGTGCGAAGGACCTGAAGATTGTGGATGTAAGTCACATAGTTATGTGGATAGGTTATCTGTTAGTATTAATCTGAAGTGAACCCTATATTCTGTAGCCAATGTTCCTTCCTAATAAATCCTGCAGTTAGAGAACACTCCTGGATCAATCCCTCTTCTCCAGTAATCTAGAGCAGATATCTAGTAATATTATCTATTTATGGAAAAGCCTCGAGATGTCTTTTAAACTTTTTTCCTCTAGACACACAGGCCCTTTTGATATATTTATGTGCCTGGATATAGAAAGACAGACACAGTGAGTGCGACCAGGCCCGGGTGGGTGACCAGGCCCGGGTGGGTGACCAGGCCCGGGTGGGTGACCAGGCCCGGGTGGGTGGGCCCTCCAGACACAAATATCCGCCGAGTGGCGCATGGGAGTGACGTCATGTGCTTCCCGTCACTTACGTGTTGCAGTCAACTGCTGGCTTCTGCTCCGGCTATGGAAGAAGATGTTGCAAGCAGTGGGAGTGGGGGAATGTGAATAGAATCGTTTCATTTTTTTTTTTTACTAATGTTAGAGAAGAACTGCAGAACAGGGACATTATTACTAGTAAAATATACCGGGATGGGAGACATATATTACTGGAAGGAGCCCAGGATGGAGGACATACAGTATATTACTGCAAGTGGACCAGGATGGGGGACATTATACCAGGAAGAGGCAAAGGATTGAGGACAATATACCAGGAAAGGGCCCAAGATGGAGGACATTATATCAGGAAAGGGCCCAGGATCGAGATGGAGGACATTATACCAGGAAACAAACATTATACCAGGAAGGGGCCAAGGATAAAGACTGTATATCAAGATAGTGGATATTATTACTGAATGAGGTCCAGGATGGGGAACATTTTTACAGGAATGGGTTAGGATGGGGGACATTATTACAGGAAGGGGCCAGGATCGGTGATATTATTACATGAAGGGTCAGAAATGGGGACTTTATTACAGGATGGGGACATTTTACATGAGAGGGCAAACAAGTATGTCCTCATAGGATCTGGAATGCTACAAAGCACCATATATCTGACAAATATGCAGATGGGGGCCCAGGTCAAAATTTTTTCCTGTAACACAGGGGTGGGGAACCTTTTTTCTGCCGAGGGCCATTTGGAGTTTTATAATAGCGTTCGGGGGCCGTATAAAATTATTAATAATAATAAGCGAGTATACTAGTTGCTATGGCTTTTCCGAGCATGCTCGAGTGATCTCCGGGTATTTTGGCGTGCTCGGAGATTTAGTTTGTCGACGCATTTGCATGATTTGCGGCTGCTAGACAGCCTGAATACATGTGGGGATTCCTTAACTAACAGGCATTGCTCACAAGTATTCAGGCTGTCCAGCAGCCATAAATCATGCAGCTGAGGCGACGAAAACTAAATCTCCGAGCACGCCAAAATACTCAGAGGTCATCCGAGCTGCTCAGGAAAGCCCGAGCAACGGGCCTGAGGTACCGTGATTACCCTGCACACTGCAGCCGTTTCCCCAGTGCAGCCGTCTCCCCAGTGCAGCCGTCTCCCCAGTGCAGCTGTATCCCCAGTGCAGCCGTCTCCCCAGTGCAGCCGTCTCCCCAGTGCACCCATCTCCCCAGTGCACCCATCTCCCCAGTGCACCCATCTCCTCAGTGCACCCATCTCCCTAGTGCAGCCATCTCCCCAGTGCAGCCATCTCCCTAGTGCACCCGTTTCCCCAGTGCAGCCATCTCCCCAGTGCACCCATCTCCTCGGTGCACCCATCTCCTCAGTGCACCCATCTCCTCAGTGCACCCATCTCCTCAGTGCACCCATTTCTTCAGTGCACCTGTTTCCTCAGTGCACCTGTTTCCTCAGTGCACCCGTTTCCCCAGTGCAGCCTTCTCCCTAGTGCAGCCATCTCCCCAGTGCAGCCATCTCCTCAGTGCACCCATCTCCCTAGTGTAGCCATCTCCTCAGTGCAGCCATCTACCCAGTGCACCCGTTTCCCCAGTGCACCCATCTCCCTAGTGCAGCCATCTCCCCAGTGCAGCCATCTCCTCAGTGCACCCATCTACCTAGTGCAGCCATCTCCCCAGTGCAGACATCTTCCCCAGTGCAGTCATCTCCTCAGTGCACCCATCTCCCCAGTGCACCCATCTACCTAGTGCAGCCATCTCCCCAGTGCAGCCTTCTCCCTAGTGCAGCCATCTCCCCAGTGCAGCCATCTCCTCAGTGCACCCATCTCCCTAGTGCAGTCATCTCCTCAGTGCAGCCATCTCCTCAGTGCACCCATCTACCTAGTGCAGCCATCTCCCCAGTGCAGACATCTTCCCCAGTGCAGTCATCTCCTCAGTGCACCCATCTCCCCAGTGCAGCCATCTACTCAGTGCACCTGTTTCCCCAGTGCACCCATCTCCTCAGTGCACCCATCTTCCTAGTCCAGCCATCTCCCTAGTGCACCTGGGTCGCCCTCCCAGGGCTGTGGTGTACTCGGTACCGGGCCGGTGTCAGCGGGATGTGTCACAGCAGCAGTGACCCGGTCCTTGGCCCTGAGTGCCCAAGTATTAGGGGAAGATTGAATGGTGGAATGTAGTTGTTTGAATGAATAGTTCGTGACGCCACCTGTGGTATTCGACAAGTGAGATGTTAAGCCGCGGCTGCATGCAGATCCTCTGGGACTGGTGGTGTGTTGCAGCCAAGATGGTGAAGCTCCCATCTCCCCAGGTGGAGCTGTAGTCCCAGGGCAGTGTAGATGTAGGGGTAGAGGAGAGGCACAGGTGGTGTAGAAGCGGGTACCCAGATGTAGTGGTATGGGGTGTGTTAGCGCAGGAATAAGTGGAGGACACCAGGCTTGTAGTTCCAAAGCTTTTCTCACAGTCTGTAGTACACACAGGTGCCTGCCTCCGTGCTGTGTCCTCCGGGACAGGGACCCAGTCAACCTCCAGGCAAGGTGGAATGCTCCCTTCCAACGCTCCGCCAACATGTGCCTTTCTGAACGTCTCCTCTTATAGCGCCTTTGGTGTGAAGTACTCCTAGTACTGAGTTACACTGGAGTTCCTCCTGACAGATGTTCCTATGAACTCTACTTGCACGGCAGACAGCTGTAGCCTGCTTCGGGGACTCCTCACTCCTGAGTCCCGGCTCACTATCCAAGTTGCTGTTGTGCCCTCAAGTCTTAGATGGGAGTAGTGCATTTACAGCCCACTACTCCACCGGTGTCTGCTGTAGGACCATTAGTATCCATACAACCTCGGGGACCGGGCCCCGGCCTTGCGCATAGAACTTCTAGGCAGGGTTCTCTCCTAACCCACGCCCTCTGTTCCCTTTCACTCCTTCGTTCCATACTAGTCTCTCCTTCTTATGGAAGATCAGGTTTCTGTTCAATGTCTTTCTCCTTTTTTCCTTTCCCGTGCTAGCAGACCCAGGTCACTGAGATCTGCTGCAGCACCTCCTTCCTCCATCCCTCTCCCAGGGATCTTCTCTCCTCACTCCTCTCCACTCACCGACTGACTGACTGACCTGAAATCCTAAACCTTCCCGCTCTTTCATGTATTCTAACTCCACTCGTCTCCCAGGACATTTCGTGTTCCAAGCAGGGAGCCACCAAAGGTGCTCTGCTACACTCCAAGCAGGGAGCCGCAATGTGGCTTTGCTGAACTACTCTGTTGTGTGGGATGCAGGTGTCGGAGCGTGGTCAGGAACCTCCAACCTACCTCAGGAGGAGGTGCAGTACCTCTGTGGCAACTGAATCCTCAGGTGCGCCACACACCCATCTTCTCAGTGCACCCATCTCCTCAGTGCACCGGTTTCCCCAGTGCAGCCATCGCCCTAGTGCACCCATCTCCTCAGTGCACCCATCTCCCAAGTGCAGCCATCTCCCCCTGCGCTCATTTCTCCCCCCCAGGGCCCATTGCCACCCCTCGGCACTCATTCTCCACCTGGCCCATTTGCCCCACTGCCCTGGCTCACCTGTGGCTTGGACCGTCCGTTCCCTGCCACAGCTTCTTCCTGTTTGTGTGTGAGCGGAGCGCGCCGTCACCTGGTACCGCTCATTCAGGGTCATGAATATGGGCGCCACGCCTATGAGAGAGGAGTGGCGTCCATATTCATGATCTTAATGAGCGGTACCACATGACGGCGCTCACTCACACAGAAAGAACAGGACCATGGGAGCTGCAGCGCAGGCACAGCTGGAGGAGGTGAGTATGATGAGGGATGGGGGGGTGCAAATGGAAAATACTGAGCACAATACTGCCGCACTTGGAAAGTGGCTGCGTGCCGTACATTCTCCACCCCTGCTGTAACACATCAGCCTCTACCTAAGCCACTGGATAGATCTCTATATTGTCCATTATATCTATTATATATTAATATGACATCATCCCTGAGACATAATTTAGCAAAACTAAAGTCCCATATTTTTAATCCTCTTGTCGGGTCCTACCGTCCAATAGACTATATAATAGTCACAGTTTTCTCTGCTGCAGATTGAGCAGAGCTCAGTTTTTCAGCTGTGTATAAACCCGCCACAGCTTTGTGTTTCCATTGTATATTGCTGGAGGTCTGGCTGGACTAGGAGGCACAAGACCAGTTGTCCTGTAGTGATAATCGATTGCTGGTAAAACAGTGATTCTATTGAAAGAGTCCAGGAATTGACACATCGCTATAGTAAAGGTCTATGCTTCTACATTATGGTTCTCTCCGATAAGATGGCAAAAGCCTGGTGACAGATTCCCTTTATAGGACTGCTTCGATAATAATGGCAGTGAATTATAGACAAGTTATTGGATATATAGATAATATATATGTATTCTTTCTTCTTTTTCAGTTTTTTCAGAGGATGGTAATGTTCCTCCAAAGATCCCTTCGAATAAAGTCATCATATGTGTTGTAGCTTTCGCCATCATCATATTCCTCCTTGGAACATTCCTTGGTGTCATCTGTAACGCCATATGTAGGTAAGTATTGTAAAGGATGATTTATATTGTACATGGGAGTCTGCAAAAAATTCCATCTTTATTACAGATGAGAGGCTCTGACAAAATTCTGCCAAATCAGCAGATTTTATTTAGAGATTCAATTCACAGCAAAATTATTCTTCACATATTGATTGTTCCCTATTATGCTCTGGGGTCTCCCCAGTCCCAGATGGTAATAAATGGAAGATGTAAGGAGAAAATAGAGTTTATATACAACCAAGCCCCTCTCCGGAAGCCCCCACTGCTCTCTGCCCGAAACTCCGGCCCAGTGTTGACTCTTGGTTGGGACTTGCATGGGCAGAGACCTTTCGGGGCTGCTTGTAGCCAAAGTTTCAGCCCAAAGGAAACACTTGGCCAGAGGTGCGGCATGATGGTAGTGTGGAAAGCTGGCCATCGGGCATAAAGCAGCGGAAGTCGGTCGGAGAAGTGAGCTCATCTTTCTGCCAGCCCTCTACTCTTCCGCAAGCTGGCGGCTGCCGCTAGCTTCCACTTTGCTTTATTCGCGTGGAGTGAATTACAAAAAATCTGTGTTCTCCAACATTCTGAGTTTTGTATGAGCAGAATTCAATTCCACTCAAATAAATCCACTCCTGTCTGATCTTCATATTACCTTACAACCCAGTACAATCCACACATATTGAACTTTCATGTACATGAAAAATTGTTGATAAATACCAAAATTTTATTTATTGCCAATGTTTCTACAGAATGGAAGAGACAAAATGAATGAAGAAACATATGAGTCTATATTTCATTCTGCAGAATAAAGATCTGTTACTTTGTAATTCACAATATACCTTCTATTTTACTATTTTAAAGACATCTGAAAAAGGATAAATCCAGGAGAGATGCTGAATCTCAATGTTCTACTGATGGAGACAGAGAGACTCCTGCTGAACCTATTGGTGGTAAGTACAGCCTAACCAATCTGACACTAAAGCAGTTCTCCAGGATAAGAAAAACAGGGCAGCCATCTTCTTAAAAAAAAAAATCTGTGCCATCAAAATCTTCAGTTTGTTCATGGTATTGCAGCTCTATACCATTCCCTTCACTGGAGCTGATCTGCAATAACAGGCACAACCTGTAGACAGGGGTGGTCTTGTGCTTCAAACAAACCAAATTACATTTTTCTAACACTGGACAAGCCTATAAAACCTATGTGCAAATACCGTATTTTTCGGATTATAAGACGCTCCGGATTACAATACAAGACGCACCGCAAATTTTGAGGAGAAAAAAAGGAAAAAAACTTTTCTTAATAAAATGGTGGTGCTTTTTAAAAACCATGTATCTTATTGCTTACTGGGGGTGGTGGCTGCGGTGAAGCGGGGTCCCAGGGTCGCTGGTGGAGGAGACAGGAGTGGGGTGATGCTGCAGGCCGCAGGCTGGAATGAGGTGGAGATTTCGTGCTGCGGGGAGCTTCATTCTGCCCCCATCATGTCCAGCATTCTGCCCCCATCGTGTCCAGCATTCTGCCCCCATCGTGTCCAGCATTCTGCCCCCATCATGTCCAGCATTCTGCCCCCATCGTCAACAGCATTCTGCCCCCATCATCAACAGCATTCTGCCCCCATCGTGTCCAGCATTCTGCCCCCATCATCAACAGCATTCTGCCCCCATCGTGTCCAGCATTCTGCCCCCATCATCAACAGCATTCTGCCCCCATCGTGTCCAGCATTCTGCCCCCATCGTCACCAGAATTCTGCCCCCATCGTCACCAGCATTCTGCCTCCATCGTGTCCATTCTGCCATCTGCCCCGGGGCCCCCTGGATCGCCACTCTCAATAAATTAAAAAAAGAAACACAAGCTCTTCTTACCTGGCCACGGTCCAGCGGCGAAGCTCCGGGCGTCCCTCCATGCAGAAGCGCGCGCTCGCCGGCGACTGACAATGACATCAGACACCAGCGAGGTGCGCACTGCAGCGGACGTCAGCTGCCAGCCTCCGATTGGCTGGCGGCTGTTAACTACTGACGTGCGGGGGGCGGGCCCGCTTGTCAATAGCGATCATCTGCCGCAGCGCCAAGGGCCATTCACGCTCTTGCCACTAGATGGTGAACTCCTCACAGCACAGACAACAGAGGCGTCCCCCCCGTGTCGTAACACTCACACCCCCACAAGGCTCAGAGGCAAACTCTCCTCTCTACCCCCCCTCCTAAGAGGACTCCGACTCAGAGAACATCGTTTTAAAAATGGTCTCTTAAACTTTACGTGCCAGAGCCTTTTTTCGCCCTCATGACCAGACCAATTCTGACCAGTGTCCCTTTATTTGGTTATAGCTCTTGAACGCTACAAAGGATCACATTGATTCTGAGATAGTTTTTTCGCCACATATTGTACTTCATTATAGTGGTAAAATTTGTTCAATATAATTTGCGTTTATGTCTGAAAATATCGGAAATGTGACGAAAATTCAGAAAATTTTGCTATTTTTAAATTTTTTATTTTTAAGTCTTTAAACCAGAGTGCTGTCACACAAAATAGTTAATAAATACTATTTCCCACATGTCTATCTATCATCAACACAATTTTTGAAACAGAATTGTTTTTTTCTTAAGAAGTTAAAAGGGTTAAAAGTTGATCAGCGATTTCTCATTTTTCCAACTAAATTTGCAAAAACAATTTTTTTAGGGACCACATCACATTTGAAGTTACTTTGAGGAGCATTTAATACAGAAAATACCCAAAAGTGGCACCATTCTAAAAACTGCACCCCTCAAAGTGCTCAAAACCAAATTCAAAAAGTTTAATCAACCCTTCCTTTAACAGGAAAAAATGAGGATGGACCAATGGTCAAAAAGACAGATGACCTTGAGAACACCAACATTTCTTCTCCCGGTCCAGATGATGTCGTCATCGATATTGAAACAGATAAGGATGTGGCCATCTCCTCTAACAGTAAGCCTGAGATGCTGCCACCAGCCAAGAGAGCGGCTACAGAAAACGTTACTGATCTACTTAGAGAAGTGACCCCGAAGATAGCGACTCCACAACTGGAGATGCCCAATATTGGGAACCTGCCTCCAGAGATCTTAACCATCCTTCAGAGCAAAGGGGAGAAAGGCTACCTAAATGACGACACCATCATCATGGCCCAGGACCTGCTGCAGAGACAGTTTAAGGGTTTTGCTGGCCTGCAGCCCCCCTGTGCTCTTATGGTACCAGGGTACAGTGTACTGCAGAATGCTGTACAAATCCACTATGATGAGGACAGGGAGCACTGGCTGACAACCTGCTATACAAATGGCCAAATCTTTGTAGCCGACAGCATGAGAGAAAAGAATCTGTCTCCATCCATCCGTCAGCAGATTATCAATATGTACAGTGAAGTGGTCGACAAACCCCTGAAACATTTGAGGTTTATCGATGTGGATCAGCAGAAGAACGACTATGACTGTGGCTTATATGCTATAGCGTTTGCCTATGAGCTTATGGCAGATGACGGTGAACCCACAGCTAAGTTCCAGCATGAGAAGATGAGGACTCATCTAATATCCTGCCTGCAGAACAACAGAATCTGCGGATTTCCCAAAAAGGTCAGGAAGTGACTCCATGTCTATAAACGGCATGTAGAGTCTATGACGGTCCAAGAGATCGCACCGACCTTCAACTGGACACGACCCGGGACCACAGACCGGTCTACACCAGTAAGTAACCATGGACTTTCCATAATACCCTCAATATAGTGAATATATACCGTATATACTCGAGTATAAGTCGATCCGAGTATAAGTCGACCCCCCTAATTTTGCCACAAAAAACTGGGAGAACTTATTGACTCGAGTATAAGTCTAGGGTGGGAATTGCCGAAGATACTGGTAAATTTAATGCTGCACAACATACAGTATGCCCCCAAAATGCTGCACAGTGAATGGTGGCCCAAATAACGCTGCACAACATATGCCCCCATAAATGCTGCACAGTGAATGGTGGCCCAAATAACGCTGCACAACATATGCCCCCATAAATGCTGCACAGTGAATGGTGGCCCAAATACCGTAATGCTGCCCCCAAAGTGATAGGATTACTGGTAATCCTATCATGTTGCTGCTGCTGCCGCTGCCCCTGCTGGAATTTAAAAAAAGAAAACACTATATTCTCACCTACGTTGATGACAGCTGCTCCTGAGCGTCGCCGGCTCTTCAGTGACTCAGGCAGAGGGCGCGTGCTTTCCACGTCATCGCGCCCCCTGCACGTCACTGCCGGAGGACGGGAGAGAGCGGCGCGCAGAGATTTTGAACGCCGCCGCGGCCATATCATCACCCGCCGCTACCGCCAGGACGCTGCAGGGGACCACAGACGAACACCGGGGACCGCGGAGACGACTGGGACCGCGGATACGACGGGGACCAGGTAAGTTGGCACCGTGACCCGAATATAAGTCGAGGGGGGTCTTTTTCAGCCCCAAAAGGGGGCTGAAAAACTCGACTTATACTCGAGTATATACGGTAAATATGATGGGGGCATGCTGCCCTTATTGGAGGCATCTGATTTTCATTGTTTTTACTTTTTGTTTAAAGTCAGGAAGTGACTCCATGTCTATAAACGGCATGTAGAGTCTATGACGAAGAGATCAAACCGACCTTCAACTGCACACGACCCGGGGTCACAGAGTATATATACGATATTTGATACAATGCCAATTTTGCATTAGTGTACCTACAATAAAAATTACAGACCTCTCCATTCTTTGTAGATGGGAAAACGTGCACAATTGGCAGTGTGTCAGATGCTTATTTTCCCCACTGTATGTAGCGCCATTAATTCCATAACTTTACTTACATTGTTATCACTGTCCCCATTGGGGCTTACAATCATAATTCCCCATCAGTATGTCTTTGGAGTGTGGGAAGAATCTGGAGGTAACCCACACAAACTCCTTGCAAATGTCTTTCGTGGGATTTTAACCCAATTTCAATATTCTACATTACAGGAAAACAGAGATATCCTCAAAAGCACCATGATCCCTATGCCTGATGCCGGTGATGAAGTAATCAACATGGGTCCAGATGAGGACGCAGTCACTGTGTGTACAGAGAAGTCTTTTATTAAGATTTTTAACAACTGTCAAAGCCCAAAAATTTTGCACACAAAAGCGGGACTAACTCCTAGCCGCGGTCTACGGACCAAACATTGGGCATGGGCAGGGCCTTGGGGGCAGATCCCAAGTGCGCTCAACCATGTGAAATAGCTTACACTCAGGAACATTGAGGGATAGCGCTATCGGATAGCTCTACCTGTTCATTTCCTTTAGGAATAGAGCTATGGGATAGCTGCTCTCCCCGTGCACTTTCTTCATGGATAGCGCTATCGGATAGCTCTACCCGAACAGTATTAACGACAGAGCTTTTTCATACACAAGGTAGGAGTGGCAGGAGAGGTACACCAGGTATTTATGTTTGCTGTTAGTCTGTACATACGCCAGTCTGTTGCATCATTACACCCCATTGCGAGGTCAGTCTGTTGCGTGGTTACACCCCATTGCGAGGTTCGTAATCCCAAGGGAGCGCAATCACTCGTGTTCACTAAATGCTAAAACTGACCTGCCGATATGACTCTACAGCTCATTACGAGTTCTCATACGCCATACATGCCATAGGAACAGGGGAGGTGGAGGAAGACATTATCGCTTATTATGTCTAACACAGTCCCTTAGTATATAGTGTACCACTATGTCTAACACAGTCCCTTAGTATATAGGGTACTTACTAATTCTGTATAACACCATCCTTAGTTACATAGTTTCCTCTTTTATTATGTATAACACCGTCCCTTATTACGTACAATCCTCTCTAGTTATATATGGTGCCGCCCCTTATTATATAGCTTCCTCTGCTATTATGTAAGTCTCTTACATAGTGTATTCTTGATAATTTTGTTATTTACAGTACCCTCTTTTATTACATAGACCCCTCTCTTTTTAGATATAAAATGATTGCTGATCAAGGAGCCCGTGTCCAAACTACCAGTCCATCAGCTCCTCCATTAGAAAGGAAGCTTTCCCATGCTTCATCAGCCATCATTGCATTATACAGCTAACAAGACAGGACGGTATGTAATAAAAAACAGGGCTCTATATAATTCAATATGTAAGGGACGGTACTGTACATAACAAGAGAGGGCACTGTATAATAAGGGATGGCAATATACGTAATAAAGGAGACTATGTAATACATATACATGTGTGTGTGTGTGGCTCTCTCTCTCTATATATATACACATGTAGCTTTGACGCCATAAAAGGAGGGGGTCCCAGACACATTTCTTGCATAGGGGCCCTAAGCTGTCAATGTCCGCCCCTGGGTTCAGATCAGGTGAACAAAGGGGCCATGTCATTATTTTTTCTTCTTTTAGTCCTTTACTGGTCAGCCACGCTGTGGAGCATTTGGATGCATGTGATGGAGTATTATCCTGCATGAAAATCATGTTTTTCTTGAACGATACAGACTTCTTCCTGTACCACTGCTTGGAGAAGGTGTCTTCCAGAAACTGGAGTAGGTCTGGGAGTTGAGCTTTACTCCATCCTCAACCCGAAAAGGTCCCACAAGTTCATCTTTGATGATACCAACCCATACCAGTACGCCACCTTGCTGGCGTCTGAGTTGTAGTGGAGCTCTATGCCCTTTACTGATCCAGCCTCGGGCCCATCCATGTGGCCCATCAAGAGTCACTCTCATATCATCAGTCCATAAGGATGATGTGATCAAAATACTAATTTGCTTAATAATTCTGCACACAGTGTACAGAGCTCCTGTGTATAATGTCACCAGTAGTGTTGATCATTCCGATACTGCAAATATTGGGTATCGGCCGATATTCGCTGTATCGGAGTTCCGATACTGAGTTCCGATATTTTTACAATATCGAATACTGGAATCAGAAGTTCCCATAATGCAATGAGCCAGTTGTGTTAGCCATGTTAACTAATGGCATGGCTGTGATTGACTGCTGAAATGATGTCATCATCACGCGCGGCCTGTGCGGGCCTGCCGGGGGTCTGTGCGGGCTGCCGAGGGTCTGTGCGGTCCTGCCGGGGGCCTGTGCGGGCTGGTGGGGGTCTGTGCGGGCCTGCCGGGGGTCTGTGCGGGCCTGCCGGGGGTCTGTGCGGGCTGCCGAGGGTCTGTGCGGTCCTGCCGGGGGTCTGTGCGGGCTGCTGGGGGTCTGTGCGGGCTGCTGGGGGTCTGTGCGGGCCTCCCGGGGGTCTGTGCGGGCCTCCCGGGGGTCTGTGCGGGCTGCCGGGGGTCTGTACAGGCCTGCTTGGGGTCTGTGCGGGCTGCCGGGGGTCTGTGCGGGCCTGCCGGGGGGTTGTGTGTGTGTGCAGGCATCGTCCGATGGGACTACAAGTCCCATCGGGCGATGCCTGCTACAATGACAGTGATTGACACATTAGCCAATGATGGGACAGTAGTAGTCCCATCATCCGGCTACTGTGTTGAATGTAAAAAAAAACCAAAAACATACATACTACATATATACAACATTCATACAACATACATACATACTGCACATTTACAACATTCATACAACACACATACTGTACATGCACCATACATACTACATATATACTACATTCATACAACATACATACTACATACATACATACTACATACATACTACATATATACAACATTCATACAACATACATACTACATACATACATACTACATACATACTACATATATACAACATACATACTACATACATACATACTACATACATACTACATATATACAACATTCATACAACATACATACATGCACCATACATACTACATATATACAACATTCATACAACATACATACTACATACATACATACTACATACATACTACATATATACAACATACATACTACATACATACATACTACATACATACTACATATATACAACATTCATACAACATACATACATGCACCATACATACTACATATATACAACATTCATACAGCATACATACATACTACATAATACATACATACTACATACATACTACATTCATACAACATACATACTACATACATACATACTACATACATACTACATATATACAACATTCATACAACATACATACATGCACCATACATACTTCATATATACAACATTCATACAACATACATACTACATATATACTATATTCATACAGCATACATACATACTACATTCATGCAGAATACATGCATACTACATACATACAACATATATACTACATTCATACAACATACATACATACTACATACACACTACATTCATACAACATACATACATACTACAAACTACATACATACTACATACATACTACATACATACATACATACTACATAATACATACATACTACATATATACTACATTCATACAACATACATACATACATACTACATTTATACAACATACATACATATATACTACAAACTACATTCATACAACATACATACATACATACTACATAATACATACATACTACATACAATACATTCTTACATTCATACAATACATACATATAGACATACAGTACATATAACATAGAGTACATACTCACCATCACTTGTCACTTTGATCCCCGAATCAATCTATCAGTATGGAATCTGGACTGGAAACAATGATGGCAAATAGTGATGAGTGAACGTGCCGGGATAAGGTGTTATCTGCGCATGCTCGAGTGCTAAACGAGTGACTTCGGCGTGCTCGAAAAATATGTTTGAGTCCCTGTGCCGGCATGTCTTGCGGTTGTTTGAAAGCCGCTACACATGCAGGGATTTTCTAACAAACAGGTAATCCCTGCATGCGTTGTGGGTGTCGAACAGCCGCTGGTAATCGAACATCGTACTCGAGCACGTTGAAGTCACTCGGTTAGGACCCGAGCATGCTCAGATTACACCTTATCCGAGCACGTTCGCTCATCACTAGCGGCGAATTCTCCACGGTGAGAAGTTTTAGAAAGTTGCAGATGTTTTCATTAAGATTTATTTCCATAAACGGAGTCCGGTTCCACGAGAGGCGCACTAAACCGAAGTCTACAAGGAATCTGTTAAGTCATAAATCAGAAAGCAGATCGTTGTTCCGATGCCTGGAGCTGACACTTTATAACATGTCGCCCCGCGCTCTCCCGCCAGCTCGTAGATAGATTTTCAAGACATTGGAAGGTATACTCAAAATATTTCGTTATTACGAGCCCTTCCGTTATCTCCTGCAGCTGTCTGCGCGCACACGAGCCGGAGAGTTTTTGCAAATACAACGGCGTCACAAATGTAGATGGAACTTTGCCATATTTATTTACTTTCCCTAAGTTTTTTATCACTGAGCTCATCGATATCCCCAAAACAATAGCGATACAATACTAAACAACCCTTCACAATAAGGCTGTATTCACACGTTGCGTTATTGCAGCATTTTTTTTTTCTGTTTTTTTTAAAATGCAAATTAAAAGTTGCTTTTTACAGTGTCAGCAAAAGCTATGAATATTTCAGGAATCTCATGCACATACTTCTTTTTTTTTCCCCTGACTTATTTGGAAAATGTCTGCGATTTTGTCATTTGTAACAAGTCAGTTATTTCAGATTTTTTTTTTCTCCATAGAACACAAGGAGGAAAAGCAAAAATGCTTAAAAAGCAACGATTCTTTTTTTTTTTTTTTTGCATCGTTTTTGGTGAATGAAACTAACTTTATTAAACACGAGCTGTAGAAAAACGACACATAATCAGCAGCGAAAACGCGCCCAAAAAAGCAGCAAAACTTGAGAGCATAAAAAAAAAAGTTGCAAAAACGTAACATGTGTCACACACACTTTTCGAGACTCTCAAAAACTATGACTTTTTCAAGTATAAAGCTCTTCCAGAAACATTTTTTTGGAGGGAGTGTTTCTTTTCGTGAAGTGGTTTTTGCAGTCGTGCCTATTTTGGAGCATTTTCCATAAAGATCCGCTTTATCAAAGTAATATGAACTTTTTTTTTCCGACCAGGAGTTTTTCAAATCTTAATCAGAAAAAAAAAACCCGCTAAAAAAAATCCTCGTATGAACAGTGAAATGTAATTACAATAGGAATTAATAGGAACAGTTTTTCCAATCATTTTTGAGGTATGTGCACACAACGTCTTATTCAGGTGGACTCCCCTGAAAAAGCGCAGCGAAACCACCGTAAAATCAACATAATGCACAGCAATGACAAAATGATATATTTTTTACACCTTTTAACCACTTAAGGGTCCAAAAATCATCTTGTGAAAAAAAGTATCATATACAAGTGATCAAACAATTGGAGATTCAAGACCCCTTAAGAGATCTAAAAAAAAAAAAATAAAGTAGAAAAAAAAATAAAAAAATAAAGTAGAAAAAAAATAAAAAAAATCTGTAAAAGTTTAAAATATCCCTCTTTTCCTCCTTCAAGAAAAAAAAGGGTCTCAGAAAATTTCAGCACAAAAAAAAATAAATTTTTACAATTCTGTGATTTTTTTAACCTCTAAAAGATATATAAAACACCTTATAAGTTTGATATCGCCGTCATCATTCTCACATGGAGAATCACGTTTCTAGGTCACTTTTACCACATACTGAAAACCATAAAAACAGAAGCCCAAAAATAATGACGGAATTTAGTTTTCTTTTCTCCATTTCTCCCCACTTGGATTTTTTTCCCCCTATTTTCCAGAACATTTGATTGTAAAGTGAATTATGTCATTCAAAATGACAACTTGTTCTACAAAAAAAACAAAAAAAACAAACAAACAAGCCCTTGCACTGCTGTGTCGACTGAAATAAAAAGCTATGGCTCTTGGAATAAGGGGAGAAAAAAATAAAAGCGCAACAATGTAAAATGGCAGGGTTCTTAAAGGCATACGTTTTTTCAAAGCCATTCTGACATGGATTTTCATAGTAAGTACACCTGCCTCATCAGATAAATAGATCTTTAATTAAGTATGCATTTTGTATTGTAAAATATTGGAAATGATCTACTTTTCAGAGGACCTGCCATCAGGTCAAAAGTGTCCATTTTTTAATCTTATTTTATTACCGTTGCTCCCCTAAGTATTTCGTTTTTTTTGTTTGTTTTTTTTTAATCAGCCATACAGTTCCATAAATATGGGCCTTTTTATTTGGTGCTAATTTTTATGGTCTTTACAATAAGGTGTGGCTCACAGTATCCTCAGGGGCGTGTCTTTAGGCTCCTCTGCATAAGTACCCCGCGAGCCCCGCCCCCTCGGAATGACCATATATAGTAGTACTAAATAAAAAGGCCTAAATTTCTGGAACCGTATGGCGGACATAAAGAAGAAAAATAAAAGAGTAAAACTCCGGGGGAGCAACGGGAATAAAATAAGGACAAAAACTGGTCATGTTTGACCTAGTGAGGTCATCTTTGAGGTGTTCAGCTGCGAAATCTCCTGTAATGTTACAAAAACTTATTTGATTTTGTCTCTTATATTTCTATGAAAATCGGAAAAAAAAGCCTCATCTCTGCAGAAGGCCTCCACTGATCAGAGGCCTCCACTGTTTCGAGGCCTCCTGCTTTATTTAATGTGTTCCTCCTGCTATAGTGATTTCCAGGCAGTTTCAGAGAATCTATAACAAGGCTTCAATTACGTTCTCTGGAAATTCAAATGGTTTCAAATCACTTGTCTTTGTTGAGAAATACATACAGATGTTTTCAGCCATGATTTGTCATTATGGCCGTCCGGCCTCGTACCGAGGGTAGGAACATTAGAGCCGGTTCTGATAGTTGTACCTGTGTTTTCAGTGTATAAAGTTTTAGTATCCTTTCCATTCATTTATTTTAGGAGAGCGCCCCCTGGAAAATGTACCAATAGTCCTGCGCCAGTGAGGATAAGAAGCAAAGTGGTTCCATTGGTCCCACGTGAAAGTAAGTAGATTCCATGGAAGAGAGTCGTAGTCATTCTTTTTTAAAGGACCCTACCAGAACTAAACATTGAACAAAAAATGAAATAGTTAATTTTAAAAAAAAAATATTCTAGTTTAATTTATTCAGTGAGCATCATGTGTAGAAACCCCGGCACGAGGTTATTAATGGGCGGTCATCTGTGGATTGTTCTGCCGCACTGAATGCGCTTGGACACGTAAATCATCAAGTTCCTCTGCTGGCAGCTTCTGTACAATCACCGACCAATGATGTCTCAGATGTATTTGATGGGAGACAAGTCTGGAGACGCTGTAGTCCGATTAGGCCACACGGGCTGCTCACAGTAGTACAAGCATCATGCAGCCTGGCATTGTCGTGTTGAAAAACGGCTCCTGGGACACTTTGAAGAAACAGCAGCACCACCGGTTTCATGATTGATCCATTCTGTACCTGCAAGTGAAACTTCTCAGACCAAAGCTAAAGCATCAAACAGAGTCTGCAAAAACCATCAGAAAACTTTTGAACTACACTGTCCTACGAGCCAGGCGTCCAGATACAGAGTTTGCATTGACTGGGTTAGAAGATATCATAGTGTGAAGCAGGACAGAAATGGAGGTCGGTCATCTACAGCTGTGATTTCTGCTTTCATCTTGGATGCATTGATAACCGGAGAATGGTCTGGAGACCATGTGGGTGACGCCATGAAGAGGCCTTCATGAGGGAACGTCACACCGGTCTTACTCCAGTGATTATGGTATGGGATGGCATAATGTATGGTAGCCGGACCCCCTGTAGGACCCCTCATTCCATGTACACTAACAGCTCAGCGTTACATTGATTGGGTGGAAGAACAGAGGTGCTGCCATTTCTCAAAAGTATCTCAGGAGACCTTTTTTCTACATAACAACAACAGGTCGCATGTTACTCGTGCCACTGTGAGCAGCCTAAATGGCCTAAATATGCTACTATGGACTGCAGCGTCTCCAGACTTGTCTTCCATCGAGCACATTTCGGATGTCATTAGTCAGAGATTACACAGGAGCTGCCAGCAGTGGATCTTGATGATTTGCTCAAGTTCATTCAGCGGCAGAATTTTCCTCAGGTGACAATCAATAACCTCACTGATAGGAGTCGAGGCTTTAAGTGCCGGGATTTCGCCATGTGGCACTCATACTCCATACTGAATAAATCGAGACATACTGAAAATGTTATTTCTATTTTGTCAGCACTTGTATAATATTAACATGTCTATCCATCCTGTGATTTCCACAATTCTACCACTTTTCCTTCTCTGTGTTGCAATTTCAATTTTGAGAAGCATATATAGCAGCACAGTGGCTCAGTGGTTAGCACTGCGGCCTTTCAGTGCTGGGTCCTGTGTTCAAATCCCAGCAAAGAGAATGTCTTCAAGGAGTCTGTATGTTCCCCCTGTGTTTGTGCGGGTTTCCTCTGGGGTTTTTCCTCCTACATTCCAAAAACATACTGATAGGGAATTTAGAAGGTAGCAGTGCAGTCTGTTTCCTCCCCTGGCCTGGGTTTTCCAAGTGGCCTATGGCCACAGGTACTTTGTAAAAACCCCTGCAGCAGAGAGTTGGGTGTGTCAGTCATTTTGCAAAACTGTAGAGCAGAAGGCTCTGCCATAGCTTCAGACTGTGTGAAAGCAATACGGGGAGTTAAGCGGAGCCAAAAGGCCTGGCACCCCTCAGCATACACAGCAGTGCAGTTGCCCACGGTAATCGGTCCTAGTTATGGACTATCTTGTTTCCCGGCTGCGATCCGGAGTATCCTATTTACTTTCTGTTTTGTGAGTACGCTGACTATTAAAAGAGACTTTGTTTTGAGCTTTCCTGGGTCACTGCCTGTCTGTCACACTGCACCAACCCCGCTGCACTACAATATATATATATATATATATATATATACATATATACATTCATACAGTCTCCTCAATTTCCCTCAATTTTGGACACCCTTTAACCAATCATATTATAGAATGACTGCAGCAGCGGTAGTGTTCTTCTTTGTTGAGGCAGTGACCAGTTTACTCATCTGATGATGTTAGGATCCCATACACAAATTATGTCGGGGAATATAAGGATCGGGCAGTTGGAATACAATCGCCGATCCTCTTGTTTGGCAGGAAGATAAGTCGCTCCCAGCGGCTGTATCATAGAGAACTAAGGAACATTTAGCCATGCTGGGGTGTATTTGGGAAATGAAAGAAATAGCTGTCAGCTGATCGATTCGACAGCTAGCTAAAGTGAATGGCCAGCTTTTGTCCGGCCAGGATTTCGTGTGAGCAGCAGTATCAGAAAATAGTGTTAGAACATGAAGTAGCCAATTGAGAATGATGACAGGAGAAGAGTAGTGTGTTGATGTTGTAAAAAGAAGTGACCAGTTCACTCATGTGATTATAGGCACGTGCCACAGTTCATAGGCAGCATGCTGGCACATGGGCAGCACCGTGGCTCAGTGGTTAGTAAGGTTGATTTGCAGCGCTGCGTTCCTGGGTTCAAATCCCACCAAGAACAACATCTACAAGGCGTTTGTATGTTCTCCCCATGTTTGCCTGTGTTTTCTACGGATTCTTCAGTTTCCTACCACACTCCAAAGAATAGGGATATATAGGGAATGTTGATTGTGATCCCCATTACAATAATAAAATGTAATGTTGGGAACTGAGATAAGTCAAAGATTGAAAAATAGATCATGGAAGAACTAGAGTCCTCCAGCAGCTTAGTTAATGCAATTAGTCCTCTTCTGTGATTATGTAGTGACAAGTGGGGTTCATGTTACAGGGCAGTGTCCTATAATGGGCAGGGCGTGAAGCCTATGACATTTCAGGGTTGACGAGTCATATGCACGGATGTGATCTGAGGCTTTGTGCCCACGTAGCGATTTTTAAGCGTTTTCGGCACGAAAATGCTTAAAAATCGTGTACAGAACGCCCCCCATGCATTCCTATGGCATTCCGCACATGCTGTGCTAATGCTGCGCTTTTTTCCGCGGCGGAATCGCATCGCGGAAAAAATCGCAGCATGCTCATTCTTTTGTGCGGAATCGCAAAGAATTGCCGCGATTCCGCACCCATAGGAATGCATGAGAATCGCTTACTTCCCGCACGTGGCTATGCCCACCATGAGGGAAGTTAAGCGTCTCATGTGCGGTTGGTACCCACGGTGTGGAGGAGAGGAGACTGTCCTCCAGGCCCTGGGTACCATACCCCTGTAAAAAAAGAATAAAAAATAAAAAATCGGGGTATATTTACCTTCCGATGTCCCGCGCTGCATTCCCGGCCTAGCGTTCCCAGTAATGCCTTGCGGCAAGGTCCTGTGATGACGTAGTCTCGCGAGATCACTATAGTAACGCGAGACTACGTCATCACAGGCATCGCTGGGAACGCTGAGGCCTGGGATGACAGCGCGGGACGCTGGAAGGTAAATATACCCCGATTTTTTTATTTTTTTATAGCATTTTAACATTCTATCTTTTACTATTGAGGCCGCATAGGCGGCCTCAATAGTAAAAACCTGGTCACACTTGTCAAACACTATGTTTGACGAGTGTGACCAACCTGTCAATCACTTTCCAAGCGATGCTTCAAATCGCTTGGAAAGTGCTTGAATATCGCACGCGAAAATCGCGGCAAAATCGCGATCATAATCACGGTAAAATCGCGGTGAAATCGCGCGAAAAAAACGTGCAATTTCTGGGAAGGAGTCCGGTTTTTAGTGAGCGTTTTAAAATGCTACGTGGGCCCACAGCCTAAATCCGATATTAGTAGGAAGGTTCTGTCATCGATTCCCATGCTGACATTTGTTAGCATGATTATCCTCAGATGATTTTCAAGTTTGTCACTTTACAGTAAACTGATTTATACTGACATTTTACTATTTTCCAGGGACTGTTCTTGAAATACTCAGTGAAGAAACTAAGCCAGCAGTCAAGAAACCCTTTAAGGTAATTCCGAAACAACAGAAAACTATCACTAAAGCTCCCATGAAGGCCACTACACCAAAAAACCCCATTGCAACTCAACCTTCACCGACTGAGGTCATAAAGAGGTCTACAGAGATGACTCTCAATGAGATAGAATCGACTCAAGAAGCAGAGATGTCCCCTGTGACTACTACCCAGCTACCATCTACCAAGGACAGACTAAAGAAGCTTTTAAAGCCTACCAATGTTCCAACATCATCAACTAAGGATAAGAAGCTAATTAAAACTAAACAAAAGCCTACACTTGCCCCACAAACAAAGAAGCCTAACAAGGATGTGATCAAGAAACCATCTCTAACCAGACAACCTAAAAGGCCATCTGAGAAGCCGTTGACTAAACCACCATACGTTGAGCACATACCGCTCAATATGGACACAGTTAACCAGCCATCGGTGACCAAAAATAATTTATCACTTTCTGAGTCAGATTTAAAAAATCTTACACGCATTAATACCTCCAAGAAACTCAAGCCAACTAAAAGTATAAAGCATGAAGAAAAAGATAAGAAATCAAAACAATACGAACTGAAACCAAGTAAATCGAAAGTCGATAACAAAGAAAAAATTGAAATCTTCATGAAGGTTAATAACCAAAAACAAAAGAAAACAAAAACAACAACTAAACCTGCTGTACTGTCTTCGGGAGAAAACAACTTGGCATTTTTCCCGAGAAAGAAAACAAATAAAAGAAACACAAATAATACAAAAACTGACAAGAGAGAAGAATCCCTGACTTGGTCAACAATGAAGCCAGTTGAGGGTTGGTTGACTACACCTTCACCCAGTGAGGAGGAAAAGCCCCCGGTAGCCATAGTGAAACAATACTCAATAACAGATAATATCACACTGCCTTCTTTAAAAAAATCTTTTCCTGCCAAGACCTCAGAGAAAGTCAAGCCTATAAAAATTCTAAAAGGAAAAGATCTCAAAATCTCAAAACCAGCTACATCTCAAAAAAAGAAACCTCAAATTGTCGCAATCAAGGCCAAAAATGGAAAAAAGGAGAAAATCAAAATCCCAAACAAGAAAAGAATTAACACAACACCTCAACCCACTGAGGCATCCTCAGCACAAATTAATTTTGAAACGTAATTCCTTCCTGGTTGAGCATACACTACCGATAGGTATGACCTCCTTAAACTTACAGTTTTCTGTAAGTGCCAGACATGGAATTTGCTCCAATCCCAGCTGTATAACCCCTTAGATGCTATAGTAAATCACGGCTAAAGCATCTAAGCGGTTAGATAGAGTTAGAGGATGTCATCCGGCACAGGTGCATTCGTAAGGAGCAGATGGATATCCATGGCAGCCGGGGGACTAAAGAAGGCCCTCCGAGTCTGTCATCTTTGCTCTTCTATGAGGACCAGCCTCTGACAAGAAGAGAAATATTATTATAGATGTGATCAAGTGGTCAAGTTCCATAGTAGGATTAAAGAAAGTTTTTTTGAACAAAAGGAAAAGTTCCATGTAAGAAAGTACGTTACTTCTCCCTTGTACAAAAAGCCTTAGTATTGGTGACAAAATATAAAACCAACCAAACTACATATAGTTAGTATCGGCACATTCTTATTCTTCTGTAATTAGACTGGGTTCTCAGGTCCCAGCGATAGGCTGTTATCTTTGCGGAATGTTGTTATTAAGTGTTCAAGTTCTCTGCAGTGCCTCCACAGGGGAAATGAAGCATTACATAGTTATCATTGACATCAAAGTGTTGACTGCATAATACACAACAGGACAGGTCCTCCAGAGAGACAAAAAGAGGAGGGTCCTTATCCCCTCCTCTATTAGAGGACATATTTCCGGTCCCTGAAGACTCAGAAACTGATCCTGATACAATTTAGAATTTCTAATAATTAATTGTGAAAATAAACTGTTACTATCCAAAAAATAAACATTTAAAGGCATCCTCGTCATATGCAAATGTAACTTTATAGTCTGTTTGGGCGTTTCTTCAGTGTGCAACACCGGATTCAGGAGAACAGCGGCTTTTACACCAGGTGAAAAGAATGATATATTCATGGCATGCGACAGGTCCCCTTTAAACGTACAGCCTGATCTTTTTGTACATAGACTTGTTTTCCCAACTATATTAGTATGAATGTAATGGCCTGTAAATATTAGTAATATGTTTGTATAGATAGATCATTGCTCGTCTGCAGTCATATTTTGGGTAATAAATGTCTAATTTATATAAATGAGTTTGGAATTTTCATTAATGTATCTGATCTACACTGAAAGGAAAAGAAGCCAGAGGCGTAACGAGAGGTTCAGCTTAGAGAAGAGGCGGCGAAACATCTGAGTGGCTCCCTAACTGGTAACCCTCATTATAACTATGGTGGCACACCGTGATTGTGGATATAAGAGAACATCAGCAGATGACAATGCATCACTTCAACTTTCCATGTCCTACATGCCCATATAGATGACTTAGGAGGGTTGATCCCACTCACTTTGAAGGGAACCTGTAATTTCAAAAATACTATTAACCTGCAGATATGGGGTTAATCTGTAGTTTCTACACTTGTGTGGCCGCCGCACTGTAAGTCCGGCAACCTGGAGAAAATTAACTTTTTCCCCTGTGAAGTCTCCGGCTTTCAGTCATAGAGATGCAGCCGGCGCGGCTTCGGTCACCGTTAAGTACATAGAGAACAGTGACTGTAACCACATCCGAGCACCGACTGACAGCCGGCTCAGCAGTGCAGCAATACAGAGCCAGCTGTCAGTCAATGCCGGGGGGGACTGGTTACAGCCGCTGTTACTAAAGCTGCTCCGGCCGTGCCTCTATGACAGAAAGCTGGAGGCTGCTGGTAGGACTGAAGATCACTTCCTCCAGGTAGCCGTCTGTAAAACACTATTAATCTGCAGAATCACCCCATGTCTGCAGATTAATAGCGTTTGGGTCCATGACAAGTTCCCTTTAACTGTATGTATGTATGTGAAGAGCAGTGATGCAGTACCCATCCCCTGAAGAGGAGAAGCTATGGAACAATGAAGACGCAAGAGAGAATACATCACATAGAGTGAGTGGAGGTTGGGACACAGCCCTGATCTCCCAGGACAGCAGGACAGCTCCCTTGTATTAGAACAGTCAAACAGCATCTGGGAGAGTTTGGAGCTATGAATACAAGCAGAGTTGGACTGGCCCACCAGAGACGCGGAGAATCCTCCGGTGGGCCCTGGCTTCTTCAGGAGGGTTCATAGTGCAAACCTTGAGTGGGGGAGAAAGGTGGGCCCTCAGAATCAAATCCTCTGGTGGGCCCAATGATCTTCAGTCTGATACTGAATACAAGAACACATTGACATTCACATACACTACATGTAGGCATTCCCACATAATGACTACGTACTGTATGTGCTCATAGGGTCACTACACAATATGCACATGTAAGAGGATAAGATTCATTGGATGCAGTGAAGAGCCGGAGGCAGAGGGGTTAACAGGATTTAGTAGAACAGGTTGTTATACATGGAATACTCCACGCAGGGAGATGAGATCAGTAACGGCAACAGCGATATTTGCACACAAACACAATACTTGAGAAAAAGGTGTACGAAAAAGGTAACTTATTGCTTGCAGTTCTTGTTGGGGAAAGGCTGGATTATCTCCCGCCGACATCACAGATTGTGGACAATGTCTCTGGCTCTGTTATGAGGAACGAAAAGCACCGTCTCCCGACAGTGCCGATGTATCCGATTCCGCTTGGCTTGGGTGTGCTGGAACATAGATACAGTCCTTTATGTAGATTCCTTTGGAATGGCGCCGAACACGAACCGTGCACACACTCGCAGGCCGCGGCAGCGTGCGATCCTCTGAAGTAATCTTTAGGAACGGAGCAAGTCGGCTTGTCTGTCACTGTGGGTGGGAAGGAGCCGTCCAGCAAGGAAGGGTCCAAAGACAGCTCAGTAAGGACAGTCAGTTTGCAAGTCAGAACGCTGGGAGATGGATGACATGGAGTTAGCAGTCGGAGCTGTGGGGAGGGAGTCAACCTTCCCCTTGCTGTCCTGTCGCCTTCCCGCTTAGTCTCCCTCGTTCCCGCGCTCAGTCTCTTTTATCTCCCCCACGTCCCCTGCTGTCCAGTGCAAAGGTCCTCCCCTCCCAGAAGAACCTTCCCCCGGCAACAGTGGTGACAGTCCCGATAGTTCCGGCCGCAAAGTGCACCGGAAACCACTGACTCTGTCTGGGCTCATCTTCTTAGACACACGGTGTAACATTCACTCCACACAGGCATGCACGTATGTCTCAGGACTATCTAGGCAATGTGGAACATCTCCTCCACAACGTTTATATTATAAGGAATAACATATATAATTTATCCGGAAGTGTTTGATGCAGTTGTTGATTCAAATACAGGAATGCATAAAAAAGTACAAGTGTAAAATACAAATAACTCTCTTTCTCAATCCTGTGCTTGTCTTCAAAAAAAAGAAAGAAAAAACACCAAAATCTGCCACAAAAACCTCTGATTTCTGCTAAGAAGAAGTTCTTCAATATAAGTGCTCATCACAAGTGACAGGATGGAATCTCAGAAAACTTCAATTTCAGTGTCCCCAATATAGAATTCTTATAGGACATCTACATACGCATATACGTAACTCTGCCCCACCGTAGCACACGTACATAATGTAACCTACTACTCACACGTAACCACACTGCCCGTACATAACCTGGGGCACGGGAGCTGTATTTATGTAGGGGCTTTGGTGTCTTTATTACTGGAGGGGGTCTGATCTGGGATCTGCATTTAGGGAGTCTGGGGGTTCTGTGTAGGGTCTGTATTTATTTAGGGGATTGGTGTTGATGTGTGGGTGGGGGTTCTGTACGTAGGGATGTAGTCTGAGGTCTGAATTTAAGGGGTCTGGTTTGGGGTCTTTATATATGAGGTCTGGCATGGGTTGTGTATTTACAGGTCTAGATTAAGGGGCACAAATCACTTTGCACAGCATTTTTCATCTTTCACCCTCCCAATAATTGCAGCTCTGCTGAACACCCATGTTTGTAATGAATGAGCTATAAGGAGCATTGGTCAAGTGACATCTGCATGGTGGCCGTTCAACCCTCACACTGCGTCACCCTTACTCTGCGCCACCCTTACTCTGCGTCACCCTCACTCTGCGTCACCCTCACTCTGTGCCATCCTCACTATGCGCCACAGTCACCGTGTGCCACTCTCATGCTGCATCACCCTCACTTTGTGTCACCCTAACGCATCACCCTCACTGCGCAACCCGCTCTGCACCACTTTAACACTGCTCCACCCTCACACTGCGTCACCCCCTCTGCGCCACCTTCACTCTGCACCACCCTCAACGGTGCCACTCTCACGCTGCCTCCCCTTCACTCTGCGCCACCCTCACGCTGCGCCACCCTCACGCTGCATCACCTTTACTCTGCGTCACCCTAACGCTACGTCACCCTCACGCTACGTCACCATCATTCGGCACCGCCCTTACTCTGCGACGCCCTCACTCTCCGACGCCCTCACTCTGCGATGCCCTCACTCTGCGACACCTTCACGCTGCGTCCCCCTCACTCTGCACCACCCTAACGCTACGTCACCATCATTCTGCACCGCCCTTGCTCTGCGACGCCCTCACTCTCCGACGCCCTCACTCTCCGACGCCCTCACTCTACGAACCCCTCATTCTGCATCACCCTTAATCTGTGCCACCCTCACGCTGCGTTACCCTCACACTGTGCCACCTTATGTGTTTGAGTCCACTAGACTAGTAGTCCATGCATCCCTGTTCCTCATTTAGAATCATAGAATCATAGAATCGTAGAGTTGGAAGGGACCTCCTGGGCCATCTGGTCCAACCCCCTGCTCAAAGCAGGATTCGCTAAATCATCCCAGTCAGATGTCTGTCCAGCTTCTGTTTGAAGACTTCCATTGAAGGAGAACTCACCACTTCTTGTGGCAGCCTGTTCCAGCATCAAATAAAAGGTCTTAAAGGAATATTCCAGTTTTCGCACCTTATACAGTTTTGTTATAGTTTATTTTCCTCTAAGTCTACAAAATCTCTACTTGCTGTACTCCTTTGTTTAATTTCCAGCATGTCTGGTACTTGATCATTACAAAGCCTCTTCTCACTTGCAAAAGGCTAGAAAACTAATATTATATTATACTGTCCCCTACTGGTTTTATAGAGGTTGGCAATAGAGTTCAGAGAATATATTCGGTTTCGGTCGCCAAATATGAATTTACCATATTGCTACCCTATTCGTGTCAAATTTATGTTTGATGATTGGTTCCAAAGGAGTAGCCAGGGTTTTGGTATAGTGGGGGGGGGGGCAAAGCTTCCGAGTGCGCCCCTAACCAGATAACCTTGATTACAACTCGGTGACGCACCCCAATAGTGGATGTAGGAGATGACTGCACCGTTACTGAAAATAATCTCTATATAAAGACCAACATGGATATTACCGCCATATGGTCAGTGGTAAATACCAGTCCTACAAAACATATAAGAGATCACAGCACAGTTATAGATAATGACTTACCGCTGACGTTCTTTCTGATGGAGTTGTTCACTTTTTACGTCTTTTCCATCTGGCCAAGACCGACATGACGACTCCTCCAGCCAGGTCTCGGCTGCAGAGATTAGATCAAAGACACATTTCACTTCTCATATTTTCGGCCCCATCACCATCTATCCCCAACCTGCACAAACTTCTAATCCTACTGGTACCCCAATACTGCTGCCGTATGTGTCTCTATTTCTGCACCTGCTGTGTGGTTCTCTGTGCCCTCTAAATTCTAAAGCAACTCTCTAGAATATATTAATGTCTGATGCAAGTGCCCTAGAAAACAGGGCCTACATTTTGCCCCATGGAAAGTATTATTGCCCTGTGTGTGCCCTTTTGATAGTCACAGTAACCTGTCTTCCCCTATAAGGCTATGTGCACACGTAGTTTTAGGTGCTGCGGATTTTTCCGCGCGGATTTGGAAAAATCCGCAGGTGAATTCTCAGGTCAAAAGACCTGCAGTTTACCTGTGGATTAGCCTGCGGTTTAGCCCTGCGGTTTCACACCTCTGTAGGTAGGTGAGCCGACTGGGGGGTGGTCCACTATTTGCCGCAAACAGACTCAAGACGGAGACAAAGTTGTGTCCAACAGGTCCTCTTTTATTGGCCGTCCTCACGACGACCGCAGTAACATACAGCAGCAGCTTGACACTCTCCACACACAGGCCCGGGTACCTTCGCTTCCTCCTTACGTCTGTATGATGGTCCTCACGGCTCTTTCACTGCAGCTGCCCTAGGCCTACCACTACAGCGCTTCACCTGCCCGAGTCCGCCCTTCTTGTGGTACCCCCGGGTTCTCTCCATCTGCGGCTTCTCTTGTCAGGGCCACCCCCCTGACTGTCTCAGCTGTCAGTCCCCTTTGGAGCTTCTTCACTGTGCTTCTCCTCCTTGGGTCTTCTCTACTCCTGAGCTCCTCTCCCTCGACTAACCGCTTCTAGAACTCTCTGTCTTCCTTTTATCCCCCCTCCTTGGGAATTCCCCCTAGAGCTCTTGTAACCCCACCCCCATGACTGTGCGGTTTCGTAGCCATAAGCTGATAAGTCATAAGTCCTTTTCTCACAGCTCTCTACTGCCATCTTGTGGCCAAACTTCAGTATTACACCCATCTTCCCTATCTCTAGCTGTCTCCCTTCTTTCAATACAACAGTCCACCTAAAGCACACTATCCATTACCTTCCCACAGCAGACAGGTCCGTATGTCAGTCCACTTCCCCTACACTCCTCCTTCCTTTGTCCATTGTCGTCCTCGACAATCTCGTTTCCCTTCTTTGCCGTTCTAAAACTTTGCTACCTTCTTTTTGTCTAGCCATTTGATGAGCAAGCCCTGAACTCTTTTGCTCTACGTAGGGTGCCGAACAAAACCCGGGAGCCTCCATGTCCCGAGTAGCTTATGGCTACTGGCCGGCGCGTACGCCTTTAAGACAATTCCCACTGGTTGGGCCAGGTCCACCCGGACTCCTCTACGGATGCGTTCCTCCCACTTTTCTCACCGTCAGTATTTAGCGTAATGACCGAGGACATTTAACCTTCTAAGTCATAGTCTACTTCCCTCTGTCAGCTTGGGGTGTTTGTGGTACTGGGGACCTGAGTTAGGGACTGCTGTCTGTTTCCATCCTACCTATTTCTTCGTCCAATCAAACTGAATTAGTCATGGTCGGCGTTTCTCTCTTTACACTTAGTACCCTGGGCCTGTTGAACATTTTCATTTTTTTTGTATACATATGACATTTCAACCACTGTACATAGTTATAACTATGCCATGTTTAATCCTACCATTTTTATTATTATTATTATTATTATTATTTATTTATAAAGCACCATTGATTCCATGGTGCTGTACATGAGAAGGGGTAACATACAAATTACAGATAACACTTACAGTAAACAAACTAACAATCACAGACTGATATAGAGGGGAGAGAGGACCGGGCTTACATGCCTCAGGATGGTTGGGAAGGAGACAGTAGGTTGGGGGGTTGAAGCAGCTCCAGTGATGGTGAGGCGGTAGCTCCAGTAGTGGTGGGGAGGCAGCGGGGATCATTGCAGGCTGTAGGCTTTCCTGAAGAGATGTGTTTTCAGGTTCCGTCTGAAGGATCCAAGTGTGGTTGATAACCGGACGTGTTGGGGCAGGGAATTCCATAGGATGGGGGCTATTCGGGAGAAGTCTTGGAGGCGGTTGGGTGAGGAGCGAATAAGTGTGGAGGAGAGAAGGTCTTGGGAGGACCGGAGATTACGTGAGGGAAGGTATCGGGAGATTAGTTCAGAGATATATAGAGGAGGCAGGTTGTAGATGGCCTTGTAGGTCAGTATTAGTAATTTGAATTGGATATGCTGAGGGAATGGGAGCCAGTGAAGAGATTTGCAGAGGGGAGAAGCAGAGGAGTAACAAGGAGAGAGATGAGTTAGTCGGGCGGCAGAGTTGAGGATGGACTGGATAGGTGCAAGGGTGTTAGCAGGGAGGCCACAGAAAAGGATGTTGCAATAGTCGAGGCGGGAGATGATGAGGGCATGCACAAGCATTTTAGTAGATTGAGGGTTGAGGAATGGACGGATTCTGGAAATATTTTTGAGCTGGAGGCGACAGGAGGTGGAGAGAGCTTGGATGTGCGGTTTGAAGGACAGGGCAGAGTCAAGGGTTACTCCGAGGCAGCGGACCTCTGGTACGGGGGAAAGCGTGATGTTGTCAATTGTTATAGAAAGGTCGGGTAAGGAAGATCTGTGAGATGGGGGAAAAATGATCAGTTCAGATTTGTCCACATTGATTTGAGGAAGCGAGAGGAGAAGAAGGAGGATATGGCTGACACTCTGGGATTCTGGAGAGCAGAGAGGTGATGTCTGGACCAGAGAGGTAGATCTGAGTATCATCGGCATAAAGGTGGTACTGGAACCTGTGGGACCTTATGAGTTGCCCCAGGCCAAGTGTGTAGATTGAGAAGAGTAGAGGTCCTAGAACAGAGCCTTGGGGGACTCCAGCAGAGAGGGCGTGATGAGGAGGTAGTGTGGGAGTGGGAGACGCTGAATGTGCGGTTGGAAAGGTATGAGGAGATCCAGGATAGGGCGAGGTCTTTGATTCCAAAGGAGAAGAGGATCTGTAGTAGGAGGCAGTGGTCAACTGTGTCGAAAGCAGAGGACAGGTCTAGAAGCAGGAGTATGGAGTATTGTCTGTTAGCTTTGGCTGTATGTAGGTCGTTGGTAATTTTGGTCAGTGCTGTCTCAGTGGAATGATGGGGGTGGAAGCCAGATTGTAGATTGTCAAAGAGCAAGGTAGATGAGAGGTGGGAGGAAAGTTCAGCATGGACATGCTGCTTCAGAAGTTTAGAAGCGAATGGGAGCAGCGATATTGGGCGATAGCTGAACGTGGCTGTCCGGTCGAGGGTTGGCTTTTTAAGGATAGGCGTGATTGTGGCATGTTTGAAAGCAGAAGGGAAGGTACCAGAAGTTAGTGATAGGTTGAAGAGGTGGGTTAGGGATGGGATAAGAGTGGTGGTGATGTTGGGGAGGAGGTGGGATGGGATAGGGTCAAGTGCACAAGTGGGGAGGTGTGATTTGGAGAGATGATGAGCAAGCTCCCCTTCAGTGATGTTAGATAAGGAGGTTATGGGGTTTGGGCATTGGTCTGGTATACAAAGGGGTTGTGGTGGTTGGGCAATAAAGACTTGCCGTGTTTGGTCTATCTTGTTTTTGAAGTGTGCGGCAAAGTCCTCGGCAGAGATTAGGGAAGTCGGAGGGGGCAGTGGTGGACGGAGGAGGGAGTTAAAAGTATTGAACAACTGTTTGGGGTTGTGGGATAAGGAAGATACAAGGGATGTAAAGAAGTCCTGTTTAGCAGAGGTGAGAGCTGATTTGAATGCAAGTGTTGCTTGTTTGAGTGCAGTGAAGTCGTCTTGCGAATGCATTTTCTTCCAGCGACGTTCTGCAATTCTGGATGCTTGCTGAAGCTTTTTAGTGGTGTTATTATGCCAGGGTTGTCTATTGATTCATTGCACTCTGTTATGCATGACAGGGGCGACTGTGTCGATGGCTGATGCAAGAGCGGCATTGTAGAAACTAGTGGCAGCGTCAGTGTCGTGGAGTGAAGCTATGGAGGACAGTGGTAGACTGGAGTCAGAGAGTGTGCGAGTGTCTAGATGTGCGAGTTTTCTGCGGGGGTGCGCATGCTGCTGGACATGGGTGACAGGTGAGAAGGACAGGGATGAGAAAGTGAGTAATTGGTGGTCAGATAGAGGGAAAGGGGAGGTGGTGAAGTTAAAAAGAGAGCAGAGGCGGGTGAAGACCAGGTTTAGTGTATGTCCGTCTGCGTGGGTGACTGAGGAGGACCACTGAGTAAGTCCAAAGGATGAAGTAAAGGACAGGAGTTTGGAGGCTGCCGACTGCTGGGTGTCAATGGGGATGTTGAAGTCACCCATGATGATGGTTACCATAGTTAACTCTCTTTTTTTTAGGTTTTCATTTTCTCCAAGTAAAGCATAATATTTTTCTTTTTAAACAAAACATAAACATTGGTGCTCCGCCTTCCTTTTAGGAGAGCACCCACCCACATGCATCCCCGCCACATCAGGAGTGGGCATTGTGAGGTAGCGCTGTCATTCAAGTAGGGGATACTCGCTCAGCAGCCACAAAATCAGATCCGGCACAGGTTTTCATAAAGCATAACACAGTCCATGCGGTTTATTCCTCCTTCATAAACCCATAGAAGCAACATAAACAGCATTACAGCATAGCGTCCATTATAGCTTCACTCTGGTTAAGCCTGTGGTCACACAGGTTACTCAATGTCCATACTCAGGCTCTTCAGCCTCATCATTATCTCACCCATGTCAGGGTTTCCTCATGGCTGTTTCCCCACACTGCAGACATCCACTCTCTTCTCTGGGACACTCAGACACTGGCAGCCATGACACACAGCCACTCCACAGGCTGTTGGCCAGGAGATGCTTCTCCTAGTGGGACCTTCCACACTGGACCAACCGGGACACAGCATTCACCACATGTGACCTACCCTGGCCACATTATATGGTTCATAGCCACGCCCACCGGGTCACATGACTATGACCTCATCACAGGTCCTTCACACACACATATACACTTTACAATAGCGTTATTAAACACACCCCCTGGGTGGGTTTGTAGGTAACTAGTCCCTGACACATTGAACCAGCACCTCAGCAGTATCACTGCTGATTAACACGCACACAAATCTCCATCTCAAGGCCACCCACCTTGAGATATATAACGGTCATTCAGTATCTTGCCATTCATCCACTCTCCTGGGACATCCATACAGCGCCCCCTAGTGGACACAGTGGTCACTACACCACAGCATATTTTACCCACTTTGGGGACATAGAACTGTCCCCAGGCTGTGCAACAGGGCACAGCAGTCCTGGCAGTCCATTTTTAAGGATACTCCGGGCCACCTCCTGGCGGCCGATGTTTCGCCAACAGCAGGGAACTCCACAGCCGTGAAGTCCCCGGGATGCTTGAACTGTTCTGGGCCCCGAGTGTCCCTGATGCACGAGACTCAGGAGTCCTCTTCTCTTTTATGGGGGCACATACCCCTCGGGGTAAGCAATGACTGCCACCGCATAGTAGCCACGGGGGCAGTACTCCTTATAGTAGGAGACCAGGTCTCCCGCCCGTGCTTGATAGAAGCCACATTGAGGTATACTTTGTGGCCGATTGCGAGGTCCCGAATAAATCCATAGCCCTTTTAGGTATTGGTATGCACGAGCCGCCCGTACGATCGAGGGGTAGGCATGGCTGCTTTCCCCTTCTCGTGCAGCAGCACCCATACCTTCCGCTCTTTGGCCTTCATCTGCTCAATGACCTCCGTAACCCAGGCGGAGGGTCCGGTGTAGGCCGCAGAGCTCAGCCCAGCGAGCGGAGACGGAGCGGCCGCGGAGTAGGCAGCAGCCAGGGCCGAAGATGGAGCAGCGGCGGCCACGGCTGTCAGCAAGGAGGCAGCAGATGCGGGCGGCCCGGCCACCGCGGCGGACAGGAGCGGGATCGTGGCAGCAGCAGGCCGAGATGGGTAGGCCGCCGCCGGGATGTGGAGTGAGGCAGGAGTCGCCGCGGGTCTGTTCCACACCAGTGACGCGGGACGGAGCGCCACCGGGTGGGGCGGCTTGGGGTCGTGGACGTGAATGGTGGTCGGCCCCATCAGGGTCGTGAAGTCCTCCAGCGCCGAAGTCGCGGGAGGGCAGGAGGCTGAGCGGGGAGGCCGAGGTCCGATGGCAGGGCCCTGGGGCCTGGTTCGTGCACGAAGTGGGGGGATGGGAGCTGCCTGCAGTGCCGCTGGCTGGACCGGGGGAACGCTCACCTTCCCCGGCGCCGCGGCTCCCGCAAGACCATCCCGCAGCTCCTCCAGCAGCCGATGATCTTCACCCCACCGTCCGGCAGGGCTAGCCTCCAGGCCCAGTAGTTCCGCGGGCAGACTCCGTGGCGGTTCTTCCAGCGGCTGTTTCAGCAGGGCCCGGCGTCGCTCCTCTTCCCTGATAGGCATCTGGGGTACCGACAATGGCTCCCAGGGGAAGTTCTCCCGACGGGACTCAATCTCCTGACGCCACTTCCATTCCAGGTGTCCGAGGCCACGGCAGCTGCAGTGTTGCATCTCGTCCGATGTCCAGAAGCTCAATGGCACCAAACAGCCGCACCCAGCCTCTCCACCTGGGCCACTCCCGTTCTTGGGTGGGGAATTGGTCGGCCTCTCCACCCATCTTCTAGGGTCCAGCATGAGGGGGCTGCCATCTCCAGATGTACGCCGCTCCCCCCAGGGACGGGCGCGACATAGTCCCAGATTGTCCAGCTGCAAATTCCTGTGCTTCTTTCCAGCGCTGGAATCCAACAGCCATTCTGTCCAGTCCTTTTCCGCTCTGGATCCGCCTGATGAAAACCGACAATCCTGGTCACAGTCCAACTTTGTAATCCACAGGGAAAATCTTCAACCCGTTCAGCTTGGGTCCTTTAGATCTTCTGTGCAGGCTTACCGCTGAAGATGGTGTATTGGGGGTGATGATCCTGCCGACTACACCAAATGTAGGTAGGTGAGCCGACTGGGGGGTGGTCCACTACTTGCCACAAACAGACTCGAGACGGAGACAGAGTTGTGTCCAACAGGTCCTCTTTTATTGGCCGTCCTCAAGATGACCGCAGCAACATACAGCAGCAGCTTGACACTCTCCACACACAGGCCCGGGTACCTTCGCTTCCTCTTTACTTCTGTATGACGGTCCTCGTGGCTCTTTCACTGCAGCTGCCCTAGGCCTACCACTACAGTGCTTCGCCTGCCCGAGTCCATCCGTCTTGTGGTACCCCCCGGGTTGTCTCCATCTTCTCTTGTCAGGGCCACCCCCCTGACTGTCTCAGCTGTCAGTCCCCTCTGGAGCTTCTTCACTGTGCTTCTCCTCCTTGGGTCTTCTCTTCTCCCGAGCTCCTCTCCCAGGACTGACCGCTTCGAGAACTCTCTGTCTTCCTTTTATCCCCCTCCTTGGGAATTCTCCCTAGAGCTCTTGTAACCCCACCCCCATGACTGTGCGGTTTCGTAGCCATAAGTTGATATTAAATCCTTTTCTCACAGCTCTCTACTGCGATCTTGTGGCCAAACTTCAGTATTACAACCATCTCCCCTATCTCCAGCTGTCTCCCTTCTTTCAATACAACAGTCCACCTAAAGCACACTATCCATTACCTTCCCACCGCAGACAGGTCCGTATGTCAGTCCACTTCCCCTACACTTTTACAATGGAGAAGGTGTGAAACCGCTGCGGATTCCGCACAAAGAATTGACATGCTGCAGATTTGAACCCGCAGCAAATCCGCGTGGAAAAATCCACGCAGCTAAATCTGCTGCGGACCCGCAAAGCCTGAAACGCTGCGATCCGCAGAAGAATCCGCAATGTATGCACATGGCCTAACAATAAGTGCCCACTTTACATTTAATAATGTCCCGAGTCCCACCCTGTACAGCTCCCCTATACACAGTATGATGCTCTCTTATACAAAACATGATGCCTCCTCACTGTAATGTACCCACACACAGAATACTGACTCTTTAGTAGTCCCCAAACTGCTTGATGGCCTTTTCACTGTAATCCCCACACTGTATGATGGCCCCCTAGATGGCCTCCATATAGTTTAATGCACCATAGTCCTCAATATAGTATAATCCACTCCCCATAGGCCTGTATAGTATAATGCACCCCATAGGCAGCTTGTACAGTATAAGGCACCCCCATAGGCAGCTTGTACAGTATAATGCACCCCCATAGGCAGCCTGTACAGTATAATGCACCCCATAGGCAGCCAGGACAGTATAATGCACCCCCATAGGCAGCTTGTACAGTATAATGCACCCCCATAGGCAGCCTGTACAGTATAATGGACCCCATAGGCAGCCAGGACAGTGTAATGCACCCCCATAGGCAGCTAGGACATTATAATGTACCGTGATAAAAAAAATAAATCCAATACTCACCTCTCTTCCTCCTTGTTATTCCCACAGTGCTCCGAACTTCTGCTCACCGGACGGCGGACGCAGAGTACTGACGTCATTGCGACCCCCTGTCAGCGTCGGTGACGTCAGACCCTGAGAGGGAGATGATGCAAGAGGGAGCGTAACTCTCCTCTCATCAATGCGGTCAGCTGTATCGGCATCTAGCTGATACAGTTGACCCTGCGATGACGAGCGGGGGGCCCACTGCTGGCACAGGGCCCCCCACTGCCTCCTCAGGGGCCCCATAGCGGCCGGGAGACAGAGCAGGGAGATCGATTCTCCCTGCTCTGCCACTGTATGTAACTGTATCGGCGTGCTGTGCTCACCCATACAGTTACACAGCGTAGCTTCGGGTGGGCCCCCTCAGAGCGCGGGGCCCGGGGCGATCGCACCCTCTGCACCCCCGGTAGCTACGCTACTAATCGGTTCTGAACATATATGATAATTTCTACACCCATTGACTCCAATGACGTTGGGATGTTCTACGAATATTGCAAAAACAATGTTCGCTGCCAATTGTAATTGGAACCAAATTTTTTAAAATTTGCTCAACACTAATTAGAAAGACTACAATAGTTTTCATATATAGGGGTGTGCTGGCATCATACCCAGTAGTGAAGTGTAGCTACCAGCACCTGGGAGGCAGGAAAATTTTAGTCTGCCTAAAAAGTAATGATGTGCCTGCGTTCCCCTTCCAAAAAGAATGCCACTTTTATGCCCAAAAAATGACATTCGTTCTCACCTTATCTGAGTGACTGAGTCCTCTTCCCTGCTGCACTCGGAGTGATGTTATTACGCCCCCTGTATCGGGACACTGACATCTTGCAGTCTGTAGAACAGCAGCAGCCTACAGGACAGAAAGTGGTGTATAAGTAATATTATTATAAGTGTATATTATTGTAAGTAATGGGGGGGGGCATCAGCGTAACATTAATGGAGGACTGGAGCTATCTTTTACACTCCAGTAATATAAAGTTTTATTAATGGCACAAACAGAAATCATTGGGGGGGGGGGGGTTCCATCACATAATGGGCAAAAAACACAGGTCCTTTAGGAGACTGCAACCTTCAAGTTTGCTGCCTCTTAGGACATGTGGACACCCGCTGCATTTTTGATGCAGAGGATGCTTAAGGAAGCGTTTTCTCACGAAGCATCATCTTTAGGATGCCTTTGGACATCTTCGAGGACACTCTGCAGTCGGCATTTATTTTTATTTTTGTTACTGTATATATAAACTAATGAGAGGAGAGGTGTAGCTAAAGGTTCAGCTCAGAAGGGGCGAAATTTCTGAGTGGGTCAACTACGTGGGCGCACAATGATCATGAGTATAGGGGAGCCTTAGCAAATGACCGAGCTGTTACTGGAAAGCAATCACTATACAAACACTGATATTACCGCCATGTAGTGACATACAGTGTATAGGGGCCAGGATGGGAGAGCATATGGTGCCCTGGATTGGAGAACATGTGAAGCCCAAGAAGGGAGAACACACACTATAAACAATATACAGAGCTGCTGTATGTAATGTCACTAGTGAACTCTGTATTTCTTGTACACTATACCCTATATACAGAACTGCTGTGTATAATATCACCGATGATCATAGTACACCCGTACACTGACACTGTATATAGAGCTCCTGGACATAATATCACTGGTGATCACTGTATTGCCCGTACACTGACACTATATACAGAGATCCTGTGCATAATGTCATTGGTGATCACTGTCTTACCTGTACACTATACACTATATACAGAGATCCTGTGCATAATGTCATTGGTGATCACTGTCTTACCTGTACACTATACACTATATACAGAGATCCTGTGCATAATGTCACTGGTGATCACTGTATTACCTGTACACTGACACTATATACAGAGATCCTCTGTATAATGTCACCGGTGATCACTGTATTACCTGTACACTATACACTATATACAGAGCTCCTGTGTATAATGTCAATGGTGATCACTGTATCACCTGTACACTGACACTATATACAGTGCTCCTGTGTATAATGTCACTGGTGATCACTGTATTACATGTACACTGACACTGTATACAGAGCTCCTGTGTATAATGGCACTGGTGATCACTGTATTACCTGTACACTGACACTATATACAGAGCTCCTGTATATAATGTCACTGGTGATCACTGTATTACGTGTACACAGACACTATATACAGAGCTCTTGTATATAATGTCACTGGTGATCATTGTATTACCTGTACACTGACACTGTATACAGAGCTTCTGTATATAATGTCACCGGTGATCACTATATTACCTGTACAGTGACACTATATACAGAGCTCCTGTATATAATGTCACCCGTGATCACTGTATTACCTGTACACTGACACTGTATACAGTGCTCCTGTATATAACGTCACTGGTGATCATTGTATTACCTGTACACTGACACTATATACAGAGCTCCTGTATATAATGTCACTGGTGATCACTGTATTACCTGTACACTGACACTATATACAAAGCTCCTGTGTATAATGTCACCAGTGATCACTGTATTACCTGTACACTGACACTGTATACAGAGCTCCTGTATATAATGTCACTGGTGATCATTGTATTACCTGTACACAGACACAATATACAGAGCTCCTGTATATAATGTCACTGGTGATCACTGTATTAACTGTACACTGACACTGTATACAGAGCTCCTGTATATAATGTCACTGGTGATCACTGTATTACCTGTACACTATACACTATATACAGAGCTCCTGTGTATAATGTCACCGGTGATCACTGTATTACCTGTACACTGACACTGTATACAGAGCTCCTGTATATAATGTCCCTGGTGATCACTGTATTACCTGTACACTGACACTATATACAAAGCTCCTGTGTATAATGTCACTGGTGATCACTGTATTACCTGTACACTGACTCTATATACAGTGCTCCTGTGTATAATGTCACTGGTGATCACTGTATTACCTGTACACTGACGCTATACACAGAGCTCCTGTAACAACAACTATGTTCTCAATCAACCTAAAAGACTCATAAATATCAAAGCTTAATATTTTTGGAAGTTGGAATGATTTTTTTTAGATTTGGCTATCTTAGGAGGATATCTGTTTGTGCAGGTAACTATTACTGTGCAGATTTATTATGTAACTTATTAAAAAATAAATATATACCCATCTCACTTGTTTATTTTCACCAGGTAAACCAATATAACAACACAACATTTAGAAATAAATATTTCTGACATTCAAAAACAAAAAAAAAATCTGTGACCAATATAGCCACCTTTCTTTACGATGACACTCAAAAGCCTTCCATCCATTGATTCTGTCAGTTGCTTGATCTGTTTACGATCAACATTGCGTGCAGCAGCCACCACAGCCTTCCAGACACTGTTCTAAGAGGTGTACTGTTTTCCCTCCCTGTAGATCTCACATTTTATGAGGGACCACAGGTTCTCTATGGGGTTCAGACATGGGCGGACATACCGCCGGTTCAACCGGTGCGACTGCTGCGGGGCCCAGAGGCTCCAGGGTGCCCCTGCAGGGCGGCTAATGATAAGGGCAATCTGGCCGGTTTCTCCGGGCTTGAGGCTCCAGGGGACCCCTGGCCAGATTGCCCTCATGTGCGGCGGGCAGGGAGCGATCCCAGCAGCTCTGCTGTCTGCAAGAGAAAATAGCAGGAGCTGAGCTGCAAGGATCTTTTCTGCCCGGCGTCAGCGCTTCCTGTCTCTGACACAGAGAGCAGCGCTGCTGAATTACGTCAACATTCAGTGGTGCTGCCGGTGTGCCAGAGCGAGGAAGCAGCCGGAGGGCAGAGGCGGTGATGCTGTGGACTCGGACAGGTGAGGTGCTGTCACTGCTTTGTGTGTGTGTATGTATGTGTGTGTGTATGTAGTATGTGTGTGTATGTATGTATGTATGTCTGTGTGGATGTATGTGTGTATGTAGAATGTGTGTGGGTGTGTGTGTATGTATGTATGTGTGTGTATGTGTAGGTGGAGGAGAAGGCCATGATGGGGTGATGGGGAGAAGGCCATGATTGGGTGATGGAAGGCCATGATTGGGTGATGGGTAGAAGGCCATGATGGGGAGAAGGCCATGATGGGTAATGGGGAGAAGGCCATGATTGGGTGATGGGGAGAAGGCCATGATGGGGGTGATTGTTGTGAACACTTTTGACCTGACTTCTGAGAATGAGCTCCCTCTGGTGGTTGCTGCGGGTAATGGAGTTGGTCGGGTTGACAGAAGTCAATCACCTGAAGAGGATGATTGAAGGCCAGGTGTTATAGACTGGGAAGATTTAAGTCAGCAAGCTCCCCTCAGTTGTTGCTGGTGATTTGGTTTTCTCCCTGTGCATTTTGAATTCCGCTTGCCCCCTGCTTGATACTGCATTGTTCAGATAATTTATTTGTTTGCTGGAATCTTTTTGCATTTGATCCAGTTTTTGCCTCTCTCTGCTTTCTGCTTTGCTGTGTGGGTTCAGCATTGTTCCCTGCTGGGACCAGTGCTGGACCCCGTTCCATATGCCACAGCTTATGTCAGTCTGTTCAGTATTGCTAGTCCCCTGTTACATCAGTGTCTTTTGTTTTTCTTCCAGTTCACACCAGAATTCTAATCTAGTGGGGAAGAGGTCATGTGGCCTCAGTATTTTTGCATATCAGACGTGTTGTATTTTTCTTAGGGTTTTTTGCATGATTGCAGACAGTATCTTTCCTGTCCTGTTCTATCTAGACAATTTGGGCCCCATCATTTGCTTACTCTATTTTATGCCTGTGTTTGTGCCTCATCTTATCTCACCGGCAATATATGTCTGGGGGTTATCTATTCCTTTGGGGTTCTACTTCGGGGCAATCTCCCCTTTCTTGCTTTAGGCTTAGTTAACTCTTTTGCTGTGCCGAGGCGTCTAGGGCATTGTAGGCACGTCCTTAATTCTAGTTGTGTTGTTAGTTTTAGGGGTCTGCAATCCGCTTAGGTACCAACCTTTTTGGCTTTCTGGGTGCCTAGTTTATTCCCCAGCTATCCTCCTCAGTGACCTAATCATAACAGGTGATGGGGAGAAGGCAGTGATGGGGTGATGGAGAAGGCAATGATGGGAGTGATGGTGAGAAGGCAATGATGGGAGTGATGGGGAGAAGGCAGTGATAGGAGTGATGGGGAGAAGGCAATGATGGGAGTGATGGGGAGAAGGCAATGATGGGAGTGATGGGGAGAAGGCAATGATGGGGGTGATGGAGAGGGCAATAATGGGGTGGTGGGGAGAAGGCAAAGATGGAGGTGGTGGAAAGGGCAATGATGGGGTAGTGGGGGGAAAAGAAATGATGATGGGGTGGGGGAGAATGCAATGATGGTGGTGGTGGAAAGGGCAATAATGGGGGTGGTGGAGGAGGAACTGATGGAAGTGGGGGAATGGGCAATGATGGGAGTGGTAGGGGAGAAAGCAAAGATAGTGGTTGGAGAGAAGAAAATGATGGAGGTGGTGAAGAGGGTAATGATGGGGTGGGGGAGAGGACAATAATGGGATCTGAGGGAGGAGGACAATGAGGGGTGTGGGGGATTGGGATGGGAGGAAGGGGGACTTATAATGGCCTTAGTAATAGGGGGAGGTGGAGGAAGACATTATCGTTTATTATGTCTAACGCAGTCCCTTAGTATATAGTGTACGTAATTATTATGTATAACACAGTCCCTTAGCATATAGTGCACGTATTTATTATGTATAACACAGTCCCTTAGCATATAGTGTACTCACTAATTCTGTCTAACACCATACTTAGTTACATAGTTTCCTCTTTTATTACGTATAACACCATCCCTTATTACGTACCATCCACTCTACTTATATGTGGTGCAGTCCCTTATTATATAGCTTCCTCTGCTGTCTCTTACATAGTGTATTCTTGTTAATTTTGTTATTCACAGCACCTTCATTTACTACATAGTCCCCTCTCTTTTTAGATATAAAATGACTGCTGATCGAGGAGCCAGTGACCAGACTACCAGTCCATCAGCTCCTCCATTAGAAAGGATGCTTTCACATGCTCCATCAGCCATCATTGCATTATACAGCTAACAAGACAGGACGGTATGTAATAAAAAACAGAAGACAGGGCTCTATATAATCTAATATGTAAGGGACGGTGCTGTACATAACAAGAGAGGGCACTGTGTAAGGGACAGTAATATACATAATAAAGGAGACTATGTAATATATATACATGTACTGTATGTGTGTGGCTATATATATATATGTAACTTTGATGCCACAAAAGGAAGGGGGGCCCAGACACATTTCTTGCACAGTGGCCCCAAGCTGTCAGTGTCCGCCCCTGGTTGCAATGATCATGTATGTGGAAAAAATATGGTATTTTTTTCACGCCCAGGCGTTATATACTTCTGTGAAGCACTTAGGGGTTCAAAGTGCTCAACACACATCTAGATAAGTTCCTTGGGGGGGTCTAGTTTCCAAAATGGGGTCACTTGTGGGGGATTTCCACAGTTTAGGCACATCAGGGGCTCTCCAAATGTGACATGACACCAGCAGACCATTCCATCAAAGTCTGTATTCCAAAACATCACTACTTCCCTTCCGAGCCCCGATGTGTGCCCATACAGTAGTTTTCTCCCACATATGGGGTATCAATGTACTCAGGTCAAATTGGACAACAACTTTTGGTGTCCAATTTCTCCTGTTACCCTTGGGAAAATAAAAAAAATTGGGGACTAAAAGATCATGTTTGTGGAAAAAATATGATTTTTTTTTATTTTCATGCCCGGGCGTAATAACTTCTGTGAAGCATTTGGGGGTTCAAAGTGCTCAACACATCTAGATAGGTTCCTTGGGGGGTCTAGTTTCCAAAATGGGGTCACTAGTGGGGAGTTTCCACTGTTCAGGCACATAAGGGGCTCTCCAAACACGACATGGCGCCCGATCTCAATTCCAGCCAATTTTGCGTCAAACGGTGACCCCTCCCTTTCGAGCTCTGCCATGCGCCCAAACAGTGGTTTATTCCCACATATGGGGTATCAGCCTACTGAGGATAAATTGCACAATAACTTTTGGGGTACTGTTTCCCTTGGGAAAATAACAATTGGGGGTGAAAAGATCATTTTTGTGGAAAAAATATGATTTATTAATTTTACGGCTGTACGTTATAAATGAAGCCCATGGGGGTTCAAAGTTCTCAACACACATCTAGAGAAGTTCCTTTGGGGGTCAAGTTTCCAAAATGGTGTCATTTGTGGGGGTTTCCACTGTTTAGGTACATCAGGGGCTCTCCAAACGTGACATGGTGTCCGATCTCAATTCCAGCCAATTTTGAGCTGAGTCAAACGGCGCTCCTTCCCTTTCGAGCTCTGACATGCGCCGAAGCAGTGGTTCCCCCCACATATCAGGTATCAGCGTACTCAGGACAAATTGTACAATAACTTTTGCAGTGGAATTTCTCCTGTTACCCTTGGTAAAATAAAAAAAATTGGACCTGAAGTAATTTTTTTGTGAAAAAAGTTAAATGTTCATTTTTTTTAAACATTCAAAAAATTCCTGTGAAGCACCTGAAGGGTTAATAAACTTCTTGAATGTGGTTTTGAGCATCTTGAGGGGTGCAGTTTTTAGAATGGTGTCACTTTTGGGTATGTTCTATGATATAGACCCCTCAAAGTGACTTCAAATGTGATGTGGTCCCTAAAAAAATGGTCTTGTAAAAATGAGAAATCGCTGGTCAACTTTTAACCCTTATAGACTTCCTAACAAAAAAAAATTGGTTCCAAAATTGTGCTGATGTAAAGTAAACATGTGGGAAATGTTACTTATTAAGTTTTTTCTGTGCCATATCTCTGTGATTTAAGGGCATAAAAATTCAAAGTTGGAAAATTGCTAAATTTTCAAAATTTTTGCCAAATTTCCATTTTTTCACAAATAAACGCAAGTTATATGAATGAAATTTTACCACTAACATGAAGTGCAATATGTCACGAGAAAAATAATGTCAGAATCACCGGGATCCATGGAAGCGTTTCAGAGTTATGACCTCATAAAGAGACAGTGGTCAGAATTGTAGAAATTGGCCCGGTCATGAATGTGCAAACCACCCTTAGGGGTAAAGGGGTTAATAGTTTTGCACACAGTGTACCAATACTACTACATGCAAGAAACAAATTATGCCGCTACACCATGAACGTATGACCAACAAATAGTGACCAGATCACATCATTATAGTGATTATTAATAGGAATCACTGTACTAACACTGCTGGTACCCCCATATAATGACCGAATAGTGGAAGGTATCAGTATAGATAGTATAGGTAGCTCAAGATACTCCCCAGCAATGTCTCCAATTGAAGTAATTAATGTTCTCTTTTCTTCATCCAGCGCAGACTGCTCTGACTTCTCCCTGTCAGGACTCGTCTCTTCAGAGTGTAACACACAGACATCTATGGATTATTGCTTCCTGGTCACCATTGCCACTTTTCCTCCAATTCTACAAAAATAGTACCTCCCTTTTATTATATGGTAACAGTATCCCCCAAAATAAAATACAATACAGCAATGATGCTCCTCTGTGTCCCCATTCAGTAGTAATTATTTCCTCTGTTTGCCCAAATACAGTAGAATTGCCCCAACATGGCACCCACACAGCTGTAATGTCCAACTATTATGTCTTCATACAGATGTGGAATTCCTCTTTATGACCCCAATATAGTAGTAATATTCCAAATTGTGGTCCTCATACATTAAAATTACCATCATATGTGGACCCCACTTAATAACAATGTCCTCCCATGTGGCCACCATAAATTAATATTGTCCCTCTATGTGCCCCCAATATTAATCATTTCCTCCTATGTGACCCATATACAGTAATATTGTCCCTTTCCTGGCCCCCATATAGTAAAGATCTCCCCCTATTAATACATTAATATTGGCCCCTATGTGGCACTCATCTGGTAAAACTGTCCACCTATGTGTTCATCATGAGTTAATATTGCCACCTTATGTGGCCCAGTAATAGTAATGTCTCCCTGTGGCCAACACATGAATAATGTCTCTCTGTGTGGCCCCCATACATTCATAATATCCTCTAACGCGGCTTGGTCCTTATACATTAATATTATATTAATCATATATAGATGGATGGAGCTGCTCCATGTTTAGTAGTTGCAGTTATCGGACCCATTGTGACATCACTCGTGTTCCGCTTCTTGTGATGTCACAGTGAGATTTTCATTGTGACATCACTGGTGTTCAGCTCCTTGTGATGTCACAGTGAGATCTCCATTGTGACATCACGGAATGTGTGGTTATACGGAGTGACGCTGCAGGAAGAGGCTTTGTCTGACAAGACTCCCTGTGTGTTACACATTCAGCGATAACTCCCTGTGTGTTACACATTCAGCGATAACTCCCTGTGTGTTACACATTCAGCGATAACTCCCTGTGTGTTACACATTCAGCGATAACTCCCTGTGTGTTACACATTCAGCGATAACTCCCTGTGTGTTACACATTCAGCGATAACTCCCTGTGTGTTACACATTCAGCGATAACTCCCTGTGTGTTACACATTCAGCGATATTTCTCCAAGCTAAAATGCTCTTTCGATTTCTTCTAATCGTGAGTTTGCTATTAGCGTCTGTAGAAGGCGCGCCTCTCATCAACCAGCGCCATGATTCCTTGCCCACGCATACGACCCCAGCAGGTAAGTACTTTTCCAAATATTCACATATTATGGGGTAACCCTCATTAGGCTGGGTGAAGGCTTACTATTTGCGCCCTGAGTTGATATCTTTACTGATACCATTTTGGGGTAGATACTATGTTTCTTGTTTTATCGCCATTTATTGCAATGTTGCGGCTGCCAAAAAATTGTATTCTGGCGATTTCGATTTTTTTTCTCATTAGGCTGTTTAATGATCAGATAAATTTAGTTTAGATTTTGATTGATCGAACTTTTACAAATGCAGCGATAACAAATGAGTATTTTGAATTATTTTTTTTTAAGCGTTTAATTTTTAATGAACTTTATTCACTTTTTACTGTATTTTTTCTGTACTCAATAGTCCTCTTTAGGGACTTCACGCTGCAATTGTGTGGTTGATTGCGCTATACATAGCAGGGGATAAACTCAACGTTGAGTGGATAGGCTCAACGTGCGAACGGCATTAAAAACAAGGACACGACCTTTGACGTACATGTACGTCAAAGGTCATGAAGGATCTAATGCTAAATACACGGCCAGGAGACTGATACAAGCATTTAGTCAATTAATATATAGATAAGATATAGAGGTGTAATACTGCGGGCTGGATACAATAACTTGTACATGTAACAGAAGGGAGGTATAGGAAATATATGTCACCTCTCATTTTGTCAGCAGAGATCTTTAATGTCTACTTTTATTTTCTAGGCAACACTGATCACCTGATCTTTGGTCCGTGCTCAAAAACATGCGGTAAGTACCTCACAATTAAGATATAACCTTCACATACAACATTTCACATCTGGCACCAGAATCTGCTGACTATCACTAATAGGACCCAGCGTAATACGATGGGTGTCAGACTCCGCTTCATTAGAGACACCGAATATTCGCACTAATATAGCTTTTATTGAGTGGCTGAGATTGTTAATAGGTCACATGATACATTTCATGGAGGAGTCTTCATGTGTTACTCCCTCCCATCCTGTATTCCCTATTCTAGGCTCTCGCACTAATTGTAAGAGTAAGGCTATGTGCACACGTGTGGAATTCCAGTGGAAATTTCTGCGGGAATTCCAGAATTCTATTCCGCGGGAAATATGCGAGAAAACCGCATTTTAAATTCCCGCGATTTTCCCGCCGAAAAACTAGCAATTTGCAAGCGTAATTAGCTTGCAGAGTCCTAGCGTTTTCCAAGAGATCTGTAGCATCGCTTGGAGAACTGATTGACAGGTTGGTCACACTCGTCATACATAGTGTTTGACGAGTGTGACCAACTTTTTACTATTGAGGCTGCCAATGCGGCATCAGTAGTAAAAGATAGAATGTTAAAAATAATAAAAAAAATAAAAAATCGTGTTTTTCTCACCTTCCGACGTCCCGCGCAGCGTTCCCGATCATCGCGATGCTCCCGGCAAGTCCTGTTCCCAGCGATGCCTTGCGACAATGACCTTTGATGACGTTGCTGTCTCGCGAGACCACTACAGTATCTCGAGACCACGACATCATCAAAGGTCATTGTCGCAAGGCATCCCTGGGAACGGGACTTGCCGGGAGCATCCCTGAGGCCTGGTGACACTGTGAGGGACATCGGAAGGTGAGAATATGACGATTTTTTAATTTTAATTCTATTTTTTACAGGGATATGGTACCCAGAGCCCAGAGGACAGTCTCCTCTCCCCCAGACCGTGGGTACCATCCGCAAATGTTCTCCTTACTTTTCGCATGGTGGGCAGAGCCACATGCGGAAAGTAAGCAGAACAATGCATTCCTATGTGTGCGGATTTTCCCGCGATTCCGCACAAAGAATGAACATGCTGCGTATTTTTCCGCGATGCAATTCCACCGCTGAAAAATCTGCAGCATTAGCACAGCATGTGCGGAATCCCATAGGATTGCATGGGATGCTTTTTTTTGGCGTTTTCACGGCAAAATCGCGCGTTTAAAATCGCTGCGAAAACGCAAAGAAAACGCTACGTGTGAACACAGCCTAAATGTAGATCTTCATGTAAGGAATAATGGAGTCACTTGTGTCTGTGATCGTCAGTCTTGTGATTCCATCACTACCACTGGAGAAATTATACAGTTTTATGACTACCGGGGACTAATTTGTCCACCATGTTGGGCTTTCCTATAATTGTGATCTGTGCAGTCCTAGGGTTACTCATAAGAAATGGTCTTAGGTCTGGATAAGTAAGTTAGGTGCCGTGAATAATGTATATTTTAGTAGCTGTAGACATCTGATGTTCTCCAACACTAGAAGACTACCGAGAATTACACTGATACATTGAGAAAAGTTCCTACAGAGTTTTCCTACAACTAATTGATGTCTCATTTTTTCAGGCCTTGGTACCAGGGTGGTCTATAGCACCAGAGGCTGCCCACAGGGACAGGATAAGTGTTTTCTCCGCACGGAACAGTGCGAAGGACCTGAAGATTGTGGATGTAAGTCACATAGTTATGTGGATAGGTTATCTGTTAGTATTAATCTGAAGTGAACCCTATATTCTGTAGCCAATGTTCCTTCCTAATAAATCCTGCAGTTAGAGAACACTCCTGGATCAATCCCTCTTCTCCAGTAATCTAGAGCAGATATCTAGTAATATTATCTATTTATGGAAAAGCCTCGAGATGTCTTTTAAACTTTTTTCCTCTAGACACACAGGCCCTTTTGATATATTTATGTGCCTGGATATAGAAAGACAGACACAGTGAGTGCGACCAGGCCCGGGTGGGTGACCAGGCCCGGGTGGGTGACCAGGCCCGGGTGGGTGACCAGGCCCGGGTGGGTGGGCCCTCCAGACACAAATATCCGCCGAGTGGCGCATGGGAGTGACGTCATGTGCTTCCCGTCACTTACGTGTTGCAGTCAACTGCTGGCTTCTGCTCCGGCTATGGAAGAAGATGTTGCAAGCAGTGGGAGTGGGGGAATGTGAATAGAATCGTTTCATTTTTTCTTTTTACTAATGTTAGAGAAGAACTGCAGAACAGGGACATTATTACTAGTAAAATATACCGGGATGGGAGACATATATTACTGGAAGGAGCCCAGGATGGAGGACATACAGTATATTACTGCAAGTGGACCAGGATGGGGGACATTATACCAGGAAGAGGCAAAGGATTGAGGACAATATACCAGGAAAGGGCCCAAGATGGAGGACATTATATCAGGAAAGGGCCCAGGATCGAGATGGAGGACATTATACCAGGAAACAAACATTATACCAGGAAGGAGCCAAGGATAAAGACTGTATATCAAGATAGTGGATATTATTACTGAATGAGGTCCAGGATGGGGAACATTTTTACAGGAATGGGTTAGGATGGGGGACATTATTACAGGAAGGGGCCAGGATCGGTGATATTATTACATGAAGGGTCAGAAATGGGGACTTTATTACAGGATGGGGACATTTTACATGAGAGGGCAAACAAGTATGTCCTCATAGGATCTGGAATGCTACAAAGCACCATATATCTGACAAATATGCAGATGGGGGCCCAGGTCAAAATTTTTTCCTGTAACACAGGGGTGGGGAACCTTTTTTCTGCCGAGGGCCATTTGGAGTTTTATAATAGCGTTCGGGGGCCGTATAAAATTATTAATAATAATAAGCGAGTATACTAGTTGCTATGGCTTTTCCGAGCATGCTCGAGTGATCTCCGGGTATTTTGGTGTGCTCGGAGATTTAGTTTGTCGACGAATTTGCATGATTTGCGGCTGCTAGACAGCCTGAATACACGTGGGGATTCCTTAACTAACAGGCATTGCTCACAAGTATTCAGGCTGTCCAGCAGCCATAAATCATGCAGCTGAGGCGACGAAAACTAAATCTCCGAGCACGCCAAAATACTCAGAGGTCATCCGAGCTGCTCAGGAAAGCCCGAGCAACGGGCCTGAGGTACCGTGATTACCCTGCACACTGCAGCCGTTTCCCCAGTGCAGCCGTCTCCCCAGTGCAGCCGTGTCCCCAGTGCAGCTGTATCCCCAGTGCAGCTGTATCCCCAGTGCAGCCGTTTCCCCAGTGCAGCCGTCTCCCCAGTGCAGCCGTCTCCCCAGTGCAGCTGTATCCCCAGTGCAGCCGTCTCCCCAGTGCAGCCGTCTCCCCAGTGCACCCATCTCCCCAGTGCACCAATCTCCCCAGTGCACCCATCTCCTCAGTGCACCCATCTCCCTAGTGCAGCCATCTCCCCAGTGCAGCCATCTCCCTAGTGCACCCGTTTCCCCAGTGCAGCCATCTCCCCAGTGCACCCATCTCCTCGGTGCACCCATCTCCTCAGTGCACCCATCTCCTCAGTGCACCCATCTCCTCAGTGCACCCATTTCTTCAGTGTACCTGTTTCCTCAGTGCACCTGTTTCCTCAGTGCACCCGTTTCCCCAGTGCAGCCTTCTCCCTAGTGCAGCCATCTCCCCAGTGCAGCCATCTCCTCAGTGCACCCATCTCCCTAGTGTAGCCATCTCCTCAGTGCAGCCATCTACCCAGTGCACCCGTTTCCCCAGTGCACCCATCTCCCTAGTGCAGCCATCTCCCCAGTGCAGCCATCTCCTCAGTGCACCCATCTACCTAGTGCAGCCATCTCCCCAGTGCAGACATCTTCCCCAATGCAGTCATCTCCTCAGTGCACCCATCTCCCCAGTGCACCCATCTACCTAGTGCAGCCATCTCCCCAGTGCAGCCTTCTCCCTAGTGCAGCCATCTCCCCAGTGCAGCCATCTCCTCAGTGCACCCATCTCCCTAGTGCAGTCATCTCCTCAGTGCAGCCATCTCCTCAGTGCACCCATCTACCTAGTGCAGCCATCTCCCCAGTGCAGACATCTTCCCCAGTACAGTCATCTCCTCAGTGCACCCATCTCCCCAGTGCAGCCATCTACTCTGTGCACCTGTTTCCCCAGTGCACCCATCTCCTCAGTGCACCCATCTTCCTAGTCCAGCCATCTCCCTAGTGCACCTGGGTCGCCCTCCCAGGGCTGTGGTGTACTCGGTACCGGGCCGGTGTCAGCGGGATGTGTCACAGCAGCAGTGACCCGGTCCTTGGCCCTGAGTGCCCAAGTATTAGGGGAAGATTGAATGGTGGAATGTAGTTGTTTGAATGAATAGTTCGTGACGCCACCTGTGGTATTCGGCAAGTGAGATATTAAGCCGCGGCTGCATGCAGATCCTCTGGGACTGGTGGTGTGTTGCAGCCAAGATGGTGAAGCTCCCATCTCCCCAGGTGGAGCTGTAGTCCCAGGGCAGTGTAGATGTAGGGGTAGAGGAGAGGCACAGGTGGTGTAGAAGCGGGTACCCAGATGTAGTGGTATGGGGTGTGTTAGCGCAGGAATAAGTGGAGGACACCAGGCTTGTAGTTCCAAAGCTTTTCTCACAGTCTGTAGTACACACAGGTGCCTGCCTCCGTGCTGTGTCCTCCGGGACAGGGACCCAGTCAACCTCCAGGCAAGGTGGAATGCTCCCTTCCAACGCTCCGCCAACATGTGCCTTTCTGAACGTCTCCTCTTATAGCGCCTTTGGTGTGAAGTACTCCTAGTACTGAGTTACACTGGAGTTCCTCCTGACAGATGTTCCTATGAACTCTACTTGCACGGCAGACAGCTGTAGCCTGCTTCGGGGACTCCTCACTCCTGAGTCCCGGCTCACTATCCAAGTTGCTGTTGTGCCCTCAAGTCTTAGATGGGAGTAGTGCATTTACAGCCCACTACTCCACCGGTGTCTGCTGTAGGACCATTAGTATCCATACAACCTCGGGGACCGGGCCCCGGCCTTGCGCATAGAACTTCTAGGCAGGGTTCTCTCCTAACCCACGCCCTCTGTTCCCTTTCACTCCTTCGTTCCATACTAGTCTCTCCTTCTTATGGAAGATCAGGTTTCTGTTCAATGTCTTTCTCTTTTCCTTTCCCGTGCTAGCAGACCCAGGTCACTGAGATCTGCTGCAGCACCTCCTTCCTCCATCCCTCTCCCAGGGATCTTCTCTCCTCACTCCTCTCCACTCACCGACTGACTGACTGACCTGAAATCCTAAACCTTCCCGCTCTTTCATGTATTCTAACTCCACCCGTCTCCCAGGACATTTCGTGTTCCAAGCAGGGAGCCACCAAAGGTGCTCTGCTACACTCCAAGCAGGGAGCCGCAATGTGGCTTTGCTGAACTACTCTGTTGTGGGGGATGCAGGTGTCGGAGCGTGGTCAGGAACCTCCAACCTACCTCAGGAGGAGGTGCAGTACCTCTGTGGCAACTGAATCCTCAGGTGCGCCACACACCCATCTCCTCAGTGCACCCATCTCCTCAGTGCACCGGTTTCCCCAGTGCAGCCATCGCCCTAGTGCACCCATCTCCTCAGTGCACCCATCTCCCAAGTGCAGCCATCTCCCCCTGCGCTCATTTCTCCCCCCCAGGGCCCATTGCCACCCCTCGGCACTCATTCTCCACCTGGCCCATTTGCCCCACTGCCCTGGCTCACCTGTGGCTTGGACCGTCCGTTCCCTGCCACAGCTTCTTCCTGTTTGTGTGTGAGCGGAGCGCGCCGTCACCTGGTACCGCTCATTCAGGGTCATGAATATGGGCGCCACGCCTATGAGAGAGGAGTGGCGTCCATATTCATGATCTTAATGAGCGGTACCACATGACGGCGCTCACTCACACAGAAAGAACAGGACCATGGGAGCTGCAGCGCAGGCACAGCTGGAGGAGGTGAGTATGATGAGGGATGGGGGGGTGCAAATGGAAAATACTGAGCACAATACTGCCGCACTTGGAAAGTGGCTGCGTGCCGTACATTCTCCACCCCTGCTGTAACACATCAGCCTCTACCTAAGCCACTGGATAGATCTCTATATTGTCCATTATATCTATTATATATTAATATGACATCATCCCTGAGAAATAATTTAGCAAAACTAAAGTCCCATATTTTTAATCCTCTTGTCGGGTCCTACCGTCCAATAGACTATATAATAGTCACAGTTTTCTCTGCTGCAGATTGAGCAGAGCTCAGTTTTTCAGCTGTGTATAAACCCGCCACAGCTTTGTGTTTCCATTGTATATTGCTGGGGGTCTGGCTGGACTAGGAGGCACAAGACCAGTTGTCCTGTAGTGATAATCGATTGCTGGTAAAACAGTGATTCTATTGAAAGAGTCCAGGAATTGACACATCGCTATAGTAAAGGTCTATGCTTCTACATTATGGTTCTCTCCGATAAGATGGCAAAAGCCTGGTGACAGATTCCCTTTATAGGACTGCTTCGATAATAATGGCAGTGAATTATAGACAAGTTATTGGATATATAGATAATATATATGTATTCTCTCTTCTTTTTCAGTGGATGGTATTGTTCCTCCAAAGATCCCTTGGAATAAAGTCATCATATGTTTTGTAGCTTTCGCCATCATCATATTCCTCCTTGGAACATTCCTTGGTGTCATCTGTAACGCCATACGTAGGTAAGTATTGTAAAGGATGATTTATATTGTACATGGGAGTCTGCAAAAAATTCCATCTTTATTACAGATGAGAGGTACTGACAAAATTCTGCCAAATCAGCAGATTTTATTTAGAGATTCAATTCACAGCAAAATTCTTCTTCACATATTGATTGTTCCCTATTATGCTCTGGGGTCTCCCCAGTCCCAGATGGTAATGGAAGATGTAAGGAGAAAATAGAGTTTATATACAACCAAGCCCCTCTCCGGGATCCCCCACTGCTCTCTGCCCGAAACTCCGGCCCAGTGTTGACTCTTGGTTGGGACTTGCATGGGCAGAGACCTTTCGGGGCTGCTTGTAGCCAAAGTTTCAGCCCAAAGGGAACACTTGGCCAGAGGTGCGGCATGATGGTAGTGTGGAAAGCTGGCCATCGGGCATAAAGCAGCGGAAGTCGGTCGGAGAAGTGAGCTCATCTTTCTGCCAGCCCTCTACTCTTCCACAAGCTGGCGGCTGCCGCTAGCTTCCACTTTGCTTTATTCGCGTGGAGTGAATTACAAAAAATCTGTGTTCTCCAACATTCTGAGTTTTGTATGAGCAGAATTCAATTCCACTCAAATAAATCCACTCCTGTCTGATCTTCATATTACCTTACAACCCAGTACAATCCACACATATTGAACTTTCATGTACATGAAAAATTGTTGATAAATACCAAAATTTTATTTATTGCCAATGTTTCTACAGAATGGAAGAGACAAAATGAATGAAGAAACATATGAGTCTATATTTCATTCTGCAGAATAAAGATCTGTTACTTTGTAATTCACAATATACCTTCTATTTTACTATTTTAAAGACATCTGAAAAAGGATAAATCCAGGAGAGATGCTGAATCTCAATGTTCTACTGATGGAGACAGAGAGACTCCTGCTGAACCTATTGGTGGTAAGTACAGCCTAACCAATCTGACACTAAAGCAGTTCTCCAGGATAAGAAAAACAGGGCTGCCATCTTCTTAAAAAAAAAAATCTGTGCCATCAAAATCTTCCGCTTGTTCATGGTATTGCAGCTCTACACCATTCCCTTCACTGGAGCTGATCTGCAATAACAGGCACAACCTGTAGACAGGGGTGGTCTTGTGCTTCAAACAAACCAAATTACATTTTTCTAACACTGGACAAGCCTATAAAACCTATGTGCAAATACCGTATTTTTCGGATTACAATACAAGACGCACCGCAAATTTTGAGGAGAAAAAAAGGAAAAAAACTTTTCTTAATAAAATGGTGGTGCTTTTTAAAAACCATGTATCTTATTGCTTACTGGGGGTGGTGGCTGCGGTGAAGCGGGGTCCCAGGGTCGCTGGTGGAGGAGACAGGAGTGGGGTGATGCTGCAGGCCGCAGGCTGGAATGAGGTGGAGATTTCGTGCTGCGGGGAGCTTCATTCTGCCCCCATCGTGTCCAGCATTCTGCCCCCATCGTGTCCAGCATTCTGCCCCCATCGTGTCCAGCATTCTGCCCCCATAGTGTCCAGAATTCTGCCCCCATCGTCACCAGAATTCTGCCCCCATCGTCACCAGCATTCTGCCTCCATCGTGTCCATTCTGCCATCTGCCCCGGGGCCCCCTGGATCGCCACTCTCAATAAATTAAAAAAAGAAACACAAGCTCTTCTTACCTGGCCACGGTCCAGCGGCGAAGCTCCGGGCGTCCCTCCATGCAGAAGCGCGCGCTCGCCGGCGACTGACAATGACATCAGACACCAGCGAGGTGCGCACTGCAGCGGACGTCAGCTGCCAGCCTCCGATTGGCTGGCGGCTGTTAACTACTGACGTGCGGGGGGCGGGCCCGCTTGTCAATAGCGATCATCTGCCGCAGCACCAAGGGCCATTCACGCTCTTGCCACTAGATGGTGAACTCCTCACAGCACAGACAACAGAGGCGTCCCCCCCGTGTCGTAACACTCACACCCCCACAAGGCTCAGAGGCAAACTCTCCTCTCTACCCCCCCTCCTAAGAGGACTCCGACTCAGAGAACATCGTTTTAAAAATGGTCTCTTAAACTTTACGTGCCAGAGCCTTTTTTCGCCCTCATGACCAGACCAATTCTGACCAGTGTCCCTTTATTTGGTTATAGCTCTTGAACGCTACAAAGGATCACATTGATTCTGAGATAGTTTTTTCGCCACATATTGTACTTCATTATAGTGGTAAAATTTGTTCAATATAATTTGCGTTTATGTCTGAAAATATCGGAAATGTGACGAAAATTCAGAAAATTTTGCTATTTTTAAATTTTTTATTTTTAAGTCTTTAAACCAGAGTGCTGTCACACAAAATAGTTAATAAATACTATTTCCCACATGTCTATCTATCATCAACACAATTTTTGAAACAGAATTGTTTTTTTCTTAAGAAGTTAAAAGGGTTAAAAGTTGATCAGCGATTTCTCATTTTTCCAACTAAATTTGCAAAAACAATTTTTTTAGGGACCACATCACATTTGAAGTTACTTTGAGGAGCATTTAATACAGAAAATACCCAAAAGTGGCACCATTCTAAAAACTGCACCCCTCAAAGTGCTCAAAACCAAATTCAAAAAGTTTATCAACCCTTCCTTTAACAGGAAAAAATGAGGATGGACCAATGGTCAAAAAGACAGATGACCTTGAGAACACCAACATTTCTTCTCCCGGTCCAGATGATGTCGTCATCGATATTGAAACAGATAAGGATGTGGCCATCTCCTCTAACAGTAAGCCTGAGATGCTGCCACCAGCCAAGAGAGCGGCTACAGAAAACGTTACTGATCTACTTAGAAAAGTGACCCCGAAGATAGCGACTCCACAACTGGAGATGCCCAATATTGGGAACCTGCCTCCAGAGATCTTAACCATCCTTCAGAGCAAAGGGGAGAAAGGCTACCTAAATGACGACACCATCATCATGGCCCAGGACCTGCTGCAGAGACAGTTTAAGGGTTTTGCTGGCCTGCAGCCCCCCTGTGCTCTTATGGTACCAGGGTACAGTGTACTGCAGAATGCTGTACAAATCCACTATGATGAGGACAGGACGCACTGGCTGACAACCTGCTATACAAATGGCCAAATCTTTGTAGCCGACAGCATGAGAGAAAAGAATCTGTCTCCATCCATCCGTCAGCAGATTATCAATATGTACAGTGAAGTGGTCGACAAACCCCTGAAACATTTGAGGTTTATCGATGTGGATCAGCAGAAGAACGACTATGACTGTGGCTTATATGCTATAGCGTTTGCCTATGAGCTTATAGCAGATGACGGTGAACCCACAGCTAAGTTCCAGCATGAGAAGATGAGGACTCATCTAATATCCTGCCTGCAGAACAACAGAATCTGCGGATTTCCCAAAAAGGTCAGGAAGTGACTCCATGTCTATAAACGGCATGTAGAGTCTATGACGGTCCAAGAGATCGCTCCGACCTTCAACCGGACACGACCCGGGACCACAGACCGGTCTACACCAGTAAGTAACCATGGACTTTCCATAATACCCTCAATATAGTGAATATATACCGTATATACTCGAGTATAAGTCGATCCGAGTATAAGTCGACCCCCCTAATTTTGCCACAAAAAACTGGGAGAACTTATTGACTCGAGTATAAGTCTAGGGTGGGAATTGCCGAAGATACTGGTAAATTTAATGCTGCACAACATACAGTATGCCCCCAAAATGCTGCACAGTGAATGGTGGCCCAAATAACGCTGCACAACATATGCCCCCATAAATGCTGCACAGTGAATGGTGGCCCAAATACCGTAATGCTGCCCCCAAAGTGATAGGATTACTGGTAATCCTATCATGTTGCTGCTGCTGCCGCTGCCCCTGCTGGAATTTAAAAAAAGAAAACACTATATTCTCACCTACGTTGATGACAGCTGCTCCTGAGCGTCGCCGGCTCTTCAGTGACTCAGGCAGAGGGCGCGTGCTTTCCACGTCATCGCGCCCCCTGCACGTCACTGCCGGAGGACGGGAGAGAGCGGCGCGCAGAGATTTTGAACGCCGCCGCGGCCATATCATCACCCGCCGCTACCGCCAGGACGCTGCAGGGGACCACAGACGAACACCGGGGACCGCGGAGACGACTGGGACCGCGGATACGACGGGGACCAGGTAAGTTGGCACCGTGACCCGAATATAAGTCGAGGGGGGTCTTTTTCAGCCCCAAAAGGGGGCTGAAAAACTCGACTTATACTCGAGTATATACGGTAAATATGATGGGGGCATGCTGCCCTTATTGGAGGCATCTGATTTTCATTGTTTTTACTTTTTGTTTAAAGTCAGGAAGTGACTCCATGTCTATAAACGGCATGTAGAGTCTATGACGAAGAGATCAAACCGACCTTCAACTGCACACGACCCGGGATCACAGAGTATATATACGATATTTGATACAATGCCAATTTTGCATTAGTGTACCTACAATAAAAATTACAGACCTCTCCATTCTTTGTAGATGGGAAAACGTGCACAATTGGCAGTGTGTCAGATGCTTATTTTCCCCACTGTATGTAGCGCCATTAATTCCATAACTTTACTTACATTGTTATCACTGTCCCCATTGGGGCTTACAATCATAATTCCCCATCAGTATGTCTTTGGAGTGTGGGAAGAATCTGGAGGTAACCCACACAAACTCCTTGCAAATGTCTTTCGTGGGATTTTAACCCAATTTCAATATTCTACATTACAGGAAAACAGAGATATCCTCAAAAGCACCATGATCCTTATGCCTGATGCCGGTGATGAAGTAATCAACATGGGTCCAGATGAGGACGCAGTCACTGTGTGTACAGAGAAGTCTTTTATTAAGATTTTTAACAACTGTCAAAGCCCAAAAATTTTGCACACAAAAGCGGGACTAACTCCTAGCCGCGGTCTACGGACCAAACATTGGGCATGGGCAGGGCCTTGGGGGCAGATCCCAAGTGCGCTCAACCATGTGAAATAGCTTACACTCAGGAACATTGAGGGATAGCGCTATCGGATAGCTCTACCTGTTCATTTCCTTTAGGAATAGAGCTATGGGATAGCTGCTCTCCCCGTGCACTTTCTTCATGGATAGCGCTATCGGATAGCTCTACCCGAACAGTATTAACGACAGAGCTTTTTCATACACAAGGTAGGAGTGGCAGGAGAGGTACACCAGGTATTTATGTTTGCTGTTAGTCTGTACATACGCCAGTCTGTTGCATGGTTACACCCCATTGCGAGGTCAGTCTGTTGCGTGGTTACACCCCATTGCGAGGTTCGTAATCCCAAGGGCGCGCAATCACTCGTGTTCACTAAATGCTAAAACTGACGTGCCGATATGACTCTACAGCTCATTACGAGTTCTCATACGCCATACATGCCTTAGGAACAGGGGAGGTGGAGGAAGACATTATCGCTTATTATGTCTAACACAGTCCCTTAGTATATAGTGTACCACTATGTCTAACACAGTCCCTTAGTATATAGGGTACTTACTAATTCTGTATAACACCATCCTTAGTTACATAGTTTCCTCTTTTATTATGTATAACACCATCCCTTATTACGTACAATCCTCTCTAGTTATATATGGTGCCGTCCCTTATTATATAGCTTCCTCTGCTATTATGTAAGTCTCTTACATAGTGTATTCTTGATAATTTTGTTATTTACAGTACCCTCTTTTATTACATAGACCCCTCTCTTTTTAGATATAAAATGATTGCTGATCAAGGAGCCGGTGTCCAAACTACCAGTACATCAGCTCCTCCATTAGAAAGGAAGCTTTCCCATGCTTCATCAGCCATCATTGCATTATACAGCTAACAAGACAGGACGGTATGTAATAAAAAACAGGGCTCTATATAATTCAATATGTAAGGGACGGTACTGTACATAACAAGAGAGGGCACTGTATAATAAGGGATGGCAATATACGTAATAAAGGAGACTATGTAATACATATACATGTGTGTGTGTGTGGCTCTCTCTCTCTATATATATACACATGTAGCTTTGACGCCATAAAAGGAGGGGGTCCCAGACACATTTCTTGCATAGGGGCCCTAAGCTGTCAATGTCCGCCCCTGGGTTCAGATCAGGTGAACAAAGGGGCCATGTCATTATTTTTTCTTCTTTTAGTCCTTTACTGGTCAGCCACGCTGTGGAGTATTTGGATGCATGTGATGGAGTATTATCCTGCATGAAAATCATGTTTTTCTTGAACGATACAGACTTCTTCCTGTACCACTGCTTGGAGAAGGTGTCTTCCAGAAACTGGCAGTAGGTCTGGGAGTTGAGCTTTACTCCATCCTCAACCCGAAAAGGTCCCACAAGTTCATCTTTGATGATACCAACCCATACCAGTACGCCACCTTGCTGGCGTCTGAGTTGTAGTGGAGCTCTATGCCCTTTACTGATCCAGCCTCGGGCCCATCCATGTGGCCCATCAAGAGTCACTCTCATATCATCAGTCCATAAGGATGATGTGATCAAAATACTAATTTGCTTAATAATTCTGCACACAGTGTACAGAGCTCCTGTGTATAATGTCACCAGTAGTGTTGATCATTCCGATACTGCAAATATTGGGTATCGGCCGATATTCGCTGTATCGGAGTTCCGATACTGAGTTCCGATATTTTTACAATATCGAATACCGGAATCAGAAGTTCCCATAATGCAATGAGCCAGTTGTGTTAGCCATGTTAACTAATGGCATGGCTGTGATTGACTGCTGAAATGATGTCATCATCACGCGCGGCCTGTGCGGGCCTGCCGGGGGTCTGTGCGGGCTGCCGAGGGTCTGTGCGGTCCTGCCGGGGGTCTGTGCGGGCTGCTGGGGGTCTGTGCGGGCCTGCCGGGGGTCTGTGCGGGCTGCCGAGGGTCTGTGCGGTCCTGCCGGGGGTCTGTGCGGGCTGCTGGGGGTCTGTGCGGGCTGCTGGGGGTCTGTGCGGGCCTCCCGGGGGTCTGTGCGGGCTGCCGGGGGTTTGTACAGGCCTGCTTGGGGTCTGTGCGGGCTGCCGGGGGTCTGTGCGGGCCTGCCGGGGGGTTGTGTGTGTGTGCAGGCATCGTCTGATGGGACTACAAGTCCCATCGGGCGATGCCTGCTACAATGACAGTGATTGACACATTAGCCAATGATGGGACAGTAGTAGTCCCATCATCCGGCTAATGTGTTGAATGTAAAAAAAAAACAAAAACATACATACTACATATATACAACATTCATACAACATACATACATACTGCACATTTACAACATTCATACAACACACATACTGTACATGCACCATACATACTACATATATACTACATTCATACAACATACATACTACATACATACATACTACATACATACTACATATATACAACATTCATACAACATACATACATGCACCATACATACTACATATATACTACATTCATACAGCATACATACATACTACATACTACATACATACTACATACATACTACATTCATACAACATACATACTACATACATACTACATATATTCTATATTCATACAGCATACATACATACTACATTCATGCAGAATACATGCATACTACATACATACAACATATATACTACATTCATACAACATACATACATACTACAAACTACATACATACTACATACATACTACATAATACATACATACTACATATATACTACATTCATACAACATACATACATACATACTACATTTATACAACATACATACATACTACAAACTACATTCATACAACATACATACATACTACATACATACTACATTCATACAACATACATACATACTACAAACTACATACATACTACATACATACTACATAATACATACATACTACATACATACTACATACATACAACATACATACATACATACTACATTTATACAACATACATACATATATACTACAAACTACATTCATACAACATACATACTACATAATACATACATACTACATACAATACATTCTTACATTCATACAATACATACATATAGACATACAGTACATATAACATAGAGTACATACTCACCATCACTTGTCACTTTGATCCCCGAATCAATCTATCAGTATGGAATCTGGACTGGAAACAATGATGGCAAATAGTGATGAGCGAACGTGCTGGGATAAGGTGTTATCTGCGCATGCTCGAGTGCTAAACGAGTGACTTCGGCGTGCTCGAAAAATATGTTTGCGTCCCTGTGCCGGCATGTCTTGCGGTTGTTTGAAAGCCGCTACCCATGCAGGGATTTTCTAACAAACAGGTAATCCCTGCATGCGTTGTGGGTGTCGAACAGCCGCTGGTAATCGAACATCGTACTCGAGCACGTTGAAGTCACTCGGTTAGGACCCGAGCATGCTCAGATTACACCTTATCCGAGCACGTTCGCTCATCACTAGCGGCGAATTCTCCACGGTGAGAAGTTTTAGAAAGTTGCAGATGTTTTCATTAAGATTTATTTCCATAAAACGGAGTCCGGTTCCACGAGAGGCGCACTAAACCGAAGTCTACAAGGAATCTGTTAAGTCATAAATCAGAAAGCAGATCGTTGTTCCGATGCCTGGAGCTGACACTTTATAACATGTCGCCCCGCGCTCTCCCGCCAGCTCGTAGATAGATTTTCAAGACATTGGAAGGTATACTCAATATATTTCGTTATTACGAGCCCTTCCGTTATCTCCTGCAGCTGTCTGCGCGCACACGAGCCGGAGAGTTTTTGCAAATACAACGGCGTCACAAATGTAGATGGAACTTTGCCATATTTATTTACTTTCCCTAAGTTTTTTATCACTGAGCTCATCGATATCCCCAAAACAATAGCGATACAATACTAAACAACCCTTCACAATAAGGCTGTATTCACACGTTGCGTTATTGCAGCATTTTTTTTTCTGTTTTTTTTTTTTTTTAAATGCAAATTAAAAGTTGCTTTTTACAGTGTCAGCAAAAGCTATGAATATTTCAGGAATCTCATGCACATACTTCTTTTTTTTTCCCCTGACTTATTTGGAAAATGTCTGCGATTTTGTCATTTGTAACAAGTCAGTTATTTCAGATTTTTTTTTTCTCCATAGAACACAAGGAGGAAAAGCAAAAATGCTTAAAAAGCAACGATTCTTTTTTTTTTTTTTTGCATCGTTTTTGGTGAATGAAACTAACTTTATTAAACACGAGCTGTAGAAAAACGACACATAATCAGCAGCGAAAACGCGCCCAAAAAAGCAGCAAAACTTGAGAGCATAAAAAAAAAAGTTGCAAAAACGTAACATGTGTCACACACACTTTTCGAGACTCTCAAAAACTATAACTTTTTCAAGTATAAAGCTCTTCCAGAAACATTTTTTTGGAGGGAGTGTTTCTTTTCGTGAAGTGGTTTTTGCAGTCGTGCCTATTTTGGAGCATTTTCCATAAAGATCCGCTTTATCAAAGTAATATGAACTTTTTTTTTCCAACCAGGAGTTTTTCAAATCTTAATCAGAAAAAAAAAACCCGCTAAAAAAAATCCTCGTATGAACAGTGAAATGTAATTACAATAGGAATTAATAGGAACAGTTTTTCCAATCATTTTTGAGGTATGTGCACACAACGTCTTATTCAGGTGGACTCCCCTGAAAAAGCGCAGCGAAACCACCGTAAAATCAACATAATGCACAGCAATGACAAAATGATATATTTTTTACACCTTTTAACCACTTAAGGGTCCAAAAATCATCTTGTGAAAAAAAGTATCATATACAAGTGATCAAACAATTGGAGATTCAAGACCCCTTAAGAGATCTAAAAAAAAAAAATAAAGTAGAAAAAAAAATAAAAAAATAAAGTAGAAAAAAAATAAAAAAAATCTGTAAAAGTTTAAAATATCCCTCTTTTCCTCCTTCAAGAAAAAAAAGGGTCTCAGAAAATTTCAGCACAAAAAAAAATAAATTTTTACAATTCTGTGATTTTTTTAACCTCTAAAAGATATATAAAACACCTTATAAGTTTGATATCGCCGTCATCATTCTCACATGGAGAATCACGTTTCTAGGTCATTTTTACCACATACTGAAAACCATAAAAACAGAAGCCCAAAAATAATGACGGAATTTAGTTTTCTTTTCTCCATTTCTCCCCACTTGGATTTTTTTCCCCCTATTTTCCAGAACATTTGATTGTAAAGTGAATTATGTCATTCAAAATGACAACTTGTTCTACAAAAAAACCAAAAAAAACAAACAAACAAGCCCTTGCACTGCTGTGTCGACTGAAATAAAAAGCTATGGCTCTTGGAATAAGGGGAGAAAAAAATAAAAGCGCAACAATGTAAAATGGCAGGGTTCTTAAAGGCATACGTTTTTTCAAAGCCATTCTGACATGGATTTTCATAGTAAGTACACCTGCCTCATCAGATAAATAGATCTTTAATTAAGTATGCATTTTGTATTGTAAAATATTGGAACTGATCTACTTTTCAGAGGACCTGCCATCAGGTCAAAAGTGTCCATTTTTTAATCTTATTTTATTACCGTTGCTCCCCTAAGTATTTCGTTTTTTTTGTTTGTTTTTTTTTAATCAGCCATACAGTTCCATAAATATGGGCCTTTTTATTTGGTGCTAATTTTTATGGTCTTTACAAATAAGGCGTGGCTCACACTATCCTCAGGGGCGTGTCTTTAGGCTCCTCTGCATAAGTACCCTGCGAGCCCCGCCCCCTCGGAATGACCATATATAGTAGTACTAAATAAAAAGGCCTACATTTCTGGAATCGTATGGCGGACATAAAGAAGAAAAAAACAGAGTAAAACTCCGGGGGAGCAACGGGAATAAAATAAGGACAAAAACTGGTCATGTTTGACCTAGTGAGGTCATCTTTGAGGTGTTCAGCTGTGAAGTCTCCTGTGATGTTACAAAAAGTTAATTGATTTTGTCTCTTATATTTCTAAGAAAATCGGAAAAAAAAGCCTCATCTGCAGAAGGCCTCCACTGATTAGAGGCCTCCTCTGTTTCGAGGCCTCCTGCTTTATTTAATGTGTTCCTCCTGCTATAGTGATTTCCAGGCAGTTTCAGAGAATCTATAACAAGGCTTCAATTACGTTCTCTGGAAATTCAAATGGTTTCAAATCACTTGTCTTTGTTGAGAAATACATACAGATGTTTTCAGCCATGATTTGTCATTATGGCCGTCCGGCCTCGTACCGAGGGTAGGAACATTAGAGCCGGTTCTGATAGTTGTACCTGTGTTTTCAGTTTATAAAGCTTTCGTATCCTTTCCAATCATTTATTTTAGGAGAGCGCCCCCTGGAAAATGTACCAATAGTCCTGCGCCAGTGAGGATAAGAAGCAAAGTGGTTCCATTGGCCCCACGTGAAAGTAAGTAGATTCCATGGAAGAGAGTCGTAGTCATTCTTTTTTAAAGGACCCTACCAGAACTAAACATTGAACAAAAAATGAAATAGTTAATTTTTAAAAAAAAATATTTTAGTTTAATTTATTCAGTGAGCATCATGTGTAGAAACCCCGGCATGAGGTTATTAATGGGCGGTCATCTGTGGATTGTTCTGCCGCACTGAATGCGCTTGGACACGTAAATCATCAAGTTCCTCTGCTGGCAGCTTCTGTACAATCACCGACCAATGATGTCTCAGATGTATTTGATGGGAGACAAGTCTGGAGACGCTGTAGTCCGATTAGGCCACACGGGCTGCTCACAGTAGTACAAGCATCATGCAGCCTGGCATTGTCGTGTTGAAAAACGGCTCCTGGGACACTTTGAAGAAACAGCAGCACCACCGGTTTCATGATTGATCCATTCTGTACCTGCAAGTGAAACTTCTCAGACCAAAGCTAAAGCATCAAACAGAGTCTGCAAAAACCATCAGAAAACTTTTGAACTACACTGTCCTACGAGCCAGGCGTCCAGATACAGAGTTTGCATTGACTGGGTTAGAAGATATCAAAGTGTGAAGCAGGACAGAAATGGAGGTCGGTCATCTACAGCTGTGATTTCTGCTTTCATCTTGGATGCATTGATAACCGGAGAATGGTCTGGAGACCATGTGGGTGACGCCATGAAGAGGCCTTCATGAGGGAACGTCACACCGGTCTTACGCCAGTGATTATGGTATGGGATGGCATAATGTATGGTAGCCGGACCCCCTGTAGGACCCCTCATTCCATGTACACTAACAGCTCAGCGTTACATTGATTGGGTGGAAGAACAGAGGTGCTGCCATTTCTCAAAAGTATCTCAGGAGACCTTTTTTCTACATAACAACCAGAGGCGTATCTAGGCTTCCTGGCACCCGGGGCAAGAATTTGGTTCGGCGCCCCCCCCACACTCCAAATCCCCCACACATTAACCCCATCCCCACTCATTAACCCCCATCCCCACTCCATATCCCCCACACATTAAATAACCCCCATCCCCACTCCCAAATCCCCCCCACACATTATGTACCCCCCACTCCAAATCCCCCACATATTAACCCCATCCCTACTCATTAACCCCCCAAACAATAACCCCCATCCCCACTCATTAATTCCATCCCCACTCATTAACCCCCCCGTCCATACTCCCAAATCCCCCAACACATTATGTACCCCCCCACATTAACCCCCATCCCCACTCATTAACCCCCCAGACATTAACCCCCATCCCCACTCATTAACCCCCATCCCCACTAACCCTCATCCCCACTCATTAACCCCCCACACATTAACCCCCATCCCCACTCATTAACCCCCCCACACATTAGCCCCCATCCCCACTCATTAACCCCCACACATTAACCCCCATCCCCACTCATTAACCCCCCACACATCAACCCCCATCCCCACTCATTAACCCCCCACACATTAACCCCCATCCCCACTCATTAACCCCCCACACATTAACCCCCATCCCCACTCATTAACCCCCACACATTAACCCCATCCCCACTTATTAACCCCCCACAAATTAACCCCATCCCCACTCATTAACCCCCCACACATTAACCCCATCCCCACTCTTTACCCCCCACACAGTAACCCCCCCACTCATTAACCCCCATCTCCACTCATTAACCCCCCCACTCATTAACCCCCATCCCCACACATTAACCCCCATCCATTAACCCCATCCCCACTCTTTAACCCCACACACATTAACCCCCATCCCCACTCATTAACCCCCCACACATTAACCCCCATCCCCACTCTTTAACCCCCACACATTAATCCCCATCTCCACTCATTAACCCCCCCACTCATTAACCCCCATCTCCACTCATTAACCCCCCCACTCATTAACCCCCATCCCCACACATTAACCCCCATCCATTAACCCCATCCCCACTCTTTAACCCCACACACATTAACCCCCATCCCCACTCATTAACCCCCCACACATTAACCCCCATCCCCACTCTTTAACCCCCACACATTAATCCCCATCTCCACTCATTAACCCTCCCACTCATTAACCCCCATCCCCACACATTAACCCCCACCCATTAACCCCATCCCCACATTAACCTCATCTCCACTCATTAAACCCCCACACACATTAATCCCCATCCCCACATTAACCTGATCTCCACTCATTAACCCCCCCACGCATTAACCCCACTACACATTAACCCCATCGCCACACACTAACACCCCCCATCTTCGGTGGTTTCTTCAGCTCCACATTGGAGCACACATACCACCAGTGCTGAGCGTTCACTCTGGGCGCCGGGGAGTGACGTCAGCATCGTGATCACATGATATGTCACGTTGCTGACGTCGCTCGGCCCGGCGGTCAGAGCTGCAATTGTACTGGCGTCTATACAGACGTCAGTACAATTGTTCCCTGGGAGCCGGCACGCGCACCTTCTCTGTGCCTGCTGTCAGCTTGACAGCTGACACAGAGAACCGCCAACTCTCAGGCCAGGGGGGGCGGCAGAACGCAGCCGCCAGAGAGGACACTGCGGACCGCTGCATTGCGGCCCGGACTGCGCCCCCTGCCGGCTGCGCCCGGAGCAACTGCCCGGGTTGCCCACCCCCTAGATACGCCACTGATAACAACAACAGGTCGCATGTTACTCGTGCTACTGTGAGCAGTCTAAATGGCCTAAATATGCTACTATGGACTGCAGCGTCTCCAGACTTGTCTCCCATCGAGCACATTTCGGATGTCATTAGTCGGAGATTACACAGGAGCTGCCAGCAGTGGATCTTGATGATTTGCTCAAGTTCATTCAGCGGCAGAATTTTCCTCAGGTGACAATCAATAACCTCACTGATAGGAGTCGAGGCTTTAAGTGCCGGGATTTCGCCACGTGGCACTCATACTCCATACTGAATAAATTGAGACATACTGAAAATGTTATTTCCATTTTTTCATCACTTGTATAATATTAACATGCCTATCCATCCTGTGATTTCCACAATTCTACCACTTTTCCTTCTCGGCGTTGCAATTTCAATTTTTAGAAGTGTATATAGCAGCACAGTGTCTCAGTGGTTAGCACTGCGGCCTTGCAGCGCTGAGTCCTGTGTTCAAATCTCACCAAAGAGAACGTCTTCAAGGAGTCTGTATGTTCCCCCCGTGTTTGTGAGGGTTTCCTCTGGGTTTTTCCTCCCACATTCCAAAGACATACTGATAGGAAATTTAGACGGTAGCAGTGCAGTCCGTTTCCTCCCGTGGCCTACGGCCACAGGAACTTTGTAAAAACCCCTGCAGCAGAGAGTTGGGTGTGTCAGTCGTTTTGCAAAACTGTAGAGCAGAAGGCTCTGCCATAGCTTCAGACTGTGTGAAAGCAATATGAGGAGTTAAGCGGAGTCAAAAGGCCTGGCACCCCTCAGCATACACAGCAGTGCAGTTGCCCACGGTAACCGGTCCCAGTTATGGACTATCTTGTTTCCCGGCTGAGATCCGGAGTATCCTATTTACTTTCTGTTTTGTGAGTACGCTGACTATTAAAAGAGACTTTGTTTTGAACTTTCCTAGGTCACTGCCTGTCTGTCACACTGCACCAACCCCGCTGCACTACAATATATATATATATATATATATATATATATATATATATACATATATACATTCATACAGTCTCCTCAATTTCCCTCAATTTTGGACACCCTTTAACCAATCATATTATAGAATGATTGCAGCAGCGGTAGTGTTCCTCTTTGTTGAGGCAGTGACCAGTTTACTCATCTGATGATGTTAGGATCCCATACACAAATTATGTCGGGGAATATAAGGATCGGGCAGTTGGAATACAATCGCCGATCCTCTTGTTTGGCAGGAAGATAAGTCGCTGCCAGCGGCTGTATCATAGAGAACTAAGGAACATTTAGCCATGCTGGGGTGTATTTGGGAAATGAAAGAAATAGCTGTCAGCTGATCGATTCGACAGCTAGCTAAAGTGAATGGCCAGCTTTTGTCCGGCCAGGATTGCGTGTGAGCAGCAGTATCAGAAAATAGTGTTAGAACATGAAGTAGCCAATTGAATCTTGAGAATGATGACAGGAGAAGAGTAGTGTGTTGATGTTGTAAAAAGAAGTGACCAGTTCACTCATGTGATTATAGGCACGTGCCACAGTTCATAGGCAGCATGCTGGCACATGGGCAGCACCGTGGCTCAGTGGTTAGCACTGTTGATTTGCAGCGTTGCGGTCCAGGGTTCAAATCCCACCAAGAACAACATCTACAAGGCGTTTGTATGTTCTCCCCATGTTTGCCTGTGTTTTCTACGGATTCTTCAGTTTCCTTCCACACTCCAAAGAATAGGGATATATAGGGAATATAGATTGTGAGCCCCATTACAATAATAAAATGTAATGTTGGGAACTGAGATAAGTCAAAGATTGAAAAATAGATCATGGAAGAACTAGAGTCCTCCAGCAGCTTAGTTAATGCAATTAGTCCTCTTCTGTGATTATCTAGTGACAAGTGGGGTTCATGTTACAGGGCAGTGTCCTATAATGGGCAGGGCGTGAAGCCTATGAGATTTCAGGGTTGACGAGTCATATGTACGGATGTGATCTAAATCCGATATTAGTAGGAAGGTTCTATCATCGATTCCCATGCTGACATTTGTTAGCATGATTATCCTCAGACGATTTTCAAGTTTGTCACTTTACAGTAAACTAATTTATACCAACATTTTACTATTTTCCAGGGACTGTTCTTGAAATACTCAGTGAAGAAACTAAGCCAGCAGTCAAGAAACCCTTTAAGGTAATTCCGAAACCACTGAAAACTATCACTAAAGCTCCCATGAAGGCCACTACACCAAAAAACCCCATTGCAACTCAACCTTCACCGACTGAGGTCATAAAGAGGTCTACAGAGATGACTCTCAATGAGATAGAATCGACTCAAGAAGCAGAGATGTCCCCTGTGACTACTACCCAGCTACCATCTACCAAGGACAGACTAAAGAAGCTTTTAAAGCCTACCAATGTTCCAACATCATCAACTAAGGATAAGAAGCTAATTAAAACTAAACAAAAGCCTACACTTGCCCCACAAACAAAGAAGCCTAACAAGGATGTGATCAAGAAACCATCTCTAACCAGACAACCTAAAAGGCCATCTGAGAAGCCGTTGACTAAACCACCATACGTTGAGCACATACCGCTCAATATGGACACAGTTAACCAGCCATCGGTGACCAAAAATAATTTATCACTTTCTGAGTCAGATTTAAAAAATCTTACACGCATTAATACCTCCAAGAAACTCAAGCCAACTAAAAGTATAAAGCATGAAGAAAAAGATAAGAAATCAAAACAATACGAACTGAAACCAAGTAAATCGAAAGTCGATAACAAAGAAAAAAGTGAAATCTTCATGAAGGTTAATAACCAAAAACAAAAGAAAACAAAAACAACAACTAAACCTGCTGTACTGTCTTCGGGAGAAAACAACTTGGCATTTTTCCCAAGGAAGAAAACAAATAAAAGAAACACAAATAATACAAAAACTGACAAGAGAGAAGAATCCCTGACCTGGTCAACAATGAAGCCAGTTGAGGGTTGGTTGACTACACCTTCACCCAGTGAGGAGGCAAAGCCCCCGGTAGCCATAATGAAACAATACTCAATAACAGATAATATCACACTGCCTTCTTTAAAAAAATCTTTTCCTGCCAAGACCTCAGAGAAAGTCAAGCCTATAAAAATTCTAAAAGCAAAAGATCTCAAAATCTCAAAACCAGTCAATCAAGGACAAAAATGCAAAAAAGGAGAAAATCAAAATCCCAAACAAGAAAAGAATTAACACAACACCTCAACCCACTGAGGCATCCTCAGCACAAATTAATTTTGAAACGTAAATCCTTCCTGGTTGAGCATACACTACCGATAGGTATGACCTCCTTAAACTTACAGTTTTCTGTAAGTGCCAGAGATGGAATTTGCTCCAATCCCAGCTGTATAACCCCTTAGATGCTATAGTAAATCACGGCTGAAGCATCTAAGCGGTTAGATAGAGATAGAGGATGTCATCCGGCACAGGTGCATTCGTGAGGAGCAGATGGACCTCCATGGCAGCCGGGGGACTAAAGAAGGCCCTCCGAGTCTGCCATCTTTGCTCTTCTATGAGGACCAGCCTCTGACAAGAAGAGAAATATCATTATAGGATCAAGTGGTCAAGTTCCATAGTAGGATTAAAGAAAGTTTTTTTGAACAAAAGGAAAAGTTCCATGTAAGAAAGTATGTTACTTCTCCCTTGTACAAAAAGCCTTAGTATTGGTGACAAAATATGAAACCAACCAAACTACATATAGTTAGTATCGGCACATTCTTATTCTTCTGTAATTAGACTGGGTTCTCAGGTCCCAGCGATAGGCTGTTATCTTTGCAGAATGTTGTTATTAAGTGTTCAAGTTCTCTGCAACGCCTCCACAGGGGAAATGAAGCATTACATAGTTATCATTGACATCAAAGTGTTGACTGCATAATACACAACAGGACAGGTCCTCCAGAGAGACAAAAAGAGGAGGGTCCTTATCCCCCCCTCTATTAGAGGACATATTTCCGGTCCCTGAAGACTCAGAAACTGATCCTGATACAATTTAGAATTTCTAATAATTAATTGTGAAAATAAACTGTTACTATCCGAAAAATAAACATTTAAAGGCATCCTCGTCATATGCAAATGTAACTTTATAGTCTGTTTGGGCGTTTCTTCAGTGTGCAACACCGGATTCAGGAGAACAGCGGCTCTTACACCAGGTGAAAAGAATGATATATTCATGGCATGCGACAGGTCCCCTTTAAACGTACAGCCTGATCTTTTTGTACATAGACTTGTTTTCCCAACTATATTAGTATGAATGTAATGGCCTGTATATATTAGTAATATGTTTGTATAGATAGATCATTGCTCGCCTGCAATCATATTTTCGGTAATAAATGTCTAATTTATATAAATGAGTTTGGAATTTTCATTAATGTATCTGATCTACACTGAAAGGAAAAGAAGCCAGAGGCGTAACGAGAGGTTCAGCTTAGAGACGAGGCGGCGAAACATCTGAGTGGCTCCCTAACTGGTAACCCTCATTATAACTATGGTGGCACACCTTGATTGTGGATATAAGGGGACATCAGCAGATGACTATGCATCACTTCAACTTTCCATGTCCTACATGCCCATATAGATGACTTAGGAGGGTTGATCCCACTCACTTTGAATGGAACCTGTCATTTCAAAAATGCTATTAACCTGCAGATGTGGAGTTAATCTGTAGTTTCTACACTTGTGTGGCCGCCGCACTGTAAGTCCGGCAACCTGGAGAAAATTAACTTTTTCCCCTGTGAAGTCTCCGGCTTTCAGTCATAGAGATGCAGCCGGCGCGGCTTCGGTCACCGTTAAGTACATAGAGAACAGTGACTGTAACCACATCCGAGCACCGACTGACAGCCGGCTCAGCAGTGCAGCAATACAGAGCCAGCTGTCAGTCAATGCCGGGGGGGACTGGTTACAGCCGCTGTTACTAAAGCTGCTCCGGCCGTGCCTCTATGACAGAAAGCTGGAGGCTGCTGGTAGGACTGAAGATCACTTCCTCCAGGTAGCCGTCTGTAAAACACTATTAATCTGCAGAATCACCCCATGTCTGCAGATTAATAGCGTTTGGGTCCATGACAAGTTCCCTTTAACTGTATGTATGTATGTGAAGAGCAGTGATGCTGTACCCATCCCATGAAGAGGAGAAGCTATGGAACAATGAAGACGCAAGAGAGAATACATCACATAGAGTGAGTGGAGGTTGGGACACAGCCCTGATCTCCCAGGACAGCAGGACAGCTCCCTTGTATTAGAACAGTCAAACAGCATCTGGGAGAGTTTGGAGCTATGAATACAAGCAGAGTTGGACTGGCCCACCAGAGATGCGGAGGATCCTCCGGTGGGCCCTGGCTTCTTCAGGAGGGTTCATAGTGCAAACCTTGAGTGGGGGAGAAAGGTGGGCCCTCAGAATCAAATCCTCTGGTGGGCCCAATGATCTTCAGTCTGATACTGAATACAAGCACACACTGACATTCACATACACTACATGTAGGCATGCCCACATAATGACTACGTACTGTATGTGCTCATAGGGTCACTACACAATATGCACATGTAAGAGGATAAGATTCATTGGATGCAGTGAAGAGCCGGAGGCAGAGGGGTTAACAGGATTTAGTAGAACAGGTTGTTATACATGGAATACTCCACGCAGGGAGATGAGATCAGTAACGGCAACAGCGATATTTGCACACAAACACAATACTTGAGAAAAAGGTGTACGAAAAAGGTAACTTATTGCTTGTAGTTCTTGTTGGGGAAAGGCTGGATTATCTCCCGCCGACATCACAGATTGTGGACAATGTCTCTGGCTCTGTTATGAGGAACGAAAAGCACCGTCTGCCGACAGTGCCGATATATCCGATTCCGCTTGGCTTGGGTGTGCTGGAACACAGATACAGTCCTTTATGTAGATTCCTTTGGAATGGCGCCGAACACGAACCGTGCACACACTCGCAGGCCGCGGCAGCGTGCGATCCTCTGAAGTAATCTTTAGGAATGGAGCAAGTCGGCTTGTCTGTCACTGTGGGTGGGAAGGAGCCGTCCAGCAAGGAAGGGTCCAAAGACAGCTCAGTAAGGACAGTCAGTTTGCAAGTCAGAACGCTGGGAGATGGATGACATGGAGTTAGCAGTCGGAGCTGTGGGGAGGGAGTCAACCTTCCCCTTGCTCTCCTGTCGCCTTCCCGCTTAGTCTCCCTCGTTCCCGCGCTCAGTCTCTTTTATCTCCCCCACGTCCCCTGCTGTCCAGTGCAAAGGTCCTCCCCTCCCAGAAGAACCTTCCCCCGGCAACAGTGGTGACAGTCCCGATAGTTCCGGCCGCAAAGTGCACCGGAAACCACTGACTCTGTCTGGGCTCATCTTCTTAGACACACGGTGTAACATTCACTCCACACAGGCATGCACGTATGTCTCAGGACTATCTAGGCAATGTGGAACATCTCCTCCACAACGTTTATATTATAAGGAATAACATATATAATTTATCCGGAAGTGTTTGATGCAGTTGTTGATTCAAATACAGGAATGCATAAAAAAGTACAAGTGTAAAATACAAATAACTCTCTTTCTCAATCCTGTGCTTGTCTTCAAAAAAAAGAAAGAAAAAACACCAAAATCTGCCACAAAAACCTCTGATTTCTGCTAAGAAGAAGTTCTTCAATATAAGTGCTCATCACAAGTGACAGGATGGAATCTCAGAAAACTTCAATTTCAGTGTCCCCAATATAGAATTCTTATAGGACATCTACATACGCATATACGTAACTCTGCCCCACCGTAGCACACGTACATAATGTAACCTACTACTCACACGTAACCACACTGCCCGTACATAACCTGGGGCACGGGAGCGGTATTTATGTAGGGGCTTTGGTGTCTTTATTACTGGAGGGGGTCTGATCTGGGATCTGCATTTAGGGAGTCTGGGGGTTCTGTGTAGGGTCTGTATTTATTTAGGGGATTGGTGTTGATGTGTGGGTGGGGGTTCTGTACGTAGGGATGTAGTCTGAGGTCTGAATTTAAGGGGTCTGGTTTGGGGTCTTTATATATGAGGTCTGGCATGGGTTGTGTATTTACAGGTCTAGATTAAGGGGCACAAATCACTTTGCACAGCATTTTTCATCTTTCACCCTCCCAATAATTGCAGCTCTGCTGAACACCCATGTTTGTAATGAATGAGCTATAAGGAGCATTGGTCAAGTGACATCTGCATGGTGGCCGTTCAACCCTCACACTGCGTCACCCTTACTCTGCGCCACCCTCACTCTGCGTCACCTCACTCTGTGCCATCCTCACTATGCGCCACCGTCACCGTGTGCCACTCTCATGCTGCATCACCCTCACTTTGTGTCACCCTAACGCATCACCCTCACTGCGCAACCCGCTCTGCACCACTTTAACACTGCTCCACCCTCACACTGCGTCACCCCCTCTGCGCCACCTTCACTCTGCACCACCCTCAACGGCGCCACTCTCACGCTGCCTCCCCTTCACTCTGCGCCACCCTCACGCTGCGCCACCCTCACGCTGCATCACCTTTACTCTGCGTCACCCTAACGCTACGTCACCCTCCGCTACGTCACCATCATTCGGCACCGCCCTTACTCTGCGACGCCCTCACTCTCCGACGCCCTCACTCTGCGATGCCCTCACTCTGCGACACCTTCACGCTGCGTCCCCCTCACTCTGCACCACCCTAACGCTACGTCACCATCATTCTGCACCGCCCTTGCTCTGCGACGCCCTCACTCTCCGACGCCCTCACTCTCCGACGCCCTCACTCTACGAACCCCTCATTCTGCATCACCCTCAATCTGTGCCACCCTCATGCTGCGTTACCCTCACACTGTGCCACCTTATGTGTTTGAGTCCACTAGACTAGTAGTCCATGCATCCCTGTTCCTCATTTAGAATCATAGAATCATAGAATCGTAGAGTTGGAAGGGACCTCCTGGGCCATCTGGTCCAACCCCCTGCTCAAAGCAGGATTCGCTAAATCATCCCAGTCAGATGTCTGTCCAGCTTCTGTTTGAAGACTTCCATTGAAGGAGAACTCACCACTTCTCGTGGCAGCCTGTTCCAGCATCAAATAAAAGGTCTTAAAGGAATATTCCAGTTTTCGCACCTTATACAGTTTTGTTATAGTTTATTTTCCTCTAAGTCTACAAAATCTCTACTTGCTGTACTCCTTTGTTTAATTTCCAGCATGTCTGGTACTTGATCATTACAAAGCCTCTTCTCACTTGCAAAAGGCTAGAAAACTAATATTATATTATACTGTCCCCTACTGGTTTTATAGAGGTTGGCAATAGAGTTCAGAGAATATATTCGGCTTCGGTCGCCAAATATGAATTTACCATATTGCTACCCTATTCGTGTCAAATTTATGTTTGATGATCAGTTCCAAAGGAGTAGCCAGGGTTTTGGTATAGTGGGGGGGAGGCAAAGCTTCCGAGTGGGCCCCTAACCAGATAACCTTGATTACAACTCGGTGACGCACCCCAATAGTGGATGTAGGAGATGACTGCACCGTTACTGAAAATAATCTCTATATAAAGACCAACATGGATATTACCGCCATATGGTCAGTGGTAAATACCAGTCCTACAAAACATATAAGAGATCACAGCACAGTTATAGATAATGACTTACCGCTGACGTTCTTTCTGATGGAGTTGTTCAGTTTTTATGTCTTTTCCATCTGGCCCAGACCGACATGACGACTCCTCCAGCCAGGTCTCGGCTGCAGAGATTACATCAAAGACACATTTCACTTCTCATATTTTCGGCCCCATCACCATCTATCCCCAACCTGCACAAACTCCTAATCCTACTGGTACCCCAATACTGCTGCCGTATGTGTCTCTATTTCTGCACCTGCTGTGTGGTTCTCTGTGCCCTCTAAATTCTAAAGCAACTCTCTAGAATATATTAATGTCTGATGCAAGTGCCCTAGAAAACAGGGCCTACATTTTTCCCCATGGAAAGTATTATTGCCCTGTGTGTGCCCTTTTGATAGTCACAGTAACCTGTCTTCCCCTATAAGGCTATGTGCACATGTAGTTTTAGGTGCTGCGGATTTTTCTGCGCGGATTTGGAAAAATCAGCAGGTGAATTCTCAGGTCAAAAGACCTGCAGTTTACCTGTGGATTAGCCTGCGGTTTAGCCCTGCGGTTTCACACCTCTGTAGGTAGGTGAGCCGACTGGGGGGTGGTCCACTATTTGCCGCAAACAGACTCAAGACGGAGACAAAGTTGTGTCCAACAGGTCCTTTTTTATTGGCCGTCCTCACGACGACCGCAGTAACATACAGCAGCAGCAGCTTGACACTCTCCACATACAGGCCCGGGTACCTTCGCTTCCTCCTTACGTCTGTATGATGGTCCTTGCGGCTCTTTCACTGCAGCTGCCCTAGGCCTACCACTACAGCGCTTCACCTGCCCGAGTCCGCCCGTCTTGTGGTACCCCCGGGTTCTCTCCATCTGCGGCTTCTCTTGTCAGGGCCACCCCCCTGACTGTCTCAGCTGTCAGTCCCCTTTGGAGCTTCTTCACTGTGCTTCTCCTCCTTGGGTCTTCTCTACTCCTGAGCTCCTCTCCCTCGACTAACCGCTTCTAGAACTCTCTGTCTTCCTTTTATCCCCCCTCCTTGGGAATTCCCCCTAGAGCTCTTGTAACCCCACCCCCATGACTGTGCGGTTTCGTAGCCATAAGCTGATAAGTCATAAGTCCTTTTCTCACAGCTCTCTACTGCCATCTTGTGGCCAAACTTCAGTATTACACCCATCTCCCCTATCTCTAGCTGTCTCCCTTCTTTCAATACAACAGTCCACCTAAAGCACACTATCCATTACCTTCCCACAGCAGACAGGTCCGTATGTCAGTCCACTTCCCCTACACTCCTCCTTCCTTTGTCCATTGTCGTCCTCGACAATCTCGTTTCCCTTCTTTGCCGTTCTAAAACTTTGCTACCTTCTTTTTGTCTAGCCATTTGATGAGCAAGCCCTGAACTCTTTTGCTCTACGTAGGGTGCCGAACAAAACCCGGGAGCCTCCATGTCCCGAGTAGCTTATGGCTACTGGCCGGCGCGTACGCCTTTAAGACAATTCCCACTGGTTGGGCCAGGTCCACCCGGACTCCTCTACGGATGCGTTCCTCCCACTTTTCTCACCGTCAGTATTTAGCGTAATGACCGAGGACATTTAACCTTCTAAGTCATAGTCTACTTCCCTCTGTCAGCTTGGGGTGTTTGTGGTACTGGGGACCTGAGTTAGGGACTGCTGTCTGTTTCCATCCTACCTATTTCTTCGTCCAATCAAACTGAATTAGTCATGGTCGGCGTTTCTCTCTTTACACTTAGTACCCTGGGCCTGTTGAACATTTTAATTTTTTTTGTATACATATGACATTTCAACCACTGTACATAGTTATAACTATGCCATGTTTAATCCTACCATTTTTATTATTATTATTATTATTATTATTATTTATTTATAAAGCACCATTGATTCCATGGTGCTGTACATGAGAAGGGGTAACATACAAATTACAGATAACACTTACAGTAAACAAACTAACAATCACAGACTGATATAGAGGGGAGAGAGGACCGGGCTTACATGCTACAGGATGGTTGGGAAGGAGACAGTAGGTTGGGGGGTTGAAGCAGCTCCAGTGATGGTGAGGCGGTAGCTCCAGTAGTGGTGGGGAGGCAGCGGGGATCATTGCAGGCTGTAGGCTTTCCTGAAGAGATGTGTTTTCAGGTTCCGTCTGAAGGATCCAAGTGTGGTTGATAACCGGACGTGTTGGGGCAGGGAATTCCATAGGATGGGGGCTATTCGGGAGAAGTCTTGGAGGCGGTTGGGTGAGGAGCGAATAAGTGTGGAGGAGAGGAGGTCTTGGGAGGACCGGAGATTACGTGAGGGAAGGTATCGGGAGATTAGTTCAGAGATGTATAGAGGAGGCAGGTTGTAGATGGCCTTGTAGGTCAGTATTAGTAATTTGAATTGGATATGCTGAGGGAATGGGAGCCAGTGAAGAGATTTGCAGAGGGGAGAAGCAGAGGAGTAACAAGGAGAGAGATGAGTTAGTCGGGCGGCAGAGTTGAGGATGGACTGGATAGGTGCAAGGGTGTTAGCAGGGAGGCCACAGAAAAGGATGTTGCAATAGTCGAGGCGGGAGATGATGAGGGCATGCACAAGCATTTTAGTAGATTGAGGGTTGAGGAATGGACGGATTCTGGAAATATTTTTGAGCTGGAGGCGACAGGAGGTGGAGAGAGCTTGGATGTGCGGTTTGAAGGACAGGGCAGAGTCAAGGGTTACTCCGAGGCAGCGGACCTCTGGTACGGGGGAAAGCGTGATGTTGTCAATTGTTATAGAAAGGTCGGGTAAGGAAGATCTGTGAGATGGGGGAAAAATGATCAGTTCAGATTTGTCCACATTGATTTGAGGAAGCGAGAGGAGAAGAAGGAGGATATGGCTGATAGACACTCTGGGATTCTGGAGAGCAGAGAGGTGATGTCTGGACCAGAGAGGTAGATCTGAGTATCATCGGCATAAAGGTGGTACTGGAACCTGTGGGACCTTATGAGTTGCCCCAGGCCAAGTGTGTAGATTGAGAAGAGTAGAGGTCCTAGAACAGAGCCTTGGGGGACTCCAGCAGAGAGGGCGTGATGAGGAGGTAGTGTGGGAGTGGGAGACGCTGAATGTGCGGTTGGAAAGGTATGAGGAGATCCAGGATAGGGCGAGGTCTTTGATTCCAAAGGAGAAGAGGATCTGTAGTAGGAGGCAGTGGTCAACTGTGTCGAAAGCAGAGGACAGGTCTAGAAGCAGGAGTATAGAGTATTGTCTGTTAGCTTTGGCTGTATGTAGGTCGTTGGTAATTTTGGTCAGGGCTGTCTCAGTGGAATGATGGGGGTGGAAGCCAGATTGTAGATTGTCAAAGAGCAAGGTAGATGAGAGGTGGGAGGAAAGTTCAGCATGGACATGCTGCTTCAGAAGTTTAGAAGCGAATGGGAGCAGCGATATTGGGCGATAGCTGAACGTGGCTGTCCGGTCGAGGGTTGGCTTTTTAAGGATAGGCGTGATTGTGGCATGTTTGAAAGCAGAAGGGAAGGTACCAGAAGTTAGTGATAGGTTGAAGAGGTGGGTTAGGGATGGGATAAGAGTGGTGGTGATGTTGGGGAGGAGGTGGGATGGGATAGGGTCAAGTGCACAAGTAGGGAGGTGTGATTTGGAGAGAAGATGAGCAAGCTCCCCTTCAGTGATGTTAGATAAGGAGGTTATGGGGTTTGGGCATTGGTCTGGTATACAAAGGGGTTGTGGTGGTTGGGCAATAAAGACTTGCCGTGTTTGGTCTATCTTGTTTTTGAAGTGTGCGGCAAAGTCCTCGGCAGAGATTAGGGAAGTCGGAGGGGGCAGTGGTGGACGGAGGAGGGAGTTAAAAGTATTGAACAACTGTTTGGGGTTGTGGGATAAGGAAGATACAAGGGATGTAAAGAAGTCCTGTTTAGCAGAGGTGAGAGCTGATTTGAATGCAAGTGTTGCTTGTTTGAGTGCAGTGAAGTCGTCTTGCGAATGCATTTTCTTCCAGCGACGTTCTGCAATTCTGGATGCTTGCCGAAGCTTTTTAGTGGTGTTATTATGCCAGGGTTGTCTATTGATTCATTGCACTCTGTTATGCATGACAGGGGCGACTGTGTCGATGGCTGATGCAAGAGCGGCATTGTAGAAACTAGTGGCAGCGTCAGTGTCGTGGAGTGAAGCTATGGAGGACAGTGGTAGACTGGAGTCAGAGAGTGTGCGAGTGTCTAGATGTGCGAGTTTTCTGCGGGGGTGCGCATGCTGCTGGACATGGGTGACAGGTGAGAAGGACAGGGATGAGAAAGTGAGTAATTGGTGGTCAGATAGAGGGAAAGGGGAGGTGGTGAAGTTAAAAAGAGAGCAGAGGCGGGTGAAGACCAGGTTTAGTGTATGTCCGTCTGCGTGGGTGACTGAGGAGGACCACTGAGTAAGTCCAAAGGATGAAGTAAAGGACAGGAGTTTGGAGGCTGCCGACTGCTGGGTGTCAATGGGGATGTTGAAGTCACCCATGATGATGGTTACCATAGTTAACTCTCTTTTTTTTAGGTTTTCATTTTCTCCAAGTAAAGCATAATATTTTTCTTTTTAAACAAAACATAAACATTGGTGCTCCGCCTTCCTTTTAGGAGAGCACCCACCCACATGCATCCCCGCCACATCAGGAGTGGGCATTGTGCGGTAGCGCTGTCATTCAAGTAGGGGATACTCGCTCAGCAGCCACAAAATCAGATCCGGCACAGGTTTTCATAAAGCATAACACAGTCCATGCGGTTTATTCCTCCTTCATAAACCCATAGAAGCAACATAAACAGCATTACAGCATAGCGTCCATTATAGCTTCACTCTGGTTAAGCCTGTGGTCACACAGGTTACTCAATGTCCATACTCAGGCTCTTCAGCCTCATCATTATCTCACCCATGTCAGGGTTTCCTCATGGCTGTTTCCCCACACTGCAGACATCCACTCTCTTCTCTGGGACACTCAGACACTGGCAGCCATGACACACAGCCACTCCACAGGCTGTTGGCCAGGAGATGCTTCTCCTAGTGGGACCTTCCACACTGGACCAACCGGGACACAGCATTCACCACATGTGACCTACCCTGGCCACATTATATGGTTCATAGCCACGCCCACCGGGTCACATGACTATGACCTCATCACAGGTCCTTCACACACACATATACACTTTACAATAGCGTTATTAAACACACCCCCTGGGTGGGTTTGTAGGTAACTAGTCCCTGACACATTGAACCAGCACCTCAGCAGTATCACTGCTGATTAACACGCACACAAATCTCCATCTCAAGGCCACCCACCTTGAGATACATAACGGTCATTCAGTATCTTGCCATTCATCCACTCTCCTGGGACATCCATTCAGCGCCCCCTAGTGGACACAGTGGTCACTACACCACAGCATATTTTACCCACTTTGGGGACATAGAACTGTCCCCAGGCTGTGCAACAGCGCACAGCAGTCCTGGCAGTCCATTTTTAAGGATACTCCGGGCCACCTCCTGGCGGCCGATGTTTCGCCAACAGCAGGGAACTCCACAGCCGTGAAGTCCCCGGGATGCTTGAACTGTTCTGGGCCCCGAGTCTCCCTGATGCACGAGACTCAGGAGTCCTCTTCTCTTTTATGGGGGCACATACCCCTCGGGGTAAGCAATGACTGCCACCGCATAGTAGCCACGGGGGCAGTACTCCTTATAGTAGGAGACCAGGTCTCCCGCCCGTGCTTGATAGAAGCCACATTGAGGTATACTTTGTGGCCGATTGCGAGGTCCCGAATAAATCCATAGCCCTTTTAGGTATTGGTATGCACGAGCCGCCCGTACGATCGAGGGGTAGGCATGGCTGCTTTCCCCTTCTCGTGCAGCAGCACCCATACCTTCCGCTCTTTGGCCTTCATCTGCTCAATGACCTCCGTAACCCAGGCGGAGGGTCCGGTGTAGGCCGCAGAGCCCAGCCCAGCGAGCGGAGACGGAGCGGCCGCGGAGTAGGCAGCAGCCAGGGCCGAAGATGGAGCAGCGGCGGACACGGCTGTCAGCAAGGAGGCAGCAGATGCGGGCGGCCCGGCCACCGCGGCGGACAGGAGCGGGATCGTGGCAGCAGCAGGCCGAGATGGGTAGGCCGCCGCCGGGATGTGGAGTGAGGCAGGAGTCGCCGCGGGTCTGTTCCACACCAGTGATGCGGGACGGAGCGCCGCCGGGTGGGGCGGCTTGGGGTCGTGGACGGGAATGGTGGTCGGTCCCATCAGGGTCGTGAAGTCCTCCAGCGCCGAAGTCGCGGGAGGGCAGGAGGCTGAGCGGGGAGGCCGAGGTCCGATGGCAGGGCCCTGGGGCCTGGTTCGTGCACGAAGTGGGGGGATGGGAGCTGCCTGCAGTGCCGCTGGCTGGACCGGGGGAACGCTCACCTTCCCCGGCGCCGCGGCTCCCGCAAGATCGTCCCGCAGCTCCTCCAGCAGCCGATGATCTTCACCCCACCGTCCGGCAGGGCTAGCCTCCAGGCCCAGTGGTTGCGCGGGCAGACTCCGTGGCGGTTCTTCCAGCGGCTGTTTCAGCAGGGCCCGGCGTCGCTCCTCTTCCCTGATAGGCATCTGGGGTACCGACAATGGCTCCCAGGGGAAGTTCTCCCGACGGGACTCAATCTCCTGACGCCACTTCCATTCCAGGTGTCCGAGGCCACGGCAGCTGCAGTGTTGCATCTCGTCCGATGTCCAGAAGCTCAATGGCACCAAACAGCCGCACCCAGCCTCTCCACCTGGGCCACTCCCGTTCTTGGGTGGGGCATTGGTCGGCCTCTCCACCCATCTTCTAGGGTCCAGCATGAGGGGGCTGCCGTCTCCAGATGTACGCCGCTCCCCCCAGGGACGGGCGCGACATAGTCCCAGATTGTCCAGCTGCAAATTCCTGTGCTTCTTTCCAGCGCTGGAATCCAACAGCCATTCTGTCCAGTCCTTTTCCGCTCTGGATCCGCCTGATGAAAACCGACAATCCTGGTCACAGTCCAACTTTGTAATCCACAGGGAAAATCTTCAACCCGTTCAGCTTGGGTCCTTTAGATCTTCTGTGCAGGCTTAACGCTGAAGATGGTGTATTGGGGGTGATGATCCTGCCGACTACGCCAAATGTAGGTAGGTGAGCCGACTGGGGGGTGGTCCACTACTTGCCGCAAACAGACTCGAGACGGAGACAGAGTTGTGTCCAACAGGTCCTCTTTTATTGGCCGTCCTCAAGATGACCGCAGCAACATACAGCAGCAGCTTGACACTCTCCACACACAGGCCCGGGTACCTTCGCTTCCTCTTTACTTCTGTATGACGGTCCTCGTGGCTCTTTCACTGCAGCTGCCCTAGGCCTACCACTACAGTGCTTCGCCTGCCCGAGTCCATCCGTCTTGTGGTACCCCCGTGTTGTCTCCATCTTCTCTTGTCAGGGCCACCCCCCTGACTGTCTCAGCTGTCAGTCCCCTCTGGAGCTTCTTCACTGTGCTTCTCCTCCTTGGGTCTTCTCTTCTCCCGAGCTCCTCTCCCAGGACTGACCGCTTCGAGAACTCTCTGTCTTCCTTTTATCCCCCTCCTTGGGAATTCTCCCTAGAGCTCTTGTAACCCCACCCCCATGACTGTGCGGTTTCGTAGCCATAAGTTGATATTAAATCCTTTTCTCACAGCTCTCTACTGCGATCTTGTGGCCAAACTTCAGTATTACAACCATCTCCCCTATCTCCAGCTGTCTCCCTTCTTTCAATACAACAGTCCACCTAAAGCACACTATCCATTACCTTCCCACCGCAGACAGGTCCGTATGTCAGTCCACTTCCCCTACACTTTTACAATGGAGAAGGTGTGAAACCGCTGCGGATTCCGCACAAAGAATTGACATGCTGCAGATTTGAACCCGCAGCAAATCCGCGTGGAAAAATCCACGCAGCTAAATCTGCTGCGGACCCGCAAAGCCTGAAACGCTGCGATCCGCAGAAGAATCCGCAATGTATGCACATGGCCTAACAATAAGTGCCCACTTTACATTTAATAATGTCCCGAGTCCCACCCTGTACAGCTCCCCTATACACAGTATGATGCTCTCTTATACAAAACATGATGCCTCCTCACTGTAACGTACCCACACACAGAATACTGACTCTTTAGTAGTCCCCAAACTGCTTGATGGCCTTTTCACTGTAATCCCCACACTGTATGATGGCCCCCTAGATGGCCTCCATATAGTTTAATGCACCATAGTCCTCAATATAGTATAATCCACTCACCATAGGCCTGTATAGTATAATGCACCCCATAGGCAGCCTGTACAGTATAAGGCACCCCCATAGGCAGCTTGTACAGTATAATGCACCCCCATAGGCAGCCTGTACAGTATAATGCACCCCATAGGCAGCCTGTACAGTATAATGCACCCCCATAGGCAGCTTGTACAGTATAATGCACCCCCATAGGCAGCCTGTACAGTATAATGCACCCCATAGGCAGCCAGGACAGTGTAATGCACCCCCATAGGCAGCTAGGACATTATAATGTACCGTGATAAAAAAAATAAATCCAATACTCACCTCTCTTCCTCCTTGTTATTCCCACGGTGCTCCGAACTTCTGCTCACCTCCGGACGGCGGACGCAGAGTACTGACGTCATTGCGACCCCCTGTCAGCGTCGGTGACGTCAGACCCTGAGAGGGAGATGATGCAAGAGGGAGCGTAACTCTCCTCTCATCAATGCGGTCAGCTGTATCGGCATCTAGCTGATACAGTTGACCCTGCGATGACGAGCGGGGGGCCCACTGCTGGCACAGGGCCCCCCACTGCCTCCTCAGGGGCCCCATAGCGGCCGGGTGACAGAGCAGGGAGATCGATTCTCCCTGCTCTGCCACTGTATGTAACTGTATCGGCGTGCTGTGCTCACCCATACAGTTACACAGCGTAGCTTCGGGTGGGCCCCCTCAGAGCGCGGGGCCCGGGGCGATCGCACCCTCTGCACCCCCGGTAGCTACGCTACTAATCGGTTCTGAACATATATGATAATTTCTACACCCATTGACTCCAATGACGTTTGGATGTTCGACGAATATTGCAAAAACAATGTTCGCTGCCAATTGTAATTGGAACCAAATTTTTTTAAATTTGCTCAACACTAATTAGAAAGACTACAATAGTTTTCATATATAGGGGTGTGCTGGCATCATACCCAGTAGTGAAGTGTAGCCACCAGCACCTGGGAGGCAGGAAAATATTAGTCTGCCTAAAAAGTAATGATGTGCCTGCGTTCCCCTTCCAAAAAGAATGCCACTTTTATGCCCAAAAAATGACATTCGTTCTCACCTTATCTGAGTGACTGAGTCCTCTTCCCTGCTGCACTCGGAGTGATGTTATTACGCCCCCTGTATCGGGACACTGACATCTTGCAGTATGTAGAACAGCAGCAGCCTACAGGACAGAAAGTGGTGTATAAGTAATATTATTATAAGTGTATATTATTGTAAGTAATGGGGGGGGCATCAGCGTAACATTAATGGAGGACTGGAGCCATCTTTTACACTCCAGTAATATAAAGTTTTATTAATGGCACAAACAGAAATCATTGGGGGGGGGGGGGGGTTCCATCACATAATGGGCAAAAAACACAGGTCCTTTAGGAGACTGCAACCTTCAAGTTTGCTGCCTCTTAGGACATGTGGACACCCGCTGCATTTTTGACGCAGAGGATGCTTAAGGAAGAGTTTTCTCACGAAGCATCATCTTTAGGATGCCTTTGGACATCTTCGAGGACACTCTGCAGTCGGCATTTATTTTTATTTTTGTTACTGTATATATAAACTAATGAGAGGAGAGGTGTAGCTAAAGGTTCAGCTCAGAAGGGGCGAAATTTCTGAGTGGGTCAACTACGTGGGCGCACAATGATCATGAGTATAGGGGAGCCTTAGCAAATGACCGAGCTGTTACTGGAAAGCAATCACTATACAAACACTGATATTACCGCCATGTAGTGACATACAGTGTATAGGGGCCAGGATGGGAGAGCATATGGTGCCCTGGATTGGAGAACATGTGAAGCCCAAGAAGGGAGAACACACACTATAAACAATATACAGAGCTGCTGTATGTAATGTCACTAGTGAACTCTGTATTTCTTGTACACTATACCCTATATACAGAACTGCTGTGTATAATATCACCGATGATCATAGTACACCCGTACACTGACACTGTATATAGAGCTCCTGGACATAATGTCACTGGTGATCACTGTATTGCCCGTACACTGACACTATATACAGAGCTCCTGTGTATAATGTCACTGCTGATCACTGTATTATCTGTACAGTGACACTATATACAGAGCTCCTGTGCATAATGTCATTGGTGATCACTGTCTTACCTGTACACTATACACTATATACAGAGATCCTGTGCATAATGTCACTGGTGATCACTGTATTACCTGTACACTGACACTATATACAGAGCTCCTCTGTATAATGTCACCGGTGATCACTGTATTACCTGTACACTATACACTATATACAGAGCTCCTGTGTATAATGTCAATGGTGATCACTGTATCACCTGTACACTGACACTATATACAGCGCTCCTGTGTATAATGTCACTGGTGATCACTGTATTACATGTACACTGACACTGTATACAGAGCTCCTGTGTATAATGGCACTGGTGATCACTGTATTACCTGTACACTGACACTATATACAGAGCTCCTGTATATAATGTCACTGGTGATCACTGTATTACGTGTACACAGACACTATATACAGAGCTCTTGTATATAATGTCACTGGTGATCATTGTATTACCTGTACACTGACACTGTATACAGAGCTTCTGTATATAATGTCACCGGTGATCACTATATTACCTGTACAGTGACACTATATACAGAGCTCCTGTATATAATGTCACCGGTGATCACTGTATTACCTGTACACTGACACTGTATACAGAGCTCCTGTATATAACGTCACTGGTGATCATTGTATTACCTGTACACTGACACTATATACAGAGCTCCTGTATATAATGTCACTGATGATCACTGTATTACCTGTACACTGACACTATATACAAAGCTCCTGTGTATAATGTCACCGGTGATCACTGTATTACCTGTACACTGACACTGTATACAGAGCTCCTGTATATAATGTCACTGGTGATCATTGTATTACCTGTACACAGACACAATATACAGAGCTCCTGTATATAATGTCACTGGTGATCACTGTATTAACTGTACACTGACACTGTATACAGAGCTCCTGTATATAATGTCACTGGTGATCACTGTATTACCTGTACACTATACACTATATACAGAGCTCCTGTGTATAATGTCACCGGTGATCACTGTATTACCTGTACACTGACACTGTATACAGAGCTCCTGTATATAATGTCACTGGTGATCACTGTATTACCTGTACACTGACACTATATACAAAGCTCCTGTGTATAATGTCACCGGTGATCACTGTATTACCTGTACCCTGACACTATATAGAGAGCTCCTGTGTATAATGTCACTGGTGATCACTGTATTACCTGTACACTGACACTATATAGAGAGCTCCTGTGTATAATGTCACTGGTGATCACTGTATTACCTGTACACTGACACTATATAGAGCTCCTGTGTATAATGTCACTGGTGATCACTGTATTACCTGTACACTGACTCTATATACAGAGCTCCTGTGTATAATGTCACTGGTGATCACTGTATTACCTGTACACTGACGCTATATACAGAGCTCCTGTAACAACAACTATGTTCTCAATCAACCTAAAAGACTCATAAATATCAAAGCGTAATATTTTTGGAAGTTGGAATGATTTTTTTTAGATTTGGCTATCTTAGGAGGATATCTGTTTGTGCAGGTAACTATTACTGTGCAGATTTATTATGTAACTTATTAAAAAATAAATATATACCCATCTCACTTGTTTATTTTCACCAGGTAAACCAATATAACAACACAAAATTTAGAAATAAATATTTCTGACATTCAAAAACAAAAAAAAAATCTGTGACCAATATAGCCACCTTTCTTTACGATGACAATCAAAAGCCTTCCATCCATTGATTCTGTCAGTTGCTTGATCTGTTTACGATCAACATTGCGTGCAGCAGCCACCACAGCCTTCCAGACACTGTTCTAAGAGGTGTACTGTTTTCCCTCCCTGTAGATCTCACATTTTATGAGGGACCACAGGTTCTCTATGGGGTTCAGACATGGGCGGACATACCGCCGGTTCAACCGGTGCGACTGCTGCGGGGCCCAGAGGCTCCAGGGTGCCCCTGCAGGGCGGCTAATGATAAGGGCAATCTGGCTGGTTTCTCCGGGCTTGAGGCTCCAGGGGACCCCTGGCCAGATTGCCCTCATGTGCGGCGGGCAGGGAGCGATCCCAGCAGCTCTGCTGTCTGCAAGAGAAAATAGCAGGAGCAGAGCTGCAAGGATCTTTTCTGCCCGGCGTCAGCGCTTCCTGTCTCTGACACAGAGAGCAGCGCTGCTGAATTACGTCAACATTCAGTGGTGCTGCCGGTGTGCCAGAGCGAGGAAGCAGCCGGAGGGCAGAGGCGGTGATGCTGTGGACTCGGACAGGTGAGGTGCTGTCACTGCTTTGTGTGTGTGGATGTGTGTGTGTATGTATGTGTGTGTGTATGTAGTATGTGTGTGTATGTATGTATGTATGTATGTCTGTGTGGATGTATGTGTGTATGTAGAATGTGTGTGGGTGTGTGTGTATGTATGTATGTGTGTGTATGTGTAGGTGGAGGAGAAGGCCATGATGGGGTGATGGGGAGAAGGCCATGATTGGGTGATGGAAGGCCATGATTGGGTGATGGGTAGAAGGCCATGATGGGGAGAAGGCCATGATGGGTAATGGGGAGAAGGCCATGATTGGGTGATGGGGAGAAGGCCATGATGGGGGTGATTGTTGTGAACACTTTTGACCTGACTTCTGAGAATGAGCTCCCTCTGGTGGTTGCTGCGGGTAATGGAGTTGTCGGGTTGACAGAAGTCAATCACCTGAAGAGGATGATTGAAGGCCAGGTGTTATAGACTGGGAAGATTTAAGTCAGCAAGCTCCCCTCAGTTGTTGCTGATTTGGTTTTCTCCCTGTGCATTTTGAATTCCGCTTGCCCCCTGCTTGATACTGCATTGTTCAGATAATTTATTTGTTTGCTGGAATCTTTTTGCATTTGATCCAGTTTTTGCCTCTCTCTGCTTTCTGCTTTGCTGTGTGGGTTCAGCATTGTTCCCTGCTGGGACCAGTGCTGGACCCCGTTCCATATGCCACAGCTTATGTCAGTCTGTTCAGTATTGCTAGTCCCCTGTTACATCAGTGTCTTTTGTTTTTCTTCCAGTTCACACCAGAATTCTAATCTAGTGGGGAAGAGGTCATGTGGCCTCAGTATTTTTGCATATCAGACGTGTTGTATTTTTCTTAGGGTTTTTTGCATGATTGCAGACAGTATCTTTCCTGTCCTGTTCTATCTAGACAATTTGGGCCCCATCATTTGCTTACTCTATTTTATGCCTGTGTTTGTGCCTCATCTTATCTCACCGGCAATATATGTCTGGGGGTTATCTATTCCTTTGGGGTTCTACTTCGGGGCAATCTCCCCTTTCTTGCTTTAGGCTTAGTTAACTCTTTTGCTGTGCCGAGGCGTCTAGGGCATTGTAGGCACGTCCTTAATTCTAGTTGTGTTGTTAGTTTTAGGGGTCTGCAATCCGCTTAGGTACCAACCTTTTTGGCTTTCTGGGTGCCTAGTTTATTCCCCAGCTATCCTCCTCAGTGACCTAATCATAACAGGTGATGGGGAGAAGGCAGTGATGGGGTGATGGAGAAGGCAATGATGGGAGTGATGGTGAGAAGGCAATGATGGGAGTGATGGGGAGAAGGCAGTGATAGGAGTGATGGGGAGAAGGCAATGATGGGAGTGATGGGGAGAAGGCAATGATGGGAGTGATGGGGAGAAGGCAATGATGGGGGTGATGGAGAGGGCAATAATGGGGTGGTGGGGAGAAGGCAAAGATGGAGGTGGTGGAAAGGGCAATGATGGGGTAGTGGGGGGAAAAGAAATGATGATGGGGTGGGGGAGAATGCAATGATGGTGGTGGTGGAAAGGGCAATAATGGGGGTGGTGGAGGAGGAACTGATGGAAGTGGGGGAATGGGCAATGATGGGAGTGGTAGGGGAGAAAGCAAAGATAGTGGTTGGAGAGAAGAAAATGATGGAGGTGGTGAAGAGGGTAATGATGGGGTGGGGGAGAGGACAATAATGGGATCTGAGGGAGGAGGACAATGAGGGGTGTGGGGGATTGGGATGGGAGGAAGGGGGACTTATAATGGCCTTAGTAATAGGGGGAGGTGGAGGAAGACATTATCGTTTATTATGTCTAACGCAGTCCCTTAGTATATAGTGTACGTAATTATTATGTATAACACAGTCCCTTAGCATATAGTGCACGTATTTATTATGTATAACACAGTCCCTTAGCATATAGTGTACTCACTAATTCTGTCTAACACCATACTTAGTTACATAGTTTCCTCTTTTATTACGTATAACACCATCCCTTATTACGTACCATCCACTCTACTTATATGTGGTGCAGTCCCTTATTATATAGCTTCCTCTGCTGTCTCTTACATAGTGTATTCTTGTTAATTTTGTTATTCACAGCACCTTCATTTACTACATAGTCCCCTCTCTTTTTAGATATAAAATGACTGCTGATCGAGGAGCCAGTGACCAGACTACCAGTCCATCAGCTCCTCCATTAGAAAGGATGCTTTCACATGCTCCATCAGCCATCATTGCATTATACAGCTAACAAGACAGGACGGTATGTAATAAAAAACAGAAGACAGGGCTCTATATAATCTAATATGTAAGGGACGGTGCTGTACATAACAAGAGAGGGCACTGTGTAAGGGACAGTAATATACATAATAAAGGAGACTATGTAATATATATACATGTACTGTATGTGTGTGGCTATATATATATATGTAACTTTGATGCCACAAAAGGAAGGGGGGCCCAGACACATTTCTTGCACAGTGGCCCCAAGCTGTCAGTGTCCGCCCCTGGTTGCAATGATCATGTATGTGGAAAAAATATGGTATTTTTTTCACGCCCAGGCGTTATATACTTCTGTGAAGCACTTAGGGGTTCAAAGTGCTCAACACACATCTAGATAAGTTCCTTGGGGGGGTCTAGTTTCCAAAATGGGGTCACTTGTGGGGGATTTCCACAGTTTAGGCACATCAGGGGCTCTCCAAATGTGACATGACACCAGCAGACCATTCCATCAAAGTCTGTATTCCAAAACATCACTACTTCCCTTCCGAGCCCCGATGTGTGCCCATACAGTAGTTTTCTCCCACATATGGGGTATCAATATACTCAGGTCAAATTGGACAACAACTTTTGGTGTCCAATTTCTCCTGTTACCCTTGGGAAAATAAAAAAAATTGGGGACTAAAAGATCATGTTTGTGGAAAAAATATGATTTTTTTTATTTTCATGCCCGGGCGTAATAACTTCTGTGAAGCATTTGGGGGTTCAAAGTGCTCAACACATCTAGATAGGTTCCTTGGGGGGTCTAGTTTCCAAAATGGGGTCACTAGTGGGGAGTTTCCACTGTTCAGGCACATAAGGGGCTCTCCAAACACGACATGGCGCCCGATCTCAATTCCAGCCAATTTTGCGTCAAACGGTGACCCCTCCCTTTCGAGCTCTGCCATGCGCCCAAACAGTGGTTTATTCCCACATATGGGGTATCAGCCTACTGAGGATAAATTGCACAATAACTTTTGGGGTACTGTTTCCCTTGGGAAAATAACAATTGGGGGTGAAAAGATCATTTTTGTGGAAAAAATATGATTTATTAATTTTACGGCTGTACGTTATAAATGAAGCCCATGGGGGTTCAAAGTTCTCAACACACATCTAGAGAAGTTCCTTTGGGGGTCAAGTTTCCAAAATGGTGTCATTTGTGGGGGTTTCCACTGTTTAGGTACATCAGGGGCTCTCCAAACGTGACATGGTGTCCGATCTCAATTCCAGCCAATTTTGAGCTGAAAAAGTCAAACGGCGCTCCTTCCCTTTCGAGCTCTGACATGCGCCGAAGCAGTGGTTCCCCCCACATATCAGGTATCAGCGTACTCAGGACAAATTGTACAATAACTTTTGCAGTGGAATTTCTCCTGTTACCCTTGGTAAAATAAAAAAAATTGGACCTGAAGTAATTTTTTTGTGAAAAAAGTTAAATGTTCATTTTTTTTAAACATTCAAAAAATTCCTGTGAAGCACCTGAAGGGTTAATAAACTTCTTGAATGTGGTTTTGAGCATCTTGAGGGGTGCAGTTTTTAGAATGGTGTCACTTTTGGGTATGTTCTATGATATAGACCCCTCAAAGTGACTTCAAATGTGATGTGGTCCCTAAAAAAATGGTCTTGTAAAAATGAGAAATCGCTGGTCAACTTTTAACCCTTATAGACTTCCTAACAAAAAAAAATTGGTTCCAAAATTGTGCTGATGTAAAGTAAACATGTGGGAAATGTTACTTATTAAGTTTTTTCTGTGCCATATCTCTGTGATTTAAGGGCATAAAAATTCAAAGTTGGAAAATTGCTAAATTTTCAAAATTTTTGCCAAATTTCCATTTTTTCACAAATAAACGCAAGTTATATGAATGAAATTTTACCACTAACATGAAGTGCAATATGTCACGAGAAAAATAATGTCAGAATCACCGGGATCCATGGAAGCGTTTCAGAGTTATGACCTCATAAAGAGACAGTGGTCAGAATTGTAGAAATTGGCCCGGTCATGAATGTGCAAACCACCCTTAGGGGTAAAGGGGTTAATAGTTTTGCACACAGTGTACCAATACTACTACATGCAAGAAACAAATTATGCCGCTACACCATGAACGTATGACCAACAAATAGTGACCAGATCACATCATTATAGTGATTATTAATAGGAATCACTGTACTAACACTGCTGGTACCCCCATATAATGACCGAATAGTGGAAGGTATCAGTATAGATAGTATAGGTAGCTCAAGATACTCCCCAGCAATGTCTCCAATTGAAGTAATTAATGTTCTCTTTTCTTCATCCAGCGCAGACTGCTCTGACTTCTCCCTGTCAGGACTCGTCTCTTCAGAGTGTAACACACAGACATCTATGGATTATTGCTTCCTGGTCACCATTGCCACTTTTCCTCCAATTCTACAAAAATAGTACCTCCCTTTTATTATATGGTAACAGTATCCCCCAAAATAAAATACAATACAGCAATGATGCTCCTCTGTGTCCCCATTCAGTAGTAATTATTTCCTCTGTTTGCCCAAATACAGTAGAATTGCCCCAACATGGCACCCACACAGCTGTAATGTCCAACTATTATGTCTTCATACAGATGTGGAATTCCTCTTTATGACCCCAATATAGTAGTAATATTCCAAATTGTGGCCCTCATACATTAAAATTACCATCATATGTGGACCCCACTTAATAACAATGTCCTCCCATGTGGCCCCCATAAATTAATATTGTCCCTCTATGTGCCCCCAATATTAATCATTTCCTCCTATGTGACCCATATACAGTAATATTGTCCCTTTCCTGGCCCCCATATAGTAAAGATGTCCCCCTATTAATACATTAATATTGGCCCCTATGTGGCACTCATCTGGTAAAACTGTCCACCTATGTGTTCATGATGAGTTAATATTGCCACCCTATGTGGCCCAGTAATAGTAATGTCTCCCTGTGGCCAACACATGAATAATGTCTCTCTGTGTGGCCCCCATACATTCATAATATCCTCTAACGCGGCTTGGTCCTTATACATTAATATTATATTAATCATATATAGATGGATGGAGCTGCTCCATGTTTAGTAGTTGCAGTTATCGGACCCATTGTGACATCACTCGTGTTCCGCTTCTTGTGATGTCACAGTGAGATTTTCATTGTGACATCACTGGTGTTCCGCTCCTTGTGATGTCACAGTGAGATCTCCATTGTGACATCACGGAATGTGTGGTTATAAGGAGTGACGCTGCAGGAAGAGGCTTTGTCTGACAAGACTCCCTGTGTGTTACACATTCAGCGATAACTCCCTGTGTGTTACACATTCAGCGATAACTCCCTGTGTGTTACACATTCAGCGATAACTCCCTGTGTGTTACACATTCAGCGATAACTCCCTGTGTGTTACACATTCAGCGATAACTCCCTGTGTGTTACACATTCAGCGATATTTCTCCAAGCTAAAATGCTCTTTCGATTTCTTCTAATCGTGAGTTTGCTATTAGCGTCTGTAGAAGGCGCGCCTCTCATCAACCAGCGCCATGATTCCTTGCCCACGCATACGACCCCAGCAGGTAAGTACTTTTCCAAATATTCACATATTATGGGGTAACCCTCATTAGGCTGGGTGAAGGCTTACTTTTTGCGCCCTGAGTTGATATCTTTACTGATACCATTTTGGGGTAGATACTATGTTTCTTTTTTTATCGCCTTTTATTGCAATGTTGCGGCTGCCAAAAAATTTTATTCTGGCGATTTTGATTTTTTTTCTCATTAGGCTGTTTAATGATCAGATAAATTTAGTTTAGATTTTGATTGATCGAAGTTTTACAAATGCAGCGATAACAAATGAGTATTTTGAATTATTTTTTTTTAAGCGTTTAATTTTTAATGAACTTTATTCACTTTTTACTGTATTTTTTCTGTACTCAATAGTCCTCTTTAGGGACTTCACGCTGCAATTGTGTGGTTGATTGCGCTATACATAGCAGGGGATAAACTCAACGTTGAGTGGATAGGCTCAACGTGCGAACGGCATTAAAAACAAGGACACGACCTTTGACGTACATGTACGTCAAAGGTCATGAAGGATCTAATGCTAAATACACGGCCAGGAGACTGATAGAAGCATTTAGTCAATTAATATATAGATAAGATATAGAGGTGTAATACTGCGGGCTGGATACAATAACTTGTACATGTAACAGAAGGGAGGTATAGGAAATATATGTCACCTCTCATTTTGTCAGCAGAGATCTTTAATGTCTACTTTTATTTTCTAGGCAACACTGATCACCTGATCTTTGGTCCGTGCTCAAAAACATGCGGTAAGTACCTCACAATTAAGATATAACCTTCACATACAACATTTCACATCTGGCACCAGAATCTGCTGACTATCACTAATAGGACCCAGCGTAATACGATGGGTGTCAGACTCTGCTTCATTAGAGACACCGAATATTCGCACTAATATAGCTTTTATTGAGTGGCTGAGATTGTTAATAGGTCACATGATACATTTCATGGAGGAGTCTTCATGTGTTACTCCCTCCCATCCTGTATTCCCTATTCTAGGCTCTCGCACTAATTGTAAGAGTAAGGCTATGTGCACACGTGTGGAATTCCAGTGGAAATTTCTGCGGGAATTCCAGAATTCTATTCCGCGGGAAATATGCGAGAAAACCGCATTTTAAATTCCCGCGATTTTCCCGCCGAAAAACTAGCGATTTGCAAGCGTAATTAGCTTGCAGAGTCCTAGCGTTTTCCAAGAGATCTGTAGCATCGCTTGGAGAACTGATTGACAGGTTGGTCACACTCGTCATACATAGTGTTTGACGAGTGTGACCAACTTTTTACTATTGAGGCTGCCAATGCGGCATCAGTAGTAAAAGATAGAATGTTAAAAATAATAAAAAAAATAAAAAATCGTGTTTTTCTCACCTTCCGACGTCCCGCGCAGCGTTCCCGATCATCGCGATGCTCCCGGCAAGTCCTGTTCCCAGCGATGCCTTGCGACAATGACCTTTGATGACGTTGCTGTCTCGCGAGACCACTACAGTATCTCGAGACCACGACATCATCAAAGGTCATTGTCGCAAGGCATCCCTGGGAACGGGACTTGCCGGGAGCATCCCTGAGGCCTGGTGACACTGTGAGGGACATCGGAAGGTGAGAATATGACGATTTTTTAATTTTAATTCTATTTTTTACAGGGATATGGTACCCAGAGCCCAGAGGACAGTTTCCTCTCCCCCAGACCGTGGGTACCATCCGCAAATGTTCTCCTTACTTTTCGCATGGTGGGCAGAGCCACATGCGGAAAGTAAGCAGAACAATGCATTCCTATGTGTGCGGATTTTCCCGCGATTCCGCACAAAGAATGAACATGCTGCGTATTTTTCCGCGATGCAATTCCACCGCTGAAAAATCTGCAGCATTAGCACAGCATGTGCGGAATCCCATAGGATTGCATGGGATGCTTTTTTTTGGCGTTTTCACGGCAAAATCGCGCGTTTAAAATCGCTGCGAAAACGCAAAGAAAACGCTACGTGTGAACACAGCCTAAATGTAGATCTTCATGTAAGGAATAATGGAGTCACTTGTGTCTGTGATCGTCAGTCTTGTGATTCCATCACTACCACTGGAGAAATTATACAGTTTTATGACTACCGGGGACTAATTTGTCCACCATGTTGGGCTTTCCTATAATTGTGATCTGTGCAGTCCTAGGGTTACTCATAAGAAATGGTCTTAGGTCTGGATAAGTAAGTTAGGTGCCGTGAATAATGTATATTTTAGTAGCTGTAGACATCTGATGTTCTCCAACACTAGAAGACTACCGAGAATTACACTGATACATTGAGAAAAGTTCCTACAAAGTTTTCCTACAACTAATTGATGTCTCATTTTTTCAGGCCTTGGTACCAGGGTGGTCTATAGCACCAGAGGCTGCCCACAGGGACAGGATAAGTGTTTTCTCCGCACGGAACAGTGCGAAGGACCTGAAGATTGTGGATGTAAGTCACATAGTTATGTGGATAGGTTATCTGTTAGTATTAATCTGAAGTGAACCCTATATTCTGTAGCCAATGTTCCTTCCTAATAAATCCTGCAGTTAGAGAACACTCCTGGATCAATCCCTCTTCTCCAGTAATCTAGAGCAGATATCTAGTAATATTATCTATTTATGGAAAAGCCTCGAGATGTCTTTTAAACTTTTTTCCTCTAGACACACAGGCCCTTTTGATATATTTATGTGCCTGGATATAGAAAGACAGACACAGTGAGTGCGACCAGGCCCGGGTGGGTAACCAGGCCCGGGTGGGTGACCAGGCCCGGGTGGGTGACCAGGCCCGGGTGGGTGGGCCCTCCAGACACAAATATCTGCCGAGTGGCGCATGGGAGTGACGTCATGTGCTTCCCGTCACTTACGTGTTGCAGTCAACTGCTGGCTTCTGCTCCGGCTATGGAAGAAGATGTTGCAAGCAGTGGGAGTGGGGGAATGTGAATAGAATCGTTTCATTTTTTTTTTTTACTAATGTTAGAGAAGAACTGCAGAACAGGGACATTATTACTAGTAAAATATACCGGGATGGGAGACATATATTACTGGAAGGAGCCCAGGATGGAGGACATACAGTATATTACTGCAAGTGGACCAGGATGGGGGACATTATACCAGGAAGAGGCAAAGGATTGAGGACAATATACCAGGAAAGGGCCCAAGATGGAGGACATTATATCAGGAAAGGGCCCAGGATCGAGATGGAGGACATTATACCAGGAAACAAACATTATACCAGGAAGGGGCCAAGGATAAAGACTGTATATCAAGATAGTGGATATTATTACTGAATGAGGTCCAGGATGGGGAACATTTTTACAGGAATGGGTTAGGATGGGGGACATTATTACAGGAAGGGGCCAGGATCGGTGATATTATTACATGAAGGGTCAGAAATGGGGACTTTATTACAGGATGGGGACATTTTGCATGAGAGGGCAAACAAGTATGTCCTCATAGGATCTGGAATGCTACAAAGCACCATATATCTGACAAATATGCAGATGGGGGCCCAGGTCAAAGCCCGAGCAACGGGCCTGAGGTACCGTGATTACCCTGCACACTGCAGCCGTTTCCCCAGTGCAGCCGTCTCCCCAGTGCAGCCGTCTCCCCAGTGCAGCTGTATCCCCAGTGCAGCCGTCTCCCCAGTGCAGCCGTCTCCCCAGTGCACCCATCTCCCCAGTGCACCCATCTCCCCAGTGCACCCATCTCCTCAGTGCACCCATCTCCCTAGTGCAGCCATCTCCCCAGTGCAGCCATCTCCCCAGTGCAGCCATCTCCCTAGTGCACCCGTTTCCCCAGTGCAGCCATCTCCCCAGTGCACCCATCTCATCGGTGCACCCATCTCCTCAGTGCACCCATCTCCTCAGTGCACCCATCTCCTCAGTGCACCCATTTCTTCAGTGCACCTGTTTCCTCAGTGCACCTGTTTCCTCAGTGCACCCGTTTCCCCAGTGCAGCCTTCTCCCTAGTGCAGCCATCTCCCCAGTGCAGCCATCTCCTCAGTGCACCCATCTCCCTAGTGTAGCCATCTCCTCAGTGCAGCCATCTACCCAGTGCACCCGTTTCCCCAGTGCACCCATCTCCCTAGTGCAGCCATCTCCCCAGTGCAGCCATCTCCTCAGTGCACCCATCTACCTAGTGCAGCCATCTCCCCAGTGCAGACATCTTCCCCAGTGCAGTCATCTCCTCAGTGCACCCATCTCCCCAGTGCACCCATCTACCTAGTGCAGCCATCTCCCCAGTGCAGCCTTCTCCCTAGTGCAGCCATCTCCCCAGTGCAGCCATCTCCTCAGTGCACCCATCTCCCTAGTGCAGTCATCTCAGTGCAGCCATCTCCTCAGTGCACCCATCTACCTAGTGCAGCCATCTCCCCAGTGCAGACATCTTCCCCAGTGGAGTCATCTCCTCAGTGCACCCATCTCCCCAGTGCAGCCATCTACTCAGTGCACCTGTTTCCCCAGTGCACCCATCTCCTCAGTGCACCCATCTTCCTAGTCCAGCCATCTCCCTAGTGCACCTGGGTCGCCCTCCCAGGGCTGTGGTGTACTCGGTACCGGGCCGGTGTCAGCGGGATGTGTCACAGCAGCAGTGACCCGGTCCTTGGCCCTGAGTGCCCAAGTATTAGGGGAAGATTGAATGGTGGAATGTAGTTGTTTGAATGAATAGTTCGTGACGCCACCTGTGGTATTCGGCAAGTGAGATGTTAAGCCGCGGCTGCATGCAGATCCTCTGGGACTGGTGGTGTGTTGCAGCCAAGATGGTGAAGCTCCCATCTCCCCAGGTGGAGCTGTAGTCCCAGGGCAGTGTAGATGTAGGGGTAGAGGAGAGGCACAGGTGGTGTAGAAGCGGGTACCCAGATGTAGTGGTATGGGGTGTGTTAGCGCAGGAATAAGTGGAGGACACCAGGCTTGTAGTTCCAAAGCTTTTCTCACAGTCTGTAGTACACACAGGTGCCTGCCTCCGTGCTGTGTCCTCCGGGACAGGGACCCAGTCAACCTCCAGGCAAGGTGGAATGCTCCCTTCCAACGCTCCGCCAACATGTGCCTTTCTGAACGTCTCCTCTTATAGCGCCTTTGGTGTGAAGTACTCCTAGTACTGAGTTACACTGGAGTTCCTCCTGACAGATGTTCCTATGAACTCTACTTGCACGGCAGACAGCTGTAGCCTGCTTCGGGGACTCCTCATTCCTGAGTCCCGGCTCACTATCCAAGTTGCTGTTGTGCCCTCAAGTCTTAGATGGGAGTAGTGCATTTACAGCCCACTACTCCACCGGTGTCTGCTGTAGGACCATTAGTATCCATACAACCTCGGGGACCGGGCCCCGGCCTTGCGCATAGAACTTCTAGGCAGGGTTCTCTCCTAACCCACGCCCTCTGTTCCCTTTCACTCCTTCGTTCCATACTAGTCTCTCCTTCTTATGGAAGATCAGGTTTCTGTTCAATGTCTTTCTCCTTTTTTCCTTTCCCGTGCTAGCAGACCCAGGTCACTGAGATCTGCTGCAGCACCTCCTTCCTCCATCCCTCTCCCAGGGATCTTCTCTCCTCACTCCTCTCCACTCACCGACTGACTGACCTGAAATCCTAAACCTTCCCGCTCTTTCATGTATTCTAACTCCACCCGTCTCCCAGGACATTTCGTGTTCCAAGCAGGGAGCCACCAAAGGTGCTCTGCTACACTCCAAGCAGGGAGCCGCAATGTGGCTTTGCTGAACTACTCTGTTGTGTGGGATGCAGGTGTCGGAGCGTGGTCAGGAACCTCCAACCTACCTCAGGAGGAGGTGCAGTACCTCTGTGGCAACTGAATCCTCAGGTGCGCCACACACCCATCTCCTCAGTGCACCCATCTCCTCAGTGCACCGGTTTCCCCAGTGCAGCCATCGCCCTAGTGCACCCATCTCCTCAGTGCACCCATCTCCCAAGTGCAGCCATCTCCCCCTGCGCTCATTTCTTCCCCCCAGGGCCCATTGCCACCCCTCGGCACTCATTCTCCACCTGGCCCATTTGCCCCACTGCCCTGGCTCACCTGTGGCTTGGACCGTCCGTTCCCTGCCACAGCTTCTTCCTGTTTGTGTGTGAGCGGAGCGCGCCGTCACCTGGTACCGCTCATTCAGGGTCATGAATATGGGCGCCACGCCTATGAGAGAGGAGTGGCGTCCATATTCATGATCTTAATGAGCGGTACCACATGACGGCGCTCACTCACACAGAAAGAACAGGACCATGGGAGCTGCAGCGCAGGCACAGCTGGAGGAGGTGAGTATGATGAGGGATGGGGGGGTGCAAATGGAAAATACTGAGCACAATACTGCCGCACTTGGAAAGTGGCTGCGTGCCGTACATTCTCCACCCCTGCTGTAACACATCAGCCTCTACCTAAGCCACTGGATAGATCTCTATATTGTCCATTATATCTATTATATATTAATATGACATCATCCCTGAGACATAATTTAGCAAAACTAAAGTCCCATATTTTTAATCCTCTTGTCGGGTCCTACCGTCCAATAGACTATATAATAGTCACAGTTTTCTCTGCTGCAGATTGAGCAGAGCTCAGTTTTTCAGCTGTGTATAAACCCGCCACAGCTTTGTGTTTCCATTGTATATTGCTGGAGGCCTGGCTGGACTAGGAGGCACAAGACCAGTTGTCCTGTAGTGATAATCGATTGCTGGTAAAACAGTGATTCTATTGAAAGAGTCCAGGAATTGACACATCGCTATAGTAAAGGTCTATGCTTCTACATTATGGTTCTCTCCGATAAGATGGCAAAAGCCTGGTGACAGATTCCCTTTATAGGACTGCTACAATAATAATGGCAGTGAATTACAGACAAGTTATTGGATATATAGATAATATATATGTATTCTTTCTTCTTTTTCAGTTTTTTCAGAGGATGGTATTGATACTTCAAAGATCCCTTCGAATAAAGTCATCATATGTGTTGTAGCTTTCGCCATCATCATACTCCTCCTTGGAACATTCCTTGGTGTCATCTGTAACGCCATACGTAGGTAAGTATTGTAAAGGATGATTTATATTGTACATGGGAGTCTGCAAAAAATTCCATCTTTATTACAGATGAGAGGCTCTGACAAAATTCTGCCAAATCAGCAGATTTTATTTAGAGATTCAATTCACAGCAAAATTATTCTTCACATATTGATTGTTCCCTATTATGCTCTGGGGTCTCCCCAGTCCCAGATGGTAATAAATGGAAGATGTAAGGAGAAAATAGAGTTTATATACGACCAAGCCCCTCTCCGGAAGCCCCCACTGCTCTCTGCCCGAAACTCCGGCCCAGTGTTGACTCTTGGTTGGGACTTGCATGGGCAGAGACCTTTCGAGGCCGCTTGTAGCCAAAGTTTCAGCCCAAAGGGAACTCTTGGCCAGAGGTGCGGCACCATGGTAGTGTGGAAAGCTGGCCATCGGGCATAAAGCAGCGGAAGTCGGTCAGAGAAGTGAGCTCATCTTTCTGCCAGCCCTCTACTCTTCCGAAAGCTGGCGGCTGCCGCTAGCTTCCACTTTGCTTTATTCGCGTGGAGTGAATTAAAAAATCTGTGTTCTCCAACATTCTGAGTTTTGTATGAGCAGAATTCAATTCCCCTCAAATAAATCCACTCCTGTCTGATCTTCATATTACCTTACAACCCAGTACAATCCACACATATTGAACTTTCATGTACATGAAAAATTGTTGATAAATACCAAAATTTTACTGATTGCCAATGTTTCTACAGAATGGAAGAGACAAAATGAATGAAGAAACATATGAGTCTATATTTCATTCTGCAGAATAAGGATCTGTTACTTTGTAATTCACAATATACCTTCTATTTTACTATTTTAAAGACATCGGAAAAAGGATAAATCCAGGAGAGATGCTGAATCTCAATGTTCTACTGATGGAGACAGAGAGACTCCTGCTGAACCTATTGGTGGTAAGTACAGCCTAACCAATCTGACACTAAAGCAGTTCTCCAGGATAAGAAAAACAGGGCTGCCATCTTCTTAAAAAAAAAAATCTGTGCCATCAAAATCTTCCACTTGTTCATGGTATTGCAGCTCTACACCATTCCCGTCACTGGAGCTGATCTGCAATAACAGGCACAACCTGTAGACAGGGGTGGTCTTGTGCTTCAAACAAACCAAATTACATTTTTCTAACTCTGGACAAGCCTATAAAACCTATGTACAAATACCGTATTTTTCGGATTATAAGACGCTCCGGATTATAAGACGCACCGCAAATTTTGAGGAGAAAAATAGGAAAAAAACTTTTCTTAATAAAATGGTGGTGCTTTTTAAAAACCATGCATCTTATTGCTTACTGGGGGTGGTGGCTGCGGTGAAGCGGGGTCCCAGGGTCGCTGGTGGAGGAGACAGGAGTGGGGTGATGCTGCAGGCCGCAGGCTGGAATGAGGTGGAGATTTCGTGCTGCGGGGTGCTCCATTCTGCCCCCATCGTGTCCAGCATTCTGCCCCCAACTTGCCCAGCATTCTGCCCCCATCGTGCCCAGCATTCTGCCCCCATCGTGTCCAGCATTCTGCCCCCATCGTGTCCAGCATTCTGCCCCAACTTGTCCAGCATTCTGCCCCCATCGTGTCCAGCATTCTGCCCCATCGTGTCCAGCATTCTGCCCCCATCTTGCCCAGCATTCTGCCCCCATCGTGTCCAGCATTCTGCCCCCATCGTGTCCAGCATTCTGCCCCCATCGTGTCCAGCATTCTGCCCCCATCGTGTCCAGCATTCTGCCCCCATCTTGCCCAGCATTCTGCCCCCATCGTGTCCAGCATTCTGCCCCCATCGTGTCCAGCATTCTGCCCCCATCGTGTCCAGCATTCTGCCCCCATCTTGCCCAGCATTCTGCCCCCATCGTGTCCAGCATTCTGCCCCCATCGTGTCCAGCATTCTGCCCCCATCGTGTCCAGCATTCTGCCCCCTTCGTGTCCAGCATTCTGCCCCCTTCGTGTCCAGCATTCTGCCCCCATCGTCAACAGCATTCTGCCCCCATCGTCACCAGAATTCTGCCTCCATCGTCACCAGCATTCTGCCTCCATCGTGTCCATTCTGCCATCTGCCCCGGGGCCCCCTGGATCGCCACTCTCAATAAATTAAAAAAAGAAACACAAGCTCTTCTTACCTGGCCACGGTCCAGCGGCGAAGCTCCGGGCGTCCCTCCATGCAGAAGCGCGCGCTCGCCGGCGACTGACAATGACATCAGACACCAGCGAGGTGCGCACTGCAGCGGACGTCAGCGGCCAGCCTCCGATTGGCTGGCGGCTGCTAACTACTGACGTGCGGGGGGCGGGCCCGCTTGTCAATAGCGATCATCTGCCGCAGCACCAAGGGCCATTCACGCTCTTGCCACTAGATGGTGAACTCCTCACATTACAGACAACAGAGGCGTCCCCCCGTGTCGTAACACTCACACCCCCACAAGGCTCAGAGGCAAACTCTCCTCTCTACCCCCCCTCCTAAGAGGACTCCGACTCAGAGAACATCCTTTTAAAAATGGTCTCTTAAACTTTACGTGCCAGAGCCTTTTTTCGCCCTCATGACCAGGCCAATTCTGACCAGTGTCCCTTTATGTGGTTATAGCTCTTGAACGCTACAAAGGATCACATTGATTCTGAGATAGTTTTTTCGCAACATATTGTACTTCATTATAGTGGTAAAATTTGTTCAATATAACTTGCGTTTATGTCTGAAAATATCGGAAATGTGACGAAAATTCAGAAAATTTTGCAATTTTTAAATTATTTATTTTTAAACCAGAGTGCTGTCACACAAAATAGTTAATAAATACTATTTCCCACATGTCTATCTATCATCAACACAATTTTTGAAACAGAATTTAAAAGGGTTAAAAGTTGATCAGCGATTTCTCATTTTTCCAACTAAATTTGCAAAAACAATTTTTTTAGGGACCACATCACATTTGAAGTTACTTTGAGGAGCATTTAATACAGAAAATACCCAAAAGTGGCACCATTCTAAAAACTGCACCCCTCAAAGTGCTCAAAACCAAATTCAAAAAGTTTATCATCCCTTCAGGTGCTTCACGGGAATGATAACACCTGTCAGAGCTATCGCTCTGCACTGGAATCGCAGTGCTTGCAGGACCCTGGGGGTCATGACAAACATCGGCGCTGCATAGAGCTCAGCAAGCACCAACGTTTATCTACAGTGGGCGGCTGCGAAGTAAAGGAGCAGTAGACGTAATAATCCATAACAAATATGGAGAATATTTTATTTAAAAAAATTATGATTTCTTTGATCTCTTTAACAGGAAAAAATGAGGATGGACCAATGGTCAAAAAGACAGATGACCTTGAGAACACCAACATTTCTTCTCCCGGTCCAGATGATGTCGTCATCGATATTGAAACAGATAAGGATGTGGCCATCTCCTCTAACAGTAAGCCTGAGATGCTGCCACCAGCCAAGAGAGCGGCTACAGAAAACGTTACTGATCTACTTAGAGAAGTAACCCCGAAGATAGCGACCCCACAAGTGGAGATGCCCGATATTGGGAACCTGCCTCCAGAGATCTTAACCATCCTTCAGAGCAAAGGGGAGGAAGGCTACCTAAATGACGAGATCATCATCATTGCCCAGGACCTGCTGCAGAGACAGTTTAAGGGTTTTGCTGGCCTGCAGCCCCCCTGCGCTCTTATGGTACCAGGGTACAGAGTACTGAAGAATGCTGTACAAATCCACTATGATGAGGACAGGGTGCACTGGCTGACAACCTGCTATACAAATGGCCAAATCTTTGTAGCCGACAGCATGAGAGAAAAGAATCTGACTCCATCCATCCATCAGCAGATTATCAATATGTACAGTGAAGTGGTCGACAAACCCCTGAAACATTTGAGGTTTATCGATGTTGATCAGCAGAAGAACGACTATGACTGTGGCTTATATGCTATAGCGTTTGCCTATGAGCTTATGGCAGATGACGGTGAACCCACAGCTAAGTTCCAGCATGAGAAGATGAGGACTCATCTAATATCCTGCCTGCAGAACAACAGAATCAGCGGATTTCCCAAAAAGGTCAGGAAGTGACTCCATGTCTATAAACGGCATGTAGAGTCTATGACGGTCCAAGAGATCGCACCGACCTTCAACCGGACACGACCCGGGACCACAGACCGGTCTACACCAGTAAGTAACCATGGACTTTCCATAATACCCTCAATATAGTGAATATATAAATATGATGGGGGCATGCTGCCGTTATTGGAGGCATCTGATTTTCATTGTTTTTACTTTTTGTTTAAGGTCAGGAAGTGACTCCATGTCTATAAACGGCATGTAGAGTCTATGACGAAGAGATCGCACCGACCTTCAACTGGACACGACCCGGGGTCACAGACCAGTCTGCACCAGTAAGTAACCATGGACTTTCCATAATACCCTCAATATAGTAAATAATATATAAATATGATGGGGGGCGTGCTGCCATTATTGGGGCATCTGATCGTCATTGTTTTTACTTTTTATTTAAGAAAAAGCACGAAGCGAGTAACTACGGCCGTCACATCCAGGCCCAGAGATGGATCGCATCGGACGTCCTCAAAACCTAAATCATGTAAGTTCTCTGTTACAGGATTAATACAACGTCTTCCCATCTAATAATCTGTGTATATAGCAACCAATCAGAGCTCAGCTTACATTTCTTAAACAGTTCTGGTAGAATGAAAGCTGCATTCTGATTGGTTTCTGAGGGGAAGAAGGTCAGGATTCCTGTCAGACATGGCGGTGAATCTCATTGTATCCTGGGGTTCTGTCTCTTTCTGTCTCTCAATATTTATATGTTTTCCTGTTTTCTATTGGATATAGCGATGCAAGGACCCGATGCAGAACATCGCAGCAGATCGGTTCCTCCATGACACCAGGCACATCAGAGCGTGATCATCAACTCTGACAGTAAGTACTCAGGGCTTTTATGACATAAATTTAATGGAAAAACACCCTTATAAAAGAAGTCTCTTAAAGGAAACTGTCATTGAATAAACCCTAGACATAGAGGTAACTCTAGTGGTTTGGCTCATCTTTTTTATACATCACCATACCATTCAGAGGTTATAAATAAGTACCGTATATACTCGTGTTTAAGCCGACCCGAGTATAAGTCGACCCCCCTTATTCTGCCAAAAAAACTGGGAAAACTTATTGACTCGCGTATAAGCCTAGGGTGGAAAATGCAGCAGCTACTGGTAAATTTCAAAAATAAAAATAGATACCAATAAAAGTAAAATTAATTGAGACATCAGTAGGTTAAATGTTTTTGAATATCCATATTGAATCAGGAACCCCATATAATGCTCCATACAGTTCATGATGGCCCCATGAGATGCTTCATACAAAATACACCCCATATAATGCTCCATAAAGGTTAATGGAGGGTTAATGGCCCCATAAGGGTTAATGGCCCTATAAGATGCTCCATAGAATAATATGCCCCATATGCTGCTCCATAAAGGTTATGGCCCCTTAAGATGCTCCATAGAATATGCTGCCCCATAAGATGCTCGATAGAATATGCCCCCATAAGATGCTCCATAAAATATGCCCCCATAAGATGGTCCATAGAATATGCTCCCATAAGATGCTCCATAGAATAGGCCCCAATAATATGCCCCATAGAACATGCCCCCATAAGATGCTCCATAGAATATGCCCCCATAATATGCTCGATAGAATATGCCCTCATAAGATGCTTCATAGAATATGCCCCCATAAGGTGCTCCATAGAATAGGCCCCCATAAGATGCTCCATAGAATATTCCCCCATAATATGCTTCATAGAATATGCCCCCATAAGTTGCTCCATAGAATATGTCCCCATAAGATGCTCCATAGAATATGCCCCATAAGATGCTCCATAGAATTCTCACCTATCCGTCGCTGGGGGCCAGGTGCCAGAGTCGCTGCTGGCTCAGGACCTGGCACCTGAGATATTCACCTGTCCCCATTCCCACACTGCTCGTCGCTGTTTGCCACATCGTCTGTCAGTGATGTTCAGGCAGCAGAGGGTGTGGCACGCACTAACTACGTCACCGCGCCCTCTGCTGCCTGAACGACACAGGCGAGGACACGGCAGGCAGCGGCGAGCAGCGTGGGAATGGGGACAGGTGAATATCGCATATACTTACCCCCTCCTGGCGCGGTCTCTGCTGCCCCAATCTCACACGGTCTCCGGCGCCTGCCTTCAGCGGTCACGTGCTAATGCTCATTAAAGACATGAATATGCGCATATTCATGTATTTAATGAGTGGTACCACATGACCGCTGAAGGCAGGCGCCTGAGACCTTGGGACAAGCAGGGGGTCTGCAGAGAGGCGCCAGGGGGGGTCAGTATGATCTGACACCCTGCTCCCCCTCCCCCGCGTATGACTCGCGTATAAGCCGAGAGGGGGACTTTCAGCCCAAAAAATTGCGAGTATATACGATATTTGATACAATGCCAATTTTGCAAGTTTTCCCACCTACAAAGAATGGAGAGGTCTGTAATTTTTATTGTAGGTACACTTCACCTGTGAGAGACAGAATCTTACAATGTGGTTTTCTGGATTTATTTTAAGATTTTTACATAACTGATTTGCATTTTAGTGCATGAAATAAGTGTTTGATCACCTTCTAACCAGAAAGAATTCTGGCTCTCGCAGACCTGTTAGTTTTTCTTTAAGAAGCATCCTACTCTACGCTCATTACTTGTGCTAACTGCTCCTGTTTGAACTCTCTACCTGTATAAAAGACACCTGTCCACACACTCAGTCAATCACACTCCAACCTCTCCACCATGGCCAAGACCAAAATGAAGTCTAAGGACATCAGGGACAAAATTGTAGACCTGTACAAGGCTGGGATGGGCTACAGCACAATAGGCAACTGGTGAGAAGGCAACAGCTGTTGGCACAATTATTAGAAAATGGAGGAGACACAAGATGACAGGTCAATCTTCCTCGGTCTGGGGCTCTGTACGTGATCTTGCCTCATGTAGTAAGGATGATTCTGAGAAAGTTCAGGAATCAGATCACATATGAAGACCCCATTAATTAAAATATAAACCTTTATTAACCATTTATAAAAGGACTAACAACATACAAGACACACACTTAAAATGCTGACAGGCGACAAATTGAAGAGATAAATAGATGATCCTGGAGAGCCCCTGTGTAATCCCCTTTCCTGTCCACCTGCCTAACAGCGGAGGTTGGCACCCCTGTGATATGACAATGGTGCCCTTGCTCCTCGGCGGCTCTCCCCAATTCCCTAGTATGCGCTATTCAGAACTAGTTTAATCATCAATATATAGTGCCACACAAATTATACTGTACAGATGTTAGTGTGCTCCACCGAATACACAGACATACAGTCATATGTAAAAGTTTGACCTGCAGCATCATCTTGCTGCAGATGGTGTCACTGTGCATCGGTCAACAATACAGCGCACTTTGCACAAGGAGAAGCTGTATGGGAGAGTGATGCGAAAGAAGCCGTTTCTGCAAGCACGCCACAAACAGAGTCGCCTGAGGTCTGCAAAAGCACATTTGGACAAGCCAGTAACATTTTGGAAGAAGGTCCTGTGGACTGATGAAACAAAGATTGAGTTGCTTGGTCATACAAAAAGGCGTTATGCATGCGCTGTATTGTTGACCGATGCACAGTGACACCATCTGCAGCAAGATGATGCTGCAGGTCTTTGGAGGTGGTCTGTGGATTGTCCTTGACTGTTCTCACCCTTCTTCTTCTCTGCCTTTCTGATATTTTTCTTGGCCTGCCACTTCTGGGCTTAACAAGAACTGTAGCTGTGTTCTTCCATTTCCTTACTATGTTCCTCACAGTGGAAACTGACAGGTTAAATCTCTGAGACAACTTTTTGTGTCCTTCCCCTGAAAAGCTATGTTGAATAATCTTTGTTTTCAGATCATTTGAGAGTCGATTTGAGGAGCCCATGATGCCACTCTTCATAGGAGAATCAAATAGGAGAACTACTTGCAAGTGGCCACCTTAAATACCTTTTCTCATGATTTGATACACCTGGCTATGAAGTTCAAAGCTTAATGAGGATACAAAACCAATTTAGTGCTTCAGGAAGTCAGTAAAAAGTAGTTAGGAGTGTTCAAATCAAGAAAATGATAAGGGTGCCCATACTTTTGCACCGGTCAAATTTTGTTTAAATGCAGATTGCACATTTTCTGTTAGTACAATAAACCTCATTTGAATCCAGAAATATAACTGAGTCCATCAGTTATTAGATATATGAAACTGAAATAGCTGTTGCAAAAACCAAAATTGTTATAAAGAAAAAAGGTTAACATTAATAGGGGTGCCCAAACTTTTACATATGACTGTATATAGACAAATAGGAGCAAGAGGGGGTGAGAAACAAATAGATTTATGAGCAGAGAAATGCTCCACCACATAAGCAACCAAACATCATCCTATGTTGGCGAGAAAGACGCGGCCACTCCATGACGGCTGACCCGCGACACCCTGCGCTGCCCTTAATATAGAAATAGACAATGTGTGCAGCACCAATACATCATAACTTGTAAACCGACCAGGTATGTCCTTAATTGCAAATGCATTAAACTAGAAGTGCCATGATACTCTTAGAAACCATGAGATCAACATTCTTCAGGGTGATAAAGTAGCAATGGCGGAGATTCATCTCTATGTACCAGTCTCTACAGTAAGTTGTCATTCACCGGAAACCGACATATGACAACGGTTCATTCATTCCATTTTCTGCAAAGGGGACAAGACGACGGCACCATATTGAAGGGAGGATAGATGGGGTCATGTATCGGGAGATTTTAGCCAACAACATCCTTCCCTCAGTAAGAACATTAAAGATGGGTCATAGCTGGTTCTTCCATCATGACATTGACCAAAAGACACAGCCAGGGCAGCTGAGGAGAGGCTCCATGAGATGCATTATAATGTCCTGGAGGAACCTAGCCAGTCTGCAGACCTAAACCCGAAAGGAAACGTTTGGAGGGAGCTGAGCTCAGTGTTACACAGCGACAGACCCGAAACCTGACAGATCTGTATGGAGGAGGGGGACAAAATCCTTGCTGCGGTGTGTGCAAACCTGGGAAAGAACTACCACATATGACCTCTGTAATTGCAACCAAAGGTTTCTGTACCAAATATTAAGTTCTGTTTTTCTATTGTGTCAAATACTTATTTCATGCAACAAAATGCAAATTAGTTATGTAAAAATCATACAATGGGATTTTCTGGATTTTTTTTTTTTTAAGATTCTGTCTCTCACAGGTGAAGTGCACCTACAATAAAAATTACAGACCTCTCCATTCTTTGTAGATGGGAAAACGTGCACAATTGGCAGTGTGTCAGATGCTTATTTTCCCCACTGTATGTAGCGCCATTAATTCCACAACTTTTCTTACATTGTTATCACTGTCCCCATTGGGGTTTACAATCATAATTCCCCATCAGTATGTCTTTGGAGTGTGGGAGAAACCCTGAGGAAACCCACACAAACTCCTTGCAAATGTCTTTGGTGGGATTTTAACCTAATTTCAATATTCTACATTACAGGAAAACAGAGATATCCTCAAAAGCACCATGATCCTTATGCCTGATGCCGGTGATGAAGTAATCAACATGGGTCCAGATGAGGACGCAGTCACTGTGTGTACAGAGAAGTCTTTTATTAAGATTTTTAACAACTGTCAAAGCCCAAAAATTTTGCACACAAAAGCGGGACTAACTCCTAGCCGCGGTCTACGGACCAAACATTGGGCATGGGCAGGGCCTTGGGGGCAGATCCCAAGTGCGCTCAACCATGTGAAATAGCTTACACTCAGGAACATTGAGGGATAGCGCTATCGGATAGCTCTACCTGTTCATTTCCTTTAGGAATAGAGCTATGGGATAGCTGCTCTCCCCGTGCACTTTCTTCATGGATAGCGCTATCGGATAGCTCTACCCGAACAGTATTAACGACAGAGCTTTTTCATACACAAGGTAGGAGTGGCAGGAGAGGTACACCAGGTATTTATGTTTGCTGTTAGTCTGCACATACGCCAGTCTGTTGTGTGGTTACACCCCATTGCGAGGTCAGTCTGTTGTGTGGTTACACCGCATTGCGAGGTTTGTAATCCCAAGGGCGCGCAATCACTCGTGTTCACTAAATGCTAAAACTGACCTGCCGATATGACTCTACAGCTCATTACGAGTTCTCATACGCCATACATGCCTTAGGAACAGGGGAGGTGGAGGAAGACATTATCGCTTATTATGTCTAACACAGTCCCTTAGTATATAGTGTACCACTATGTCTAACACAGTCCCTTAGTATATAGGGTACTTACTAATTCTGTATAACACCATCCTTAGTTACATAGTTTCCTCTTTTATTTTGTATAACACCGTCCCTTATTACGTACCATCCTCTCTAGTTATATGTGGTGCCGTCCCTTATTATATAGCTTCCTCTGCTATTATGTATAGTGCTGTCTCTTATTCTTGTTAATTTTGTTATTTACAGCACCCTCTTTTATTACATAGACCCCTCTCTTTTTAGATATAAAATGATTGCTGATCAAGGAGCCGGTGACCAAACTACCAGTCCACCAGCTCCTCCATTAGAAAGGAAGCTTTCCCATGCTCCATCAGCCATCATTGCATTATACAGCTAACAAGACAGGACGGTATGTAATAAAAAACAGGGCTCTATATAATTCAATATGTAAGGGACGGTACTGTACATAACAAGAGAGGGCACTGTATAATAAGGGATGGCAATATACATAATAAAGGAGACTATGTAATACATATACATGTGTGTGTGGCTCTCTCTCTATATATATACACATGTAGCTTTGACGCCATAAAAGGAGGGGGTCCCAGACACATTTCTTGCACAGGGGCCCCAACCTGTCAATGTCCGCCCCTGGGTTCAGATCAGGTGAACAAGGGGACCATGTCATTATTTTGTCTTCTTTTAGTCCTTTACTGGTCAGCCACGCTGTGGAGTATTTGGATGCATGTGATGGAGTATTGTCCTGCATGAAAATCATGTTTTTCTTGAACGATACCGACTTCTTCCTGTACCACTGCTTGAAGGTGTCTTCCAGAAACTGGCAGTAGGTCTGGGAGTTGAGCTTTACTCCATCCTCAACCCAAAAAGGTCCCACAAGTTCATCTTTGATGATACCAACCCATACCAGTACGCCACCTTGCTGGCGTCTGAGTCGTAGTGGAGCTCTATGCCATTTACTAGTCCAGCCTCGGGCCCATCCATGTGGCCCATCAAGAGTCACTCTCATATCATCAGTCCATAAAACTTTAGAAAAATCAGTCTTAAGATATTTCTTGGCCCAGTCTTGACGTTTTATCTTATGTTTCTTGTTCAAAGGTGGTCGTTTTTCAGCCTTCCTTACCTTGGCCATGTCCCTGAGTGTGGCACACCTTGTGCTTTTTGATACTCCAGTAACGTTGCAACTCTGAAATATGGCAAAACTGGTGGCAAATGGCATCTTGGCAGCTTCACGCTTAATTTTCCTCATTTCATCGGCAGTTATTTTGCGCCTTTTTTTATCAACACGCTTCTTGTGACCCTGTTGGATATTTGCCATGAAACGCTTGATTGTTCGATGATCACGCTTCAAAAGTTTTGCAATTTCAAGACTGCTGCATCCCTCTGCAAGACATCTCACAATTTTTGACTTTTCAGAGTCCATCAAATTTCTTTTCTGACCCATTTCGCCAAAGGAAAGGAAGTTGCCTAATAATTAAGCACACCTTATATAGGGAGTTGATGTCATTAGACCACACTACTCCTCATTACAGAGATGCAAATCACCTGATTTACATAATTGGCAGTTAGCTTTCAAGCCTATAAAGCTTGGAGTAGGACAACATGTATAAAAAGGATGATGTGATCAAAATACTAATTTGCTTAATAATTCTGCGCACAGTGTACAGAGCTCATTGTGTATAATGTCACCAGTAGTGTTGAGCATTCCGAAACTGCAAATATTGGTTATCGGCCGATATTCGCTGTATCGGAGTTCTGATACCGAGTTCCGATATTTTTACAATATCGAATACCGGAATCGGAAGTTCCCATAATGCAATGAGCCAGTTGTGTTAGCCATGTTAACTAATGGCATGGCTGTGATTGGCTGCTGAAATGATGTCATGACGCGCGGTCTGTGCGGGCCTGCCGGGGGTCTGTACGGGCCAGCCGGGGGTCTGTGCGGGCTGCCGGGGGTCTGTGCGGGCTGCCGGGGGGTCTGTGCGGGCCTGCCGGGGGTCTGTGCCGGGGGTCTGTACGGGCCTGCCGGGGGTCTGTACGGGCCTGCCGGGGGTCTGTGCGGGCTGCTGGGGGTCTGTGCGGGCTGCCGGGGGTCTGAACGGGCCTGCCGGGGGTCTGTGCGGGCTGCTGGGGGTCTGTGCGGGCCTGCCGGGGGTTGTGTGTGTGTGCAGGCAGCGTCCGATGGGACTACAAGTCCCATCGGGCTATGCCTGCTACAATGACAGTGATTGACACAATAGCCAATGATGGGACAGTAGTAGTCCCATCATCTGGCTAATGTGTTGAATGTAAAAAAGAAAAAAACATACATACTACATGCATACTACATATATACTACATTCATACAACATACATACATACTACATAATACATGCATACTACATACATACTACATATATACTACATTCATACAACATACATACATACATACATACATACATGCATACTACATAATACATACATACTGTCATGTCTGCCCTGTCTGTTTTCTCTCAAGAACTCCTGGAGCGATGTGCATGCGCATATCTTGTCTGCTATCCTGCATGTTCACTAGAGCAGTGTGCACACTCACCTCAGCTGCAGGATGCCTTCGTTTCTGCTCTGTCTTCTGTGATCTTCTCGTCATGTCTAGAGTCCCTGATCATGTGTCCCTGCCTGGATCCTGCACTGTCTGGTTCGGCAATCATCTTGTCATGTCTAGAACTCTGATCATGTGACCTGTCTAGGTTTCAGCACTGGATTCTGCAGTCGTCTCGTCATGTCTGGATCTCCGATCATGTGACTACGCTCTGTTATCCTGTGGATCTGAACTCGGAAGTGCTCCCCTGGTCCTGACCTGGAAGAGGAGGAGCTATGCCCTATATCAGGCCGCCCCATCCTATGCTCAGGGCCTGAGTATTGTCCCTGCTTGGTCTGTGGGGCGCGTCCTCTATTCTGTGCCCTTGCACTCTCCTCTGTCATGCATCTCTGCACACGCTCTGTGCTCGTATTCCGTCTCTGGTCTCGTGTCATGTCTTCTGTTGTCTCTCGTGCCATGTTTTGTCCCTGCTCTGCTTTGTCTTGTAGTCCTTGTTTGCTCTGTTTCTGTTCCGTGTTTCTGTCCTCGTGTCATGTCTCGCTCTGCTTTGTGGCTTCAGGTACCCTGCCTCTGAACGTGTCCCTACACGTGCAGGCCTCCGCTCTGAACCTGTCCCTGGCGTGCCTCTCTGCACGCGCAGGACTCTGCCTCGCCTGTCCCTGGCGTGCCTCTCTGCACGCTCAGGACTCTGCCTCGCCTGTCCCTGGCGTGCCTCTCTGCACGCGCAGGACTCTGCCTCGCCTGTCCCTGGCGTGCCTCTCTGCACGTGCAGGCCTCGCTCTGTCTAGTCCCAAGGTCCTTCCTTGGCCCGGCTCTGGGCTTCGGCCTACGCGCCGCTGCTAGACTGTCCCTGTCCCTGGTATGCCCTCTGCATGTGCAGGTCTCTGCCTCGTTCTTTGTATTGTCCCTGTTTCGTGCGCCCTTGCACTTTTCGCACTAGGCTTTGCCGTACTGGCTGTACGCGTCTCTGTCCTGTGTCTTTGCCTAGCCCTGCCTTGTGGCTCCGTGCCTCTGTGCACGTGCCTGGTCGCCTGTGCCTCAGCCGTGCCGCCTCTAGCCGTGCTCGCCTGTGTGCCCCGTCCAGTGCTGTAGTGGTCTGGCTGCGTGGCCCCTCAGCGGTGCTGCCTCTAGTCGTGCCTGCTTGCAACTGCCATTGTCAGTACCACCTGCCGGTGCTCCCCAGCCGTGGTCTCTGTGCTTCCTTGCACTCACGCTGGTTCTCGCACTGTGCCTTTTCGTGCTACTCTTACACAAAGCCTTTTTCTCTTTTGCTCCTTTCTGTACCCTAGATTCCATAACCTGCCGACCGCTGCCAGAGGTCCGGACCTACATGACTGCGGCCTGCTGTCTGGAGCTGATGTCCGTAGCCAGATACCTGGACCCTGTCGGTCGATGCCAGCACCCTGGATTCCGATGCCATTGAACCTGACCTGTCCCTGGCATGCCCCTCGGCATGCGCAGGTCTCTGTCCTGTGAACCTGATCCTTGCGTGTCCGTTGACACGCACCATGTCGCTAACTCTCTTGTTTCCTTGCATGGAACCCTGGCTAACTACTAGATGTCCGGATCCTGCCGATCACCCTCTGAGCTACAGACCCTGATGCCCTGGTTGATCGTGGACTGTTGTCCGGAGTCCGATGTTCGTGTACCATCTGCACATTCCATACCTGGATCTCGGCGTGCCATTGCACACACCCTGTTTCATGAACTCTGTGTTCACGTTTGCTGTTGCACCCTGAAGAGTTCCACAAGTCTTGGACCTCGGCGTGCTCTTGCACGCACCCTGCTTTATGTTCTGTGTGTTCACGTTTTTGCACCTGTTGTACCTGAAGTCTTCCTGAATGAAGTTTCTTTGAATTAATGACTCGTCTTGCCTGTCTTGTTTCCCTGAGCCGGCCGTCTGGTCCAGCTGCCGTGGTGGCTCACCCCCTTGGTCTTGCCTCTGACACTCCCTGTATAGGGGGTGGTTCTCATTAGGTCAGCTCGCTCTAGGTGGGTGGGTGCCACGGCCCAGAGGGTCCACTCTTTCTAAGAAGAACGACTCAGCGTAAGCTGACACTCGTCACACATACTACATTCGGTACAATACATTCGGTACATACAACATTGAGTACATACTCACCATCAATTGTCACTTTGATCCCCGAAGCCAGTGTCATCTCACTGTAAAAAATATTAAAATAACAAACAACCACTATACTCCCTGATCCGCAGAAATCCACGAGTGTCCCATGACTATCTCCTGCAGTGCATCACTGAGAGGTTACTATAGTTCACTGGTCTCACTTTATGGCAAAAGCTGCGTGGGAACTTTCTCACACAGCAATGCCAAAAGTGAGCCCGCACAGACCCCCGGCAGGCCCGTATAGAGACCGCCTGCACACACGCACAGTCTCCGCCCACGCACCACCCACACTCTCCCCCCCCCTCCCTAACTGGATGTGCAAGGAAAGAAGGGGTTTATTTTCATTCCGATATTTGTGCCCCATTGACTTGCATGGGTTTCCAGTATCGGAATCGGCGATACCCGATATTTTTGGGGTATCGGTCCGATCCAATCCGTTCTGATATCGGAAGGTATCGCTCAACACTAGTCACCAGTGATCACTGTCTTACATGTACACTGAGACTATATACAGAGCTCCTATGTATAATGTCACTGGTGATCACTTTATTATCTGTACACTATACACAGAGCGCATGTGTATAAAGTCACTGGTGATCACTGTATTACCTGTACATTAACACTATATACAGAGCTCCTTTGTATAATGTCACTGGTAATCACTGGCGGGTGCAGTAGGCTCAGCTGCCATTGTGGTGAGCACAGGCGGGTACAGCTGGCTCTGTTGCCATTGAGGTGGACACTGGCGAGTGCAGCTGGCTCTGCTGCTGTTGAGGTGAGCACTGGCGGGTGCAGCTGGCTCTGCTGCTGAAGTGAGCACTTGCGGGTGCAGCTGACTCTATTGCCATTGAGGAGAGCACTGGCGGGTGCAGCTGGCTCTGCTGCCATTGAGGTGAGCACTGGCGGGTGCAGCAGACCCAGTTACAAGTACAGGGACCTGAGAACTGACAAGCGTGTTAGGAACAAACTCACAACATTGCACAGGCACCTCCATGTTGTAGGAGGCGGTTTAAATAGAAAGAGACCTCCAGCAATTGGCTGGGGACACTTTAGAGAAATGCTTGCGACCCCTTTAAGAAAGAGGAAGGGTGTGCGTGTGCGCTCTAAGCACAGTGCCAGGAGACCTGCTAGGAGTGTGTGCATCCCGGGCAGCAGCAGACCCAGAAGAGGCAGGACGGGAGCCTTGGTGGCGAGTATGCTGATGTCTCTGCAGGAAGAGAGAGACTGCAGGCAGAGATGCGGGAGCTACACACACTGATACAATATACAGAGCTCCTGTGTGTAATGTCACTGATGATCACTGTATTGCCTGTACACTAACACTATATACAGAGCTCCTGTGTATAATGTCACTGGTGATCACTGTATTACCTGTACACTATACACTATATACAGAGCTTCTGTGTATGATGTCATTGGTGATCACTGTATTGCCTGTACAATGACACTATATACAGAACTCCTGTGTATAATGTCACTGGTGATCCCTATATTATCTGTACACTGACACTATATACAGAGGTCCTGTGTAAAATTTGCTGACCGCTATATTACCTGTATACTATACACTATATAGTCTATACAGCGCTCATGTGTATAATGTCTATGGTGATCCCTGTATTACCTGTAAACCATAAAATATATACTATCAAGAGTATGGATACCCGCGCTTGTCCAAACTTCAAGGGACAGTATTGAAAGCTGCAAGAGACAATATGGTGGTGTGAATAGTTCATGTAGAGTGCAACTTGATAAATAACATGCCTCTGCGCTAATTAGATATATCCCTATTCTGACTCTTCCTGATGACTGCAAGTCCCAAGTGTTCTAGCTATCATAGAATTGTAGAGTTGGAAGGGACCTCCTGGGCCATCTGGTCCAACCCCCTGCTCAAAGCAGGATTCGCTAAATCATCCCAGTCAGATGTCTGTCCAGCCTCTGTTTGAAGACTTCCATTGAAGGAGTACTCACCACTTCTCGTGGCAGCTTGTTCCACTCATTGATCACTCTAACTGTCAAAAAGTTTTTTCTAATATCTTATCTGTGTCTCCTCCCATTCGGTTTTATCCCATTGCTTCTAGTCTTTCCTTGTGCAAATGAGAATAAAGTTGATCCTTCTACAATGTGACAGCCCTTTAGATATTTTTAGACAGCTATTAAGTCTCCTCTCAGCCTTCTCTTTTGCAAACTAAACATTCCCAAATCCTGCAACCTTTCCTCATAAGACAGGGTTTGCAGACCGGTCACCATTCTGGTCGCTCTTTTCTGAACTTGCTCCAGTTTGTTGATGTCAAAATGTGGTGCCCAAAACTGGACACAATATTCCAGATGAGGTCTGACCAAAGAGGAGTAGAGGGAAATAATGACTTCACGTGATCTAGACTGTATGCTTCTGTTAATACATCCCAGAATTGCATTTGCCTTTTTTGCTGCTGCATCACACTGTTGACTCATATTCAGTCTGTGATCTATTAGTATACCCAAGTCTTTTTCACATGTGCTGTTGCTTAGCCCTATTCCTCCCATTCTGTAGATGCTTTTTTCATTTTTATTGCCCAGATGTAGTACTTTGCATTTCTCCCTGTTAAAAACCATTCTGTTAGTAGCTGCCCACTTCTCCAGTTTATTTATATCTTTTTGAATCCTCTCTCTCTTCTCTAGTATTAGCTATCCCTCCTAGCTTTGTGTCATCAGCAAATTTAATCAGTTTACCCTCAATTCCTTCATCTAAATCATTGATAAAGATGTTGAACAATACAGGGCCCAGGACAGAGCACTGTGGTACCCCACTTGAGACATTCTTCCAACTGGATGTGCAGCCATTTACGACCACTCTTTGGGTCCGATCACTAAGCCAGCTATGAATCCACCTAACAGTTGCCTTGACCATTCCATACTTAGTCATTTTTTCAATAAGGATTGTATGAGATACTTTGTCAAATGCTTTGCTGAAGTCAAGATATACTATATCTACAGCATTTCCTTGATCCACCCAATCAGTGATTCCATCATAGAAGGAAATTAAGTTAGTCTGACATGACATCTTCTTAGATAATTGTGTAACTTGTACTTAAACCACCAGGCATCCTCAGTAGTTTTAACTCCACTGGCAATGCAACTGTAGAAAGACCAGGAGAAACTATGCTGTTTTCTTCCAAAATCTTGTATTAGTTTACAATGGACAGTAGGTAAAAAGGGGCAATCTGTACAGGGGAGTACACATGCGTCTTGAGTAATGGCTGCTGTAGGCTAAACTAAAGAAGAAGGGAGGAGCAACCTTATACAGAGCTCAACTACAGGAGGGACATAGGGACAATTTTAACAGTCTAATTCTACCAAGCAACAACAGGGAATTTTGCTGATTGGAGGAAGAACTAAAAACAGAGAAATATACATTACAGGTTGTTCCCATTCATGGGACACAACACTCCCCATCTGAAATAGTCAGATTTCACAAGTCCTTGTGCGAAATAAGGAGACAACTGTGTCCCTCTATGTCGTGAAACCTGCAATGAGAGGAGAGAAGAAACAATGCAACAAAATGTAGAAATCAAGTCCATATTTGTAGTAAACGTAGACCTTGAATAAAGAATGAGAAAACCCATCTTCAGATTGGGGAAGCCACAACATGCTATCTCTTCCACCAACCCAACAGTAGAAGTTCCAGTCCACAAGGGGAAGTTAAAGTTCAGTTGGATGCTGATAATCCTAAGTCCTAGCACGGCAGTAAAATGCGAAGGTATGCTCCTCGCCGTGGCAGAGTCCAGTGACGAGCCAAGTTCATGTGACTCCTGCTCGAAGGAGCCAGCAGATGATGAAACTGAAATTCATGTCAGCAGGCACGATGACTGACCAGCTGGAAGAATGTCCAGGGTGATGAGATCTCAGCTTCTGTACAGGCACCTTGGACAAACAACTTGTATGGTAGGTTGGCTTGAGATCCTTTCTAGACTCTTGTTCTCTTGGCCCAAGTTCATTAACGAGTTCATCATAGGGTGATGCTTGGGAAGTGAATATGTCTTATTCTACATCCGGCAGTGTGCTGAGGCTGTGTTGCTTAAGGGAGAATGCTAGCACTATTGGTAAAAGATAAGCTGTTGAGGGAGGGGCTCTCTCTTTGAGCACTGAAGTCTAGTACGGCATTGGCTTGCCCAGGCTTGTGATGGAGATAGCGTCAAAGGCTGGGACCTTAGCAGTTGCTTGCTGTGAATCCCTTGGCAACTCAGTCTTTGTGGGAAGAGAAGGTGAGGGAGCTACCCAGCTGTTATAGTTGTAGTCGGTGGGTTTGATGCTCATGATCCTGATGATCACCTTGTCTTCCTCTGTAGGGGGTGAGTTGTTGTCCTTTGTTGTAGGACCGAGTGCTATTCTCTCGAGGTTGTAGCCTCAAGGATAATGCTGACGTGAATTGTCAGATGGTTGTTGTTGACACTTAATGTCGTTTGACTTCTCCTTCATCCAGTAGTGATGTGGGGCTGGCAGGGGGGACAAGTCATGGTGATCTGACGTGATAAGAGTCTTGTAAGAGGAGATGTTGCTTGAATCCTGTGTCTGGTTGCAACAGACTTTGCCGATGATAACCCAGCCTAGCTCGAGGCGCTGGGCATACGGTTCATTGAGTAGTCCATGTATTTGTTGACGCATCTTGTGCAGTCGTATAATGTCTCTGCCGAGTAGAATTAGGATGTCTGCCTTGTTGTCCAGGGGTGGCATCTCTTTTGCCATCCTTCTGAGATGAGGATGCTGAAGAGCGACTTCTGGCATTGGGATGTCTTCCCTGTTGAACAGAATTTGGTTACACTCAACAAGCATGGGTAGTGGTATCTCCATGGGGTCCTTTTCAAAAGAAGTTATTTTGAGGCCACCAGCCCTTCTTCCAGAGGTTTTTATAACGCTGCTGCAGGTGCCCAAAGTGTAAGGATAGACGTCTCCTTTTAAGTCAAACAAGTTGAAGAGTTCTGACCTGGCCAGTGATTTGTTGCTCAGGTCATCAAGACTAACGTACACCTTGACTGCCTTCTCTGGATGACCCTTGGGATACACCCTTGCAAGGCAAATCTTTGCTCAGGACTTGTCTCGAAGACCTTCTCCACAGACTTCGGTGCATGAGGAAGATACCGCAACTTGGTTTGTCGCTCGGTCTGAACTCTCCCTGCCATGGCTTGTGGTGGGAGGTGTAGATGCAGAATCAGGCTGTGATGGATGGAGCGCTTGTACGTGGTCTTCGCTGTCGCACTCTAGACACTTGATGGCGATGACACAGTCCTTCGCAAGATTTTCAGTAGAGGCACAGCACATGAAGCATACTCCAAACTTCTTCAAGAGCTCCTTTCGTTCTTGAAGGGGTTTCTTCCTGAAGCCGATGCACTTCTTCAGGGGTTGTGGCAATTTGCGAATTTGACACTGGCGGTTTGGATTTTCCAGCTTCTCACCTTCATTGCCTTTGTCTGGCGCTGATGTCGGTGTAGGCAGAACTTCTGTCTTTTTTGCAGACACCGTACCGCTGCGGTTACTGTTGTGAGAGCACGAACTCTTGTACTTAGGGGATGATGCAGAGCTGCTGGGTTCTTCATAGCAGAAGCTGAGGTCGGTTTTGCACTCTCCTTGATGAAGTCACAGAAGTAAAATGGAGGAAAAGAGGCTTGATTAGCTCGTTTGTATTTTGACCCAATAGTGGTCCACTTCTCTTGTATATTGTATGAAAGATTAGAAACTATTGGGTTAATGCCCCGAGCGGTATCTAGGTAGCTGAGTCCAGGCAGGGGCATGTCTGCCTTGGCTAACTGGAGCTCTAGGAGCAGGTCGCTGAGCTCTAGGAATTTTTAACTGTCTTTGCCTGATATTTTGGGGAAATCCTGTAGACGCTTAAACAGTGCATTCTCTATGGCTTTAGAACTGCCAAAGCTACGTTCTAATCTGTCCATGCAGTCATGAGACCAGCTGCTGGATTGCTGATGTGGACGGATGTGAGCCTCTTGACCCACTCTGTGGATTGAGGTTCGAGCCACCTGATTAGCAGATCCAGCTCTTCAGCAGCAGTGATGCCAAGGTCACTAATTGCGGCTTTAAAGGTACATTTCCAACCTCTATATGTCTCTGGTTGATCATTGAACCTTGTGAGACCGATCTTAGTAAGTTCACGGTGAACCATGTACCTTGCAAATTCAGACATGTCTGTTTTCTCTGGCTTTGGGAAGACAATTGCTGGCTGAGTAGCGCTGTTCATATGGTCCGTAGCATCTTGACTTAGAAACGTAGGATAGTATGGTGTGGCATAAGCATTTAGAGCAGTAACCAGTTTACTGAGAATAGTTTCTGCCATAGATGTGACTGGGGCTATATGGCTTTGCTGGGGTGTAAAATCTGGTTGTGTATTGAAGCATGAAGGAGGTTTGAGTTTGAATGTTTGTGGCACATTGGATCGACCTTGAAATCTGGGAGCTGCAGGCCGATTGACATCTTGATGCTTTGGAGAAGGGTCGGTACTGACGGGAATGTTGTTGGTGGTCAGAGGTTTGCTGGCTTGGCTCTGCACATAGTCTCTTGTGTGCTTAAGTGAGTCTTCCGTATCGAATTCGCACAAATTGAGGCTGTCTCCTCGGCTCCCACCTAGGGCTTGCTGGAAGACCTTTAGCTTTGCCATGGCTGCTGCATGTTCATATTCCTTCTGCAGGGCTTCTATTTCCGCACTCTCACATGCAGATTCAGCTTCCATCTCTGCCTTTTTGCGTGCAGATTCCGTTTCCCTCTCTGCCTTCCTTCGGGCGAAAACTGCTTGCACTTTCGTAGATCCCGCTTCAGCATGCGCTTTTATGAATTGCTCACTGAGGGTTAAGTACCTAGATGAGCTTGACTTGATTGAGTGCTTTGAGCTCCTAGCAGACCTGGATCTGTGCGATGCAGCTTCTGACATCTGTGCAATTTTTGCTTCTATACTGTCCACAATGTCACGCATGATGCAGTCTCATTCGGCATTGAGCTGTTGGAAGTCCTGGATTTCCTTTAAAGACTCATGCATATTTAATTTCAGCAGAGTAGAGATGTATTTTTTACAAATGTCTTTATAAGACTGGTATGCAGAGTACAATTGTTCAAGGGCTCCCTCTGGTGGTAACTCGTGAGAGCTGGGCTCAGTCAAGACAGCAGCTTGGTCTAGTACTCTTTTCCATAGGGAAGTTGTGTGGTGTAGCAATTCACCTTTGGTGGATTCTAGGTTCTCTTTGACTTTCCATGTAGGATTGATTGATCGTTTGGATATTTCACTGCGAACTGTGAGAAGTTCTGTTTCTATTTCTAGCTGTTGCAGGACTGGCAGTGAAAGGGTTCTTTTAGGCTAAGTGCAGACGTACTTTTGAGCCCTGCGGATTTTTCCGCACAGAATTGAAGCAATCCGCAGGTCAATTGACCTGCATTTTTCCTGCGGATTTCTTCCTGTTTTCTTGCGGTTTTTGTGCAGTTTCCCCCTGCGGATTTGGAGAATGGAGCAGGTGGAAAACCGCACAAAAAAAGTGACATGCTGCATATTTTGAACCACAAGAAAACCACACGGAAAAATCTGCAGCGTCTGCACAGCGGTTTTTGTTTTCAATTGACTGACATGCTACTGTACATCAGAATGCGGATATGCAACGTTTCTGCGCGGAAAAATCCGCTGCGGATCTGCTGGATATCTGCATCGTGTGCACATGGCCTTAGTCTGTGACATAGTGGAAGTGCAAGGGTGGGGGCTGTTCTGCTTCTTGTTGTCAAGAAGACCAATGCAAAGTTGCAACTAGACTAAGCTGGACAGCACAGAAAGAAATGGCCGGAGTGAGCCTCCCAACCCCCAGGAGGAGGCGTGGGTGGAGGCCAACATGACGGGGGGTTGGAAGGTAGTGAGGGAAGGGGAAGGGTTAAAGGGGAGGGGGAGCTAGGGGGTATTAAAGGCAGGGTCTGGGGGTAGCCCGCCCTCTGTTCCTGTACCCAGCTCCTGAAGCAGTTCCACAGAACTTACTGGATGGCTGGAGTGGACCGGGTCCTGGACAGGCTGCGGGCGGCAGCGGCGGGGCGTCCTCCTGGGTGGCTGGAGGCGCAGGTGGCCGGACTCCTGCAGGAAGCGCCGGCGTGGGCCGAGGTGAGGGAGCGGAGGCCCCGGCGTGCGTGGCCTCCTGAGCGGCTGTCCCCTGACGCTGCACCGTGTGCCTCTCGTCGCCGTCGGAGCCCCTCCCGGGACCCTCCAGGCCGCGCGACGCTGCCTTCCCCATCCAGGGGAGCGCGGCCTGGGAGGAATCCATGCAGGCCGGGAGGCCCTGCGGCGGTGTCCGGACCTTCGCCCCGGGCCGGAAAGGGGGTGGGGCCGGCGCGCGCCCGACAGCATGCAGCACCAGGAACTTCGGGGGGCCGCGGTGGGTGTCGACGTGCCGCGCGGCCTGTCCCAGCCAGCGTTTCGGTCGCCGGCGGTGAGGCGGCCTGCCAGGCGGCAGGGCCGGGGCCTGTTCCATCCCCCAGCATTGGGGGGGACCCAATTGGTGCGGGGGGGCGCTGCTGCGGGGTCCCGGCAGCGGCGCTGGCTCCTGACCCCCCGATAATGTGCCACAGCCCTGCGGTTGCAGGGGGTCCGGAGTGCAGCCCAGCCGAGTCGCGGCCGGCTGCCATAAGACGGGAGCGGAGGACGATGTCGGGCTCCCAGTCGGCGTGGGGGGCCCTGGGCGCCCAGGTACCCCGTGATGGCCTGGCTGAAGTGACTCTCGGCGGGGGGGCCGGGAGCCTCTATTTACGGAGGTACCGCGGCCTGTTTCTGGAGGGGGGTCCTGGCCTTCTACCCCGGCTCAGGCTGCGGGGGTGTCCGGGCAGCAACGGTGAGGCGGTGAGTTCGGCCTCGAGAGGCGCGCGGTCCATGAGACGTCAGGGGATCCAGGATTTCCGGCTGGAGGGTACACAGCCCCCTCACAGCCTGGTGAGTATGCGTCCATGTCCCCTGTTTGTCACCCCCTATTGTCTTCGTCAGTGGTGGCGGGGGGCTCATTAGCAGAACCTAGGGGCGGTGGGTTCGAGGCTGGGTTGAGCAGTTCAGGGTCGCCTGGGGGAGTAGGTGGTATGCTGGCGGATGTGCGTAGCTTGCTTTTGCGTTTAGAGCAGGGTTTTGTGGGGTCGTCACCGGTGGCTGTGTGGGTTGGGCCACAGGGTGGCAGGTTGGCGGGTCAGGGCGCGAATGCGTCAGGCCCTTGTGTCAGTATGCCGGTGTCGGTGCAAACCGAAAAGGAAAAGGAGTGTCGCGTGCATTTGGATGATCATGCGCATGGCGAGGTGTATGTGTGTTTTGAGGGTTCGTTGGGGGCCCATTTGAAAAAGGAGGTGAAAGAGCGGATTTGGAAGGATGAATACGTGGAAATATTTTCGCTATTGCCTCTGGAAAAGTTTAATTTGGACAAAAGTAAGAAAGAGGATAGCAAAAAGGAAGAGGAGGAAAAGCGGAGGTGGCGCTTGATTCCTCAGACATTTGTAAATTGGCAGCAGGCGTTTGCTCTCTTGGCGAGTGTTATTGGGGAACAGGCCCCTGATAATTGCTCTGCATTATTTTGTTATTTGGATGCTATCGGGGAGGCTTATAGAGTTTACGGCGGTCAGGCGTGGCTGCGGTATGACGAGCAGTTTCGTCAGAGGAAAGCTGTGCGTCCGGCTATCCGCTGGGACCAAAAAGACATTGGCTTGTGGATGCGTGTGATAGCGCAAAATAAGTCTGGGAGTTCCTTTCTTGGGGGGGCTGGAAGCACCAGCCAGAATAGCGGCACTGCCGGCTCTATGGGTGGTGGGGGTCAAGGGCAGTCGGGGACGCACAAGGCGGGGGTTTGCTGGCAGTTTAATGACGGCCAGTGCAAGTTTGGGGCCAACTGTAAATTTAAACACCTCTGCTCCAACTGCAACGGTACTTCACATGGGGCATCAAAGTGTTTTAAAAAAGGGAAGTCCAAATCCGGCGGGGGTAATTCGCAAGGGGGAGACTCCAGTGAATCTGGAAAGGATGGTCCCTTATCTAAGTAGATACCCTGATAGGGTAGGTGCAGGTTTGTTGTATTCCGGTTTTCAGGAGGGTTTTCGGATTCCGGATCCTCCGTTTGAAATTCCGTTAGTTTTGAGAAATTTGCGCTCTGCTTTGGAGCATCCGTCAGTTGTTTCGGAAAAGATCCGAAAAGAAGTTTCGTTGGGTCGCATGGTGGCCCCTTTTGAGTCTCCTCCTTTTCCGAATTTGGTCGTTTCCCCGTTGGGGGTGGTTCCGAAGAAGGAGCCCAATAAGTTTCAGCTCATTCAGCATTTGTCTTACCCACGGGGGAGGTCGGTTAACGACGGTATTGATCCGGAGATTTGTTCAGTGGTATACTCTTCATTTGATGAAGCGGCGAGTTGGGTTCGGCAGAGTGGTCGCGGGGCCCTGATGGCTAAGACTGATGTTGAATCAGCTTTTCGTTTGCTTCCGGTTCACCCAGACAGCGTGCGGTTGTTGGGCTGTTTCTGGGAAGGCAGGTTTTTTGTAGATAGGTGTTTACCTATGGGTTGTTCTTTGTCTTGTGCGTATTTTGAGGCTTTTAGTTCTTTTCTTGAGTGGGTCGTGTGCGACGTTTCTGGTTGCGATTCAATAGTTCATTATTTGGACGATTTCTTGTGCATTGGCCCAGCAGATTCTTCACGTTGTCTTAGGATTTTGAAAGCGATGGAGTGGGTGGCGGACCGGTTCGGGGTTCCGCTGGCGCCCGGAAAAACTGAGGGCCCCAGTACGTGTTTGCGTTTTCTGGGGATTGTCATCGATACTGTTGAATGGGAATTTCGGTTGCCGGAGGACAAGCTTGATGATTTGAGGTCTGAGGTGGTTCGTGCATGTCGGTTGCGGAAGATATCGTTGCGGGACCTTCAGTCGCTGTTGGGAAAGCTTAACTTCGCTTGTCGGGTGATGCCGATGGGTCGAGTTTTTTCACGTAGGCTGGCTAGCGCTACTTCGGGGGTTCGGGCTCCCCATCATTTTGTGAGGTTGTCGGCGGAGCTCAGGGCCGATTTGGTGGTTTGGGAGTCCTTTTTGGAGAAGTATAACGGTCGTTCGTTGGTGATGGCCGATGTGGTCTGCAACGATGCTTTGGATTTGTTTACGGATGCGGCGGGCGGATTCGGTTTTGGTGCCTATTTCGGTGGGCAATGGTGTGCCGGTCAGTGGCCTGCTGCTTGGGTTTCGGCGGGGTTGGTGCGTAACATCACGTTGTTGGAAATTTTTCCGATTCTGGTGGCTGTTCATTTGTGGGGTCAGGAGTTTCGGAATCGGCGCGTTCGTTTCAATTGTGACAACATGGGTGTTGTGTGCGCGATCAACGGTCTTACTGCATCGTCCCCTCCAGTGGTCAGGGTTTTGCAGAAGTTGGTGCTGGTATGTTTATCTTTGAATGCGCATGTGACGGCGACACACGTGCCTGGGGTGAAGAATGAGATAGCTGACTCTCTTTCTCGCTTGCAGTGGGATCATTTTCGTTCCTTAGCCCCGGAGGCGGAGTTCGAGGGTCTGATTTGTCCGGAGGAATTGTGGAGGGTGGCTTACGAGCCGCTGAGTCATTGATCGTCTCATCTTTGGCATCAAAAACCTGGGAGGCCTACCGGAATGTGTGGCATGCATGGGAAGAGGTCATTACGGCTGTCTCCATCAGTGGTGCCAGGCTTGAACAGGAGGGTCTGTTGTTGTCATGGTTGGGGCAGGGCGCAAACGAAGGTTGGTCTCGGGCAAAGGTGACACGTTTGTTGGCCGGACTGTCTTTCGGTTTTCGATTACATGGGTACAGGGATTTGACAAAAACGTTTTTGGTAAGACAGGCGGCGAAAGGTTTTCACCGCTTTCGGGGGGGGTGATTTAAGGTGGCCCGTGTCGTTTAATATGCTTCGCAATTGGGACTGGTTTTCGGATCGGTTTGCGCTGATGGTTATGAGGTTGCGTTGTTTCGTCTGGCTTTTTACTTTGCATTCTTTGGGGCGCTGCGGATTGGGGAACTCGTGTCTCACAATAAAGAGTCTGTGGGTGGGTTGTTAGCCAGGGATGTGATTTTGACCGCTCAGGGCGTCGAATTTTGGCTGCGGAGGTCAAAAATGGACCAGACTGGGAATGGCCGTCGAGTTGCGTTGGGGGTTGTCTCTGGTTCCGGGATGTGCCTGGTTCACTGTTTGGCTAGATTTTGGGACCTTTGTCCCAGTCTGGGTGGATCTTTGTTGTGTCATGCAGATGGCGGGAGTCTGTCTCGGTATCAGTTTGTTGCGGTGTTCAAGAAGTCAATTCGGCTTTTGGGGCTGGATGATTCTAGGTTTGCTTCGCATTCTTTTCGGATTGGTGCGGCGACTGAGGCAGCTGAGCACGGTTTGGGTCCCTCTTTTATTCAGCGTATCGGAGGTTGGAGGTCGAGTCGTTATCGTAGTTATGTTCGGCCTTAAGGCATGTTGGAGGTGTGTCCGGTTGGTATTGTTCAAGGGGTGGATTTGATATTGCAAGAGTTGGTGAGTTTCTTTGCGATATGTTTCTGTGAGTGTTGTTTTGTGTTTCAGGTATGGGTCCGCTGCTGGTCTGGATATTTGGTCACTCCTTTGTTTACTGGGGAGCGGTGAGAGCTGATGTCAGGACTGACGGCAGACAGTTGGGAATTTCCAGATCGGTGGCTGTGGTGCGGTGGATCGGTTTTCGGGGCCTGGCGTGGCGTCGGGTGTTGCCGGAAATTCAAGAGTGCGTTCGTTTGGACCGGGCACCAGACGTTCTCGTTCTTCATGCTGGGGGTAATGATCTGGCTGTCCGTCCCTTCCGGGAGTTGATCATGGACATTAAGCAAGATTGCTTGCGGTTGTGGGTGACTTATCGGGAAGTCACGATTGTGTGGTCGGAGATTGTGCCACGCAGGCGTTGGCGGTCCATGAGATCGTTGGAGAAGGTCAATCGGGCCAGGATCAAGGTTAATGGTGGGCACTGTACTGATTAAGGAGAGTGCCCCTGACTGTGGTGCCTTTCCTCCCCTCCCCTTCCATTATGGGTTAAAGTTGAACTCGCCCACCCATGTCATGCTGGGGCGGAGTATTATGTATGGGGGCTAATGGGATTGGGTAGGGATTAGTACAACCCCTTCCTGGGGGTTATATAGCACCAAATCCGTGGCTACCCTCCCTCTTTCCTTTTGACCGGATCCCGGAGGTGCTTGTCACAAGCACTGTCTGGCGGCATTATGAGTGACCCGCTGTTGGAGGCATTGCGCCTGCGGGTCTTACAGGAGGGAGAGCCCTGGCTACATGGCGTCCTGGCGGAGATCGGCGCTCACCTGGCGGCCTCTCAGGCCCCGGCCTCTGATGGGGTGCCCGGTCCTGACGCGTCTTCATGGCGCTATGGCCCGGCCGCCGCCTCCGGGTCGCGGCAAGAACAGCCGGCGGCGGCGGGGTCGCGGGGAGGCAGGCGGTCCGCCCGGGAAACCCGCCCTCCTCTGCGGCTGCGTGACGCTTCGCCGGCGTTGGCCGGTGCTTCCCAGCGACGCGCGGCTGGGCGGAAGTCACCGCCCCCCGACTTCCGGTCTGGCGGCGCTGACTGTGCAGGGGCTCCTGCATGTGGGAGAAGCGCGCGAAGGTGCAGTGCGGCATTGCGGCGGGGGGGCAGGGACGTAGTGGCCTCGGGGCGGGTGCCCACGTTGCTATCAGCAGGGGAGAAGGGTGGGGAGCCCAGGGGGGTTAAGCAGACCGGGGCGGCGAGTGTAATTATGGGGGGTAGGCACAGTGCGACCTCCTCTGCTTCAGCAGGGGAGCAGATTAGCGAGCAGCCGGAGCGGCCCTTGGTGCTTGGGGTGGAGGAGCGGGGGCAGGTCTGTGTATCACAGACACCTGTCGCTAGGGTTAGTCAGCCGTCCCCTTCTCTGGGGGGGTCGGGTACGCTGAGTGCCAGGGTGCTCGCTCCTGCGCCGCATAGAGAGGGGGCTCATGAGGACGTTCGCGGCCCGGCTCCGGCTATTGCTGTACCTGGTGGTAGCGGGGAAGTTTCAGTGGCTGCTGCTCCTGTAGATGACGGTCCCTTGAGGGGGAGGCGGGACAGGCGTAGACGCCGGAGATCTTCTTCCTCCTCCTCTTATTCTTCATCCCCGCAGTTGCGTCGCCATGGGCGCCATGCTTCGCAGCGGCGTCATAAAAGATCTAGGCGCTCCGGCCACAAAGGTTCCTCCCGTGGTCGTCCCCGGTCCTCGAGACGTGGCTATCCATCTTCGTTGTCAGAGGTGTCCAGCGCGTCTGCGAGTCCCGAGCATGTTCGAGGCCCTCCTCCCGAGCGTCGGGAGTCGAGGGCTCGTTCAAGGACTTACAGCCTGGTCGAGTCGAGCGCAACCCCTGAGGCTACAAGTTATGGCATCAACAGTACGGCGGGTTATCCGGGAGCTGGAGTTCCTCCATCTGCGGGAGTCCCTCCTCCAACGGTCAATCCGGGTGAGTGTTCCCTATTGGGTTCTTCAAGTATGGATAATGCTGCTATGATATCTGTCTTGAGAGCGTTGATCGGGCAATTGCCCTCCACGGCTGGTACAGCAAAGGAGTGTCATAAGGTGGACGCCCCGCTAGCGGGGGTGTATAAGGATACCATGTTCTGCGGGGTTAGTGCGCTGGGATCGCACATAGATGACGACACTAAGAAGAAGATTTGGAGCAATGATTATGTAGATATTTGGTCGTTGGTGTCGGTGGATCAACACACTGTGGACAAGGAAAGGAGACCGGTTGAGAGGTTTTCGGAGAGAGTGCGCCAAAAGGTGGCGAAAACTATGAATAATTGGTTGCAAGCTTTCGCTGTGTTGGGTTGCATTATGGGTCAGCAGCACCCGGGTCGCTGCTCTGAGCTGTTTATCTATCAGGATATGATCTACAATTCATACAAGGCTCACGGTGGGTCTGCGTGGTGGAGGTATGATGAGGAATTCAGGAGACGGTTAGCCCTCCATCCAGACATTGGCTGGGGGGTTAAGGCGACTGAGGTGTGGTTGCGTCTTATGATGACTCAGAAGCAGTATCCCTTTCCATCAGCGGCTGCTGGACAAGGCTCAACGGGTTCCAGTTCAGTGGTCGTGCGGAGACCCGGTGCCTGTTGGTTGTTCAATGAGGGACACTGTAGGTTTTACGGCCTTTGTAAATTCCGGCATGAGTGTTCGGCCTGTGGAGGCTCCCACCCGGCCTCTAAGTGTTCCCGTCCTGCGGGAAAGCTACCGGTCAAGCCACAGCAAAATGAGAGGAAAGACACCGGTGAGCGTAGTCGCGATGGAGCCGTGGCTAGACCGATATCCTAACAAGGAGGCAGCGGGTCAGCTGCGTTTTGGGTTTTCGGAAGGTTTTTTCATTCCGTTTAAATTGCATAGGTCCCCCGGTTTTTCTGCAAATTTGAAGTCTGCCCGTGATCACTCGGATGTTTTGTTGGCGAAGGTGCAGAAGGAGGTAGCGCTGGGTAGGATGGCCGGTCCGTTCTTATCCCCGCCTTTTCAGGATTTTAGGGTGTCACCTTTGGGGGTGGTCCCGAAAAAGGATCCTGGTTCCTTTCGTTTGATTCACCACTTGTCGCACCCAAAGGGGTTTTCGGTGAATGATGGTATTTCTCCCGACGATGCGTCAGTATCCTATGCATCGTTTGATAGGGCTGTGGCTTTGATTAGGATCGCAGGGGATGGTGCTTGGTTGGCCAAGTCGGATATCGATTCGGCGTTTCGTTTGTTGCCGGTGCATCCGGATTGTTTTCATCTGTTGGGTTGTCAGGTAGATGGGGAATTTTATTTTGACATGTGTCTCCCCATGGGATGTTCGATTTCTTGCTATTATTTTGAACTTTTCAGTTCTTTTTTAGAATGGGTAGTGAGATGGGAGTCGGGAACGCGGTCTGTCACTCACTATCTGGATGATTTCCTTTTTGTAGGTCCGAATTCCTCGGATGTGTGTGATAAGCTTCTTTCCACGTTCAAGTCAATTGCGCAGAAATTCGGTGTTCCGTTGTCACCAGAAAAGACCATTGGCCCGGTTCAAATTTTGTCTTTTTTGGGCATTGAAATTGATACGATAGCGATGGTGTATCGACTACCCGCTGAGAAGATTCAAAAATTGGTCTCTCTGATTGAGGGTTTCCTGTCAGTTCGAAAGGTTACCCTCTTGCAGATGCAATCACTGTTGGGGTTGTTGGTTTTTGCGTGCAGAGTCATGCCGGTGGGAAGGGCGTTCTCACGACGACTGTCATTGGCTACGAAAGGAGCCTCCAGCCCACACCACAGGGTGCGGGTTACAAGAGCCATGAAGGCAGATTTGGAGGTGTGGCTTTCTTTTTTACGAACATTCAACGGTCACACTTGCTTCATGTTACCGTGCCGGACGGCGCATGACTTAAATTTGTTTGCATCGGAGGACGGAGTTGTGGGTTTCATGACAAGATTTGAGCATCGACTGTGTCGCGAGGTTTGGCCGGATTTTTGGGCCAGGTCGGGTTTTGGCCATGACAAAACCCTTTGCGAGATTTTTCCAATCGTCGTTTCGATTGAGTTGTGGGGTAGTTTGTTGTGTAATCAGGAGATTCATTTTAGGTCAAGTAACCCTGGGGTGGTTCGCTGTATTAACCACATGTCTTCCAGGTCCCCGCAGGTTTTGGCTCTTCTTCGTAGACTGGCTCTGCTTTGTTTGCAATTCAACATTTGGTTTCGGGCTCAACTTGAACAGGGCCCTGATGGTTTGTTTGCTAACTCTTCTGACTCTTTTGATTTACAGGTTTTCTTGGATCTTGGTCTCCATGCCCTTCCGGAGGTTTGCAGTTGCCCGCCGATTCTGTGGGACGTGATCGGGAACAGTTGATGTCCCTTGTTCGTTCCTCAGTGTCCCAGTCGACGTGGCAAGCGTATGGTAAGGCATGGTTGGAGTGGTGTCAGTTGGCAGGTAGCAGACCGGTTCAGGTGTGTGAGAATTCGCGATTACAAGTTACGATTGAGTTCTTGTGTCAGTTGAATAGTAAGGGTTTGTCGGGTGCGTCAGCACAGCAACGTTTGTCTGGTGTTGCTTTTCATTTTCAGCTGTTAGGCTGGTCTGATGTTACGAAATGTTTTATTATTAGGCAGGCTATGAAGGGTTGGAGGAGGGTCCAGCCTAGTACTGAGTGTCGGCGTCCGGTGTCCCTAGCTCTCCTTAGTCGACTTATTGCAATTGCGGATCAGGTGTGTAGTTCAGTCTTTGAAGCAGCCCTTGTGTCCGCTGCTTTTGGTTTAGCTTTTTTCGGAGCCTTAAGGGTTGGGGAGTTGGTTCCGCGTTCAAAGCTCGATTTGGGGTGTGGTTTGCGGTTTGAGGATGTGGTCTTTTTGGAGGACTCGGTGCGGGTGAGAATTCGAAAATCAAAGACGGATCCGTTGGGTCGGGGTTCTTGGGTTTTGCTGCATGCTGCCAATTCGTCAATGTGTCCGGTCGCGTTGCTTAAAGCATACTTGGTTGTTAGAAAAGGGGGTAGTTTCTTTTTCACGCATGCAGATTACCTACCTTTAACCAGGTATCAATTCCAGACTGTGTTTACCAGATGTTTGAAGGGGCTGGGAGTTCCCGCTGGTGAGTATGGCACTCATTCGTTCCGCATTGGGGCCGCTACGGAGGCGGCCAAGGAGGGCCTTCCTGATGCCGAAGTCCAGAGGATAGGGAGATGGAGATCGGCGTGTTTTGCTCGTTATATTCGTCCGGATTTGTTGTATTAAAATTTTCTTTTCCTGCAGGTTCCGTCAGACCGACTGTCTGGTTGCTGGGACACTCCTATATTTTCTGGGCTGCACAGCGGGCCGAGTGTCGCCCAGGAGGACGGCATCTGGGATTCCGGGACGTCGTTTTCATGTGGAGAGGCATTAGGGGCTTGCAGTGGCCGCAAGTGTTACCCGAGGTTGTTTCGATCGCGAGAGGGGCTCGGGGGCCGACTATTTTGATCTTGCATGCGGGGGGTAACGATCTTTGCTCGTATAAGATGGCGGAACTTTTAACTATGATGCGAGCTGACATGGAACGCTTTCATAGTTTTTTTCCGGAATTGGTGCTAGTATGGTCTGAGATTGTCCCGAGGGCGGTTTGGCAAGGGGCTCGTGATGGGATGGCAGTCGAGCGCACGAGGAGGTCAATCAATGCCCGTGTTTCTCGGTTTGTACGCGAGAGGTTTGGTGTGGTCATTCGACACAGGCAACTGGAAGGGGATAACAGCGCCCTGCTAAGGCCTGACGGGGTTCATCTGAATGACATCGGGCTCGATATTTTCTTATCCGGTCTGCAAGATGGAGTGGAGCAAGCTTTGCTATTGATGGGTGGGGGTCGGAGTCCTGTTTAAAACAGGATCCTCCGTGGCGGTGAAACAAGGATTGGCACAAAGTTACGGCTCGCTGGCCGACTTGCCTGCGAATACAGAGCAGGGCATTTGGTAGCGAGCGCGTTCTTAAGAGAAGTAAAGTGCCTTTAAAATGATTGTTAAGAAAACACTCAATAAAGCTGTGACCGACCTTCACCCATCATTTGGTTTCTGAGTCTGTTTATTATGGTTAAGTGGGGCAGAGGAAATGCCATTTTGGTTTTATTCCTGGGTCACAACAGTCTGGTGGGCACTGTACTGATTAAGGAGAGTGCCCCTGACTGTGGTGCCTTTCCTCCCCTCCCCTTCCATTATGGGTTAAAGTTGAACTCGCCCACCCATGTCATGCTGGGGCGGAGTATTATGTATGGGGGCTAATGGGATTGGGTAGGGATTAGTACAACCCCTTCCTGGGGGTTATATAGCACCAAATCCGTGGCTACCCTCCCTCTTTCCTTTTGACCGGATCCCGGAGGTGCTTGTCCCACCCTCCCTCCCCTTTTTTGTTATGATGATTTCCTAATGTTCATTTTGTTCTGTTTATTATAGTTTTCAAGTCACAGCGGCGGTGAAACAAGGATTGGCACAAAGTTACGGCTCGCTGGCCGACTTGCCTGCGAATACAGAGCAGGGCATTTGGTAGCGAGCGCGTTCTTAAGAGAAGTAAAGTGCCTTTAAAATGATTGTTAAGAAAACATTCAATAAAGCTGTGACCGACCTTCACCCATCATTTGGTTTCTGAGTCTGTTTATTATGGTTAAGTGGGGCAGAGGAAATGCCATTTTGGTTTTATTCCTGGGTCACAACAGTCTAGAGCAGTGTCCGCTTTTATAGTTAAAAACGGGGGAGTTGCCGTGCGACATTTCGATTTGGAGAAGGGTGAGGGCGATTACTGGTTGGCGGACGGTATTCACTTGAATGCAGTGGGTTCCGATATTTGGGCCCTTGCCCTTCAGGAGGGTATAGAGAAGGCTGTCGCTTGGCGGGTTGTGGGGGTCTCGGGTCATTGAGGTGTTCAAAGGCCCCTCGTTGTGGCGGTTTTGGGGAGGGGGAGTCCTTGAAGTCAGTGGAAATTGGTTTGGGAGACTCTCTGGGTAGGGTCTCCGTCATTTAAAGGTATGGTGGTCGTGATCTGGTGAAAGGTGGATGGGAGGTTTTCCGTTGGAAGAGGGCAGATCCCCAAGGAGTTTGTGGACAACATCTACTGGTGTGCTGGTGCTCCCGAGCCTGTGGGGTAACGGCTGGGAGCAAATGGTCGGGGGTTGTCCACGATATTTGGTTATTTCACCACGATCTTGTGGCTTCAAGGACTTCTTCCAGGGGTTAATTTCATTGTACTCATGTTGTTTATGATACAATGTTTATTGTTTGTGTATTGTTATAATAAAAGGCTGCTGTGGCCATAAAATTCCAAAAGAAATATTGGTGTCCGTGTATTAGTGGGCGCCGAGGTGGGGGTGGTCATTTTATGGTCACGGTGGGGTTTTGGGGGTAAGTCAAGATACTTGATATCCCTGTGCGAGGTAAATACTTGACAATACCAACGTCAAGAAATGGCCGGAGTGAGCCTCCCAACCCCCTGGAGGAGGTGTGGGCGGAGGCCAACATGACGGGGGTTGGAAGGTAGTGAGGGAAGGGTTAAAGGGGAGGGGGAGCTAGGGGGTATTAAAGGCAGGGTCTGGGGGTAGCCACCCTCTGTTCCTGTACTCAGCTCCTGAAGCAGTCCCACCCTCCCTCCCTTTTTTCTGTTGGGTTGGTAGTACGTGATTCTATTTTGGGTCATGGCGGTTTTGGGGGGAGGGGGAGTCCTTGAAGTCGGTGGAAATTGGTTTGGGAGACTCTCTGGGTAGGGTCTCCTTCATTTAAAGGTATGGTGGTCGTGATCTGGTGAAAGGTGGATGGGGAGTTTTCCGTCGGAAGAGGGCGGATCCCCAAGGAGTTTGTGGACAACATCTACTGGTATGCTGGTGCTCCCGAGCCTGTGGGGTAACGGCTGGGAGCAAATGGTCGGGGGTTGTCCACGATATTTGGTTATTTCACCACGATCTTGTGGCTTCAAGGACTTCTCCTTCCAGGGGTTAATTTCATTGTACTCATGTTGTTTATGATACAATGTTTATTGTTTGTGTATTTTTATAATAAAAGGCTGCTGTGGCCATAAAATTTCAAAAGAAATATTGGTGTCCGTGTATTAGTGGGCGCCGAGGTGGGGGTGGTCATTTTATGGTCACGGTGGGGTTTTGGGGGTAAGTCAAGATACTTGATATCCCTGTGCGAGGTAAATACTTGACAATACCAACGTCATGTGACACAAGTCTATTTAAACTGCCGCTTCTCAATAACTTTTAGGTGATCCTTTCTCTGGATTACAGGCTGTGATCTGTTCTTAGTAACAGGTAAAATCTTTCACTGTGCAATTTTTTGAAGTGAAGAGCACAGAGAATGTCTGCAGTCCATGTAGCTGTAGTTGTTGTGGCTATACATTAGCCTTATTAACAATCCTATTCTTGGATTAGAGCTGTATACTGTTCCTGGTAACAGCTGTCCCTTTTTACTATTCTGACTCTTCCTGATGACTGCAAGTCCCAAGCGTTCTATCAGCTTCTTAGATACTCGTATATCTTGTACTTACACCACGATGCATCCTCAGATAGTTTTAACTCCACTGGCAATGCAACTGTAGAAAAATCAGGAGAAACTATGCTGTTTTCTTCCAAAATCTTGTATTAGTTTACAATGGACTGTAGGTAAAAAGGAGTAATCTGTACAGGGAAGTACACATGCGTCTTGAGTAGAGTTGAGCGACTTTTGGTTTTTTAGGGTCGAGTTTCGTTTCGTGAAACCCGACTTTTCCAAAAGTCGGGTCGAGCAAGATCGTCCGATTATAGGGAAAAGTCGTGGTCGTCCCGAAACACGAAACCCAATGTAAGTCAATGGGGAATAAAAGTTGGCAGTGAGAGGAGGACAGGAAACACACCTACAGTGCCCATTTGAATGCCAAAAGCATCAATTCTTCTTACTTAAGCTTGTCAACCTTAATTAACTTCATAATACAAGTTACGCACTGAAAAATGGGGGTTATTTGGCTAATGTTGTGGGGGGGGAGGGCTGGCTGCAGGTTTTCATGTGCCCTGGGCGAAAGAGCGCCCCTTTAACACATACCACAACTCATCATGCTCCGATACGGCAGAGAAATAGCAGTATAGTACAATGAAAAATACTTCACTTTTTACATCTCATGACGAGGCCCATCTATTTCTCCATACAGAATCATTGGTCCCATATAATGTTTGAAACAGTATATGATGAGCTCCACATAATGCTACAGTATATGTTGGTCCCCATGGATGAAGCTCCACTGTCTTATGGGCCCAAATAATGCTCCAAACATAATGGGCCCCATTTCTAATGCTCTAGTGTATAATGGGCCCTGTAAATGCTGCTCCAGTGTCTGATGTCCACCTTTGGAATGTTCCAGTGTATGGTGGGCCCCATCTATCATTCTCCAGAGTATAGTGCTCCCCAAAAATTGCTGTCCCAACATTGAAAACAATCAAATAAGTCTCCTCGCTAGGGAATCCCTGTACTTGTCTGGACTCCTCGTCGTCCCCATCTTCCATCTCACTGCACAGTATTTCAACTTTGCAAGTGCTGTGATCCTGAGCAAGCAGGGGGGGCCCACTCGTTGGCGACGGCACTGGCACAGGGCCCCTGATAGTACGGTGGTGTGTCTGATGGCGGGTGGGCCGAACCTGCACTTTCATCTGCAGCTTCCTCTTTGTCACCGTGTAAGATGGAACTGTATATGGGAAGGGTAACCTGAGTTTCATCAGGGTCAGATTCAGGCCGTGTAGCATGCGAGGGGAATGTAGTGGTCTGGGTCAATGTACCAGCAGATTCATCGAGCAGTGGCTGGGCATCAGTGCACTTGTGTCGCCCCCAGGGGTACGGTCGCCACAGTGGCATTACCTTCCTACTAGGGAGTGTGATGTCATGCTTGGGAGCAACGAACGATCTCTCTAGCAGGTTAACTGATTGGGCGGCGTTATTCCCACGAGTCATGACCCTCCAAACAGCGTTCATGAAGGCAAAGTGTTTGTTTTACGTGGGCAGTATGGTTGCAAAGCTGAACCTTAAAGGAATGTCCAGAAGGGCACCACCAGGAGTGGAGCCTACGGTTAAATTCGACTCCACCTGGGAAACCTCAACCATGCCAGCTACAGAACAGATGCACACATTGCAAGCTTAATTCCGTTAACGAACGAGACTCCGTCATGCCCCGCGGTCCGAGTCCGGCTTACTAGAGGGACACGTGAGGCTCTGGCACATGAGATTGGCCAATAACTGGTGTGTCATGCCTTTACATGTCCGTGGCTGCATGTGCGCTACACTGAAAAGGCCAGCGTTTGTCGCTTACAGGTGCAGATAACCCGCTGAACAACGTTAGTGATGGGGATCACTGATTACAATTATTACCCGTGAACAATGATTTCCCAGTAAGTGCAGGTCAACCGCAGTTCCGGAATTAGGCCTAACCGTCATTCCTGAAAAAATGAAAAACTTACGTGTGCAAACCACAGGTGCTGTAGCTTGCTTAACAGCTCGCCAGCCGTTCTCACGCCCAGTATGGATTACACGTGATTGCACAAAGGTGAGAAAGGGTACCGTATCCCCAGATAACATGTATGGATAGCGTACACATTCAAAATATATGTCTATACATCAGGAGGCAGGCTCAGACGGTGTTAGGCCCAGTATGGATTGCACGTGATTGCACAAAGGTTAGAAAGGGTTCCGTATCCCCGGATAACATGTATGGATAGCGTACACATTCAAAATATATGTCTATACATCAGGAGGCAGGCTCAGACGGTGTTAGGCCCAGTATGGATTGCACGTGATTGCACAAAGGTTAGAAAGGGTACCGTATCCCCAGATAACATGTATGGATAGCGTACACATTCAAAATATATGTCTATACATCAGGAGGCAGGCTCAGACGGTGTTAGGCCCAGTATGGATTGCACGTGATTGCACAAAGGTTAGAAAGGGTACCGTATCCCCGGATAACATGTATGGATAGCGTACACATTCAAAATATATGTCTATACATCAGGAGGCAGGCTCAGACGGTGTTAGGCCCAGTATGGATTGCACGTGATTGCACAAAGGTTAGAAAGGGTACCGTATCCCCGGATAACATGTATGGATAGTGTACACATTCAAAATATATGTCTATACATCAGGAGGCAGGCTCAGACGGTGTTAGGCCCAGTATGGATTGCACGTGATTGCACAAAGGTTAGAAAGGGTACCGTATCCCCGGATAACATGTATGGATAGCGTACACATTCAAAATATATGTCTATACATCAGGAGGCAGGCTCAGACGGTGTTAGGCCCAGTATGGATTGCACGTTATTGCACAAAGGTTAGAAAGGGTACCGTATCCCCAGATAACATGTATGGATAGCGTACACATTCAAAATATATGTCTATACATCAGGAGGCAGGCTCAGACGGTGTTAGGCCCAGTATGGATTGCACGTGATTGCACAAAGGTTAGAAAGGGTACCGTTTCCCCGGATAACATGTATGGATAGCGTACACATTCAAAATATATGTCTATACATCAGGAGGCAGGCTCAGACGGTGTCAGGCACAGTATGGATTTGACGGCCCAGACTACACAGCGGAGGAGCAGGGAGAGGTAAAGATTGCAAATGCTGGGGCCCTGCCCAAGCAAGGGGGCCCACTCGTGGGCGTCGGTACTGGCACTGGGCCCCTCATAGTACGGCGGTGTGTCTAACGGCGGGTGTGCACCACCACCGTCAGAGACACTTGATTGCACTATGAAGGACCCTGTGCCAGTGCCCGCGCCCAAGAGTCGGCCTACCCACCTGTCCAGGGCAACGGCACTCGCACAGTGTCGTGCGCTAGGTGGTGACCCCGGCCATGGGGGGGGAGGCAGCACAGTTAGGGAGTTTTAGAAAGTGGCATATGTTGATGTTGGACATTCAGCTGATGCAAAAGGTGAAATAGGTCAAGTCCCAGGTAGAGGTGGACCAAAGCAAGCCATTTTTCTGTCACCCTATGTGTCATCAGGGGAAGGTGGGACAAAATCCTTGGAAACCCATGCGTGGTTCATTTTAATGAAGGTTAGATCATCCACATTTTGGGTTGACAGACGGGTCCTTTTTCTGTCAGGATTGCTCCAGCTGCACTGAAGACTCTTTCCGATAGCACACTTGCAGCTGGGCCAAAGGGAGCTCCTGTAAGGCATATTGTGCCAATTCAGGCCAGGTGTCCAGTTTAGCGGCCCAATAGTCAAAGGGGAATGACCTGTGTGGGAGAACATCGATATGGGAGGAAAAGTAGTTTGTAACCATAGTTGACAACTGCTGTCTCCTGTCACTTTCCATCGATGCAGTATTACCAGTTGTGTGAGCGGTACTTGAAAAATCAGTCCACAACATTGTCATGAAACCCCTGTCTCCAACGCCACTTCTGCTGTGTGCACCATGAACACCTCTGCCAAGCTGCCCCCGGCCCGTACGGCTCGTGTGAGAACCATCACCGCTGCTGTGTGCTGGGAATGCCTCAAGCAACCGATTTACCAGAGTTGCTTGTTTATTAGCCAATATTAGGTCAAGGTTGTCCTGTGGCATGATGTTTTGTAATTTGCCTTTATAGCGTGGATCCAGGATGCTGGCCAACCAGTAGTCGTCATCGTTCATCATTTTGGCAATGCGGGGGTCCCTTTTTAGGATCTGCAAGGCATAATCTGACATGTGGGCCAATGTTCCCGGTGTCAATGATGCACTGCGAGTGCTGGTTGTAGGAGCACTTTCTGGCAAATCCACATCCCTCCAGTCACGCACAAACCCTGTACCAGACCTTGCCACGCCAACATTTTCACTTGCCCCACGAGATGCATCCTCCTCCCCTAAGTAATCATCCCCATCATCCTCCTCCTCCTCCTCTTCTTCCTCCACCTCGTCCAGGAGAGGTCCCTGAGCAGACAATGGCTGAATGTCATCAAGGATTCCCTCCTCCTCTTCCTCCTCATCAACATTGGCTGCAGAAGCCTGCTCCTTAAGGTGCGTCAAAGTTTGCATGAGCAGACGGATAAGTGGGATGCTCATGCTTAGGATGGCGTCGTCTGCACTTACCAGCCGTGTGCATTCCTCAAAACACTGAAGGACTTTACAGAGGTCTTTCAGCTTCGACCACTGCACACCGGTCAACTCCATGTCTGCTCTCAAAGTGCCTGGCCGTGTATCCTCCCACAAATGCATTATGGCCTGCCTCTGCTCGCACAGCCGCTCCACCATGTGCAGGGTGGAGTTCCACCTTGTTGCAATGTCGATAATGAGGCGGTGTTTGGAAAGGTGGAGCAATCGCTGCAGCTTCTGCATACGAACGGAGTGTACAGGCGACCGGCGGATGTGCGTGCACAGTCTTCGCACCTTCTGGAGCAGGACTGTTAACTCCGGATAATTTTTGAGGAAGCACTGCACCACCAGGTTCAAGGTGTGAGCCAAGCAAGGTATGTGGCTGAGTTTTGAAAGGGCTATGGCTGCCACAAAATTACGCCCGTTATCACTAACTACCTTGCCTGCCTCAAGATGTACACTGCCCAGCCATGACTCAGTTTGTCGCTGAAAGTACTCGGCCAGCACCTCGGCGGTGTGTCTGTCGCCCAAACACATCATCTGCAACACTGCCTGCTGACGCTTTCCACTAGCTGCTCGATAGGGGGACACCTCGTGTGCAACAGTGGCAGCTGCAGATGGAGTGCTCGTACGACTGCGCTCTGTGGACGAGCTTTCGCTTCTGGAGGAGGAGGAGGAGGAGGAGGAGGAGGGTCGAACACCTACAGCCAACTGTTTCCTATACCGTGGGCTAGGCAGCACTGTCCCATCACCGCTGTCCCCTGTGGACCCTGCATCCACCACATTAACCCAGTGAGCAGTGATGGACACGTAACGGCCCTGGCCATGCCGACTGGACCATGCATCAGTTGTGAGGTGCACCTTTCCGCTCACTGACTGCTTGAGTGCATGGACAATGCGGTCTTTCACATGATGGTGGAGGGCTGGGATGGCTTTGCGAGAGAAGAAGTGGCGACTGGGTAGGTCATAGCGTGGTACTGCATAGGCCATGAGTTCGCGGAAAGCTGCGCTTTCCACCAACCGAAAGGGCATCATCTCAAACAAGATTAGTTTGGCAATGTGGGCGTTCAAACCCAGTGTACGGGGATGAGAGACTGAGTACTTTCTTGACCTACTCATAGTGTCTGGGAGGGTGAGCTGGACTTGAGAGCTGCATATGGTGGTAGTAGCGGTGGACAGGGCGGACTGAGAGAGGGTTGATGATGGTGATGGAGTTGGTGTTCTTTCTGATGGCCTAGAATCAGTCTTTCGTTGATATAACAGTGGGATTCCCTGACTGCTGTGGCCTTGCAACGACACCTCAACATTTGCTGCTGTGCTAACCGGTGGGCTTACAGTGGGGGAAACAATGTAGCATTGCTGACTACCTTCGTTGTGATCAGTTGCACATGTGGCACTTGAGGTTTGGTGTTGTGTCCACGCTTGCAAGTGCATGCTGGTTAAATGTCTAAGCATGCAACTGGTATTCAAATTTTTCAGATTTTTCCCTCGGCTAAAGGTCTTTGCGCACTTCTTACAGATAACCTTGGCCTGATCATGAGGATTTTGTTCAAAAAAGTGCCACACTGCACTCTTCCTACTTTGGCAGACATTTTGCGGCCTAGCACACTGTGATCTTTTGACCCTCTGGACAAGCTGTCCAGCAACTCTTTTGATGTTTGGAACCTGTCTTTGGAGTGCTCCGGGCCTGCCAGATAACAGCTGTTGCGATGTCGATGTCTGCTGTGGATGCTCCTCATCTGAGCTATTGGAAGCAGCACCCTCTTCCCCCAATGGATGCCAATCTGGGTCAACAACTGGGTCATCCATCACCTCCTCTTCTATGTCATGTGCACCTTCCTCTGTGTCACCGTGTATGGTGGTATAGTGTGCGGGAAGGGGCACCTGAGTCTCATCAGGGTCAGAATCTGGCTCTGTACACTGCGAGGACAATGTAGTGCTCTGAGTGAATGTACCAGCAGAATCATCCATCAGCGGCTGTGCATCAGTGCACTCCATGTCAGATTCATCTTGGCCTGGGTAATTCACCATTTCACTTGATAATCCAGGCATGGTATGTGAAAACAGCTCCATGAAGTAATCAGTAGTATGGCCTGCGTCATCCTTCAATCTTGGTTGGGGTGAAGGACACAAGGAAAGGTGTGGTTCATGAACATGAGCCTCCAATGACGACTCAGTGCTTTTACTTTTTACAACTGAAGAAGAGGAGGCGATAGAGCTGGAGGCTGAGTCAGGAATGTAAGACAAAACTTTTTCCTGATGCTCTGGCTTTAAAAGCGGTTTGCCAACTCCTAGAAAACTAAGCGTTCGAGGCCTTATGTAGCCAGACGATGACGCAGACTCAACACCTCCAGCATTCGGTCCTATTTTGCTCTTGCCACTACCATCAGATCCACCACCAACACCATCATTACCAGCTGCCAACCCCCACCCAATTCCACGGCCTCTTCCACCAGCCTTCCTCATTTTTGGTAGAAATGTAGACAAAATCCAACAAACTATATAGTAATGTAAAACAAGGTACAAGGTGTCTATAGGACAGGGGAGATTTTGAATTTCTGCAGACACTTGTGGACACTGGACACTTTTGGATTGTGTCAGGCCCACTGAATATCTGAGCGCTCTGTCACAGGCTCGATGGCACAGCTGTGACCAAAGTGACTAGAGGATAAGGGAGATTTTGAATTTCTGCACACACTTGTGGACACTGGACACTTTTGGATTGTGTGAGGCCCACTGAATATCTGAGCGCTCTGTCACAGGCTCGATGGCACAGCTGTGACCAAAGTGACTAGAGGATAAGGGAGATTTTGAATTTCTGAACACACTTGTGGACACTGGACACTTTTGGATTGTGTGAGGCCCACTGAATATCTGAGCGCTCTGTCACAGGCTCGATGGCACAGCTGTGACCAAAGTGACTAGAGGATAAGGGAGATTTTGAATTTCTGCACACACTTGTGGACACTGGACACTTTTGGATTGTGTGAGGCCCAATGAATATCTGAGCGCTATGTGACAGGCTCGATGGCACAGCTGTGACAAAAGTGACGAGAGGATAAGTGAGATTTTGAATTTCAGCAGACACTTGTGGACACTGGACACTTTTGGATTGTGTGAGGCCCACTGATATCTGAGTGCTATGTCACAGGCTCGATGGCACAGCTGTGACAAAAGTGACTAGAGGATAAGGAAGATTTTGAATTTCAGCAGACACTTGTGGACACTGGACACTTTTGGATTGTGTGCGGCCCAATGAATATCTGAGCGCTATGTGACAGGCTCGATGGCACAGCTGTGACAAAAGTGACGAGAGGATAAGGGAGATTTTGAATTTCTGCAGACACTTGTGGACACTGGACACTTTTGGATTGTGTGAGGCCCACTGATATCTGAGCACTATGTCACAGGCTCGATGGCACACCTGTGACAAAAGTGACTAGAGGATAAGGGAGATTTTGAATTTCAGCAGACACTTGTGGACACTGGACACTTTTGGATTGTGTGAGGCCCACTGAATATCTGAGCGCTCTGTCACAGGCTCGATGGCACAGCTGTGACCAAAGTGACTAGAGGATAAGGGAAATTTTGAATTTCTGCACACACTTGTGGACACTGGACACTTTTGGATTGTGTGAGGCCCAATGAATATCTGAGCGCTATGTGACAGGCTCGATGGCACAGCTGTGACAAAAGTGACGAGAGGATAAGTGAGATCTTGAATTTCAGCAGACACTTGTGGACACTGGACACTTTTGGATTGTGTGAGGCCCAATGAATATCTGAGCGCTATGTGACAGGCTCGATGGCACAGCTGTGACAAAAGTGACGAGAGGATAAGGGAGATTTTGAATTTCTGCAGACACTTGTGGACACTGGACACTTTTGGATTGTGTGAGGCCCACTGATATCTGAGCACTATGTCACAGGCTCGATGGCACAGCTGTGACAAAAGTGACTAGAGGATAAGGGAGATTTTGAATTTCAGCAGACACTTGTGGACACTGGACACTTTTGGATTGTGTGAGGCCCAATGAATATCTGAGCGCTATGTGACAGGCTCGATGGCACAGCTGTGACCAAAGTGACTAGAGGATAAGTGAGATTTTGAATTTCAGCAGACACTTGTGGACACTGGACACTTTTGGATTGTGTGAGGCCCAATGAATATCTGAGCGCTATGTGACAGGCTCGATGGCACAGCTGTGACAAAAGTGACGAGAGGATAAGGGAGATTTTGAATTTCTGCAGACACTTGTGGACACTTTTGGATTGTGTGAGGCCCACTGATATCTGAGCACTATGTCACAGGCTCGATGGCACAGCTGTGACAAAAGTGACTAGAGGATAAGGGAGATTTTGAATTTCAGCAGACACTTGTGGACACTGGACACTTTTGGATTGTGTGAGGCCCACTGAATATCTGAGCGCTCTGTCACAGGCTCGATGGCACAGCTGTGACCAAAGTGACTAGAGGATAAGTGAGATTTTGAATTTCTGAACACACTTGTGGACACTGGACACTTTTGGATCGTGTGAGGCCCACTGAATATCTGAGCGCTCTGTCACAGGCTCGATGGCACAGCTGTGACCAAAGTGACTAGAGGATAAGGGAAATTTTGAATTTCTGCACACACTTGTGGACACTGGACACTTTTGGATTGTGTGAGGCCCAATGAATATCTGAGCGCTATGTGACAGGCTCGATGGCACAGCTGTGACAAAAGTGACGAGAGGATAAGTGAGATCTTGAATTTCAGCAGACACTTGTGGACACTGGACACTTTTGGATTGTGTGAGGCCCAATGAATATCTGAGCGCTATGTGATAGGCTCGATGGCACAGCTGTGACAAAAGTGACGAGAGGATAAGGGAGATTTTGAATTTCTGCAGACACTTGTGGACACTGGACACTTTTGGATTGTGTGAGGCCCACTGATATCTGAGCACTATGTTACAGGCTCAATGGCACAGCTGTGACAAAAGTGACTAGAGGATAAGGGAGATTTTGAATTTCAGCAGACACTTGTGGACACTGGACACTTTTGGATTGTGTGAGGCCCAATGAATATCTGAGCGCTATGTGACAGGCTCGATGGCACAGCTGTGACCAAAGTGACTAGAGGATAAGTGAGATTTTGAATTTCAGCAGACACTTGTGGACACTGGACACTTTTGGATTGTGTGAGGCCCAATGAATATCTGAGCGCTATGTGACAGGCTCGATGGCACAGCTGTGACAAAAGTGACGAGAGGATAAGGGAGATTTTGAATTTCTGCAGACACTTATGGACACTGGACACTTTTGGATTGTGTGAGGCCCACTGATATCTGAGCGCTATGTCACAGGATCGATGGCACAGCTGTGACAAAAGTGACTAGAGGATAAGGGAGATTTTGAATTTCAGCAGACACTTGTGGACAGTGGACACTGGACACTTTTGGATTGTGTGAGGCCCACTGATATCTGAGCGCTCTGTCACAGGCTCGATGGCACATCTGTGACCAAAGTGACTAGAGGATAAGGGAGATTTTGAATTTCTGCACACACTTGTGGACACTGGACACTTATGGATTGTGTGAGGCCCACTGAATTTCACAGCGCTATGTCACAGGCAGAAATTGGCTAGTGTATCACAAACTACAAGGTGTATGTAGAATTGGGCAGAATAGGAATCTCCCTAGAGTGCAGGTCTGTAAGAACGGAACATGTCCTCGTTTTATTCTCACAGAGTGACACACTGATAGCTTCACTGTGGCTGTGATAACAGCCGTTACACGGTACTGTGTGAGGAGCGTACACCGCTGTATGGTGTGAAAAAATGCACGCTCAGTACCTCAGCAGGACAAAAAAAAAAATTGGGATTGCTTTTAAAAAAGCAGTTTGAGGAGCAGTGGGTAAACAGCAATGCAGGAATGTCAGGAAGCCTTAGAAGGCAGCCCAACAACCAACACCACTGATACACCACTATATAGCCTCCCCTTGCACTGCACACACAGTGACTGATGTGTTGTACAGGCAAAATCGCTAGCAGCAGAAGCAGTTTTTTTTCTTCTCAGCAGGACAAAAAAAAAAAATTGGGATTGCTTTTAAAAAAGCAGTTTGCGGAGCAGTGGGTAAACAGCAATGCAGGAATGTCAGGAAGCCTTAGAAGGCAGCCCAACAACCAACACCACTGATACACCACTATATAGCCTCCCCTTGCACTGCACACACAGTGACTGGTGTGTTGTACAGGCAAAATCGCTAGCAGCAGAAGCAGTTTTTGGTGTCTTCTTCCCTGCCTAACGCTCTCCCTACAAAATCAGCAGCAGCAGCAGCTCTCCCTATTCTGAAAATCAGCATGAGTAACATGGCGGTCGGCGTGCACGCCCTTTTATACCCCCTGTGACGCCCCCCAAAGCAAGCCAATCACTTGCATGCCCTTCTGAAAGATGGTGGTGACCCGTGCCTATGTCACCACGTTGCCCACAGTGTCCGTGGATGCTGATTGGCTGAAAAAGAGCGCAAAACAAACTTTTGAAACGCGACTTTGGCGCGTAAGTCGCCGACCTCGTGGCCTACCTCATCCTAGGGTCGGGTTTCGTTTCATGAAACCCGACTTTGCCAAAAGTCGGCGACTTTTGAAATTTTTCGACCCGTTTCGCTCAACTCTAGTCTTGAGTAATGGCTGCTGTAGGCTAAACTGAAGAAGAAGGGAGGAGCAACCTAATACAGAGCTCAACTACAGGAAGGACATAGGGACAATTTTCACACTAATTCTACCTAGCAACAACAGGGAATTTTGCTGATTGGAGGAAGAACTAAACACAGAGAAATATACATTACAGGTTGTTCCCATTCATGGGACACAACAATACCTGTGATGATTTCTCATGTACAGAGACCGGTCTGCAAAATTCTGGTATTGGTATAATATCTTTTCAGATTGTGATAAAACAACATGTACTATTTTACAGAGCACTAACTATATATCATTTGTACACACTAGCTTGTACTAGCTCTTTTTGACATTTTTCCTAGCTTTCTGTCATAATTGGTGTGAACTGCCACTAATTCTTTGGCTTAAGGGCAATCATCAAAGGAATATATCTAATTAGCACAGAGGCATGTTATTTGTCAAGTTGCACAATATATACTATCTACACAACTCCTGGTGATCACTGTGTTATTTGTACACTATATACAGAGCTCCTACATATAATGTCACTTATGGTAATATTAGTGTTATCAGTATTGTGTTTTTTTTATTAATAATCAGTTTTGCTATTCTTTCACTATGTGGTGGTAAAGGTAATATGTGATCCGGCCTGGTGTGGTGGTATTCCTCCCTCGTTTGTGGTATTATTCGGTCACTATGTGGTGGTAATATGTGGTCTGACCATGGTGTGGTGGTATTCCTCCCTCGTTTGTGGTATTATTCGGTCACTATGTGGTGGTAATATGTGGTGTGACCATGGTATGACCATATTTATCCCTTGTATGTGGTATTATTCGGTCACTATGTGGTGGTAATATGTGGTCTGGCCATGGTGTGGCTGTATTTCTCCCTTGTATGTGGTATTATTCAGTTACTATGTGGTAGTAATATGTGGTCTGGACATGGTGTCTCACACATATTTGGCCTCTGGCAGCTGAGACAAGAAATTAATGATGGACAGGAAGTGGTCCTTTCCAATTTGAACTGAGTTCCTTTAGCTCTAATTTTCAAAATTTGTAGAAAACCCATTTAATACTGCACACTATACTAAGAAGTGACAGACAGTGACTCGGACAACGTGGACTGGACAGGAGGCGATGAGACTAGAAATGAAGGTACACGTGGGGTAAGAAAGGGAAAACGCCCTTACTTTTAGCTACAGCTACTTGTATTTTGTGGTTAAGGGCATGCTTGATAATAGGCGTGGCTAGAAAATGGGTGTGGAATTCAAATGGGCGTGGTTTCCTAATATAAACAAGTTGATCCCCATCTCGCCTACACCTTAACTTTTTAATTAGTGCTGGATCCTACCTGCCCTTTAAAGGGAGCCTGCCAGTCGATTCTTGCTGCTCATACCTTGGCTGGACAATAATTTGTAGACCCAGTCCGGGACCATAGAAATAGACAAGACCAGTCTGGTGCCACCCTTTCCAGGCTTCTCGCCGCAGAACTAGAGGCATGTGTGATAGAACAGGTTAATGTCCCATTAAAAAAGGTCACCTTGTCATGGCTGAAATTGCCAATTTGCCAGCTGTGTACCTTAATTATTTAAGCCTAGTCCATTGAACAGTAATGCAGGTTACTTTTCACACATTCATTGTTTGCATACATCTTGCTGCACTGTTTGATATATATGTACAGTATGTATCTATAACATCGCTTAAAATTTTCCATTGCTTGACAAATTTTTAATAACAGTATTATTGGCATAACTATGTGTTTGGGTTGCAACCTATATAACATAATCGTGTTTTCAGGAGAGTGTGTAATACCCATGCAGGGACACTAAGGGGCTCTGTTGTCCCATTCCTGCTCCATCAGGCTTTTTGCATTGCCAGTAACCTGAGAATAGGATCCAGCAGGCGGTGCAAGCCGCGCTCGGCACCGGAGCAGATGGTAGAGTCACTGCTGGGATAGATGTATTGTGAATAAAAAATTAATTTATGCTCCAAAAAAAAAAATCTATAAAGAGAATATAAAATGATGCATGAGCTGGATTCAATCCTAATATCATCTGGGGTACAGCGACGTGGGCAACACTAATGTGGGCAATGCTTCTACCCATTCAGGTCCCTAATTTTGTCCATGGATGGCAGAGGACAATGTATTTATTACCTGTACACGGTGCGACCTTCACCTTGGCCCATTCGTCCCCCTGTCCAAAACCATTATACAGGGTGTCCATAAATGCATTGTCCATCTTTGCAAACCTTACTATTAAAATGCATTTATAGTGAAAAAAGAAACATCTTTGCAATTTGTGAAGGTTTAAAAAATAATATGCTACCGTTTTGTGTTCACAGCTCCTATGCAGACCTATGTATCTCCATAACTACAGACTACAAATCCCCCCTTCTCCCTGTGTCATATCAGCTTACATGGATTGACTACTTCTTTCTAACCCACCAAATGTTCTGTTACCATGGAGACGCACTGGTCTGCACAAGGGCTGCATACACTAAATGATAGGAGCCGAGGATCAAAAATAAAATTACTGTCACCTCCAGTTGCAGGTGACAAGAGCAAGCCCGGATGAAATGTAATGTAGCCCTCCAAGTCCAACATAACGCACCTTAAATTATATGGACACCTCTATGGACTTTTTTTTTTTTTTTATTAAAATGTCTGTATTTTGGGCTAAAAATTATTTTGTCTTTTGGGTATCATTAAACATTTTCCATCATTTAGCTTTCACTGGATCTTTATTACCGTGAACAATGCTGGCTACAGAATGAGTCGACTGAGAATCCAACAGTGAGCTTCTTCCTGAATGTGCATATCTGTCTTTTCTGTGAACTCCTCTGTGCTGATTTATGACCATGTGAAAGTTGAATTGAACTTTGATGTGGAAATAAATCCATCCAAGGACAGATAAAAAGAAATTCACACTCCCATCAGAATGAGCTCACTGCCGCATTCTAGTTAGCTCATTCTGCAGGGGAAACAAAAATCCTGTAAAAGCAAAACGGTGCAAAATTTTTAATGATGCTCAACTGCAAAAATTATTTTTAGGCCAAGATTGTTAAAAAAAATTCAGCACAGTCTGAACGTATCCTGAAGATCCTGCAGTCTGCGACAAGTCCTCAGCCCTGGAGGAGGTAATAAAACTCATCTGTCTACAAATATTTCCAAGAAGAACTAAAAAAAAAGATCAATTAAAAATGTATATATATACTGACCAATTTAACCCTTTCATAGATTAGATCTCTCCATAAGACGCGACGCCCCTCTCGCCTCCTTCACTTAGTTAATGATGGTGACACGGTTCAATATGACTTCCATACAGTTGACAATAACAGCGGCAATAAGTCGAGTTAATCCTTCTTGCATGGATTACCTCTATCGTCAGCTTGCATGTCCACCGGAGTACAAACCTCCAGTAATTACTTCTCCCTCTTTGCTCCGCAGCTTTCATCGAGGACACATCCCTGGCGTACAACAATTTCATGTATTCACCCAGCCTAATCTATTATCCTCAGTGTTTGCACCACAACCTCGACGCGCGTCGCCCGAATGAAGCTCATTACCTGGACATGTTTAACTTATTAAGGATCTCAAAATAAATGTCTCTTAAAAGTTCAAAATGAGGATGAAGAAGAAGATGGAGACAGTTTAAATTCAACAGAAAATGACTGTCGAGAGACGCCGAACGTCAAACACGCGGGAATTAAAGGGACAGGTGTGACTTTCATCTTTTGTAGAGGAATATTAATGTCTTTATACGGCTTACCGTAATAGTATGTTTGGGCTTCTGGACATACTACATCAAAATATTGGTGAAGGCATCAAGCCCTGGACCGGGGTCTCATGCTGTACCCACAGTGACCCCATCCGTGGAGATCCTGTTGCTGATTCGCAGGACAAGGAGGGATCAGGTCTGATTGCAGCATTCCTGCCGCCTCATCCAATTTTCATTTTTGTCCCCCTCACCTCTTCTTCCAAGAACCAAAACTTTCATTTTCTCCCTTGAAAACCATACGGGTGGTTGTTTTTGGCAGGACGAGCTGTAGTGTTGAATGACACCCTACATTTGACCACATAATGTACTAAAAATGGGGGGGGGAAATCCAACTGCAGGTAAATGGTTAAAAAAAGTAACTCTGGCATTAGTTTTTGGGTTTTAATTTTAAAGCATGCATGGTGAGTTGCCGAGGATGTGCTGGGAAGCGGAGGCTGCTTTGTATGCAACATGTTCATTCCCTATGAACTTCAAATCTGGACAAGACCACGGGGCACCGAAGTAAATAAACCATCAGCAGAAACACAAGTAATCATAGTTGTCACCCGGCGCCTGCAGCTGCAATCACTGCCATACGCACACGACGTAGAGGGAAAGAATGACAGTCACTGTGGCCGCGGCTGCCAGACACTGCTACACTCTGATAACACATCCATGCAGTGATTACACCACTGTCACAAAGAGCAGGGAACAAAAGTACTGATGAGCGAATGTGCCCGGATAAGGTGTTATCTGAGCATGCTCGAGTTCAAACAGAGTGTCTTCGGCGTGCTCGAATAATATGTTCGACTCCCCGCGGCTGCATATCTCGGGGCTGCTAGACAGCCGCAATACATGCAGGGATTGCCTAACAAACAGGTAATCCCTGCATGTGTTGCGGCTGTCAAAAAGCAGCAAGACATGCAAGTGCAGGGACGCAAACATATTGATCGAGCACGCCGAAGTCACTCAGGTAGAACACGAGCATGGCGGACAACACCTCATCCCAGCAGGTTCATTCATCACTAAACAAAAGTCATAGAAAGTAAAAAAAAGGAGTAAAGACCAATTAACTGCATATTATAAGATGAGCACAAATCTCATATATCAGTAGTAGAAGAAAACAGATAATACATAGGTTGAGGGGGCGCGTTAAAAAAAATGTGACCACATCATTTCCAGAATTGTATGGTAGAAAAGATGAAATAAGAACACATTCCAACAACACTATCAATTATCTTATATCAGTACTAGAATATAAGTACTATATACTGTAATGCTGCCCAGGGTGCTGGCTGAAGGCGAGTGGCATGAGTCCAACACCCCGACGCGTTACAGACAAAGCGAGAGTTCTGGATGTGTGTGTGCATGCTGGCAGTGTTGCTAGTAGTGCCTCTGCCTTCAGGCCAGTCCCATTGCACTCCTCACCAGGTCCAGTAGACTTCAAGACAATGACACTAGGCACGTTCATAAAAACAAGGCACTCTTTACTCTACAACTCCTTCTGTTTCATACAGAGGAGAACTCTTTTTGGTTTCGGGCAACAGCACTTTACATGTGGATGGTCCACAAGCAAAGCAAATCAGAAAGAATCAGAGAGCCATAGAATCCTAGAATACTAGAGTTGGAATGGACCTCCAGGGTCATCATGTCTAATCCCCTGCTCAATGCAGGAGTCACTAAACCATCTCAGACACGACAGGTGTTCGGCAAGGGAGGTGTTAAGCCGACGCTGCAGACAGATCCTCCGGGACAGATGGTGTGGTGCAGCAATGATGGTATAGCCCTCCACAGGCAGGGCTGTTGTCCCAGGGCAGTGTAGATGGGGAGACACTTAGATGGTGTAGTGTCCGGCGCAGGGGAGGTAGCAGTGCCGGGCAGGTTGACGCAGGAATAAGTGGAGGACACCAGGGCATGTAGTTCCAAAGCTTTACTCACAGTCTGTAGTGCCCGCTTCTGTGCCATGTCCTCCGGGTCAGGGACTCAGTCAACCTCTAAGAAAGTAAGGTAGTGGAAACAGTAGGGTGGTAGCAGGGCCTCCCTTACCTACAGGTTCCAGGAAAAATGAATGGAGTTACCTTTCTGCAAACTTCTTTGTTTTCAGATCTGTATTGGTGTCCATTACCACTGAAAAGACTAGTTAACAGTGAGGTTATGTGTAGTCAGGGAGGACTAGTTAGTAGTGAGGCTACGTGAACTAGTTAGCAGTGGGGTTTTGGGTCCTACAATGAATTAATCTTGACTTCTTGAAGGAACACTTTAAATATAAATGTGACTGTGATCGCCCCTGTGACGTGGTGTTTGCATCTGTGCGGCTGATAAGGGGAAGCAGTGCTGACAACCTCACTTTTTAAAATCCAGAGAGTTGGAAATACTTTTGAAGATTAGGAACAGCAATGATGCAATCGTTTAATGAAAAAGTCACAGACTGGAATTCATTTACATATGCATTAGATAAAATGTGGATTTTCTCAGTAGGGAAAGTGCTGACTTGAACAGCAGCTTCACAAAATTGTATGAGGGCTGAGACCTTCATAGATCTTCAGAGTTTAGCAACATCTAACACTTCTGTGAGGAGTGGAGACCAAGTGGGCCCCTGCGAGCCACTGCGGCCCTATTTACATAGTCTTGGCTTTCCAAGCATAGAGTGCCTTTATCCAGATCACCATAGGCTGTCTAAAATATGGTGAGGCGGTGTAATAAGAAGCCGTGATGCCTCTGCAGAACTCTTGCAGGATGTGACATTAAGAAGGAGAGACTGCCATCTGCTGGCCAGCCGAAATCAAGCGCAACCAAATTGTACTGGAAGATTTGCAGTGGGAGCCACCATGTGTGCTAGACTGGATCAAGTGACCCACAGGAAGGACTTCCCTGATATAAAAGTCCTGCTCGCCAAACCATGAGGAGATTTGGCATTAGGAAAGAGAGCGGATCAGACGTCCTCCAGAGACATTGCTGAGATCAGCATGACAAGCCTCAGTGGGAAGTCTGTGCCGTCCAGGTGCAAGTCGCTAGCAAGGCTCAGATTCCCCGCAGGAGACCTCCAAGTACCTCCTACTCTGGTCAGAGCCAGGATCTGTGCTCTGCAGTGGTCAAGTCTCTGAGGCCCAATGTCGCCTGTCACGGGCTCAGGCCTAGTCCTCTCCGCCCTGAGCATAAGAGACTTCCGCCGACGGTCAAGCCAAGAGGATCCGTGAGGGGACTGCGACAGGCGAGTCTTGCCTGCAATTGCAGAAGAACAGCACTAATAAGCAGGGGTGTCATGTCCACCTATCATCTACAGTACCAGGGTCAGCTAGGACTAGGATTACAGGTTGGGAGGAGGCCGGTTGGTGCATGGGAGGCTCTTGGTTTTTCTAAACTTATTGTTTTCATTCTACTCTTGAATTGCATAGTTACTAACACTAATTGTTTAAAGTTACTGCTGTATAAAAATAGAATTATCTCAATCCCTGACTGTTCCCACCTTATGATCTCTGTTCATTGCATCCACCTGCATTACATTTGGCATAGTCGGCAGGATTCAACATTCAGGCACAGAGATGGTGGATCAGACTGTAACCGAGCCCTTGAGGGCTATGCTCAGCAATCTTCCCAAGTTCACGGGGTGCAGCGTATGTTGCTGTGGGACTGAGTAGACAGGCTTTAAAGCATGCTACACATGTATCCCCTGACCCATTCCCTTCAGGCTGAGTTAGTTCTCCTGAGTCTTGATGGGTTTATGTACTAACCACCAAGGTATCGTGACACTGTGAAAAAGGTGATAAAAATCTGGGAGGATATGCATGCTGACATCACAGAACTAGGGCACCAACGTATGCGGTTATTCCAGCAGAACCAAGATGAAAGTGAGACTATAGCTCAGTATGGTAATGCATGCAGGAGGTGATGGCCCATATTGCCAAGAACACCTAAGACAGGGTCCATTGAATGGACCAAGTGCTGCTGAACAATCTTGTTACTGGACTGAAGGATCCCTCTCTTGAGCAGATCTTAAAGGAGAGGCTACGCTTGAATCCAGAACTAGGCTTCCATGAAGTTGGGGCTGAAGCTAGAGTCTTGGAAAGAAAGACCCCTGTTCTCACCCCGAGTCAACCTGCATTGGAGACACGTGGGTTTGGCAGGCTCCCCGCTCCACTAGCCGGAACCACATGGACCAGGGATCATCCCGCCGAACGACCGCTCTCCTTTTAACGTGGGCATAATGCTACTTGGGCAACACAGGGTGAGGGTAAAGCAGTGTGGTAATGCTTTATTGAACCACAAAACAGGCAGATAACATATAGAACAGTCCCAGGAAAATACCCCAAGGTGGTGCACATTACAGAGTCTCACCCTTCCGCTGACTCGCCGGGATAATAGCAGCTTTTACGTCAGGCCTTCCAGAGCCGATTACCCCACCTGTGGCACACACACAGGATGTAACAACAAGCTTAGGAAGATCACAGTCCATTGAGGTACAAGGCCAGTTGACCTGAGGGTCACACCCTGGCTTCTCTGAACATCTCCATGGAGACAAGCGACCGGCGGGTCCCAATCCTGGCTTTCTCCAAACGTATTCATGGTTCAGCGATGGTCAATGGAGCAGATCTGTATTCTTCCAACCAGGGCTGAGGTCCCCTAGATTATTTCTTGTAGAATGATAGATCAGTGTCCCTCATGATGGAGTCATGATGTATTGGCAGCAGTCCTGTCGGGTCCTCTGGATGTTTGGATATCTTGGCAGAATCTCTGGCTGTCTGTCTGTCTCTCTCTGTCTCACTATACAGAGGCATGTAACCTATTTTTATACTTTATACAAGTGTTCTTCATTCAGTAGTTACATAAAGGGTAAGAATGTAGATGAGATCAAGTAGCATTACTTGATTATTTAATCTATTTGTATAGTTTTTCCTCCTCTGTTTTAGAAGTCAACAAACTATCTGGCCTAGACAATGCATAATTAGCATATCATTAAACATCACTAATCATAAAGGATAAGAGTACAATATTTTACATCAAATGCCAACTTACAAGTCAATATTACAGACTTACACAAGCAAAAGTCTGTTTTCTTGACCAACCAGAAAAAAAAAAACTTAAATTAAAAAATCAACATATAGATAACAGTCTATTCTATCTGGATTGCTAAAAATAGTCATCTGGTCAACAAAGATACAATGCTGTGTCCATATATATATATATATATATATTTTTTTTAAATACCCATCCTGTGGTGTTCATCCCGAAGAAGTCAAAAACAACCTTCTATGGATCAGCAGCCAATTTTTCCCTTCCAAAGAGGCAAAACGTTAATCCCCAGTGTCAGAAGCCTGGATCATCAGCCCATCTGAGAAGCGCAAGCTCTAGTATAAGATACATCATTTTTTTTTTTAAATATCTGACTGATATTTGAAAAGATTATGGTTTTTCTGACGCCGTTAGCGTCAGTTAGTCAGTCTCTATGTATACAGCGTGTATTTCCTTGCTGTGATTAGGCCTTTTCTATGCGGTCCTTCTGTGTAATTCAGAGTTCTCATCATGTCAGTGTGATTCATTTCCCGTCCCGGCTGTCTAACCCGGCACCCAAGTACAAAGCAGAAACATTTAATTTGTACAGGACTGTGTGCCGTGGGCTCCTCGCTGTCTCCGAGAGTCAAGCGCTTTGTGCTGCTATCTCGTCTGATTCTCATTTCATCTCTTTTCTGTCTTGCGACTCTCATTTGTGCTATTAACAATATCAAAGATGTTTTGCCCCATAGGAACATTTTTTTTTATTGTGGGTTAAAAAAAGGAAAAAGAAAAATTAATAGCACATGTGATAATGCGCGGATCTCGCCTGACCTACAAAATGTCAATCTACAAAGAGATTCAGTTCGGCAGCAACTTAGTGTCTGCTGGATTGGGAGTTAAAAGGTATCAGCATGTTTTATTACTGTCTCAATCCACTCAAGTATACCTGGACTCTGCTCAAGCTGCTTTTCTCCGCATCGATTGGTTTCCTTATACCCTAGTAGGACATGTAGATATCATAATGGAAAAGGGACGCACTCTCTCTGCCTATCCTTCCCTCTAGAGTGCATCTCTCTGGTCGTGCGGGGCTCCTCTGTAGTGCATGTCTGTTGCACGTAAAGCCGCGCTTTCCCTGTGGTGGCCACTGGTGAGACCTGGTTAGAAGGAGGTAAGAGTGGATAAGACAAAATACAAAATCACCTGTTCGCGAGGTTTTTCTTGAAAAATTCAATTTGCAGAGAAATGATTCTCCACAAATTGAATGTCCCTGCTGTCCAGACTCAAGAACATAATACATGTAAGATGTAAAAAAAAAAATCCTTGAATTTACATCACCGCTCACCTCTCTGGCCCCTCGCCTCCTCATCACTCACCTCTCCGGCCCCTCTCCTCCTCACCTCCCTGGCCCCTCGCCTCCTCATCACTCACCTCTCCGGCCCCTCTCCTCCTCACCTCCCTGGCCCCTCGCCTCCTCATCACTCACCTCTCCGGCCCCTCTCCTCCTCATCACTCACCTCTCCGGCCCCTCTCCTCCTCACCGCTCACCTCTTCTCCTCACAGCTCACCTCTCTGGCCCCTCTCCTCCTCATCGCTCATCTCTCCGGCCCCTCGCCTCCTCATCACTCACCTCTCCGGCCCCTCTCCTCCTCACCTCCCTGGCCCCTCGCCTCCTCATCACTCACCTCTCCGGCCCCTCTCCTCCTCATCACTCACCTCTCCGGCCCCTCTCCTCCTCACCTCTCTGGCCCCTCTCCTCCTCACCTCTCTGGCCCCTCTCCTCCGCACCGCTCACCTCTTCTCCTCACAGCTCACCTCTCTGGCCCCTCTCCTCCTCACCTCTCCGGCCCCTCTCCTCCTCACCTCTCCGGCCCCTCTCCTCCTCACCTCTCTGGCCCCTCTCCTCCTCACCTCTCTGGCCCCTCTCCTCCGCACCGCTCACCTCTTCTCCTCACAGCTCACCTCTCTGGCCCCTCTCCTCCTCACCTCTCCGGCCCCTCTCCTCCTCACCTCTCTGGCCCCTCTCCTCCTCACCTCTCTGGCCCCTCTCCTCCGCACCGCTCACCTCTTCTCCTCACAGCTCACCTCTCTGGCCCCTCTCCTCCTCACCTCTCCGGCCCCTCTCCTCCTCACCTCTCTGGCCCCTCTCCTCCTCACCGCTCACCTCTTCTCCTCACAGCTCACCTCTCCGGCCCCTCTCCTCCTCACCTCTCTGGCCCCTCTCCTCCTCACCTCTCTGGCCCCTCTCCTCCTCACCGCTCACCTCTTCTCCTCACAGCTCACCTCTTCTCCTCACCGCTCACCTCTTCTCCTCACAGCTCACCTCTCCGGACCCTCTCCTCCTCACCTCTCTGGCCCCTCTCCTCCTCACCTCTCTGGCCCCTCTCCTCCTCACCTCTCTGGCCCCTCTCCTCCTCATTGCTCACCTCTCTGGCCCCTCTCCTCCTCACCTCTCTGGCCCCTCTCCTCCTCATTGCTCACCTCTCTGGCCCCTCTCCTCCTCACCTCTCCGGCCCCTCTCCTCCTCACCTCTCTGGCCCCTCTCCTCCTCATTGCTCACCTCTCTGGCCCCTCTCCTCCTCATTGCTCACCTCTCTGGCCCCTCTCCTCCTCACCTCTCTGGCCCCTCTCCTCCTCACCTCTCTGGCCCCTCTCCTCCTCATTGCTCACCTCTCTGGCCCCTCTCCTCCGCACCGCTCACCTCTTCTCCTCACAGCTCACCTCTCCGGACCCTCTCCTCCTCACCTCTCTGGCCCCATCGTTTCTCACCACTCACCTCTCTGCCCCACTGGTCCTCACCGTCACCTGTTTAGTCTTCACCATATTTTAAGATCCTCCTTGCCGCTCACACTGAAATCTCTAGGCCTCTCATGCTGGGCCAGGACTTCCAGCTTTCATGGTGTTTAGGACTGTTCTGTGCAGGGCCCACACCATGTGCTTTCATGCACTTGCCCAGAATCCACCCAGTCACTCTCATCAAAGCCAGACGTACTTTACCATGATCGGCTTGGGACAGAGCTTCACGTGTCCCCACATTCCACCCACAGTGGTGATAGAGCTTTACATGTCCCCACATTCCACCCACAGTGGTGATAGAGCTTTACATGTCCCCACATTCCACCCACAGTGGTGATAGAGCTTTACATGTCCCCACATTCCACCCAGAGTGGTGATAGAGCTTCACATGTCCCCACATTACCCACAGTGGTGATAGAGCTTCACATGTCCCCACATTCCACCCACAGTGGTGATAGAGCTTTACATGTCCCCACATTCCACCCACAGTGGTGATAGAGCTTCACATGTCCCCACATTACCCCTGACATTATACTCACCTATGTAGAGGTCTTCTCCTTCCTTCAGCTGGTCAACGGCCCACGGGCCTGAGGTTCCACACCCAGGTCCTAAGATACTGAAAAGATTTGATAACCACGTTCTTTTTCCATTGCATTGTACATAACACAGGAGGGGGACAGTAGGGGATGATCACGTTATCATCGGCCATCCAGAGAATACCTGTGTGTGGCCCCGGTCCTCACTGATGGGCCACTACAATGCACAGCGCACGCTAACAGACTAACAGATCTCAGGACCTGATGTGTCTGGGGATGAGATCCGGAGTTCTGTTTTCATTGATACGAAGGAATGCCACAATGGTATAAAATGTGCTCGTTGTGAGATGCTGACGGCTTTACCTATGTTATATCTCCACATCAAATAATACTATAAATGCCTCTCATTCCCCATCGCACTGCAGGCACCAGGCAGCTGGAATTATTCATGTCTTCAAAGAGAACTTATATTTTATGGATGAGCACACAAGTGCTCCGAGCGAGGAGAGCAGCATCGTAATCACTGCCCGTAACCCAGGAAATGTACAGTATAGAACCCATTAACTGACTCTATGTAGTACAATACGGCAGCACTAAATTATCAGCAATGCAGGTCATGTGTCAAGTATTTCCTACTGGTCCTACTTCATACACTGATTCATGGAGGACTGTATTATAATGGTTATATTCCACTTCATAAAGGCAGTATTATAGTAGTTATATTGTTGTACATAAGGGGCAGTATTATAGTTGCTATTCTCTTGTACATAGGGGCAGTATTATAGTAGTTATATTCTTGTACATAGGAGCAGTATTATAGTAGTCATATTCTTGTACATAGGGGCAGTATTATAGGAGTTATATTCTTGTACATAGCAGCAGTATTATAGTAGATACATTATTGTACATAGGAGCAGTATTATAGTAGTTATATTCTTCTACATAGGAGCAGTATTATAGTAGTTATATTCTTGTACATAAGGGCAGTATTATAGTAGTTATATTCTTGTACATAGGAGGCAGTATTATAGTAGTTATATTCTTGTACATAGAGGGCAGTATTATAGTAGTTATATTCTTGTACATAGGAGCAGTATTATAGTAGTTATATTCTTGTACATAGGAGCAGTATTATAGTAGTTATATTCTTGTACATAGGAGCAGTATTATAGTAGTTATATTCTTGTACATAGGGGCAGTATTATAGTAGTTATATTCTTGTACATAGGGGGCAGTATTATAGTAGGTATATTCTTGTACATAGGGGCAGTATTATAGTAGTTATATTCTTGTATATAGGGGCAGTATTATAGTAGTTATATTCTTGTATATAGAGGCAGTATTATAGTAGTTATATTCTTGTACATAGGGGCAGTATTATAGTAGCTATATTCTTGTACATAGGAGCAGTATTATAGTAGTTATATTCTTGTACATAGGGGCAGTATTATAGTAGTTATATTCTTGTATATAGGAGCAGTATTATAGTAGTTATATTCTTGTACATAGGGGGCAGTATTATAGTAGGTATATTCTTGTACATAGGGGCAGTATTATAGTAGTTATATTCTTGTATATAGGGGCAGTATTATAGTAGTTATATTCTTGTATATAGAGGCAGTATTATAGTAGCTATATTCTTGTACATAGGAGCAGTATTATAGTAGTTATATTCTTGTACATAGGGGCAGTATTATAGTAGTTATATTCTTGTATATAGGAGCAGTATTATAGTAGTTATATTCTTGTACATAGCAGTATTATAGTAGTTATATTTTTGTACATAGGGAGCAGTATTATACTAGTTATATTCTTGTACATAGGAGCAGTATTATAGTAGTTATATTCTTGTACATAGGAGCAGTATTATACTAGTTATATTCTTGTACATAGGAGCAGTATTATAGTAGTTATTTTCTTGTACATAGGGCCATTATTATAGTAGTTATATTCTTGTACATAGGGGGCAGTATTATAGTAGTTATATTCTTATACATAGGGGGCAGCATTATAGTAGTTATATTCTTGTACATAGGGGGCAGTATTATAGTAGTTATATTCTTGTACATAGGGGGCAGCATTATAGTAGTTATATTCTTGTACATAGGGGGCAGTATTATAGTAGTTATATTCTTGTACATAGGGGCAGTATTATAGTAGTTATATTCTTGTACATAGGAGCAGTATTATAGTAGTTATATTCTTGTACATAGGGGGCAGTATTATAGTAGTTATATTCTTGTACATAGGGGGCAGCATTATAGTAGTTATATTCTTGTACATAGGGGCAGTATTATAGTAGTTATATTCTTGTACATAGGGGGCAGCATTATAGTAGTTATATTCTTGTACATAGGGGGCAGTATTATAGTAGTTATATTCTTGTACATAGGGGGCAGCATTATAGTAGTTATATTCTTGTACATAGGGGGCAGTATTATAGTAGTTATATTCTTGTACATAGGGGCAGTATTATAGTAGTTATATTCTTGTACATAGGAGCAGTATTATAGTAGTTATATTCTTGTACATAGAGGCAGTATTAAAGTAGCTATATTCTTGTACATAAGAGGCAGGATTATAGTACAGGATGGGGAACATATATATAAGGATGGAGGTCATATATACAAGGAAGGAGCCCAAGATGGATGACATTACTAAATAAGGGGGTGCAACTTGTATGTCCTTATGAGATTTAGAAAGCTACAAGAGCCCATACATTTGACCAACATACGGAGGAGGGGGACGGCCCAGGTCAATATTTTTCACCGGGGCCCATCGGACTCTAGTTATGCCACTGTCACAGACGGCTACATCAATAGAATGATATCTCATCTATAATATGTGCAGTAGATATGTGATATGTGAGCGGCTCCGGGGTTCATTATAAATTAGAATGGTTAATAGCTCAGTCGGGGTAACAGATGCCGCCTCGCTCCTCCAGCATTTGCCTTCTTCCTTGCACTGATTAGCGATAAGCTTTCCATCTAGTTCACTGAACATATTACAGCTTAATGTAACGTGCAATCCAGAACTCAAATAATGGCACAGCCGCCTTCTGCTTGTTTCAGTGTTTATAGCCTTAAAGTAAAAAATTTCAGCAAAACATAAAATCAATTTTTCATTTTTTTTTATCATGTCACTGTCTACAGATCGCTGGACACATCCAAAATTAGTTTCATGTGCAAAACCGCAGTAAAGAAAAGTTTGAACTGAGCTGCCGTCGAGCATGTGCATTTGCGTCATTTGCGTCCTATGCAAAATCTATGGAACTGGTGGAAGCACAGGTCTCTTGATTGGTGGGGATATCAGTAGAGATGAATGGATCCATCAGCGAGGATTGAGTTTTCATCAAAATTTCTGATTTCATGCAAATTTGAACATTTTTAGATTCCTATTTATGGTTCACTTAAAAAAAACTTGCTCTGCACCATTTCCTACACTGTTGAAGCATCAGAGAGTGGGTGCATGTCATTTCACCCTACAGCTATGATATTATGGATTATGACACCTTGTACAGTGGTGGTCAGTACCAGGGCCGTCACATATCAGAGGTTCCCAGCAGAGCACAGTTTGTATGACAGCTTCGTTTTCTGTCTCCAGAGTCACTGGGTAAGTTTCTCTCTCCTGCAGAGTGTAAGCTCTTATGGTCAGCGGGATCCTCTCTCTCTCCTGCAGAGTGTAAGCTCTTATGGTCAGCGGGATCCTCTCTCTCTCCTGTAAAGTGTAAGCTCTTATGGTCAGTAGGGTCCTCTCTCTCCTGTAGAGTGTAAGCTCTTATGGTCAGTGGGATCCTCTCTCTCTCCTGTAGATTGTAAGCTCTTATGGTCAGTAGGGTCCTCTCTCTCCTGTAGAGTGTAAGCTCTTATGATCTGTGGCGTCCTCTCTCTCATGTAGAGTGTAAGCTCTTATGATCAGTGGGGTCCTCTCTCTCTCCTGTAGAGTGTAAGCTCTTATGATCAGTGGGGTCCTCTCTCTCTCCTGTAGAGTGTAAGCTCTTATGATCAGTGGGGTCCTCTCTCTCATGTAGAGTGTAAGCTCTTATGATCTGTGGCGTCCTCTCTCTCCTGTAGAGTGTAAGCTCTTATGATCAGTGGGGTCCTCTCTCCTGTAGAGTGTAAGCTCTTATAATCAGCAGGGTCCTCTCTCTCTCCTGTAGAGTGTAAGCTCTTATGATCTGTGGCATCCTCTCTCTCATGTAGAGTGTAAGCTCTTATGGTCAGTGGGGTCCTCTCTCTCTCCTGCAGAGTGTAAGCTCTTATGGTCAGCGGGATCCTCTCTCTCTCCTGTAGAGTGTAAGCTCCTATGGTCAGTGGGGTCCTCTCTCTCCTGTAGAGTGTAAGCTCTTATGATCTGTGGCATCCTCTCTCTCATGTAGAGTGTAAGCTCTTATGGTCAGTGGGGTCCTCTCTCTCTCCTGCAGAGTGTAAGCTCTTATGGTCAGTGGGGTCCTCTCTCTCCTGTACAGTGTAAGCTCTCATGATCAGCAGTGTCCTCTCTCTCCTGTAGAGTGTAAGCTCTTATGATCAGCTGGGCCCTTTCTATCTCCTGTAGAGTGTAAGCTCCTATGGTCAGTGGGGTCCTCTCTCTCCTGTAGAGTGTAAGCTCTTATGATCTGTGGCGTCCTCTCTCTCATGTAGAGTGTAAGCTCTTATGGTCAGTGGGGTCCTCTCTCTCTCCTGCAGAGTGTAAGCTCTTATGGTCAGTGGGATCCTCTCTCTCTCCTGTAGAGTGTAAGCTCTTATGGTCAGTGGGGTCCTCTCTCTCCTGTAGAGTGTAAGCTCTTATGGTCAGCGGGGTCCTCTCTCTCCTGTAGAGTGTAAGCTCTTATGATCAGTGGGGTCCTCTCTCTCTCCTGTAGAGTGTAAGCTCTTATGGTCAGTGGCGTCCTCTCTCTCCTGTAGAGTGTAAGCTCTCATGATCAGCGGGGTCCTCTCTCTCTCCTGTAGAGTGTAAGCTCTCATGATCAGTGGGGTCCTCTCTATCTCCTGTAGAGTATAAGCTCTTATGGTCAGCGGGGTCCTCTCTATCTCCTGTAGAGTGTAAGCTCTTATGACCAGTGGGGTCCTCTCTCCTGTAGAGTGTAAGCTCTTATGATCAGCGAGGTCCTCTCTATCTCCTGTAGAGTGTAAGCTCTTATAATCAGCGGGGTCCTCTCTATCTCCTGTAGAGTGTAAGCTCTTATGATCAGTGGGGTCCTCTCTATCTCCTGTAGAGTGTAAGCTCTTATGATCAGTGGGGTCCTCTCTATCTCCTGTAGAGTGTAAGCTCTTATGATCAGCGGGGTCCTCTCTATCTCCTGTAGAGTGTAAGCTCTTATAATCAGCGGGGTCCTCTCTCTCTCCTGTAGAGTGTAAGCTCTTATGATCAGCGGGGTCCTCTCTCTTTCCTGTTGAGTGAATATTTTTAGCCCCAAATTACATTTTTGGGAAAAATTCTGTGAAGTTGGTGAATTATAAATTTCAAGAGATCCGCTTATCTCTCTCTCCCAATGATTAGAAACACATTTAGGTGTGCTTATTTTTACTCTGCAAAATGAATTTCTCTGACTGAATATTACACAGTATATTATATATGCTAACACTACTGTACAGCTAGAAAAGTTGTGTGAAACTTAAAGATTTGGGGTCTGTTTCCTTCTCCTTCTGGTGTCTTCCTGCTGTGATGTAAGAGCTGTGCTGTGTGTCTTGAGCCAATCAGATGTCTTTTTCCCACTTCTACCCTCATGTTGTTTCACCAAAGCATTGAAGCTCAGATACTGCAGCTCCATCCTCCTCCTCTCCCCACTCCTATCACCTCGTCTCTACCTCCAATTATTCTTCTACATTAGATTTTTTTGGAGGCGAATTTTCGCAAAGATACTGCAGGAAGGAAAACGTGAACTACAAGAGGCTAGTGGATGAGGAAAATGTCATTTTTGTTAATGATCTAATAGATAAAGCTCAAAGTGTGTATGCGTGTGTGTGTATGTATGTGTGTATGTATGTAGGTGTGTATGTCCGGGATAGGCATCCGCACCGTCGCAGCTACAGCCACAAAATTTGGCACAGTCACACGTCTGGACCCCGAGAGCGTCCTAAGCTATGTTGTGAGGCGAAATTTTAACCCCCGCGCATTCCAATTCACCAAACAATTTCGCCCCTATCTACATACTGGGGAAAAAGTGTGTGGGTATCAAGCCCCGCCCCTCATTATGATGTCACAATGGTTGCCATGGCGACGCTGATGTCATCAAGCCCCGCCGCTCATTATGATGTCATAATGCCCCTATTTGCATAATGGGGAAGCTGTGTGTGCGTATCAAGCCCCACCCCTCATTATGTCATAATGCCCCTATTTGCATACTGGGGAAGCAGTGTGTGCGTATCAAGCCCCACCCCTCATTATGATGTCACAATGGTTGCCATGGCGACGCTGATGTCATCATAGGTTGCAAGCCCCGCCACCGCTCATTATGATGTCATAATTGTTGACTATGGAATGGAGGATGTGTGATGGGTATATGGGCACTGGACTATGGGATGGCGGATATGTATATGTGCACGGGACTATGGGAAGGAGGATGTGTGATGGGTATATGGGCACTGGACTATGGGATGGAGGATATGTATGATGGGTATATGGACACGGGACTATGAGATGGCGGATATGTATGATGGGTAGATGGGTATGGGACTATGAGATGAAGGATGTGTGATGGGTATATGGGCACTCGACTATGGGATGGCGGATATGTATGATGGGTATATGGGCACGGGCCTATGGGATGGAGGATGTGTGATGGGTATATGGGCACTCGACTATGGGATGGTGAATATGTATGATGGGTATATGGGCACGGGACTATGGGATGGAGGATATGTATGATGGGTAGATTGGCATGGGACTATGAGATGAAGGATGTGTGATGGGTATATGGGCACTCGACTATGGGATGGTGAATATGTATGATGGGTATATGGGCACTCGACTATGGGATGGTGAATATGTATGATGGGTATATGGGCACGGGACTATGGGATGGAGGATATGTATGATGGGTAGATTGGCATGGGACTATGAGATGAAGGATGTGTGATGGGTATATGGGCACTCGACTATGGGATGGTGAATATGTATGAAGGGTATATGGGCAAGGGACTATGACATGTCGGATATGTATGATGGGTATATGGGCACGGGACTATGAGATGGCGGATATGTATGATGGGTATATGGGCATGGGACTATGAGATGAAGAATGTGTGATGGGTATATGGGCTCTGGACTATGGGATGGAGGATATGTATGACGGGTATATGGGCACAGGACTATGGGATGGAGGATATGTATGATGGGTATATGGGCATGGGACTATGGGATGGCGGATATGTATGATGGGTATATGGGCACAGGACTATGGGATGGCAGATATGTATGACGGGTATATGGGCACAGGACTATGGGATGGAGGATGTGTGATGGGTATATGGGCACGGGACTATGGGATGGAGGATGTGTGATGGGCATATGGGCACTGGACTATGGGATGGAGGATATGTATGACGGGTATATGGGCACGGGACTATGGGATGGCGGATATGTATGATGGGTATATGGGCACAGGACTATGGGATGGAGGATATGTATGATGGGTATATGGGCACGGGACTATGGGATGGCGGATATGTATGATGGGTATATGGGCACAGGACTGTGGGATGGAGGATATGTATGATGGGTATATGGGCATGGGACTATGAGATGAAGGATGTGTGATGGGTATATGGGCACTCGACTATGGGATGGCGAATATGTATGATGGGTATATGGGCATGGAACTATGGGATGGAGGATGTGTGATGGGTATATGGGCACTCGACTATGGGATGGAGGATATGTATGATGGGTATATGGGCACGGGCCTATGGGATGGAGGATGTGTGATGGGTATATGGGCACGGGCCTATGGGATGGAGGATATGCATGATGGGTATATGGGCACGGGACTATGGGATGGAGAATAATTATAATTTGTTATAACTAACCACAGTTAGTTACTATGCCCGGGCAGCGCTGGGCTCTTCAGCTATATTTAATAAAAGTTAAATGTCTTTTAGATGAAAAAATATGAGTTAATTTTAACTCATGGGAACCTTCATAGTAAATAATAACTGTGTGGTAATAATAATCATTGCTATTTTTTGTTCTTCGGTGACGATTTAGGATTTGATATTTTTAGCTGTTTTGCAGAGATTTTACTTTCCCAATTATTTTTCACAATGACTTCCTCAAAAATTGATTGAAAACATTAACCCAAAAACCCAGCTCTGTGAAACTTCATTACTTTGCAGATCCAAGAAAAATAGAAGCCATTAATCATTAACTCTCCGGGTCAGCCATGAGAAGCCAGACTGCTAAATATTAGATATGCAAATGATTTAGAAAAGTGTGAATATTGATTAAGACCCCAAACTTCAGACAGACATGAAAAGTCACTGGACGGGTGTAATCATTGCATGTACAGTATTCCATACCCCCATGCGATGCCATATATGCTTGTCACGGGGTCCTTCTCCGATACCAAACAATCAACAGAGCGAGGGAAGTGTGAACAATCCCAAGACCTTTATTACAGGCAAAATTAGAAGGTCTATAAACAATCCACCACACTGAGGATGCAATAGTCCAGAACAAGAATGCAGTCCAGTAACAAGTTAAAATGTCCAGGGAGACGAGATTCCAAAACTCTAGCACCAGAGGATAAAATAGGTCCTTCTCTCTGGGGTGCAGTCTTTATGAAGCTCTCCACACAGGAACTGACTTGTCCACCTCCTCTCCTCCCCACCCCCTTCCTTGTGTACAGCTCCTGTCCTCCCCCAGCCCCTTCCTTATGTCCAGGGGTAGTCAGACAGGTTGAGGAGACAAAGGAGCCTTGGGGATTAAGGAACTGCAGGGGGTCATCAAGAGACAGATACAGTCAGGCTATAGACATACAAGGCCACAAGAACAACACTATGAAAATCAGTGAAATAGAAATATACACAAAATGATATCCACATTGCATATCACACCATCACAACCTCTCCCCCCATAATAAGTGAGCACGCCATCAAGTCTACACAGACCTTTGGCCTGCTCACTTTAGTCCACATTGCTCAGTCATTTATAGTTCCTTGTACAGTGGCAGGGGTAGGTCGGCCTGGGGAGCCTATGGTTCTTCTTGTTGAGACAGACCATCGGCATTCTGATGTTGGCTTCCCCGCTTGTATTAGATGGAGAAGCTGTAGGGTTGTAAGGACAAGCTCCACCGCAGCAATCTTCCATTGTCCCCTGATACGCGGTTCAGCCATGTGAGGGGGTTGTGGTCTGTAACAATTGTAAAGTCTCTGCCATACAAGTATGTGTGGCGCCCCTGAGGCTCAGTTGCCACAGAGGTACTGCACCTTCTCCTAAGGTGTAGTGCCCCACCATCCAGGTAAAGTGGGAACTCCTTTCCACGCTCCAACACTTGCACCCCACACAACAGGGTAGTATTGCACAACCACATTGCGGCTCAGTGCTTAGAGAGTAGCAGAGCACCTCTGGTGGTTCCCTGCATGGAACACTGGATGTGTTGGGAGGTGGGTGGAGTTTAGATATATAAAAGAGTGGGAAAGTGTAGGATTGGGGGTTCAGTCTGACAGAAGGTCAGTGAGGAAGGAAGCCACTCAGGAGGAGTGGGGATCCCTGGAAGAAGGGATGGAGGAAGGAGTGCTGCAGCTGCCTCAGTGATCTGAGCCAGCTGGCACGGGAAAGGAACAGAAGAAGAAAGACATAGAACTGCAACCTAAGCTTCCATAAGAGAGAGAAGGATCAGTACGGAACGAAGGCGTAGGAGAACAGAGAGGAGACGTGGGTTGGAAGAGGAACCCTGCCTATAGGTTCTCAGCGCAAGGCCGGGGCCCAGTCCCCAAGGTTGTATGGACACTCATGGTTCTGCTGCAGACACCGGTGGAGTAGTTGGCTGTAAATGCACTACTCCCAACTAAGACTTGGGGCACAACAGCAATTGAATAGAGAGCCAGGACTCCAGAGAAAGGGGTCCCCGCGAGAGGCTACAGCTGTCTGCCATACGAGTAGAATTGTTAGGAACATCTGACAGGAGGAACTCCAGAGTACCACGGTACTGGAGATTTTCACACCTTAAGGCGCAATAGAGGAGTCGTTCAGGAAAGGTACATGTTGGCGGAGTGTTGGAGAGGAGCTTTCCATCTGGCCTGGAGGTTGGCTGAGTCTCTGACCCAGAGGACACGGCCCGGAGGCAGGCACCCTTGTGTACCGCAGCCTGTGAGTAAAGCTTTGGGAACTGCATTCTTGCGCCAACCCACTCAGCACCGCTACATCTGGGTACCATATTTTACACTGCCTGCGCCTTTCCACAACCATTACAACTACACTGCCCTGGGACATCAGCCCTGCCTGTGGAGGGCTATACCATCACTGCTGCTTCCTACCATCTGTCCCAGAGGATCTGTCTGCAGCGTCGGCTTAACATCTCCCTTGCCGAGCACAGCAGGTGGCGTCACGAACTATCCCATTCTATCAACTATACATTCTGCCATTGACTTGGGCGCCCAGGGCCACGGTCCGGGTCACCGCTGCTATGACACATTTCCCTGACACCGGCCCAGTACCGAGTACCCCACAGCCCTGGGAGGGCGACCCATATGGCTGCAATTTTTTTAGCGCCCATACGATGGCAAGGCACTCCTTTTCAATAGTGGCATAGGCAACTTCCCAATCCAGTAGTTTCCGACTGGCAAAAGCAACAGGATGTTCTTCTCCAGCGGCATTCACTTGGCTAAGTACTGCCCCAATCCCAAAGGTGGATGCATCCATCTGCACGAGGAACCTGCGTTTATAATCAGGGGCAACCAAGACAGGAGCAGTGACGAGGTCGGTCTTTAACGCTGAAAAGGCATCCTCGCATGCCGTCGTCCACGTCACATTCCTAGGCAGGTTCTTGTGGGTCAGGTCGGTTAGGGGCTTGGCCAAGGTGCTGAAGTTAGAAACAAATTTGTGATAGTAACCAGCAGTTCCTAAAAATGCAAGTACCTGCTTTTTTGCCTGGGGTCTACACCAGTTGCTAATGGCTTCTGGGTCACCCTCCCAGGGCTGTGGGGTACTCGGTACCAGGCCGATCTCTCAGAGGGCAATGTCACAGCAGCCGTGACCCGGTCCGTGGCCTTGGGCACCCATGTAAAAGGGATTAAGTGATGGAATAAAGTTTATGAGTGAATGATTTGTGACGCCACCTGTGGTATTCGGCAAGTGAGATGTTAAGCCGACGCTGCATGCAGATCCTCTGGGACTGGTGGTGTGTTGCAGCCAAGATGGTGAAGCTCCCCACAGGTGGAGCTGTAGTCCCAGGGCAGTGTAGATGTAGGGGTAGAGGGGAGGTACAGGCGGTGTAGAAGCTCGGCAATGAAGATATTAAGCCGACGCTGCAAACAGATCCTCTGGGACAGATGGTGTGGTGCAGCAATGATGTTGTAACCCTCCACAGGCAGGGCTGCAGTCCCAGGGCAGAGTAGATGAAGAGGATATGTGTTGAGGAAGAGGGTGTAGTGTCTGGCACAGAGATGTAGCAGTGCTGGAGAGTTTGCAGGAAGAAGGCAAGGACACAATAGGGTGCAGTTTCTTTTACCTTTACTTTGCTTGGCAAATGCAGTCCAGGGTCCAGATTACAGATGGCACAGGAGCTGGCTAGCCTGGAAGCAACTTAGGAATCTCTCTATGCAGATGGGTTGTGTAGTCTCCTTCCTAGCGCTTATTTTTAGGTACTCGCAGTACTGTGTTACACTGAAGTTCCACTTATTCTCTTTAGAACTCCCTCATATGGCAGACAGCTGTAGCCTTCCTCTTCTGGCTCACACGTCACTGTTGTGCCTCCGAGTCTTATGTGGGAGTAGAGCATTTACAGCTTCCTATTCCTCTGGTTTCTGTTGCCGGACCATCAGTGTCCATACAGCCATGGAGACCGGGCTCCAGATCATGAGCTATAGCTGTGTTATGAATGAGTCACCGTAGGAGGCAAAAGCAGAAATACAAGCTAAGTCCAGAAAACCAGAGAAGTTGGCAACTATCAGATTGCAGACCCCTAAACCTATCAACACAACTAGCAGTAGCCGTGGGGGGTTCCTACGATGCCCTAGACCCCTCGATCACAGCCGGAGAAATACATAGGCCTAAAGAAAGAAAGGGGAAATCTAAACTGCCCCAGAGCAGACCCCAAAGCAATAGGCAGCCCCCAACATATAATGACGGTGAAGCAAGATGAAAATACTAACACAGACAGAAAGATAGACTGAGCAAAGACGGGGCCCCAAAACTACCTAGATAGGAAAGGAAAGGAAGGCTTGCTGTCTGCAATCTGCCAAAACCCTATCATAGACATAAGCCAACCAGCTGATATGAAAAAAGGCCCTGAAGCAGCTAGGCTTCAAAAACTGAATCAGCACTCAGGTATTTTCAGAAGACAAAAAGCTAAATGAATTCAGCACACCCCAGCAGGGAATGGCAGAAATCCAGAAAAACAAAGCAAAAACAAAGTCAAAGCACAAACAAAAGCAAAAGGCCGAGCAGCAAACTTAGCTTTGGAGGAGCAGGAATTCAGACTGGTCTCCAAGGATCCCACAGAGAAATCACCCGCAGGGCAGAAGGGCGTCGGCAGCCCTATATCCAATCCGTAACTCCACTCAGCCAGTCCTCCTCATCAGCCTCAGGTGTTTGACAATCAGGCTCACTACCATTCTTAACCAGAAGAGGGAGTTCCTCGGGCCTCAGTAATGAAGGGGAAAATGAACTCACAACAAGCTGGGAATGAGCCTGAACTCCCTGCTCAATCTCCCAGCTCTTCTCCTCATGTCCACACACATTGCCCTCCTCACACGAACTCCTAATTTTCCCTTCCTGGCCCCCAGAGAGCAGCTCTTCCCCCAGTTTTGGTTCAGGCCTGGAGTGGGAACTGTGTTGTATTTACCTGACATAGAGACCCTTTATTGCTTCCAAGCATGACATCACACTCCCTAGGAGGAAGGTAATGCCACTGTGGTGACCATACTCATGAGGGCGCCACATTCCCACCTAGTGCAATTCAGTACTCCCGGACTGAAGGAAACATGCAAAAACAAATTAACAAATTAACAATAGTAACTCTTACAAGATTTCAAAAAAATTAAAAATTACAAAAACCAAAGCTCAAAAATAGTCCTTGTGATGATTAGTCCATGCGTCAATGTCCATGGTCCATTTCCTGAGCAGTTGGTAACTATGTACCAAATAGTTTTGGCCACACATAGTCCTGTGGTCCAATTGTCCATCAAAAACAAACTGATATTTCAAAAAGTTTCTTACAGAGTCTCTGTAGGCACATAAACTTGAAAATTTGCATATTTACATGTTCAGTTTACATTTTCTATTTGCACTTTACTCTCTATATCTAACTGGGATCTCACCTTTTGTACTACGGGTAGATCTGCGTAGCATGGGTACTTCTGAAGGCCTATTTAGGCTTAGTGGGCCTGTTACTGCTGTTGGTAAACTGGGTAGTAGCCGTCTACGAACTCTTAGACTCACTGTGGGCATGACAGATTCACCACTGGCAGGGCAAAGGTTCTCTGGCTCCACTGCTGGTGTAACATCCGCTGCCTGAACTTCCTGATTTTCAGAGTCCTCTTGAGTCTCTGCTACTTCAGTTGCAGTAGGCTGGGGAAAGATTAGGACAGGAACTACGGCGGCTTGATCCATTCTTGTCCAAATTGCAGGGAATTCTCCAAGTACAGTGCTGACCTTTTCTTCTTCTTCTATGGGCTGAAGGTTGTTTTGTTCTTCCATCCTTTCCTTTAGCTGGTCAGGGCACAGTTTCAGATGATCTCTCGATAATGCTGATAAGGTTTCTCCTCTATCCTTACTGATAAGGCACACTTTGGTGTTGTCAAAGTTTGATGGTAAGACGGTGTAGGGTTCAGCTTCCCATTGGTCATCCAATTTATGCATCCTTCTTTTCCTTTTTAGGACTTGTTCTCCTGGTGACAAGGGAACTGCAGGTGCATGTTGATTGTAGTTCTTTTCTTGTTTTTGTCTTGCCTGAGCTAGACTCTTTTCTACGCACTCTTGTACTCTACGGTACTGCTGCTGCCGCTCCGTATCCCAGTCAGCATCTGGTGATGTTACTTCAGTTGTAAGGACTCCCATATCCAAATCAATAGGCAACTTGCCAGGCCTCGCTCTCATTAGGTAGGCTGGAGTGCAGTTGGTGGAATTCACAGGAATGTGATTGTAGAGGTCTACCAGATCTGGCAACTTCTCTGGCCACAAATTCCTCTCTTCTAAAGGCAAGGTCTTCAGTAGGTCTATCACCACCTGATTGATCTTTTCACACATGCCATTGGTCTGTGGATGGTACGGTGTTGTCCTGATCTTCTTGCAACCGTACAAGTTACATAATTCCTGGAACACTTCTGACTCAAAGGCTGAACTGTTGTGAGTTCATTTTCTGTTCCACCAGTTGTGACTTCTCCTGCCAGGCTCCCTCTGGTGGTAACAGGAGGTAGTGAGGCTGATTTAATCAGTAGAGATCTGCCACCTCATAATGAGGATGACGATTGGACCTCAGGAATCTCAGACTGGATTTAAGACAGCCGACTCCCTATTCTGGTGCTGGTGATTCCTTCTGGCTTGTCAGGTCTTGGTTTTCAGCTCTGTTCCAGTCACCTAAAGCTAAGTTTTTCTGCTAATGTTCACACTTGATTTTGTTGGTCTATTCAGTTTTTTGTGTGGTCAGCCAGCCCCGGCTGGGGCTGTGCTGAATTTCCACTCTTATTTACCTGTATTTGCCAATTTGCTTTTTGTCCCTTATTACATTGGCCTTTTTGCTCTGTCTCAGAATATTTCAGAGTGCTGATATAGTCGGAGAAGTCTAGTGATTTCAGGGTTAATTTTGCTATCAGAAGTGTTGGACATTATTTTTGTAGGGTTTTTTGCAGATTGCAGACAGTGTCTTTCCTTTCCTATCCTTTCTAGTTAGTTTGGGCCCCATCGTTTGCTCAACCTATTTTCCTGCCTGTGTTTGTGCTTTCATCTTGTTTCACTGTTAATACTTGTGTGGGGGCTGTCTTTCCTTTGGGGTCTGCTCTGGGGCAGTTAGTTTTCCCCTTTTCTTGCTTCAGGCTTATGTAGTTCTCTGGCTGTGACGAAGCATCTAGGATCATCGTAGGTACGCTCCACGGCTGCTGCTAGTTGTGTGGTTAGGATCAGGGATCTGCAATCTGCATAGTTACCAACCTCTCTGGTTTTCTGTGATTTAGCTTGTTTTGTTTTTTTTCTTCTCGGTGACCCATTCATAACACTGAACCTTGATCTGTAAGCACTCGCTTGGGATATCCGTGTGGTCGACAAAAGTGCTGTTGGAATGCTCTGGCTGCTGTCTTGGCTGTTTGATCCTTGACAGGCACGACTACCAGGAATCTCGAGTAGTGGTCAATGATGGTAAGAGCATAAATGTAGCCTGAACGGCTTGGGACCAGCTTCACATGGTCCAGGGCGACCAACTCAAGGGGTTGTTTGGTTATTATTGGCTGCAAAGGAGCTCGCTGGCTGTTACGGTCCTTCCTGCGCAGGTTACATTGTCCACACTCCCGACACCAATTTTCAATGGCGTTCCTCATACCAGCCCAGTAGAATCTCTCCCGGAGCAAGGCCTCCAACTTCTTCCATCCGAAGTGTCCAGCTCCATTGTGGTATGCTTCCAAGACCATTGATGCCTCCTTCTTTGGGACTACCACTTGCCACACCAACTCATGAGTGCGGGCATTGATACTCCTCCGGCACATCTTTCCCTCATAGAGGAACAGCCTGCCTCTTTCCTTCCACAACTGCTGGGTTTCTTCAGGAGCATCTGGACCTGGGCGTGAGTCAGCTTGTGACAGTAGCTCCTTTACCAGGCGGACTGCGGGGTGGCTATCCTGTGTTTCTGCCCAGTCATAATGAGGCAATGGATTTAGGGTGGCCTCTGTCACGATAGACCATCTGTTTCTCACTCCTTGGGCACATTGGGCCGCAATTGGCCGGTGGAAGGCAGGTAGCTCTATTTCTTCGAGTGCCTCAGGGTCTTCTCCTGCATCTGGCAGATTAGGCATTCTGGACAGCGCATCAGCATTGGCATTCTTGTGCCCTGCTCGGTACTTGATGGTAAATTCATAGTTAGACAGTCAGGCCATCCATCGCTGCTCCAGTGCACCTAGTTTTGCAGTTTCCGAGTCAACGGGTTGTTGTCCATGAAGATGGTAAACTTGGCTGAAGCAAGGTAATGCTTGAATTGTTCAGTCACAGCCCAGACTATGGCGAGGAACTCCAGTTTGAAGGAACTGTAGTTGTCAGGGTTCCTTTCAGTGGGATGAAGCTTCCTGCTGGCATAGGAGATCACTCTTTCTTTGCCATTCTGTACCTGTGACAGTACTGCTCCCAGTCCCACGTTGCTGGCATCGGTATACAGAACAAATGGTTGGTTATAATCTGGGTATGCCAGAACTTCATCTCCTGTGAGAGCCATCTTCAGTTGAGTGAAGGACCTCTCCAGTTCCTCATTCCATTCAAATGTAGGATTCTTCTTCCTGGCCTTCTTGGGCTGGCCCACCAGAAGATTTTGCCTAGGCGTTGCTATTTCAGTGAAGCCTTTGATGAACCTTCGGTAGTAGCCTACCAACCCGAGGAATTGACGTACCTCATGGAGGTTGCTGGGCTTTTGCCAGTCTCGGATGACAGTGACTTTGTCTGGATCCGGTGCCACACCTTCTGCACTCACTACATGACCGAGGTACTGTACCTTGGGCTTCAGGAGGTGGCATTTGGATGGCTTCACTTTCAGGCCGAAGTTGGACAGGGCTGCAAACACCTCAGCCATGTGCTTCAGATGGTCTTCATAAGTCTTGGAGAAAACAATGACATCATCAAGGTATAACAGAACTGTGTCGAAGTTCTTGTGTCCAAGACAGCACTCCATTAGCCGTTGAAATGTCCCAGGGGCGGTGCAGAGCCCGAACGGCATGTAGTTGAACTCGCAGAGGCCCATTGGTGTGGTAAACGCTGTTTTCTCCTTGTCTGCCTCTGCCACGGGAACCTGCTAATACCCACTAGTGAGATCTAAGGTGGAAAAATAGTTAGCAGTTTTAAGTGCAGCTAATGACTCATCAATTCTGGGTAATGGGTAGGCATCCTTATGTGTAATGCTGTTAATTTTTCTGTAATCAACACACATTCTCATGGTACCATCTTTCTTTCTCACAAAGACTATTGGGGCTGCCCAGGGGCTACAACTGTCTCTGATCACCCCAGCCGCCTTCATTTCCCGCAACATACTTTTGGCACATTGATATTGTGTTGGGGGTATAGGCCGGTACCTTTCTTTAATGGGTGGATGATCTCCAGTGGGGATATGGTGTTGAACCCCTTTTGCCTTCCCAAAGTCTAGGGGGTGTTTACTGAATACCCGCTCACACTCCTGAGTCACTCGGTAAATCCCATTCTTTTGATATGAAGGGGTGGAGTCAGTCCCCACATGCAGCTGCTGACACCACTCCTCCAGCTGCTTTACAGAGCCATTGTGCCCTGCCTGGTCAGATGAGACCAAGGGCTCTGCTGCCCGTATTGCATTGTTACTGACAGTAAGCAGCTTAGCAACTGTGGCATACCGAGGTATTGTGGCCTCCTCTTCCCCACAATTCAAGAGGCGTACAGGTACTCTCCCTTTGCGAACATCAACTACCCCTCTGACTGTCAGGACAGTGGGCCGGCTATCAGAGTACACTGGTTCTACCAATGCTTGGTAATCTTTTCCTCTGAGGCCTATGGCTGCCCGACACCAAATCAATATTTCACATCTGGGGGGTATTGCAATTGGGAAAGAATCATTCATTCTGACGCTGCCAATTTCTCCGCCAGAGAGTTCTTCCTGCTGTCTTTGCATCAGGGCCTTGATCTCCTTCTGCAGGACTCGTTGTTCACTGGAACCAGCAGTCTCAGCCACCTGTTACAACAAGACAATAACCTCGGCAAGACAATTTTCAATCACATTAGTACCAAGGGTCATCATTGGGTTACATTCTCGTCGATCGATGTCTACAACTATCAGACCTTGAGATTTTAACTCTACTCGCCCCACTTTAATAGTAATCTCTTTACATCCTACTTGCGGCAAAGACTGACCATTGCTGGTAACTACTATCAGCTCATCACTTGGGCCGCGAGTAAGATCAGAGTCAGCCCAATACCGCTTGTAAAGGATATAAAGCATAGTTGTCATCTGAGAGCCAGTGTACAGCAAAGCGTTCATGGGGATGCTGTCAATCACCACGGGGAGGACCGGTCGCCCTCCAACATACTTGGCTTGCCAGTTCTTTGGGCCTTGTGGTCCTACTCCTGGGGGTTGGCCCTCTGTCCCAGGGGTTGCTCGTTTAAATAACAGAACCTTGCAATGTGGCCTGTCTTGTGGCAGTAACGACAGATGGGGGCGTCTGTCCAGGTCATAGCGATCGTTGTCTCTCCCTCGGCGTGGCGGGATCCTCTTCTTCCGTAGCCATGGGACATCCTCTGGACTGGAGGCCAGCTGGATCTTCTCCTTTGAGGACACCTGCATGGACTGCACAGTTTTGGCAAGTGCAGCCATATTTTTGGTCAGCTCCTGGACCTGAAGACGCTGTTCGGCAGAAGGGTCTTTTTCCAGAGTCTGTGCCTCAGCCTCCAGCTGGCTGAGAGGGAAAGATGCTGCTTCTTGATGGTATGTGATCGCTGGGCACCTAGGGGGCGCTGGACGGCTGACATTTGGTTCATGCAGCACTCGGATAGCCCTGTCTTTGAAGTCTGCAAAGTCTAGGTCAGGGTTCTGTAGGGCTATGATGCGCAGCTGTGCTCTGTGGGTACTGGATAAGAGGCCCTCAATAAATTGCTCCTTTAACAGACTGTCTCCATCTTTCACACTGTCTGGATCAATCTGCTTGATGGCTCGCAGCGCCTCCTGCAGGTTAAGAGCATAGTCCCGTATACTGTCCTGCTCTCTCTGCTTACACCCAAAGAATCTCATCTTTATTTCAGCTGCAGGGCGGGTGTCAAAGGTGCTTCTTAGCTTAGCCAGGATTTTTTTAACAGTCTCTTTATCAGTATCCTGCCAGGCTTTTACTTCCCTTTGTGCTGGACCAGTTAGCTGCCCAATAAGGATGTTCACCTTCTGGTTTTCGGACAGAGGATACACCTCAAACAAACTGCACAGTCTCTCTTTAAATTAATTCAGGGTACTGTATGTGACTCCCCTGAGTACTGCGGTAGCCAGGCTGCTCCCGGTATATAGGGCATGGACAGCGGCATGATGGGGACCGCTGCGGTGGGTGCTGATTCTTGCGGTACTGTGGAGGCAGCGCTGGTTGCTGGATTCTGCGGTGCCATTGGAGCCGCAGCTGCGCTGGGTCCTGCAGCTTGCGTCACTGTGGGGTTTGCAGGGGCGTCCGCCGCTGCTTCTGCTCTTGCTTCAGACATTCTCTTCCCCCCTAGTTAACGTTTGCCAGGCCCTGGGTTGCGCTGGCTTACCGGTTACCGCTCCACCGGCTGTACGATCCGGGGATGCCGGGACTGCAGGCCTCGGCTTCTCACTTCTCGCGCGCTGGCCTCTTCCTGCGCGGCACTTCACTTTTCGTGCTTTTTGGCTGGCTCCGCCCACGATGGCCCGCCCCTTAGGCTTCCCGCGCGCGCCAAGCAGCGGGGTAATGGCGGCAATTGCGCAAACAGTCTATGGCACACAACACAGTCTCTGGCACACAGGACCCAGGGACACCGGGCTCCGTAAATCCTGTTTGTGGTGCCAAAATGGGTCGCCCTCCCAGGGCTGTGGGGTACTCGGTACCGAGCCGGTCTCTCAGAGGGGAATGTCACAGCAGCGGTGACCCGGTCCGTGGCCCTGGGCACCCATGTAAAAGGGATTAAGTGATGGAATAAAGTTTATGAGTGAATGATTCGTGACGCCACCTGTGGTGCTCGGCAATGAAGATGTTAAGCCAGCGCTGAAAACAGATTTTCTGGGACAGATGATGTGGTGCAGCAATGATGTTGTAACCCTCCACAGGCAGGGCTGCAGTCCCAGGGCAGAGTAGATGAAGAGGATATGTGTTGAGGAAGAGGGTGTAGTGTCTGGCACAGAGATGTAGCAGTGCTGGAGAGTTTGCAGGAAGAAGGCAAGGACACAATAGGGTGCAGTTTCTTTTACCTTTACTTTGCTTGGCAAATGCAGTCCAGGGTCCAGATTACAGATGGCACAGGAACTGGCTAGCCTGGAAACAACTTAGGAATCTCTCTATGCAGATGGGTTGTGTAGTCTCCTTCCTAGCGCTTATTTTTAGGTACTTGCAGTACTGTGTTACACTGAAGTTCCACTTGCTTATTCTCTTTAGAACTCCCTCGTATGGCAGACAGCTGTAGCCTTCCTCTTCTGGCTCACCCGTCGCTGTTGTGCCTCCGAGTCTTATGTGGGAATAGAGCATTTACAGCTTCCTATTCCTCCAGATTCTGTTGCAGGACCATCAGTATCCATACAACCTTGGAGATCTGGCTCCAGATCATGCGCTATAGCTGGGAATGAGCCTGAACTCCCTGCTCAATCTCCCAGCTCTTCTCCTCACGTCCACACACGTTGCCCTCCTCACACGAACTCCTAATTTTCCCTTCCTGGCCCCCAGAGAGCAGCTCTTCCCCCAGTTTTGGTTCAGAGCTCCGTCTGCTGGCCTGGAGTGGGAACTGTGTTGTGTGTTGTATTTACCTGACAGAGAGACCCTTTATTGCTTCCAAGCATGACATCACACTCCCTAGGAGGAAGGTAATGCCACTGTAGCGACCATACTCCTGGGGGCGCCACATTTCCACCTTGTCAGGCTCAGGCCTTAGGGTCCCACCCCGTACTCTATGCCCGAGGTACTGCACCTCAGCCATCCCTATTTGGCACTTATCAGGGCGAATGATCAGTCCTGCAGTAAGGATACAGTCCAGCACTATGCCCAAGTGTTTAAGATGTTCCTCCCAGGTTGTACTAAAAATGGCAATGTCGTCTAAGTAAACACAGGCAAAGTCCTGACATTGTTGTAACAGTCGATCCACCAGTCTCTGGAAAGCAGCGGGGGCAGTTTTCATCCCAAAGGGCATTCCCAGGAACTTAAAAAGCCCAAATGGAGTAATGAAGGCTGAGCGCTCCCGAGCATCCTCCGTTAGGGGTATCTGCCAGTACACATTGAGAAAAAAAATGGATTTAGTTCAGCTCACCCCTCTTTGATGCTGCAGCAAGGTCCGAGCAAGGACACGTCTCCACTTGGACGTCTTGGAATACTTCACAGAAAAAGGAAAGTCAAGCTCAAGGAGTAAAATCCAGAATTTTCTTTATTTGTTTCATTAAAATATAAGCATGGCTGCTATAGTCATCATTGCGGTTTTTACCCTGACATGGGATAGCCACACAGAGAGTGCCCAGGAGGTTCTGTATGCGGTTCTGTACCTCCTGGGCACTCTCTGTGCGGCTATCCCATGTCAGGGTTAAAACCGCAATGATGACTATAGCAGCCATGCTTGTATTTTAATGAAACAAATAAAGAAAATTCAGAATTTTACTCCTTGAGCTGGACTTTCCTTTTTCTGTGAAGTATCTGCCAGTACCCCTTGCTCAAGTCTAACGTAGTCACAAATTGGGCACTGGCCAGGCGATCCAATAGATCATCAATCCTGGGCATGGGATAAGCATCACTCTTGGTGGCATCATTTAATCGTCTGTAGAGTTGAGCGAAATGGGTCGAACAATTTCAAAAGTCGCCGACTTTTGGCAAAGTCGGGTTTCATGAAACGAAACCTGACCCTAGAATGAGGTCGGCCACGAGGTCGGAGACTTACGCGCCAAAGTCGAGGTTCAAAAGTTTGTTTAGCGCTCTTTTTCAGCCAATCAGGATCCACGGACACTGTGGGCAACGTGATGACATAGGCAGGGGTCGCCACCATCTTTCAGAAGGGCATGCAAGTGATTGGCTTGCTTTGGTGGGCGTCACAGGGGTTATAAAAGGGCGTGCACGCCGACCGCTATCTTACTTATGCCGATCTTAGCATAGGGAGAGGTTGCTGATTCTGTAGGGAGAGCGTTAGGCAGGGAAGAAGACAAAAAAACTGCTTCTGCTGCTAGCGATTTTGCCTGTGCAACACACCAGTCACTGTGTGTGCAGTGCAAGGGGAGGCTACTGTATATTGTGGTGGATCAGCGGTGTTGGTTGTTAGGCTGCCTTCTAAGGCTTCCTGACAGCTGCATTGCTGTGTCCCCACTGCTCTGCAAACTGCTTTTTTAAAAGCAACCCCAATTTTTTTTCTTGTCCTGCTAAGGTACTGAGCGTGCATTTATTCACACCATACAGCGGTGTACGCTCCTCACACAGTACCGTGTAACGGCTGTTATCACAGCCACAGTGAAGCTATCTGTGTGTCACTGTGGAAGGATAAGTGGAGGACTTGTTCCGTTCTTACAGACCTACACTCTAGGGAGATTCCTATTCTGCCCAATTCTACAATTCACTTTTTTCACACCTGTGCCATCGAGCCTGTGACATAGCGCTCTGATATTCAGTGGGCCTCAAACAATCCAAAAGTGTCCAGTGTCCACAAGTGTCTGCAGAAATTCAAAATCTCCCTTATCCTGTAGTCACTTTTTTCACACCTGCTGCATCGAGCCTGTGACATAGCGCTCTGATATTCATTGGGCCTCACACAATCCAAAAGTGTCCAGTGTCTGCAGAAATTCAAAATCTCCCTTATCCTGTAGTCACTTTTTCACACCTGCTGCATCGAGCCTGTGACATAGCGCTCTGATATTCATTGGGCCTCACACAATCCAAAAGTGTCCAGTGTCCACAAGTGTCTGCAGAAATTCAAAATCTCCCTTATCCTGTAGTCACTTTTTTCACACCTGTGCCATCGAGCCTGTGACATAGCGCTGTGATATTCAGTGGGCCTCACACAATCCAAGTGTCCAGTGTCCACAAGTGTCTGCAGAAATTTAAAATCTCCCTTATCCTGTAGTCACTTTTTTCACACCTGTGCCATCGAGCCTGTGACATAGCACTGTGATATTCAGTGGGCCTCACACAATCCAAGTGTCCAGTGTCCACAAGTGTCTGCAGAAATTCAAAATCTCCCAGAAATTCAAAATCTCCCTTATCCTGTAGTCACTTTTTTCACACCTGTACCATCGAGCCTGTGACATAGCACTGTGATATTCAGTGGGCCTCACACAATCCAAGTGTCCAGTGTCCGCAAGTGTCTGCAGAAATTCAAAATCTCTCTTATCCTGTAGTCACTTTTTTCACACCTGTGCCATCGAGCCTGTGACATAGCACTGTGAAATTCAGTGGGCCTCACACAATCCAAGTGTCCAGTGTCCACAAGTGTCTGCAGAAATTCAAAATCTCCCAGAAATTCAAAATCTCCCTTATCCTGTAGTCACTTTTTTCACACCTGTGCCATCGAGCCTGTGACATAGCGCTGTGATATTCAGTGGGCCTCACACAATCCAAGTGTCCAGTGTCCACAAGTGTCTGCAGAAATTCAAAATCTAGCAGAAATTCAAAATCTCCCTTATCCTGTAGTCACTTTTTTCACACCTGTGCCATCGAGCCTGTGACATAGCACTGTGATATTCAGTGGGCCTCACACAATCCAAGTGTCCAGTGTCCACAAGTGTCTGCAGAAATTCAAAATCTCCCTTATCCTGTAGTCACTTTTTTCACACCTGTGCCATCGAGCCTGTGACATAGCGCTGTGATATTCAGTGGGCCTCACACAATCCAAGTGTCCAGTGTCCACAAGTGTCTGCAGAAAATCTAAATCTCCCCTGTCCTATAGACACCTTGTACCTTGTTTTACATTACTATATAGTATGTAGGATTTTGTCTACATTTCTACCAAAAATGAGGAAGGCTGGTGGAAGAGGCCGTGGAATTGGGCGGGGGTTGGCAGCTCGTAATGATGGTGTTGGTGGTGGATCTGATGGTAGTGGCAAAAGCAAAATAGGACCGAATGCAGGAGGTGTTGAGCCTGCGTCATCATCTGGCTCCATAAGGTTTCGAAGGCTTAGTTTTCTAGGAGTTGGCAAACCGCTTTTAACGCCAGAGCATCAGGAAAAAGTTTTGTCTTACATTGCTGACTCAGCCTCCAGCTCTATCGCCTCCTCTTCTTCAGTTGTAAAAAGTAAAACCACTGAGTCGTCATTGGAGGCTCATGTTCATGAACCACACCTTTCCTTGTGTCCTTCACCACAACCAAGATTGAAGGATGACGCAGGCCATACTACTGATTACTCCATGGAGCTGTTTTCACATACCATGCCTGGATTATCAAGTCAAATGGTGAATTACCCAGGCCAAGATGAATCTGACATGGAGTGCACTGATGCACAGCCGCTGATAGATGATTCTGCTGGTACATTCACTCAGAGCACTACATTGTCCTCGCAGTGTACAGAGCCAGATTCTGACCCTGATGAGACTCAGGTGCCCCTTCCCGCACACTATACCACCATACACGGTGACACAGAGGAAGGTGCACATGACATTGAAGAGGAGGTGATGGATGACCCAGTTGTTGACCCAGATTGGCATCCATTGGGGGAAGAGGGTGCTGCTTCCAATAGCTCAGATGAGGAGCATCCACAGCAGACATCAACATCGCAACAGCTGTTATCTGGCAGGCCCGGAGCACTCCAAAGACAGGTTGCAAAAATCAAAAGAGTTGCTGGACAGCTTGTCCAGAGGGTCAAAACATCACAGCGTGCTAGGCCGCAAAATGTCTGGCAAAGTAGGAAGAGTGCAGTGTTGCACTTTTTTGAACAAAATCCTCATGATCAGGCCAAGGTTATCTGTAAGAAGTGCGCAAAGACCTTTAGCCGAGGGAAAAATCTGAAAAATTTGAATACCAGTTGCATGCTTAGACATTTAACCAGCATGCACTTGCAAGCGTGGACACAACACCAAACCTCAAGTGCCACATGTGCAACTGATCACAAAGAAGGTAGTCAGCAACGCTACATTGTTTCCCCCACTGTAAGCCCTCCGGTTAGCACAGCAGCAAATGTTGAGGTGTCGTTGCAAGGCCACAGCAGTCAGGGAATCCCACTGTTATATCAACGAAATACTGAATCTAGGCCATCAGAAAGAACACCAACTCCATCACCATCATCAACCCTCTCTCAGTCCGCCCTGTCCACCGCTACTTCCACCATATGCAGCTCTCAAGTCCAGCTCACCCTCCCAGACACTATGAGTAGGTCAAGAAAGTACTCAGTCTCTCATCCGCGTACACTGGGTTTGAACGCCCACATTGCCAAACTAATCTCGTTTGAGATGATGCCCTATCGGTTGGTGGAAAGCGCAGCTTTCCGCGAACTCATGGCCTATGCAGTACCACGCTATGACCTACCCAGTCGCCACTTCTTCTCTCGCAAAGCCATCCCAGCCCTCCACCATCATGTGAAAGACCGCATTGTCCATGCACTCAAGCAGTCAGTGAGTGGAAAGGTGCACCTCACAACTGATGCATGGTCCAGTCGGCATGGCCAGGGCCGTTACGTGTCCATCACTGCGCACTGGGTTAATGTGGTGGATGCAGGGTCCACAGGGGACAGCGGTGGTGGGACAGTGCTGCCTAGCCCACGGTATAGGAAACAGTTGGCTGTAGGCGTTCCACCCTCCTCCTCCTCCTCCTCCTCCAGAAGCGAAAGCTCGTCCACAGAGAGCAGTCGTACGAGCACTCCATCTGCAGCTGCCACTGTTGCACACGAGGTGTCCCCCTATCGAGCAGCTAGTGGAAAGCGTCAGCAGGCTGTGTTGCAGATGATGTGTTTGGGCGACAGACACACCGCCGAGGTGCTGGCCGAGTACTTGAAGCGACAAACTGAGTCATGGCTGGGCAGTGTACATCTTGAGGCAGGCAAGGTAGTTAGTGATAACGGCCGTAATTTTGTGGAAGCCATAGCCCTTTCAAAACTCAGCCACATACCTTGCTTGGCTCACACCTTGAACCTGGTGGTGCAGTGCTTCCTCAAAAATTATCCGGAGTTAACAGCCCTGCTCCATAAGGTGCGAAGACTGTGCGCGCACATCCGCCGGTCGCCTGTACACTCCGTTCGTATGCAGAAGCTGTAGCGATTGCTCCACCTTCCCAACCACCGCCTCATTATCGACATTGCAACAAGGTGGAACTCCACCCTGCGCATGGTGGAGCGGCTGTGCGAGCAGAGGCAGGCCATAATGCATTTGTGGGAGGATACACGGCCAGGCACTTTGAGAGCAGACATGGAGTTGACAGGTGTGCAGTGGTCGAAGCTGAAAGACATCTGTAAAGTCCTTCAGTGTTTTGAGGAATGCACACGGCTGGTAAGCGCAGACGACGCCATCCTAAGCATGAGCATCCCACTTATGCGTCTGCTCATGCAAACTTTGACGCACCTTAAGGAGCAGGCGTCTGCAGCCAATGTTGACGAGAAGGAAGAGGAGGAGGGAATCCTTGATGACATTCAGCCATTGTCTGCTCAGGGACCTCTCCTGGACGAGGTGGAGGAAGAAGAGGAGGAGGAGGAGGATGATGGGGATGATTACTTAGGGGAGGAGGATGCATCTCGTGGGGCAAGTGAAAATGTTGGCGTGGCAAGGTCTGGAACAGGGTTTGTGCGTGACTGGAGGGATGTGGATTTGCCAGAAAGTGCTCCTCCAACCAGCACTCGCAGTGCATCATTGACACCGGGAACATTGGCCCACATGTCAGATTATGCCTTGCGGATCCTAAAAAGGGACCCCCGCATTGCCAAAATGATGAACGATGATGACTACTGGTTGGCCAGCATCCTGGATCCACGCTATAAAGGCAAATTACAAAACATCATGCCACAGGAGAACCATGACCTAATATTGGCTAATAAACAAGCAACTCTGGTAAATCGGTTGCTTGAGGCATTCCCAGCACACAGCAGCGGTGATGGTTCTCACACGAGCCGTACGGGCCGGGGGCAGCTTGGCAGAGGTGTTCATGGTGCACACAGCAGAAGTGGTGTTGGAGACAGGGGTTTCATGACAATGTTGTGGACTGATTTTTCAAGTACCGCTCACACAACTGGTAATACAGCATCGATGGAAAGTGACAGGAGACAGCAGTTGTCAACTATGGTTACAAACTACTTTTCCTCCCATATCGATGTTCTCCCACACAGGTCATTCCCCTTTGACTATTGGGCTGCTAAACTGGACACCTGGCCTGAATTGGCACAATATGCCTTACAGGAGCTCGCTTGCCAAGCTGCAAGTGTGCTATCGGAAAGAGTCTTCAGTGCAGCTGGATCAATCCTGACAGAAAAAAGGACCCGTCTGTCAACCCAAAATGTGGATGATCTAACCTTCATTAAAATGAACCATGCATGGGTTTCCAAGGATTTTGTCCCACCTTCCCCTGATGACACATAGGGTGACAGAAAAATGGCTTGCTTTGGTCCACCTCTTCCTGGGACTTGACCTATTTCGCCTTTTGCATCACCTGAATGTCCAACATCAACATATGCCACTTTCTAAAACTCCCTAACTGTGCTGCCTCCCCCCCCATGGCCGGGGTCACCACCTAGCGCACGACACCGTGCGAGTGCCGTTGCCCTGGACAGATGGGTAGGCCGACTCTTGGGCGCGGGCACTGGCACAGGGTCCCTCATAGTGCAATCAAGTGTCTCTGACGGTGGTGGTGCACACCCGCCGTCAGACACACCGCCGTACTATGAGGGGCCCAGTGCCAGTACCGACGCCCACGAGTGGGCCCCCCTTGCTTGGGCAGGGCCCCAGCATTTGCAATCTTTACCTCTCCCTGCTCCTCCGCTGTGTAGTCAGGCCGTCAAATCCATACTGTGCCTGACACCTTCTGAGCCTGCCTCCTGATGTATAGACATATCTTTTGAATGTGTACGCTATCCATACATGTTATCCGTGGATACGGTACCCTTTCTCACCTTTGTGCAATCACTTGCAAGCCATACTGGGCCTAACACCGTCTGAGCCTGCCTCCTGATGTATAGACATATCTTTTGAATGTGTACGCTATCCATACATGTTATCCGGGGATACGGTACCCTTTCTCACCTTTGTGCAATCACTTGCAAGCCATACTGTGCCTGACACCGTCTGAGCCTGCCTCCTGATGTATAGACATATCTTTTGAATGTGTACGCTATCCATACATGTTATCCGGGGATACGGTACCCTTTCTCACCTTTCTGCAATCACTTGCAAGCCATACTGGGCCTTACACCGTCTGAGCCTGCCTCCTGATGTATAGACATATCTTTTGAATGTGTATGCTATCCATACATGTTATCCGTGGATACGGTACCCTTTCTCACCTTTGTGCAATCGCTTGCAAGCCATACTGGGCCTTACACCATCTGAGCCTGCCTCCTGATGTATAGACATATCTTTTGAATGTGTACGCTATCCATACATGTTATCCGGGAATACGGTACCCTTTCTCACCTTTGTGCAATCACGTACAAGCCATACTGGGCCTAACACCGTCTGAGCCTGCCTCCTGATGTATAGACATATCTTTTGAATGTGTACGCTATCAATACATGTTATCTGGGGATACGGTACCCTTTCTCACCTTTGTGCAATCACGTGTAACCCATACTGGGCGTGAGAACGGCTGGCGAGCTGTTAAGCAAGCTACAGCACCTGTGGTTTGCACACGTAAGTTTTTCATTTTTTTCAGGAATGACGGTTAGGCCTAATTCCGGAACTGCGGTTGACCTGCACTTATTGGGAAATCATCGTACGTGAGTAATAATTGTAATCAGTGATCCCCATCACTAACGTTGTTCAGCGGGTTATCTGCACCTGTAAGCGACAAACGCTGGCCTTTTCAGTGTAGCGCACATGCAGCCACGGACATGTAAGGGCATGACACACCAGTTATTGGCCAATCTCATGTGCCAGAGCCTCACGTGTCCCTCTAGTAAGCTGGACTCGGACCGCGGGGCATGACGGAGTCTCGTTCGTTAACGGAATTAAGCTTGCAATGTGTGCATCTGTTCTGTAGCTGGCATGGTTGAGGTTGCCCGTGTTGAGTCAAATTACGCCGTAGGCTCCACTCCTGGTGGTGACCTTCTGGACATTCCTTTAAGGTTCAGCTTTGCAACCATACTGCCCACGTAAAACAAACACTTTGCCTTCATGAACGCTGTTTGGAGGGTCATGACTTGTGGGAATAACGCCGACCAATCAGTTAACCTGCTAGAGAGATCCTTCGTTGCTCACAAGCATGACATCACACTCCCTAGGAGGAAGGTAATGCCACTGTGGCGACCGTACTCCTGGGGGCGACACAAGTGCACTGATGCCCAGCCACTGCTCGATGAATCTGCTGGTACATTGACCCAGACCACTACATTCCCCTCGCACGCTACCCGGCCTGAATCTGACCCTGATGAAACTCAGGTTACCCTTCCCATATACAGTTCCATCTTACACGGTGACAAAGAGGAAGCTGCAGATGAAAGTGCAGGTTCGGCCCACCCGCCATCAGACACACCACCGTACTATCAGGGGCCCTGTGCCAGTGCCGTCACCAACGAGTGGGACCCCCTGCTTGCTCAGGATCACAGCACTTGCAAGGTTGAAATACTGTGCAGTGAGATGGAAGATGGGGACGACGAGGAGTCCAGACTAGTACAGGGATTCCCTAGCGAGGAGACTTATTTCATTGTTTTCAATGTTGGGACAGCAATTTTTGGGGAGCACTATACTCTGGAGAATGATAGATGGGGCCCAACATACACTGGAACATTACAAAGGTGGACATCAGACACTGGAGCATCATTTACAGGGCCCATTATACACTAGAGCATTAGAAATGGCGCCCATTATGTTTGGAGCATTATTTGGGCCCATAAGACAGTGGAGCTTCATCCATGGGGACCAACATATACTGTAGCATTATGTGGAGCTCATCATATACTGTTTCAAACATTATATGGGACCAATGATTCTGTATGGAGAAATACATGGGCCTCGTCATGAGATGTAAAAAGTGAAGTATTTTTCATTGTACTATACCACTATTTCTCTGCCGTATCGGAGCATGATGAGTTGTGGTATTATGTGTTAAAGGGGCGCTCTTTCGCCCAGGGCACATGAAAACCTGGAGCCAGCCCTCCCCCCCCCCACAACTTTAGCCAAATAACCCCCATTTTTCAGTGCGTAACTTGTATTATGAAGTTAATTAAGGTTGACCAGCTTAAGTAAGAAGAATTGATGCTTTTGGCATTCAAATGAGCACTGTAGGTGTGTTTCCTGTCCTCCTCTCACTGCCGACTTTTATTCCCCATTGACTTACATTGGGTTTCGTGTTTCGGGACGACCCCGACTTTTCCCTATAATCGGCCGATCTTGGTCGACCCGACTTTTGGAAAAGTCGGGTTTCACGAAACGAAACTCGACCATAAAAAACCAAAAGTCGCTCAACTCTAATCGTCTGTAATCAACGCAGAATCGTGTTTTACCATCCTTCTTGGGGACCAGGACGACCGGAGAGGCCCAAGAACTGTGAGATGGCTGAATAATTCCCAGTCGTTTCATCTCCTCCAGTTCGTTCTTTATCATGCCTTGAACAGCCTCTGGAACCCGGTAGGCAGCCTGCTGGATGGGGCGTTGTCCGGGGGTTTCCACATGGTGACTGGTGAGAGTAGTCTTCCCCGGCTTTGAGGAGAAAGCAGCAGCCCTCGGCCTTAGTACGGCGACAATATCGTCCTTTTGTATATCCGATAAATGGGAGCCCAGGGGCACTTGATCCAGTGATCCTCCCGCTTGGGCAACCTGGAGGAGATCGGGGAGATACTCGCCGTCGGCGGTATCACTAGGGGGTGGCAGACAGCTAGAACAGGCAGAGATCGGTCGTGGTAGTCTTTCAGCATGTTAATGTGGACGGTTTTCTGTCGTCGACCACTAGAGTCCAGGGCAATAACGTAGTTAGTGTCATTAATTTTCTTGACAACCTGATAAGGGCCTTCCCACACTGCCTGAAGCTTGTTGGCAGGGGAAGCAGTAATCATGAGCACTTGTTGTCCTTCCATAAATTCCCGGTTCCTGGCATTACGGTCATACCAGGTTTTTTGTCTGGACTGGGCAATTCGCTGATGTTTTTTAGCCAAGGTAGCTAGCTGGGCGAGACGGTCTCTGAACTCTAGAACATAGGGAATGATGGGCATTCCGATATCTGAGATGTCTCCCTCCAAATGTTCTTTCAGAAAAGTGAGAGGCCCACGGACGTTCCGACTAAACAGTAGGGAGAGAACCCTGTGGACTCTTGGGGAATCTCCCGATAGGCGAAGAGGAGATGTGGCAGCTACTTTTCCCAGTCTTTTTCAACGTCAACAAAAGCTCTCAGCATATTTTTTAGGGTTCTATTAAAGCGTTCACATAGTCCGTTGGTCTGCGGGTGGTATGGGTTGGTGCGAATGGCCCGAACACCACCGGTATGCCATAGGGACTGGACCAGATATGACATGAACTGAGTGCCTTGATCCGATAATATTTCACTAGGAAACCCTACCCGGGTAAAGATGGTAACAAGGGCCTCGGCTACCTTTATTGCTGTAATACTGGACAGGGCCACAGCTCCTGGATACCTAGTGGCATAGTCCACCACAGTCAGGATATATTTTTTCCCCGACCGGCTGGGGTGGGCCAGGGGACCTATGATGTCGACAGCTAATGGTTCCTCAATTATGGGCAGGGATTGCAGGGGTACCTTATGTCGAGATCCTGGATGCCGCATTCGCTGGCACACATTGCAGGTGCGGCAATAATGGGCTACCGACTGTGAGACGCCCTTGATGCGTCAGTCCTTTTTCTCCCTTGATGCCCAGCCAAGGGGATGTCATGGGCCAGTTGGAGTAGCTGTGCCCTGTGTTTCTGAGGGACAATGAGTTGCCTGGTCGTTGCGTCAGGGTTGCCCTGGTCACTGCCCTTTGTTACACAATAATACAGTCCGTTTTCTCGAGTAAAGCCATCCCCATTATCTCCCATGTGCCCAGTTTCTGCCTTTCGCCTAAGGGCTGCCAAGGTAGTGTCACCCTCTATTTCTCTCCTAAACTCCTCTCTGTCCCAAGACTCTACCAATGTAGTAGCAGTGAAAGTATTGCTTACCGACTCTGATGCGGTTCGTGGTGGTTGCTCCCCGGTGAGGTCCGGATGACGTAATGCTTGAAGGGCCTGTAGTCGGGTGACTGCTCCCACAAATTGGCACTGTAACTCCCCAATGTCGTTACCAAGGAGGATATCTGCAGGAATTCCTCCCATACCTCCAATCCGACACAGTTTTTCTCCACAACCATAATCCAAACGCACAGAAGCTCCCTTTATATATTTGCAGGCACCCCCCGCCAGGACAATGGGATTTCCCGAACCCTGGTAAATTGCCTCGGGTCGAACCACACGGGGGTCAGCGATAGTCAAAAATGCCCCGTGTCTCTAAATCCTGACACTTTGTATCCATCAATTAAGACATCCTGCAGGTGGTGTTGCCGTTGCTCTGAGTAGCTAAAGGACAGAGGCCGGAGTCTGTACACTCCAGGAGTATCTATGTTGCTGTGGTCGGTGGTCCACTCTGGTGGGGTGGAGTGAACAAGATGCACTGGACGAGGTGGGGCTGCGTGGGGCTCCCTCCGAATCCTGGAGGGACAGCCAGACTGCAAATGTCCAGGTTGCCCACACCCATAACACCTCCTCTCTGTGATACCCCCAGGTCGTGGTCGGAACTGTTGGGGCCTAGGATTGTGAGGCGTGATTGTCATCGGCTTGCGAATAGGTGGAAGGGCAGATATAATTGGAAGGGGACGGGGCGCGGGAGCAGGCCGTGGTTCTTTGTCCAGAAGCCTCCTCCATTGCGGTCGGATAGTAAGGGCATCATTGGCCAGGGCTGCAGCTCTCTCCATGGTACACGGCGTGCGCTCCCGGACCCATTCCCGTACCTCCGCAGAGCACTTGGCAAGAAATTGTTCTATAAGGAACGCCTGTATAACATCTTCCACAGTAAAGGCGTTTTCTGCTTCCAGCCAGCTCCGAAATGCCTTGGACATCTCATGTGCATACATCCTAAATGATCCCCACGTGGTGCATGGGAGGTCTCGGAACTTGGCCCTATACGAGTCTGGGGTCATAGCATGGTAATCCAGGATAGTCCGCTTTACAATGTCATAATCCCGATTCTGCGGTGCGTCAATGGTTCGGTAAGCCTCTGCCATGCTTCCGTTCAGGAGCCCCACTAACAAACGCATCCAGTTAGAGTGGGGCACCTCCATCATAGCACACTGCTGCTCAAAGTCCTTGAAGAACCCCTCCACATCTCCGGAAGCCTCATCAAATGGCTTAAACTCTGTCTGGGAGATCCGTACAGGCTCCTGGATAGTTGGGGTTACACTCCACATTGCGTTACTCCCTCTTTCAAGCTCCATTGCTTCCTGTCTCCACTGTGCCCGGCGGGCAGCCCCCTCCTTGTACTCCTGAGAGACGCCGGGGCCCAGAACCACCATCTCTTCTTCGTACCACACCAACCACTGGCTTTTATGGATGGGGATCCCTGTCTCCAGTGCTCGTCCTTAAGACATCTGGGAGGAGGTGGCCGGGCTAGCACCCACCAGTAGGTCAATTAAGGAATCTTTAGTCAGTCCCTGGTAGATCAGGCCCAGGTCTCTGGCTCTCCTGTCAACTGGATACAGTCCAATTTCTGTACTCACTCTGTGGGTGGTTCTCCATTGGGTTACGCTCTGTTGATCCCACTGCTGCCACCAGTTGTCACGGGCTACTTCTCCGATACCACACAATCAACATAGCGAGGGAAGTGTGAACAATCCCAAGACCTTTATTACAGGTAATCCACCACACTGAGGATGCAATAGTCCAGAACAAGAATGCAGTCCAGTAACAGGTTAAAATGTCCAGGGAGACGAGATTCCAAAACTCTAGCACCAGAGGATAAAATAGGTCCTTCTCTCTGGGGTGTAGTCTTTACGAAGCTCTCCACACAGGAACTGACTTGTCCACCTCCTCTCCTCCCCACCCCCTTCCTTGTGTACAGCTCCTGTCCTCCCCCAGCCCCTCCTTATGTCCAGGGGTAGTCAGACAGGTTGAGGAGACAAAGGAGCCTTGGGGATTAAGGAACTGCAGGGGGTCATCAAGAGACAGATACAGTCAGGCTATAGACATACAAGGCCACAAGAAAAACATTATGAAAATCAGTGAAATAGAAACATACACAAAATGATATCCACATTGCATATCACACCATCACAATGCTAACCTTTGTCCAGCAAATTACGGGCGCAATCTAAGTCTTCTTGATTACTCACAAACTAATGTAGTTGTTAGAAATTGAAAAAAAAATCTAAGAATTGCAGGATGCCAACATTTGATTTGAAGCCTGTTTTTCTAGGATGGTGTATCCTATGTGTTTTTTGTTTTATTTTTTATATTAATTTCTCTTCACTTTTTTTTTCAAGTCTGCAACTCAAAGGTCAGTACTTTATTCATTTATGACATAAAAAGCATTGCCGGGTGATGTGAATTAGGGCTCATGCAGAAGTCTGTGCAAATCGGTAGGAGAATGGACTGCTAATGCATGGACTGGCCACGGCTCTCCCAACCTAAGCTTGACTCTTGGAAATATATGAAGCTTTCACACTTGGTTGAGAGACCCATGGCCAGTCTGTGCATTGCAATCCGAGATCGGTCCGAAATCCACGAACTTCTGCATGAGTCCTAACACTGATTATCTGGTGACAGTGTAGGGGATTGGGATAGAGCATCCCTTGATTGCCTCCTCCCCTTTAAGAGCTTTAATGTAAATATACTGTTATGCTTTGGTACTGCTACACGGCTATGTATTACCGACTGTTTTTTTGGTATTGCCACATTATTTGTTACCATACTATACATACTGTAAGATATTATGCTTTATTAGGTCTTTTGTATTGTATTTCTGTACAGATTAGGGTAAAATAGTGCTTCCTTTGGGAACATTAGAGGAGGGCACTTATAGTATAGAGTTCTTAGATGTGGGTAAGTGTAATATTGGAACGGGCCACTAGATGGGCCATACTAGTGGGTCCTTGATAGGTACAGCTGGTTAGGAAGTTCACATAGGGGTTAACTGTAGGAGGAACTGCTATGGGTTAAGCAAGTGTAGGTTGTAGGAATTAGTCAGAAGGGGAGCACGCCCGACAGGTCCACAAGGGCTCTAAGCCCAGGATGCCATAGCAGCTACGCAACATTGTAGAAAAGAAGCAGAGCACGGGCACAGTTAGACGGGTGCTGGATAAGACCGGAGAACCCGGGGAAATTGCAGTTTATGACAGCAGCAGGAACGAAGAAGGAAACATGGTTCAAAAGTCGTCCAGGGCGCAGAACGTTGCTACTACTCCGTAATGTACATGAGGGCGAATAAAGAAAGGGAAAGAGCAGGAGGAATGCTGTGTGGACTGTGATGTAACTGATGTGTCCGGGACCATTGATGAAGAAAATAAAAGCATTGATGTTGCATCAGAACCGGTATCTGTGTCTGTTATTTCATCCTCATGCACTGGAAACAAGTGTGCAGGAGCTGGGTCGCACAGCAGTGGAATCCCAGACCGTGGACCAGCAACAAGAACAGGTACACCGGTAGATACTGATGTTATTTCTGTGGGAGGATGTCAGGACACCAGAGCCCCGGGGTCCTCGGCTACGACTACCATCCTGACCACCTCTTACAACAGTGCCGTGTGTTGGGGGTGGAGTATATTATATTATGCAGTAAGTGAACGCTCAGGTCTTGAATTGATGTGTTGGAAGCAGGAACAATTCGCAAATGTAAAGATCCAAGTGACTGTTATAAGGGCCAAATTACGACCTCTAGACCACTTGGTCAGCGCATCTTCACTGTTACACACCTGTTTCAGGCAACCCAGGCTCTGCTCCCTTCGCCGGCTTGCGCTGCCATCTGTTGTGCTCTACGTTGGGTTTTGCAGGTTGCCCAGTGTAAATCAATGACATCAGCTCCCTAGACCTGTTTAAGGCCCATTAACACACACCCACACACACACACACACACCAGTGTCTTGGGCTTTTGACACTAGTGTTCCTTATTTTCTATGCTCCATTATCTGCACTACTGTGTTTAAACTCATACCCATCCCTGCTGGGTTCCCCTTCATCTGTCCGTCTGCTCCTGAGTTTCCAGTTAGTTTTAGTCTCCACGATTCCACGTGTCCTCTGTAAGCTACACCACTGCCAGGGGTCTGAGTGACAACCTAGTGAGCCCTTACATTCACAATGACAGGAATTATGGGATCTTCCCTGTATATTGCAAGTATTTGGGGTTATTTATGATATACAGCATATCTTGGCATGATCCTTCTGTTCGTCACATTTTGTGGAGTGTTCACTGTGATCATTGGTGTGCAAAGATGTCTTGTCCAAACCCACAGATGAGATTGTAGAACAAACTTCTAAAAAACATCACAGCTATGATAGAAAGGTGTCATAGCATCACAGCTAATTGTCTATATGGCTATGTAGCCACAGACAGGTCAGAGTGCCCATGTTGAGCTATCAAGAAGATAAGAACAGGAACAAGGAGTGATGGAAGAAAGTGGTCTGGTTTGATGAATCCCATTCACAGCTGGGTTTTCATGCGTAATATACCGGCTTTAGAGATGGCAGCAGGATGCACAATGGAAAGAAGACAAGCAGGAGGTGATGTTCTGCTGGGAATCCTTGGTTCCTGGCATTAATGTAGAAGTGACACATACCACCCACCTAAGTATTGGACAGACTAAGTACCTTGCTTCGTGGAAATGGAATTCTCTAATGGCAGCGCCCTTTTTCATCAGGAAACCTGCAGCTTCCTTTTGCTACCAACATATGGATGATCACTTGGTCCGATAGAGCCTGGGACCAAAGAAAGCAGATTACTACAGCATTCTTTTTTCCAAGCACAGCACTTAGGGCTGATACTCATCTGCGTGGAAAACGGAGGAGAGCAATCCAATAATAAAATCGGATTGCACTCTGACCCAAGTTAATCAACAACTCCCTGCTCATCTGCGATTCTTTTCTCAGCTCAGATCGGGATGAGAAAAAAATTGCAGCATAATTATTACAGTGCTTGCGTACCTTACTGTACATGTATTTTTTACTTACTAAAAAAATGGCGTGGGATCCCCTGACATTTTATTAATCAGCAGAGGGAAAGCAGACAGCTCGGGGCAGATGTTTATAGCTAGTTATGGGAATGTGGACAGAGCAGGTGACATTGCCGGACACACATCAGGGGATTAACTGACCGGACTGAACACCTGTAACACAGGAACAAGTGTGGATTGTGCAGACGCCACTTCGGAGCTGTAACTGGCAGGGTTGGAGGACAGGGGAAATACGAGAGACAGTGGAGCCACAGGCCTAATTGGAGCACGGTTAAAAATCAGTAGTAGTAGGACTGTGTAGGCAGCAGGAGACTTTGCCATCCACACAGCAGGGGATCAGCTAGCGTTACTGAACCCCACTGAGACACGGGAGCAAGTGTCTCTTTCCGTGTGGACGGCACTTCCGAGCTACAACTGGCTGTGTTGAAGCCCAGGAAATAGGAGGGTGTAGGCAGAGGCCTACTGTCTTTGGAATGCGGAGACAGCAGGAGAGACTGCCATCCACACAGCAGGGGAACAGCTGGCGTTACTGAACCCCACTGAGATACGGGAGCAAGTGTCTCTTTCCGTGTGGACGGCACTTCCGAGCTACAACTGGCTGTGTTGAAGCCCAGGCAAAATCTGGGTGTAGGCTGAGGCCTACTGTCTTTGGAATGCGGAGACAGCAGGAGAGACTGCCATCCACACAGCAGGGGAACAGCTGACGTTACTGAACCCCACTGAGACACGGGAGCAAGTGTCTCTTTCCGTGTGGACGGCACTTCCGAGCTACAACTGGCTGTGTTGAAGCCCAGGAAATAGGAGGGTGTAGGCAGAGGCCTACTGTCTTTGGAATGCGGAGACAGCAGGAGAGACTGCCATCCACACAGCAGGGGAACAGCTGGCGTTACTGAACCCCACTGAGATACGGGAGCAAGTGTCTCTTTCCGTGTGGACGGCACTTCCGAGCTACAAGTGGCTGTGTTGAAGCCCAGGCAAAATCTGGGTGTAGGCTGAGGCCTACTGTCTTTGGAATGCAGAGACAGCAGGAGAGACTGCCATCCACACAGCAGGGGAACAGCTGACGTTACTGAACCCCACTGAGACACGGCAGCAAGTGTCTCTTTCCGTGTGGACGGCACTTCCGAGCTACAACTGGCTGTGTTGAAGCCCAGGAAATAGGAGGGTGTAGGCAGAGGCCTACTGTCTTTGGAATGCGGAGACAGCAGGAGAGACTGCCATCCACACAGCAGGGGAACAGCTGGCGTTACTGAACCCCACTGAGATACGGGAGCAAGTGTCTCTTTCCGTGTGGACGGCACTTCCGAGCTACAACTGGCTGTGTTGAAGCCCAGGAAATAGGAGGGTGTAGACAGAGGCCTACTGTCTTTGGAATGCGGAGACAGCAGGAGAGACTGCCATCCACACAGCAGGGGAACAGCTGGCGTTACTGAACCCCACTGAGACACGGGAGCAAGTGTCTCTTTCCGTGTGGACGGCACTTCCGAGCTACAACTGGCTGTGTTGAAGCCCAGGAAATAGGAGGGTGTAGGCTGAGGCCTACTGTCTTTGGAATGCGGAGACAGCAGGAGAGACTGCCATCCACACAGCAGGGGAACAGCTGGCGTTACTGAACCCCACTGAGATACGGGAGCAAGTGTCTCTTTCCGTGTGGACGGCACTTCCGAGCTACAACTGGCTGTGTTGAAGCCCAGGAAATAGGAGGGTGTAGACAGAGGCCTACTGTCTTTGGAATGCGGAGACAGCAGGAGAGACTGCCATCCACACAGCAGGGGAACAGCTGGCGTTACTGAACCCCACTGAGACACGGGAGCAAGTGTCTCTTTCCGTGTGGACGGCACTTCCGAGCTACAACTGGCTGTGTTGAAGCCCAGGAAATAGGAGGGTGTAGGCTGAGGCCTACTGTCTTTGGAATGCGGAGACAGCAGGAGAGACTGCCATCCACACAGCAGGGGAACAGCTGGCGTTACTGAACCCCACTGAGACACGGGAGCAAGTGTCTCTTTCCGTGTGGACGGCACTTCCGAGCTACAACTGGCTGTGTTGAAGCCCAGGAAATAGGAGGGTGTAGGCTGAGGCCTACTGTCTTTGGAATGCGGAGACAGCAGGAGAGACTGCCATCCACACAGCAGGGGAACAGCTGGCGTTACTGAACCCCACTGAGACACGGGAGCAAGTGTCTCTTTCCGTGTGGACGGCACTTCCGAGCTACAACTGGCTGTGTTGAAGCCCAGGAAAAAGGAGGGTGTAGGCAGAGGCCTACTGTCTTTGGAATGCGGAGACAGCAGGAGAAACTGCCATCCACACAGCAGGGGAACAGCTGACGTTACTGAACCCCACTGAGACACGTCAGCAAGTGTCTCTTTCCGTGTGGACGGCACTTCCGAGCTACAACTGGCTGTGTTGAAGCCCAGGAAATAGGAGGGTGTAGGCAGAGGCCTACTGTCTTTGGAATGCGGAGACAGCAGGAGAGACTGCCATCCACACAGCAGGGGAACAGCTGGCGTTACTGAACCCCACTGAGACACGAGAGCAAGTGTCTCTTTCCGTGTGGACGGCACTTCCGAGCTACAACTGGCTGTGTTGAAGCCCAGGAAGTAGGAGGGTGTAGGCTGAGGCCTACTGTCTTTGGAATGCGGAGACAGCAGGAGAGACTGCCATCTCCACAGCAGGGGAACAGCTGGCAGTGCTGAACCCCACTAACACTTGAACGAATGTGTTTGGCTCTGTGGAGACGACACTTCTGAACACCAACTGACGCTGTTGGAGCCCAGGATTAGGCGAGGAGCAGGCTGGGGCCTGTTGCTTTTGGCAGGTGAAGGCAGCAGGAGACTTGCCATCTCCACAGCAGGGGAACAGCTGGCAGTGCTGAACCCCACTAACACTTGAACGAATGTGTTTGGCTCTGTGGAGACGACACTTCTGAACACCAACTGACGCTGTTGGAGCCCAGGATCAGGCGTGGAGCAGGCTGGGGCCTACTGGATTTTGGCAGGTGTAGGCAGCAGGAGACTTGCCATCTCCACAGCAGGGGAACAGCTGGCAGTGCTGAACCCCACTAACACTTAAACGAATGTGTTTGGCTCTGTGGAGACGACACTTCTGAACACCAACTGACGCTGTTGGAGCCCAGGATTAGGCGAGGAGCAGGCTGGGGCCTGTTGCTTTTGGCAGGTGAAGGCAGCAGGAGACTTGCCATCTCCACAGCAGGGGAACAGCTGGCAGTGCTGAACCCCACTAACACTTGAACGAATGTGTTTGGCTCTGTGGAGACGACACTTCTGAACACCAACTGACGCTGTTGGAGCCCAGGATTAGGCGAGGAGCAGGCTGGGGCCTGTTGCTTTTGGCAGGTGAAGGCAGCAGACTTGCCATCTCCACAGCAGGGGAACAGCTGGCAGTGCTGAACCCCACTAACACTTAAACGAATGTGTTTGGCTCTGTGGAGACGACACTTCTGAACACCAACTGACGCTGTTGGAGCCCAGGATTAAGCGAGGAGCAGGCTGGGGCCTGTTGCTTTTGGCAGGTGAAGGCAGCAGGAGACTTGCCATCTCCACAGCAGGGGAACAGCTGGCAGTGCTGAACCCCACTAACACTTGAACGAATGTGTTTGGCTCTGTGGAGACGACACTTCTGAACACCAACTGACGCTGTTGGAGCCCAGGATTAGGCGAGGAGCAGGCTGGGGCCTGTTGCTTTTGGCAGGTGAAGGCAGCAGACTTGCCATCTCCACAGCAGGGGAACAGCTGGCAGTGCTGAACCCCACTAACACTTGAACGAATGTGTTTGGCTCTGTGGAGACGACACTTCTGAACACCAACTGACGCTGTTGGAGCCCAGGATTAGGCGAGGAGCAGGCTGGGGCCTGTTGCTTTTGGCAGGTGAAGGCAGCAGGAGACTTGCCATCTCCATAGCAGGGGAACAGCTAGCAGTGCTGAACCCCACTAACACTTGAACGAATGTGTTTGGCTCTGTGGAGACGACACTTCTGAACACCAACTGACCCTGTTGGAGCCCAGGATCAGGCGTGGAGCAGGCTGGGGCCTACTGGATTTTGGCAGGTGTAAGCAGCAGGAGACTTGCCATCTCCACAGCAGGGGAACAGCTGGCAGTTCTGAACCCCACTAACACTTGAACGAATGTGTTTGGCTCTGTGGAGACGACACTTCTGAACACCAACTGACGCTGTTGGAGCCCAGGATTAGGCGAGGAGCAGGCTGGGGCCTGTTGCTTTTGGCAGGTGAAGGCAGCAGGAGACTTGCCATCTCCACAGCAGGGGAACAGCTGGCAGTGCTGAACCCCACTAACACTTGAACGAATGTGTTTGGCTCTGTGGAGACGACACTTCTGAACACCAACTGACGCTGTTGGAGCCCAGGATTAGGCGAGGAGCAGGCTGGGGCCTGTTGCTTTTGGCAGGTGTAGGCAGCAGGAGACTTGCCATCTCCACAGCAGGGGAACAGCTGGCAGTGCTGAACCCCACTAACACTTGAACGAATGTGTTTGGCTATGTGGAGACGACACTTCTGAACACCAACTGACGCTGTTGGAGCCCAGGATTACGCATGCCGCATGCAGAGGCCAATGGGCAGCGGTTTTTATGGAGGTTGTTGACTACTACTGATTCTAACCATGCTCCACTTAGGCCTCTGGCTCCACTGTCTCTACTATTTACCCTGGCCTCCAACCCCACCAGCTACATCTCTGAAGTGGCGTCAGCACAATCTACACTTGTTCCTGTGTTACTGGTGCTCAGTCCCGTCAGTTGATCCCCTTATGTTTGTCCGGCAAGTTCGCCAGCTCTGTCCTCATTCCCACTACTGGTTATGGGAATGTGGACAGAGCAGGAGACCTTGCCGGACACACATCAGGGGATAAACTGATGGGACTGAGCCACAGGAACACAGGAACAAGTGTAGATTGTGCTGACGCCACTTCAGAGATGTAGATGGCGGGGTTGGAGGCCAGGGGAAATAGTAGAGACAGTGGAGCCAGAGACCTAAGTTGGGCACGGTTAAAAATCAGTAGTGGTTTGAATGTTGATGGAGCTGGTGACTTTGCCGTCCACACAGCAGGGGATCAGCTGGCGTTACTGAACCCCACTAACACAGGAGCTAGTGTGTTTCTCTGTGCAGACGACACATCTGAGCGACAACTGGCTGTGTTGAAGCACAGGGATTATAGTTCAGGTGGTAGAAAAATGAACACACCAGCAGACCTGGATACAGTTGCCAACCACTAATTTAGTCTGTAAGAGGAATGGCAAAGTCTTTGGAGATCCAGGCCTTGTTCATTTTCAGAAAAGTCAGCCGGTCAACATTATCGGAAGATAGTCGCGTGTGACGGTCTGTTAGTACACCACCTGCGGCACTAAAGACGCGTTCCGATAATACACTGGCAGCAGGGCATGCCAGCACCTCCAATGCATACTGGCTAAGCTCTGGCCATGTATCCAGCTTAGAGACCCAAAACTTGAAGGGGGAAGAGCCATCTGGGAGTACAGTGACAGGGCAAGACATGTAGTCTGACACCATCTGACGGAAGCGTTGCCTCCTGCTGACTCGAGGCGTCGCTGATGGTGTAGACAATTGTGGTGGACACACAAAACTTTGCCACATTTGGGCCAGAGTGGTCTTGCCTTGTGCTGCGGCGCTGCCTCTGCTCCCTCTTTGTGCAGAGTTTCCTCCACTGCCTCGACGCACAGAGCTGCTTGGTAAAGCACTAGCAACAATGCTGTCGGGTGGAATGGAAAACATGATGGACTGCACCAGTGACTCTTCGTACTCCCGCAGTTTACGCTCCCGGTTCAACGTTGGTATGAGCCTTTGTACGCTGTCCCGGTAGCGAGGATCTAGGAGGGTGTACACCCAATAATCAGCCGAGATGAGAATGTGGGCGATGCGGCGGTCGTTTCTCAGGCACTGCAGCATGAAATCAACCATGTGCTGCAGACTCCCAACTGCCAAAGAACCGCTGTCCCCTGTTTGAGGCGTGACCTCGCCCTGCTCTGCATCACCCCACCCTCGCTGTACATACTGAGTAGAGGTTTGTGTACCTCCCTCCTCTGGAGAGATGTCTTCCTCCTCCATCGACTACTCCTCATCCTCCTCACAAAGTGTCCCCTGCCTAGGCCTTTGTGAGGAAACACGTAGCGCAGACTGTCCAGAAGCAGATGGCATTTGGGACTCCTCATCCTCCACCTCTTCCGAAACCTCATCCCTTAGTGCTTGCAGTGTTTGTTGAAGCAGGCAGATAAGGGGGACAGTCATGCTGACTAGTGCATCATCTGCACTCGCCATCCGCGTGGATTCATCGAAGGCACGCAAAACGAGGCAGATGTCCTTCATAGAGGCCCACTCAATGGTGCTGAAGTGTAAACGGCGCACAGTGCGACTTGTTTGCGCCTGATGCAGCTGGTACTCCATGACTGCTGCCTGCTGCTCACACAACCGCTCCAACATATGTAACGTTGAATTCCACCGGGTGGGTAGGTCACATATGATGCGATGTTCCGGAAGGCCAAATCGTCGCTGCAGAGCAGCGAGGCACGATCTTGCCGTGCTGGAACGCCACAAGTGAGCGCACTCTATGCGGACCTTGTGCAACAGTGCATCAAGATCCGGATAGTCCCTCAGAAAGCTCTGCACGACCAAGTTAAGCACATGTGCCAGACATGGGATGTGTGTGAGGTTGCCTAGGCCAAGAGCTGCCACCAGATTTCAGCCATTGTCACACACTACCAAGCCCGGCTGGAGATTCGCTGTCCCAAACCACACATCGCTCTCCTGCTTGATAGCATTCCAGAGCTCCTGCGCTGTGTGGCTTCGATTCCCCAAAGAAATTAATTTGAGTACAGCCTGTTGACGTTTGGCCACGGCTGTGCTCATATCGGTCGTAACAGGCTCCTGCTCTGCTGTTTCTGAGGAACTTGAGTAGGAGGAGGAGTCTATGTGTACAGACTGGAGTCCTGCAATCCGTGGCGTTGGAAGAACACGTACAGCGCCACTCTCCAGATCTGTACCCGGCTCCACAACATTGACCCAGTGGGCAGTGAGGGAAAGGTATCGTCCCTGTCCATGGTTACTGGTCCACGCATCGGTGGTCAGGTGGACCTTGCTACTAACGGCGTTTAGTAGCGCATGTTTTATTTTGCCCTCAACATGTTTCTGCAGGGCAGGGACGGCTCGCCTGCTGAAATAAAAGCGGCTGGGCACGTTGTATTGGGGGACTGCCAATGCCATTAAGTCCCGGAAGGTATCAGTGTCCACCAGCCTGAATGACAGCATTTCAACTGCCAGAAGTTTGGCAATGCCAGCATTCAGAGACTGTGCTCGGGGATGGTTTGCCGAGTAAGGGCGCCTTTTATCCCATGCCTGTGCTACCGATGGCTGTGATGGATGGGAACGTGCTGCTATGGGTGGAATCTGACAGGGTCTCCGGACAACAGTGGCAGAGGTTCTTCCTTGGCGATCCTGTGAGGAAGCCGAACCAGCAGTGTGTGAGCTGGAGGAAGAGGCCCCAACACGAACTGAAGAGGTGGTAGGTGGTGCTGTACGTTGGCCTACGTCTTCAGGGTGTCTCTGCAACTCCAACTCGTGCTTGGTGCGTACATGTTTCCACATATTTGTGGTATTGAGGTTGCTGACATTTCTCCCTCTTTTGACTTTCTGATGACACAGCTTGCATTTGACAAAGCAAATGTCATCTGCAACTGTGTCAAAAAAGGACCACGCACTGCAAGTCTTGGGAGCGCCCGTTTTGCCTTTGGAATGAGGAATGCTCCTAACGGGTGCCGAAGTGGAGGGTACAGGCAACCAAGTCTTCCCCCTCCCTCTGCCTCCTGTTTTGGCCGGTAGGGGAATCTCTTCCTCCGAGCTGCTCCCACCACCTTCCTGTTCCTCACGCCATGATGGGTCAAGGACCTCATCATCTTCCCTCCCTCTTCAAACAGCTGCTTCTCCGGGGTTGTCTCGCCAGCACCGTACGCACCAGAAAGTGGCAACTGAGTCTCGTCATCATCTGATGCGTACTGAGTGGTGCTGACCATAGGCACTGGCCCACTCGCCTCTTCAGATTCAGAGGGACAAAGAAGTTGCGCATCACTGCATACTCCCTCTTCTTCACATTCAGGAATGCTGCTTGGCTGGCCCCCTCTTTCCAAGCCAACATATTCCGAGAACAGAAGTAGAGACTGTGATGGCTCCTGTCCATGTCTCTCTGACTGCCTGGGCACTTTGGCAGGTGGTGAAGAGACAGATGGTTGCTCTTCGGTGCTCTGGTCCTGAGAGGCTGTGGAAGTAATTGAAGTCGATGCGTTAGCTGCCATCCATCCGACAACGGCTTCAATTTGTTCCTCCCGCAGCAGTGGGGTACGTTGAGGTCCTACAAAGCTGCGCATAAAGGACTGTTGCCTGCTAAAACTGGGGATGCTGATCCACTGGTGCCCGCAGCAGGCCCAGAATCCCCACGTCCTCTACCTGCAGAATCCCCACGTCCTCTACCTGCAGAATCCCCACGTCCTCTCCCTGCTGAAACTCCACGCCCACGCGCCTTACTCCCTGCCTTCTTCATCTTGCCAGACTGCTTAAGATAGGCAGAAAAGTACAAAGGGGGCCTTAGTGTGCTTATTCCTGAACAGCTGGTTACAGGTACAAGAAACACTAATTTTATGAAGTGTGTGTGTGTGGACTACACTTTAATAGGAGCTGATGTGGCCTACACAAGTTCCAAATGTAGTGTTTGGTGAACTTTTTTTGTGGTTTCTTTGTTGGAAACAAACTCAAAGTATGTGAACAAAGAATTGAAACTGATAGTATCACCAACTTTTTGGAGCTATTACAATGCAGGCAGGTAACCTACAATGCAAAAGATGAGGCTCCAAAAAAATTGGGTAATACTAATCTGGCTGCGCCGGCAGGGCACAAGCCAGAAAAAAAGGCTCCTCTATCTACTCCTATATAGTGTTTGCAACCAACCAATGTTGATGGATACGGATGGATGCACACTAATAGGAGAAGAAAAAATGAGCAGCACTCAAAGACAAATATGTGTGAGGCAGTGATGCACGTTGAGCGTCCTACAACCAGACGTAGCTGCAGGACACTCTACTCAGCGTGAGCTGCACTCACACACAGTCAGAGACCTCTCAGACAGCCGTGAACAGTGCAGCTTAGTGGGCACTGGCACTGACAGGCTGCAGAAAGGCTCCGCTGTGTACTCCTATATAGTGTTTGCAACCACCGTAGATGGAGACGGATGGATGCACACTAATAGAAGAAAAAATGAGCTGCACTCAAATAAAAATATGTGTGAGGCACTGACGCACGCTGAGCGTCCTACAACCAGACGTAGCTGCAGGACACACTACTCAGCGTGAGCTGCACTCACACACAGTCAGAGACCTCTCAGACAGCCGTGAACAGTGCAGCAAAGTGGACACTAGCACTGAAAGGCTGCAGAAAGGCTCCGCTGTCTACTACTAGTGTTTGCAACCAACGTTTATGGATACGGATGGAAGCACACTAGATTGAAATTATGTAAAAAATGCAGCTCAAAAATTAAAAGATGTATGAGGCAGCAGTGATCACACTGGGTGGCCTACAGCCTGACGTGGCTGCAGGACCCACTCCACAGCGTGAGCTGCACTCACACAGCCCTTGCAGACAGCTGTGAACACTGCTGCTAGGGCAAAGAAGGCTACAGTGGTGGTTTATGTAGCCTGGGTAAAGCACAATATTGTTTTGAGAATCGCTATTAATAACTGTCCCTCACAGTCTTCAACAGCAGCCGGTCCCTAACTGAATTCACAGCAGAGTGAACCAGAAATGGCGGCTGCGGTGGCTTTTATAGTGCATCATGACATCATTTCGGCAGCCAATCACAGCCATGCCAATAGTTAACCCCTTCACCCCAAGGGTGGTTTGCACGTTCATGACCGGGCCAATTTTTACAATTCTGACCACTGTACCTTTATGAGGTCATAACTCTGGAACGCTTCCATGGATCCCGGTGATTCTGACATTGTTTTCTCATGACATATTGTACTTCATGTTAGTGGTAAAATTTCATTCAAATAACTTGGGTTTATTTGTGAAAAAAATGGAAATTTGGCAAAAATTTTGAAAATTTCGCAATTTTCCAACTTTGAATTTTTATGCTCTTAAATCACAGAGATACGGCACACAAAAAACTTGATAAGTAACATTTCCCACATGTTTACTTTACATCAGCACAATTTTGGAACCAAAATTTTTTTTTGTTAGGAAGTTATAAGGGTTAAAAGTTGACCAGCGATTTCTCATTTTTACAACACCATTTTATTTTTAGGACCACATCACATTTGAAGCCACTTTGAGGGGTCTATATGATAGAAAATACCCAAAAGTGACACCATTCTAAAAACTGAACCCCTTAAGGTGCTCAAAACCACATTCAATAAGCTTATTAACCCATTAGGTGCGTCACAGGAATTTTTTTGAATATTTAAAAAGAAATGAACATCTAACTTTTTTCACAAAAAAAATACTTCAGGTTCAATTTTTTTTATTTTACCAAGGGTAAGGCCGGTTTCACATTAGCGCTTTTTAAGCGCACGCACGGCCGGGGGTAGCTCCGCCCCCGAGCCGGCTCTCTGCCCGGCGTGCCCGCCCCTTGCTTGTAGCGCCGCCTACTAGCGGACAGCGGCCCCTGCGATCGGCGCACCCTATCTTTAGCATAGGGTGCGCAGATCGTGCGCAGGCCGTGCGCTAGTTGCGCTTTGACCTGTGCTGCGCACTTTTGACGGTGCGCCGTGCGCGCCAAAATCCGAAAAGTTCGATTTTGGCGCGCACGGCGCACCGTCAAAAGTGCGCAGCGCAGGTCAAAGCGCAACTAGCGCACGGCCTGCGCACGATCTGCGCACCCTATGCTAAAGATAGGGTGCGCCGATCGCAGGCGCCGCTGTCCGCTAGTAGGCGGCGCTACAAGCAAGGGGCGGGCACGCCGGGCAGAGAGCCGGCTCGGGGGCGGAGCTACCCCTGGCCGTGCGTGCGCTTAAAAAGCGCTAATGTGAAACCGGCCTAACAGGAGAAATTGGACTGCAAAAGTTATTGTGCAATTTGTCCTGAGTACGCTGATACCTGATTTGTGGGGGGGAACGACTGTTTCGGCGCATGGCAGAGCTCAGAATGGAAGGAGCGCCGTTTGACTTTTTCAATGCAAAATTGGCTGGAATTCAGATCGGACGCCATGTCACGTTTGGAGAGTCTCTGATGTACCTAAACAGTGGAAACCCCCTACAAGTGACCCCATTTTGGAAACTAGACCCCCCAAGAAACTTATCTAGATATGTGGTGAGAACTTTGAACCCACAAGGGCTTTACAGAAGTTTATAACGTACAGCGGTACAATTAAAAAATCATATTTTTTCCACAAAAATGATCTTTTCACCCCAATTTTTATTTTCCCTAGGGTAACAGGACCCTAAAAGTTATTGTGCAATTTGTCCTGAGTATGCTGATACCCCACATGTGGGGGTAAACCACTATTTGGGCGCATGGCAGAGCTCGGAAGGGAAGCAGCGCCATTTGACGTTTTGGGCTGGAATTGAGATCGGACATCATGTCGCGATTGGAAAACCCCTGATGTACCAAAACAGTGGAAACCCCCCACAAATGACACCATTTTGGAAACTAGACCCCCTAAGGAACTTATCTAGATGTGTGGTGAGAACTTTGAACCCCCAAGGGCTTCACAGAAGTTTATAACATAAAGCCGTACAATTAAAAAATCATATTTTTTCCACAAAAATGATCTTTTCACCCTCAATTCTTATTTTTCCAAGGGTAACAGCACCCTAAAAGTTATTGTGCAATTTGTCCTGAGTACGCTGATACCCCACATGTGGGGGTAAACCACTATTTGGGCGCATGGCAGAGCTCGGAAGGGAAGCAGCGCCATTTGACGTTTTTGGCTGGAATTGAGATCGGACACCATGTCGCGATTGGAAAACCCCTGATGTACCTAAACAGTGGAAACCCCCCACAAATGACACCATTTTGGAAACTAGACCCCATAAGGAACTTATCTAGATGTGTGGTGAGAACTTTGAACCCCCAAGGGCTTCACAGAAGTTTATAACTTAAAGCCGTACAATTAAAAAATCATATTTTTTCCACAAAAATGATCTTTTCACCCTCAATTCTTATTTTTCCAAGGGTAACAGCACCCTAAAAGTTATTGTGCAATTTGTCCTGAGTACGCTGATACCCCACATGTGGGGGTAAACCACTATTTGGGCGCATGGCAGAGCTCCGAAGGGAAGCAGCGCCATTTGACGTTTTTGGCTGGAATTGAGATCGGACACCATGTCGCGATTGGAAAACCCCTGATGTACCTAAACAGTGGAAACCCCCCACAAATGACACCATTTTGTAAACTAGACCCCCCAAGGAATTTATCTAGATGTGTGGTGAGCACTTTGAACCCCCCAGTGCTTCACAGAAGTTTATAACGCCCGGGCGTGAAAATAAAAAATTCGTATTTTTTCCACAAACATGATCTTTTAGTCACCATTTTTTTTTATTTTCCCAAGGGTAATAGGAGAAATTGAACCCCAAAAGTTGTTGTCCAATTTGTCCTGAGTACGCTGACACCCCATATGTGGGAGAAAACTACTGTATGGACACACGTCAGGGCTCGGAAGGGAAGTAGTGACGTTTTGGAATGCAGACATTGATGGAATGGTCTGCGGGTGTCATGTTGCCTTTGGAGAGCCCCTAATGTACCTAAACAGTGGAAACCCCCCACAAATGACCCCATTTTGGAAACTAGACCCCCTAAGGAACTTATCTAGATGTGAGGTGAGCACTTTGAACCCCCAAGGGCTTCACAGAAGTTTATAATGCCCGGGCATGAAAATAAAAAAATCGTATTTTTTCCACAAACATGATCAATTAGTCCCCAATTTTTTCATTTTCCCAAGGGTAACAGGAGAAATTGGACCCCAAAAGTTGTTGTCCAATTTGTCATGAGTACGCTGACACCCCATATGTGGGAGAAAACTACTGTATGGACACACGTCAGGGCTCGGAAGGGAAGCAGTGACGTTTTGGAATGCAGACTTTGATGGAATGGTCTGCGGGTGTCATGTGCGTTTGGAGAGCCCCTGATGTACCTAAACTATTGAAACTCCCCACAAGTGACCCCATTTTGGACACTAGACCCCCTCACGGAACTTATCTAGATGTGTGGTGAGCACTTTGAACCCCCAAGTGCTTCACAGAAGTTTATAACGCTCGGACGTGAAAATAAAAAAATCATTTTTTTCCACAAAAATGATATTTTTGCCCCCAAATTTTTATTTTCCTAAGGGTAACAGGAGAAATTGGACCCCAAAAATTGTTTTGCAATTTGTCCTGAGTAGGCTGATACCCTACATGTGGGGGTAAAACACTGTTTGGGCGCATGGCAGAGCTTGGAAGGGAAGGAGCACCATATGACTTTTTCAACTCAGAATTGGCTGAAATTGAGATCAGACGCAATGTTGCATTTGGAGAGCCCCTGATGTGCCCAAACAGTGGAAACCCCCAATTCTAACTCCAACCCGAACCCCAACACACCCCTAACCCTAATCTCAGCCCTAACCCTAGCCCTAACCCTAGCCCTAACCCTAACCCTAACCCTAACCCTAGCCCTAACCCTAGCCCTAATGGAAAAATGGAAATAAATACATTTTTTTTATTTTATTATTTTTCCCTAACTAAGGGGGTGATAACGGGGGGTTTGATTTACTATTTGTGGCGGTTTTTATGTTTGGCAGCTGTCGCACGCTAAAAGACGCTTTTTATTGTAAAAATAGTTTTTGCATCACCACATATTGAGAGCTATAATTTTTCCGTATTTTGACCCACCGAGTCATGTGAGGTCTTATTTTTTGCGAGACGAGTTGACGTTTTTATCGGTACCATTTTCGGGCACGTGACATTTTTTGATCGCTTTTTATTCCGATTTTTGGGACGCAGAATGAACAAAAACCAGCGTTTCATGAATTTCTTTTGGGGGGGGTGCGTTTACACCGTTCCGCGTGCGGTAAAATTGATAAAGCGGTTTTATTCTTCGGGTCGGTACGGTTACAGCGATACCTCATTTAGGTCATTTTTTTATGTTTTGTCGGTTTTATGCAATGAAAACTATTTTATATAAAAAATAATTATTTTTGCATCGCTTTATTCTGCGAGCTATAACTTTTTTATTTTTTTGCTGATGATGCTGTGTGGTGGCTCGTTTTTTGCGGGACAAGATGACGTTTTCAGTGGTACCATGGATATTTATATGCGTCTTTTTGATCGCGCATTATTACACTTTTTGTTTGGCGGTATGATAATAAATCATTATTTTTTGCTTCGTTTTTTATTTTTATTTTTTAAGGGGTTCACTAAAGGGGTTAACTAATGGGACAGTTTTATAGGGCGGGTCGCTACGGACGCGGCGATACCTAATATGTGTACTTTTATTGTTTGTTTTTTTTTATTATTTTCAAAAAATGAATTTATTGGGGAATAATTTTTTTTTTTTTTACTAATTTATTTGGCGATTTTTTTAAATTTATTTTTAAATTTTTTTTAAATTTTTTTTTTACTTTATTACATAGTCCCAGGTGGGACATCACTGTCCTGTGACAGATCGCTGATCTGTCACATCACAGATCACTGTGACAGATCAGCGATCTGTCACAGGCAGTGCCGAAGGCTTCCTCATGCCTGCGCTTTGCAGGCACTGAGGAAGCCAGCTTCCTCAGGTCCCCGAAGGCCCCCGTCGCCATCTTGGATTCGGGGGCCTGGAGGATAGGAGCCCCCCCGCAGCAGCGCTGCACATTGCGCTGCCGTGGGGGGCTCAGGGAAGCACGGAGGGAGCCCCCTCCCTGCCGATGCTTCCCTTTAACTCCCGGTACACCGCGATCATGTTTGATCGCGGTGTGCAAGGGGTTAACGTGTTGGGGGCGGTCCGTGACTGCCCCTGACACATTGTGCCGGGTGTCAGCTGTGATAATCAGCTGACACCCGGCCGCGATCAGCGGCGCTCACCACGTGGGCGCCGCTGATCGCGGTAGACGTACTATCCCGTCCACGGTCATACGGGCCCGGGTACCGTGGACGGGATAGTACGTCGGATGTCAGGAAGGGGTTAACATGCCTACATGCCTAACAGGATGTGCCCACACTTCGGAGGATTCCCATTGGCTTAATCAAAGCAAGCAGGCTCATAGCATGATGGGAACTTCCCATTCCGGTATCCGATATGACAAAAGTATCGGAAGTCAGTATCGGAATTCCGATACCGCTAATATCGGCCGATACCCGATACTTGCGGTATTGGAATGCTCAACACTAATGATGAGACTATCAAGCCTGTCATCCACCAGACACTAAGCTACGCATGCTTGCTCAGCGCAGTGCCTCGCAATGATGTGTTAAAGTTAAGAGGGGTTCATATCCAATGAACTCCTTTCACCTCACTGATGTCAATGCGAACTTGAGAAAGTTCTCACACTCACAGAGCCATTGGAAAGGTCCTGGGTATTCACAGCCAATGAACCCAGTTCAACACACTGACATCAGCGCAGGTGCCGTGGGAAAAGTTCTAACTGTGCTCGCACTGATGTCAGTGAGTTAAACTGAGTTCATTGGCTGTGAACTCACAGGACCTTTCATATGGCACAGTGAGAGTGAGAACTTTCAGAATCTCACTGTAACAACCCTGCTGGCATCACAGAATTGCCTCCCATCCCCCACACACCAACTAACTCACTGCTCCAGGTCATGCGGTGATTTCTGTCTGCTGCCAGCTCCATGCACTATGCCTCTTGTTTTCCTGCTTTCTCTCTTCATGTTTCCTGACTGTGTGTATAGGGGGGTGGCGCCTGAACTCTCTGCTTCTTATGCAGTCAGGGTGCACCAGCCTAAGCTGTCCCTGACCAATCACCTGGAGCCCTTTACTATATAGGGTCACCACACCCACTAACCCTTGCCTGTGCAATGTCTAAAACTCAGTTAGTGTTTTGCTGCTGAGGAAGCCAGGCCCTGTTCTGTGTATCTCCTTCTCTGGAGGAATACTCCTAGCCTTGTTTTGTATTCTTTGTCTGCCCTCCAGGAGGCTGCATATGCTGGTCTCTGTGTCTTGGTCCTAGCTCTGTCTGTGCCTCTGCACCCTTGCAGCTCTGTCTGTGCCTCTGCACCCTTGCAGCTCTCTCTGTGCCTCTGCACCCTTGCAGCTCCCTCTGTGCCTTTGCAGCTCTGACTGCTCTGTACCCTTGCAGCTCTGCTAACTCTGCTTCTGCAGAACCTCTTGCTGCAGCTTCTTTCCACAGACCATGTGGTTCAGCTTGCTCTGCTGCTGCAGAACCTCTTGCTGCAGCTTCTCTCCACAGAGCTTTACTCTGCACTTTTGCGGCTCCGCCTACTCTACACTCCTGCAGCTCCGCCTACTCCGCACTCCTGCCTGTATCCATACCTACACCTCCTGTGTGAACAGGTCCAAAACCTGTTCCTTCATATTCCACTCCTTCCTGTCTATACCGATACCTGCACCTGCTGTGTGAACAGGCCCCTACCTGTTTCTTCTCATACCACGCCAGCCTGCTCGGTGTCTCCAAGCTGTGCCCGCCTGTCCTGTGTCTCCAAGCTGTGCCCGCCTGTCCTGTGTCTCCAAGCCATGCCCACCTGTCCTGTGTCACCAAGCCGTGCCCGCCTGTCCTGTGTCTCCAAGCTGTGCCCGCCTGTCCTCGGTCTCCAAGCAGTGCCCGCCTGTCCTGTGTCTCCAGGCCGTGCCTGCCTGCCCTGTGTCTCCAGGCCGTGCCTGCCTGCCCTGTGTATCCAGGCCGTGCCTGCCTGCCCTGTGTATCCAGGCCGTGCCTGCCTGCCCTGTGTCTCCAAGCTGTGCCCGCCTGCCCTGTGTCTCCAAGCCGTGCCTGCTTGCCCTGTGTCTCAGCCTACCTGTCACTTGCACCTGACCAGGTGTCCTGTCCCTGAGTGGGATCAGCTGCCACAGCCAGACGCCACCCTGGAATGGCACCCAGCAGCTACCTGCCGCACAAGCCTGACCTCACCATCAGAGGCTCCAGTGAAGACCGAGGTAGCTGTCGCAGTCACGCCCCTTCCAGGGTAGTCTGGTAGTGGCACAGTGGGGCCACAACCCCGCGGCTCGCGCCCATCAGCCAAGGCGCGAGCGTGACACTCACGGTGATATCAGGGAGGTGAAAGGAGTTCACCGTGAGGCACTGAGCAAGCAGGCACTGCTCAGTGTCTCCGGATAGTCGCATCATACAACAAAGCAGTCTGCCATCTAAACGTAGCAGAGCTAGAGGCATCACAGGACAAATTGATTAGTATCTTCTCAGCGGACAGTTGAGGAATATGGTTGTTTGTTATTTTAATTGTTACAGGAGACATTGGCTTCAGTGGACTGTGGGTTGACGTGAGTATACGTGTCTTTGGTAAATGTAGATTCAAAAAAGGAGTCTGTGTTATTATTTCAAATAAACGACTTCATTCAGTGTGTGCGTATGTTGTTTTTTTATAATATCACAATGGCATTAGTAATGGGGTCATCTTATAGATGCCTCTCCATTACTATCCTCTGGGCTTGCTGTCACCTGACAATACAAAGATGATATCAACCCCCCCAACTATCACCCTACTTGCTACCGCACCAGGGCAAGTGGGAAGAGCGAGGGTGAGTGCCAGAATTGGTGCATCTTATGGATGCACCATTTCTGGGGTAGCTGAGAGCTGATTTTTTTTAGTCTGGGAGGGGGCCAAAATCCATGGCTTCTTCCTAGGCTATTAATATCAGCTCGCAGCTCTGTCTGCCTAGGCTTTGCTGATTCTTAATTATAGGGGGACTCTACCTCATTTTTTGGGTGCTCCACCGTTTTAATAACCAGGAAAGCGCAAGTATACAGCTGTGAGCTGATATGAATAGCCTGGGAAGCTCCATGTTTATTACCCCCTTCCCAGGCTATAAACATCAACCCTCTGCTGGTTACTAAAATATCGGGGGATCCCAACACCTTTTTTTATTAAAGGAATTAATTTACTAAAAAAAAACATGTACAGTAAACTACACACAAGCACATATTATATGTCTCAGTCACATATTTTTATATATACAGTATATATATGTATATATCTTTTTGTATCTCTCTCTATATACAGTATATATATCTTGAATATATCTTGAATTATCAATCAGTTGAGAAGTCGTCCCCATCCTAGGATGGTATATAGAAATCGACGTGGGTTAAAGTAGTAGGATCTCTCTCCATAGATTTATGGCGGGCATACATACTCTCATTTTGGCTATACACAGTGACAATAATGCAATCGGTCTCTTACTTTTTCGTCATCTGTTCTGACAAGGCAGGCCGAGCAAGAGCAAGAAGCTTTTTAAGAGTCAGTCAAACATGCGGTGATTGACATTTCTGCGGATTACTGAAGGCCATTCCCCCTCCTCTCCTGCGTTCATCACTTTAAGGATGCTGTTTATAAGAAAAAGAAGCAGCTGATGAGTCAGCAGTCAGGGCCCACACTGGATCTGCGGGGTTACACTTTATGGCAGATCCTTTTATCTTTTTATAATTGAAATTCTAATTATTAGAGAAGAGATGAACAGAAGTGAAGACGCCATGAAAGGCAAAGTCACTGACACAGAAAATGACTTTATGTGTTTTAATCGTACATTTTATTAACTCTTTGTGTATATATTAGTACGACGTTTTCCAATGAGGTGGTCAAATATGGGGTTGTAGCTAGCTACCAATTCATATCTGAAGAGAACTGCAAGTGCCCCTTACAAAGAAATATTGTGATTTATCAATGCTATAAAGGAAACTGTCAGCAGATCAATTTCTGGAGCCAATAACCATGCTGGGTGGTAGACTCTGCAGTTTTTTTTTGGCGTCCCTCCCAGAGCAGCACAGCACACACTGTCAGTGCATGTTAAAGGTCATGCATCAGTCACCACTTTTGGAAGCAGTGCCCTGTAGTATCATCGTTGACCATTGTGAACAGTCTTGCAGCCCACTCTCACAGTTACTGTGTAACAGCGCCTCACAATCAGGAGCCTGTCTCCAGCTTCTTTTGGTGAGGCTATCCTCTCCACACGCTCAAATAAGCTTTAAAACTACCTGGTATGACCATTACTCTCCCCTCCTGGTTAGCTAATTTTTGCTTCATTGGCGGATGCTCTCTTCACTCACAGGAATAAGCCTCTATGCTTCCTTCTTCGGTGTCAATCCTTGCCTGCTTTGAGTAATGGCGGCACTCTTATAAGGGTGTGCTGGTCTCTTCCTCCTGTGACAAACTACACTGACTTTAGCCAAAGCTAGATTTTTTTACTTGCTCTTCGGTGTCCCGCTCTAATTCCTGGGGTTGTACATTTTTTGTAGAGAGTGCAACTCACCCCCACTTGCTAGCTAGCTAAGACACAAGCATTCTGGCTGAGCTGAACAGCTTCTTCTTCTATGCCTGTCTGCACCATCTGATATCTCCTGGCAATAATACAAGAAGCTTTTTTTCCTTTTCTCTCTGTAATATTACTTTGACGTATGATGGTTTTTATGGAGCTGACACTAATCTGCCTTCCAACCCAGCTATGTCACCGGCAACCCTTACTCCTCATGAGTACAGTCTCAGACTTCACCACTGATACTCACTCAGTAGCTCCCTGCCAAAGCATTACGGTACGTTACCCGTGGGAGAGTGAGTGGTGATACCGTGGAAATGGCACCAACATGGGAGGTGAGTATAAGGTTTTTTACTTTATCTTCCCCAAACATTAAAATCAACAACGGCGATCCTAGCAGTGGGCAACCTCTCCAAAGGGAAGTTATCATCAGAGAGTAAGCTATTGTTTAAATTAGATTTTTGTGTTACATGTATTTTGACAATATTTTTGGTAAAGTTTTTCTTTTCAGATCACGGTATTTATTAAAAATAAAATTAATTATCTTAGAATTTTCAAACTGGCACCTGTGGCTATTTTAGATTGACTCATATGCCCTGTCCTCTCAGGAAGAGTTTGCAGGAGTTTTCTTATCAGTAGAGGCACAATCACAATGACAGGCAACATCTCTATACAGATTAGATAACACAGGATCCACCATTCACAATACGTGATGTCACCGTTTGCCTCCTCCTCCTGTACAATGACTGATAACACCTCTATACACAGGATCCACCATTCACAATAGGGGATGTTACAGCTCACCTTCTCCCCCTCCTGTACAATGAGTTATAACACCTCTATATACAGTAGATACCACAGAATCCACCATTCACAATAGTTGATGTCACAGCTCACCTCCTCCTTCTGTACAATGACTGATAACACCTCTAAATACAGTAGATAACAAAGGATCCACAAATCACAATAGGTGATGTCACAGCTCAACTCTTCCTGTACAATGACTGATAACACCACTATATACAGTAGATAACACAGGATCCACCATTCACAATAGGGGATGTTACAGCTCACCTTCTCTCCCTCCTGTACAATGAGTTATAACACCTCTATATACAGTAGATACCACAGAATCCACCATTCACAATAGTTGTCACAGCTCACCTCCTCCTTCTGTACAATGACTGATAACACCTCTATATACAGTAGATAACAAAGGATCCACAAATCACAATAGGTGATGTCACAGCTCAACTCTTCCTTCTGTACAATGACTGATAACACCTCTATATACAGTAGATAACACAGGATCCACCAGTCACAATAATTGATGTCACAGCTCACCTCCTACTGTACAGTGACTGATAACACCTCTATATACAGTTATAGTACATGAGGAGGCGAGCTGTGACATCACCTATTGTGAATGGTGGATTATGTGCTATCACAGCTCCCCTCCTCCCCCTCCTGTACAATGACTGATAACACGTCGAGACATAGTAGATAACATTCGATCCACTATTCACAATAGGTGACGTCACAGCTCACCTCCTCCCCCTCCTGTACAATGACTGATAACATCTCTATACACAAGAGACAACACATAATCCACCATTCACAATAAGGGAGGTTACAGCTCACCCCCTCCTCCCTTCATAACGACCTTAGCACACGCTCATTAGACACTTCAATATAAAAGATAGAATCAGGATCCGAGCATTGGGGACTTGTACATGTGTTGTTTCCTGAAGCCCAAGGAACTATGAGTCTAAAAAAGCCCATGTGTGAACATTGCTGTGAAGATTTCTGTTTTTTAATCTGATTACAGATTTTGTTATATATTACAAAATAAAAAGTAAAGCATTATTTTAAAACGCAAAATCCTGATTGAATCAATAAGCCAATAATTTCTGATGATCGCTTCCCTTTAATGATCCTCTCTGTAGTATCGTGACATCTCTGTGTCCTCGTAAGACTGCAACGCTTTTCGAAGGTCCTTTAAGAGAATCTAGAACGTCTCAGCTGAGCTGTGTAATCGGACTGTGTATGACACAATGACGCCGCTTATCGGGGCGGAATAATTGTTGCTACAAAAGTAAACAAACACTAAAGAATCCTGAACCTTAATCACCAGAAATCGGCTCCTCCTTACCCTAAGGCTGTGTACACACACGGTGTTTTTTTAGCGGATTTGCCAATAAATTCGCTATAAAAACGCTAAAAATAAGCTTCCCGTTCATTTCTATGCATTTTGCAATTTCTGTGCATATTGATGCATTTTTTATCGCGAAAAAAACGCTTTGCGGTAAAAAACGCAGCATGCTCATTAATTTCGCGGATTTTTCTGCATTTCTGGCTAGTTCTATGTGTCAAGAACCGCGTGGAAAAAAACGCATAAAAACCGCGTGGTTTCTGGGAAGGGAGTCAGGTTTTTAAGCAGAAATTTTCTGCTACGTGTGCACTTAGCCTAAAGCAGCATTAGCCTTAACGAAGACATTTCCTATGGCAGGATATTAATCAGTGCCAGGCTGTCAGTCACCCACGGCCCAAGATGCACGACGTTTACACATGGTATCCATGGAGCTTCAATCAATATCTCATTAATCTCCGAACTCTCACACGATCGCTCAGAGAGTCAGATCATTTAATTTACTCAGTTACAGAAACAATTATTGATACAAATTATAGCTTACATTCCAAAATCTAATTATTGTGTGGAAATAAAACATGAATGCCTTAACACAACTCATAGGAGGCAGTATTATAGTAGTTCTATTCTTGTATATAGGGGCAGTATTATAGTAGTTATATTCTTGTACATAGGAGCAGTATTATAGTAGTTATATTCTTGTATATAGGGGGCAGTATTACAGTAGTTATATTCTTGTACATAGGAGCAGTATTATAGTAGTTATATTCTTGTATATAGGGGCAGTATTATAGTAGTTATATTCTTGTACATAGGAGCAGTATTATAGTAGTTATATTCTTGTATATAGGGGCAGTATTATAGTAGTTATATTCTTGTACATAGGAGCAGTATTATAGTAGTTATATTCTTGTACATAGGGGCAGTATTATAGTAGTTATATTCTTGTACATAGGGAGAGTATTATAGTAGTTATATTCTTGTACATAGGGAGCAGTATTATAGTAGTTATATTCTTGTACATAGGGGCAGTATTATAGTAGTTATATTCTTGTATATAGGAGCAGTATTATAGTAGTTATATTCTTGTACATAGGAGGCAGTATTATAGTAGTTATATTCTTGTATATACAGTAGGAGCAGTATTATAGTAGTTATATTCTTGTACATAGGGGCCGTATTATGGTAGTTATATTCTTGTACATAGGAGCAGTATTATAGTAGTTATATTCTTGTAGATAGGGGCAGTATTATAGTAGTTATATTCTTGTAGATAGGGGCAGTATTATAGTAGTTATATTCTTGTACATAGGAGCAGTATTATAGTAGTTATATTCTTGTATATAGGAGCAGTATTATAGTAGTTATATTCTTGTATATAGGAGCAGTATTATAGTAGTTATATTCTTGTATATAGGAGCAGTATTATAGTAGTTATATTCTTGTACATACGGAGCAGTATTATAGTAGTTATATTCTTGTACATAGGAGCAGTATTATAGTAGTTATATTCTTGTACATAGGAGCAGTATTATAGTAGTTATATTCTTGTACATAGGGACAGTATTATAGTAGTTATATTCTTGTACATAGGAGCAGTATTATAGTAGTTATATTCTTGTACATAGGAGCAGTATTATAGTAGTTATATTCTTGTACATAGGAGCAGTATTATAGTAGTTATATTCCTGTACATAAGGGAAGCATTATAGTAGTTATATTCTTGTACATAGGGGGCAGTATTGTAGTAGTTATATTCTTGTACATAGGAGCAGTATTATAGAAGTTATATTCCTGTACATAAGGGCAGTATTATAGTAGTTATATTCTTGTACATAGGGGGCAGTATTATAGTATTTATATTCTTGTACATAGGGGCATTATTATAGTAGTTATATTCTTGTACATAGGAGCAGTATTATAGTAGTTATATTCCTGTACATAGGGGGCAGTATTATAGTATTTATATTCTTGTACATAGGGGCATTATTATAGTAGTTATATTCTTGTACATAGGGAGCAGTATTATAGTAGTTATATTCTTGTACATAGGGAGCAGTATTATAGTAGTTATATTCTTGTACATAGGAGCAGTATTATAGTAGTTATATCCTCGCACATAGGGGCAGTATTATAGTAGTTATATTCTTGTACATAGGGGCAGTATTATAGTAGTTATATTCTTGTACATAGGGGCAGTATTATAGTAGTTATATCCTTTTATATAGGGGCAATTTTTATTATAAACCAAACATAAATACAATTATAATAAAACAAAAATCATCCAGTATTACAAAACACAAACCACTTAGGTAATATATAGACAGCACTACATAATCAGATCATATTCATAAATAAATTAAAGTATCCACACCTGGGGATGGAAAAAGAAGGTTAGAAAAAAAAAAAAAAAAAAAATAATCATATTTTTCTAACTGAATTTTACGTTTCTCCATAACGTTGTGTTTCCTGGACTCCTTCCAACTTCCAGTGATTTTATCCACCGGAGTTCTGACATAACCTGATTGGCGGCAGCGGTGTGATCGAACAGCTCATTGTGCAGTGACACCCGGGTTCTCATGTGCCAGTGATAATATTTGATGACACTGATTATAATGTACATCGTCTCTCTGTTGATGTTACTAACAGTGGAGGGGACACCATAGATTATGTCGGGATACTTTAGGGTCCGCAGTCTGGGGATTTTTAGATTAGCTGACACTTCCTCCCAGATCTTCCTCCCTCCCCAGCAATCACATATAAAGTGCTCTATAGTTTCCTCCTGCTGACAACCAATGGGACAATTCCGATCAGAGACACACAGATGTTTCAGGTTCCCTCTGACAAAGAGCCGACTATGCAGTGAAAGCCAAGTGACATCAAACAGTTTAGGAGGTAGCCGTTTCCCGTTTAGGAACCTAAGGCTTTCCTGCAGGGTGGTGGTGACACAATCTCTCAGGGCCAGTGGAGAGTAGAAGAAAGTCCTACATACACGAGCATACAGGTCTCTTCTCGTACTGCTCTCAATGTAAGACTTCTCCAGTCCCCACCTCCTAACACACTTCAGACCATAGTTCAGATACTGGGGGAGGTGGTCACCTGTCCATCTCCTCCTCTTGAGACTGCCGCCTCGCACCCAAGATTCTGCAAAAGGCAATATCCAGTACCTGATACTATTTACCCACAGGGAGCTACTGTTTGAGTCCATGTTCCCAAAATTCACCTTTAGAAACAAGGAGTCAAAGAAAACCCTTGGATTCAACATATCCAGCCCACCCTCTCTCCGCCGTAGGTACGTTATTCCCCTCTTTATTAGGTTCAACCTATTCCCCCACAAGAGCTGGAAGAACAGGCTGAAGAGCCTCGCTGAGAAAGATTCTGGCAAAGGGAAAGCGACAGAGACATACAAGAAAACGGGGACCAGGTACGTCTTCAACATTGTGACCCTTTCTCTGTAGGTCAGCCTCCAGTTCTTCCATCGCTGAACCTTTGCCTTTCCGGTTTCCAATTTCTCCTCCCAATTTAGCATGGCATTATCATCCCTCCCAAATTTAACCCCTAGGATGTTAATATGGGTGGAGGCTTTGGAAAACTGCGGCAGATCAAATCTGGGCTCAGTATCTAATGTCCACAGAGCTTGGCTCTTTTCAAGGTTAACCAGAGACCCGGAGGCCTCTGAGTAGCTTCTGATGGACGCAGATAACATCTGCACCTCACGAGGATTGGAGATCACCAGCGTCACATCATCCGCATAGGCAACAACATTCAGAGGCGGGCAGTGGGGGATCGGCACCCCCTGAAAATCGCACTCCTGCAGTGACCTCAGAAACGGGTCTCGGGCAAAAACATACAGGAGCGGACTCATTGGGCAGCCCTGTCTCACCCCCGCCCCAACTCCAAAACTGTCACCCTGCCAACCATTAATCAGAGGAAAGCTCACCGCCTCTCTGTACAACGTCTTCAGCCAATCCACAAATTGTCCCGGAATACCGTTCTTTGACAAAGTGGCCCACAGATAGTCATGATCAACCCTGTCAAAGGCTTTAGCCTGATCCAGACTAACAACATATCTCCCACACCGCAGAGCTTTACATATCTCAAACATCTCTCGTATCGAGATGACTGCTCCAGAGATGTTCCGCCCTTTTACTGTGCCAAACTGAGAGCCTACCAACAGTGCCGAGGACAAACAGACTAATCTAGAAAATAGGATCTTTGCTAGAATCTTCCTGTCCACATTCAAGAGGGGAATCGGCCTCCAGTTCTTGATGTCGCTCGGCTCTTTACCTTTAGACAGCAGAATTAACGAGGACACTCTCATGGATGGAGGCATCAGGTGATTTTCTAGACAATTTCTATACACATCCACGAGAATTGGAGCCAGGAGGTCTCTGAATTTCTTATAAAATTCTGCTGTTATACCATCTGGACCTGGTGCCTTCTTCAGATATAACTTATCAATAGCCTCCTTAACTTCCTCCACCGTTAATTCTACTGTCAAAGGAGAAAAGTCCAGATCATTAGTATCAGGCACTGGAGTTGCCTCCAAGAATTGAGCCATGTTATCTTCATCCAAAACTTTCCTCTGAAACAAGTCAGCATAGTAAGATCTCACCACCTCCAGGATACCCTCCCGTGAATCCTGCAATACACCCTGGGAGTCGGTGAGACCCGTGACCTTTTTTTGGCCACCCTCTCCCTGCAATTCTCAAAGGGATCAGAGGCCCCTAAGGACCCATAATCCCGTTCAAGAACCAGGGAGGTATACCTGCTATACTGATACTGCTTTATCTCAGATTTCAGCCGGTCGATCTTCACTTTGTCATCCCCGCCCGCCGAATACAGTGACTCCAATTCTTTGCGCAGCTTTAGGTACTGGCTGTACTTATTCCTCCCTTTATTAACTGACAGTCTCTTTAAGAGGGATCTGATATCCTCCTTGACGTCCTCCCACCAGTCGGTCATGTTGTCATAGAAGTCAACCCTGTCTAGATGAAGCTGGATAAGGGAGTAAACATGGCTCTGAACATAGGCATCATCCAGTAGACTGGAATTGAGCTTCCACAACCCTCTACCAATGTCCGGACGGTTAGAGGAACCCAAAGAGAAGCACAAGGCGAGGTGATCAGAGCAAGGGATGACCTTCTCACTCAGGGCGCCGACAGCCTCAGTAGGACTGACAAAAGCAAAATCTATCCTACTGCTCCTGTTGGAACATGAATATGTGAATTTTGGCTGTCGCCCATCCTGCGTGAAAACGTCAGTCAGTCCTGCCTGCATTATGACGTTATGCAGGACCTTACCGTCCCTGGTCACTGCCCTGCCTGAGGAGCTGTCACCTGATGTCATTATGGCATTAAAGTCCCCCGCCATAACCACTGGAAGAGAAGTGAAGAGGTAAGGCTAGACGTCATTAAACAGCTGGATCCTGTCAGTCACTGTCTGTGGCCCATAGATATTAATAAGTCGGAGTCGCCTCCCATGGATAGTGACTTCCAGGACCAAAAATCTTCCCATGACCAACTCCGTCATCCTATGCACAGTCACATCATTGGTGTTAAACAGCACAGCGACCCCGGCGTAAGGCTCCACAGCCAGTGACCAGAAAGAAGGACCGGACCGCCATTCCCTCTCAGCCTCTCTCATAAGCCCCAGAGATGTCAGTCGTGTCTCCTGCAGGAAGATGACATCTGTGTCCAGATATTTGAGATGTTCATACACCACGTGTCTAGTTCTCCTCAGCTTAATGCTATTCACATTGCTCGAGGTCACTGTCAATGAGAACCCCACCATCACAACACAATATAGAAGGAGCAGAGTAACAGCCATCATCATGAGTCAGAGATGTTCTGTCCACCACTGGTGTCCATGTCAGACTCTACCTGAGGGTCCACAGATAAGGGCTTCCGCTTTGGCGGGGGATGGTCCTCTATGTCCCTGTCACACTCAGCATCAACTTTCCTCAACTCTTCCTCATAATCGTCACCATTGGAGTCAGATAAAACTCCATACTTGTTGGACACGACCATCACTCCTGCAGAATTTTGAACCTTCTTACTAGCAGTCTGACCAGTGTCATATTCTGCCTCAGGTTTACGGGAGGATGTGTTCTTTTTCTTCCTTTTATTATTATTAATGCTCCAGTCATCAGATACAGACAGCGATGCTGAAGCGGGGGCTATCTGAGGCTGCTGGACCTGATGGACGACCTCCATGTTCCCCTCTGCACCCTGCTTCTCTGGTGCTGCCTGAGTGGACTCCTGGTGGGCATCTGAGCTGGTCAACATCTCTCCTGACATTAAATACTCCTCCTCATGTGTCCCTGCCACCACATCCTCATCCTCCTGAGCCTCTGCCCCTGCCATCACTAACTCATCAGGGAAGACTCTGCAGATGTTGTGCCAGGCGTCTGGACAGTCCCTGTGAGGGTGGCCCATCCTACCACAGAGGTTGCACCTGACGTCCCGGCAGTCTGCAGCGACATGGCCGATTGCCCCACACAGACTGCACTTCACCACAGTACAGGCGTTAGCCAGATGACCTTTCCCACCACATTTGAAGCACTTTCTGGGTTGCCCTGGATAATAACACCTTCCCTTCTCCCTCCCAATGAAGAAGGAGTTGGGTAAGTGGGAAGTGATGTTATTACATTGCCGCAATTTTACCAAGACCCGCCACCCCATTGTCCAGATACCATCCTCATCTCTGACCTTGGTGAGTCCAGAGACGAGGTCACAGTGTCTCCGGAGCCACACCTCGATGTCCTGTGGAGGAACGGCCTCATTCCAGAAGGTGATATTCACTGTGACAGTGTCCGGCCTGGAGATAGGAACCAACACAAACTTATTCCAGCCCTCAGCATCTCTGAACTTGGGGTAATTGGCCCAGAATCTGTCCAGGTCAGACATGAGCTTGAAGCTGACCTCGTAGCCCTGCCTGTCCTGAAGATTAGACACTGCCAGTATTTCCTTTGCTACAAACCCCATCTGGCCGCAGAGCAGCTCTCTCACCACATACCTGCGTTGTGGCAGATCCTCCTTGGCACCTATGTATTTAAACCGCACCACATTAATGCGCTTGAATGTCTGGCCGGTATATCTGGCGCTGGAAGTGAAGGACGGGGCGCCGCGGCTCCAGGCATTCCTGGGGGGCACCTGCCGGGTCACACTGGGCTGACTGACAGGGAGAGGGCCTGAAGCAGGGGGGGGCTGTCACACCTTGTGGATTAGATGGCAAAGGGGGATAATCACACATATCATGCACATTATCATGAGCAGCATCATTACAATCAGACAGTGCGACGTCCATTACAGAATGTGAAACCCCTCCAACCCCCGACCCCATGGGCACAGAATCACCAGTCTGTGCTTCAGCCTCAGCCTCATCAGCACAAACAGTCTCACATACACTGTCCTGCTCCTGTGTGGGGCATTCTGGGACCTGTGGTGCCTCTGCTGGAGTCTGAAGTGTATGCTCCTGTTCACACTGAGCTGCCTGCTGCTGCAGCTGTTTTCCCCTCTTGGAAGCAGAAGCGGGCAGCCTGTAACACTGGCCGTGTCCGCTGCTGGGGGGTCCCGTCCTGAACATCAGGGGTCCTGGCCTCTACAGCACAGTCCTGCTTATAGGAGGCGAACCGCTCGCGGTTCCTGTAGGTCTCTGCCAGGGGCCCCATGCTCTCCAGCACAGACTCAGTGTCCTGCACAACACTCGCCAGCTGTACACCCAGTGTGTTCAGTCTCAGGTCATACGGCTCATTACTGGCAGGATTAGTGGTCTTTAGACTGTAGATGAAGTCTACCTCCATTTGCAGCGCTTTTTTTTGCTGCTGTAACTCACCCAGTTTTCGGACAAGTCCCGGTATCTCATCCGCTAGCTGCAGCTCGGGTGCACGCGCCGGACCCACAGGCTTAGTCTTGACAACGGGTACAGGGGTTTTGAACACAGTCTTGTGCGGGTCCACCACGGATGGTTTTGTGGCCCCTTGGCTGGATGCAGGCTCCGCAGCAGGTTTATCGCTGCCACCTGATTGCGACCGTGTGCGTCCTGACCGCGCCATACTGCCATGCTGCTGTAGGTTCTCCTGCATTGTCTGCCTTTCCAAAGACGTCCGTCTCTGCCTGGAAGCAGCAGAGGTGATCTGCACAGCTGGGGCCGATCTCACCTGTGCACCTGGCAGGAGCTGCTTACTGACTGGGGAGCTACAAGACTTCACATTCAGCTGGTTTCCATCACTCACCAACACTTTTTCTTCTTGTTTCTTTGCTGGAACTGGAGAAGGTTTTCCTCCCAAAGCTTTGGTCACAGCTTTCTCCTCCTTCTCCAAACTGCTGCAGCTTTGACTCACTGCATTCACTGGACTCACAGTGGCTTTGGGATTAACTTTCCCATTAGAAGCCTGGGAGGCTAGTCCAAGTGTGGGCCGGGAAGCCTGGGCCTTGCCTGGGGAGCTTCCCCGCCCAGGGTGGCCCCTCCCCGGGCTTGCTCCAGACATGAGGAGAACCACTGACACACAACCTCACAGCTAGGAGGCAGTATTATAGTAGTTATATTCTTGTACATAGGAGCAGTATTATAGTAGTTATATTCTTGTACATAGGGGCAGTATTATAGTAGTTATATTCTTGTACATGGGGGGCAGTATTAAAGTAGTTATATTCTTTTTCATAGGGGCAGTAGTATAGTAGTTATATTCTTGTATATAGGGGCAGTATTATAGTGGGGCAGTATTATAGTAGTTATATTCTTGTACATAGGGGGCAGTATTATAGTAGTTATATTCTTATATACAGAGGCAGTATTATAGTAGTTATATTCTTGTACATAGGGGCAGTGTTATAGTAGTTATATTCTTATACATAGGAGCAGTATTATAGTAGTTATATTCTTGTACATAGGAGCAGTATTATAGTAGTTATATTCTTGTACATAGGAGCAGTATTATAGTAGTTATATTCTTGTACATAGGGGCAGTATTATAGTAGTTATATTCTTGCACATAGGAGCAGTATTATAGCAGTTATATTCTTGCACATAGGAGCAGTATTATAGTAGTTATATTCTTGTACATAGGAGCAGTATTATAGTAGTTATATTCCTATACATAAGGGCAGTATTATAGTAGTTATATTCTTGCACATAGGAGCAGTATTATTGTAGTTATATTCTTGTAATTGGGATCAGTATTATAGTAGTTATATTGTTGTATATAGGAGCAGTATTAGAGTAGTTATATTCTTGTACATAGGAGCAGTATTATAGTAGTTATATTCTTGTACATAGGGGTAGTATTATAGCAGGTATATTCTTGTACATTGGGACAGTACATAGTAGTTATATTCTTGGACATAGGGGCAGTATTAGAGTAGTTATATTCTTGTACATAGGAGCAGTATTATAGTAGTTATATTCTTGTACATTTGGGAGCAGTATTATAGTAGTTATACTCTTGTACATAGGGGCAGTATTATAGTAGTTATATTCTTGTACATAGGGGCAGTATTATAGTAGTTATATTCTTGTACATAGGAGCAGTATTATTGTAGTTATATTCTTGTAATTGGGAGCAGTATTATAGTAGTTATATTATTGTATATAAGGGCAGTATTATAGTAGTTATATTCTTGTACATAGGGGCAGTATTATAGCAGTAACATTCTTGTATGTAGGGGACAGTATTATAGTAATTATATTCTTGTACATAGGGGCAATATTATAGTAGTTATATTCTTGTACATAGGGGGCAGTATTATAGTGGTTATATTCTTGTACATAGGGGACAGTATTATAGTAGTTATATACTTGTATATAGGGGCAGTATTATAGTAGTTATATTCTTGTATATAGGGGCAGTATTATAGTAGTTATATTCTTGTATATAGGAGCAGTATTATAGTAGTTATATTCTTGTACATAGGGAACAGTATTATAGTAGTTATATTCTTGAACATGGGGCAGTATTATAGTAATTATATTCTTGTACATAGGGGCAGTATTATAGCAGTTATATTCTTGTACATTGGGGCAGTATTATAGTAGTTATATTCTTGTACATAGGGGAAGTATAATAGTAGTTATATTCTTGTACATAGGGGCAGTATTATAGTAATTATATTCTTGTACATAGGGGGCAGTATTATAGCAGTTATATTCTTGTACATAGGAGCAGTATTATAGTAGATATATTCTTGTACATAGGGGAAGTATAATAGTAGTTATATTCTTGTATATAGGGGAAGTATTATAGTTAGTGTTGAGCTTTCCGATACCGCAAGTATCGGGTATCGGCCGATATTAGCTGTATCGGAATTCCGATACTGACTTCCGATACTTTTTTCATATCGGATACCGGAATCGGAAGTTCCCATAATGCTATCAGCCTGCTTGCTTTGATTCAGCCAATGGGATTCCGCAGAAGTGTGGGCACATCCTGTTAGGCATGTAGGCATGTTAACTATTGGCATGGCTGTGATTGGCTGCCGAAATGATGTCATGATGCACTATAAAAGCCACCGCAGCCGCCATTTCTGGTTCACTCTGCTGTGAATTCAGTTAGGGACAGGCTGCTGTTGAAGACTGTGAGGGACAGTTACAAATAGCGATTCTCAAAACAATATTGTGCTTTACCCAGGCTACATAAACCACCACTGTAGCTTGCTTTTCCCTAGCAGCAGTGTTCACAGCTGTCTGCAAGGGCTGTGTGAGTACAGCTCATGCTGTGGAGTGGGTCCTGCAGCCACGTCTGGTTGTAGGCCGCCCAGCGTGCCTCACTGCTGCCTCATACATATTTTTCTTTTTGAGCTGCTTATTTTTAAAAAATTCTATCTAGTGTGCTTCCATCCGTATCCATATACGTTTGTTGCAAACACTAGTAGTAGACAGCGGAGCCTTTCTGCAGCCTTTCAGTGCTAGTGTCCACTTAGCTGCACTGTTCATGGCTGTGTGAGAGGTCTCTGACTGTGTGAGTGCAGCTCACGCTGAGTAGTGTGTCCTGCAGCTACGTCTGGTTGTAGGCCGCTCAGCGTGTCACTGCCTCACACATTTTTCTTTTATTGCAAGCTCATTTTTTCTCCTATTAGAGTGCATCCATCCATATCCATATACGGTGGTTGCAAACACTCTAGGAGTACACAGCGGAGCCTTTCTGCAGCCTGTCAGTGCTAGTGCCCACTTAGCTGCACTGTTCACGGCTGTCTGAGAGGTCTCTGACTGTGTGTGAGTGCAACTCACACTGAGTAGTGTGTCCTGCAGCTACGTCTGGTTGTAGGCTGCTCAGCGTGCGTCACTGCCTCACACATATATTTCTTTAATTGCAGCTCATTTTTTCTTCTCCTATTAGTGTGTATCCATCCATATCCATCTACATTGGTTGGTTGCAAACACTATATAGGAGTAGACAGAGGAGCCTTTTTTCTGGCTTGTGCCCTTCAGCTGCAGCCAGATTAGTATCACCCAATTTTTTTGGAGCCTCATCTTTTGTATTGTAGGTTACCTGCCTGCATTGTAATAGCTCCAGAGAGTTGGTGATACTCTCACTTTCAAATCTTTGGTCACATCCTTTTATTTTTTTTCCCCCCAAAAAAAACAACAAAGTTCACCAAACACTACATTTGAAAGTTGTGTAGGCCACATTATCTCCCATTAAAGTGTAGTCGACACACACACGTCATAAAATTAGTGTTTCTTATACCTGTAACCAGCTGTTCAGGAATAATCACACTAAGACCCTCCTTTGTACTTTTCTGCCTATCTTTCTCAGTCTAGCAAGATGAAGAAGGCAGGGAGTAAGGCACGTGGGCGTGGAGTTTCAGCAGGGAGAGGACATGGGGATTCCGCAGGGAGAGGACGTGGGGATTCTGCAGGGAGAGGATGTGGGGATTCTGTGCCTGCTGTTGGCACCAGTGAGTCAGCATCCCCCAGTTTTAGCAGGCAACAGTCCTTTATGCGCAGCTTTGTAGGACCTCACTGTACCCCGCTGCTGCAGGAGGAACAAATTGAAGCCATTGTCGGATGGATGGCAGCTAACGCATCGACTTCAATTTCTTCCACATCCTCTCAGGGCCAGAGCACCGAAGAGCAACCATCTGTCTCTTCACCACCTGCCAAAGTGCCCAGGCAGTCAGAGAGCCTTGGACAGGAGCCATCACAGTCTCTACTTCTGTTCTCGGAATCTGTTGGTTTGGAAAGAGGGGGCCAGCCAAGCAGCATTCCAGAATGTGAAGAAGAGGGAGTATGCAGTGATGCGCAACTTCTTTGTCCCTCTGAATCTGAAGAGGCGGGTGGGCCAGTGCCTAGGGTCAGCACACCTCAGTACGCATCAGATGATGACGAGACTCAGTTACCACTTTCTGGTGCGTACGGTGCTGGCGAGACAACCCAGGAGAATCAGGTGTTTGAAAAGGGGAGTGTAGATGATGAGGTCCTTGACCCATCATGGCGTGAGGAACAGGAAGGTGGTGGGAGCAGCTCTGAGGAAGAGATTCCCCGAACGGCCAAAACCGGAGGGAGAGGGAGGGGGCAGACTTGGTTGCCTGTAGCCTCCACTTCGGCACCCGTTAGGAGCATTCCACTTTCAAAAGGCAAAAAGAGCGCTCCCAAGACTTGCAGTGCGTGGTCCTTTTTTGACACAGTTGCAGATGACATTTGCTTTGTCAAATGCAAGCCGTGTCATCAGAGAGTCAAAAGAGGGAAAAATGTCAGCAACCTCAATACCACTAATATGTGGAAACATGTGCGGACCAAGCACGAGCTGGAGTTACACAGACACACTGAAGACGTAGGCCAACGTACAGCACCACCTACCACCTCTTCAGCTCGTGTTGGGGCCTCTTCCTCCAGCTCACACACAGCTGGTTCGGCTTCCTCACAGGATCGCCAAGGAAGAACCTCTGCCACTGTTGTCCGGAGACCCTGTGACATTCCACCCACAGCACCACGTTCCAAGTCATCCTCAGACTCCCAGGCCACTCGGCAGCCATCGGTAGCACAGGCATGGGAGAAAAGGCGGCCATACTCGGCAAACCATCCCCGAGCACAGGCTCTGAATGCTGGCATTGCCAAACTACTGGCCCTTGAAATGCTGTCATTCAGGCTGGTGGAGACTGACACCTTCCGTAACTTCATGGCATTGGCAGTCCCACAATACACTGTGCCCAGCCGCTTTTATTTCAGCAGGCGAGCCGTCCCTGCCCTGCAGAAACATGTGCAGGCAAACATAAAACAGGCGCTACTAAACGCCGTCAGTAGCAAGGTCCACCTGACCACCGATGCGTGGACCAGTAACCATGGATAGGGATGATACCTTTCCCTCACTGCCCATTGGGTCAATGTTGTGGAGCCGGGTGCAGATCTGGAGAGTGGCGCTCTACGTGTTCTGCCAACTCCACGGATTGCAGGAATCCAGTCTGTACACATTGACTCCTCCTCCTACTCCAGTTCCTCTGAAACAGCGCAGCAGGAGCCTGTTACGACCGATATGAGCACAGCCGTGGCCAAACGTCAACAGGCCGTACTGAAATTAATTTAATTGGGGAATCGAAGCCACACAGCGCAGGAGCTCTGGAATGCCATCAAGCAGGAGAGCGACGTGTGGTTTCTGCCAGTGAATCTCCAGCCGGGCTTGGTAGTGTGTGACAATGGCCGAAATCTGGTGGCAGCTCTTGGCCTTGGCAACCTCACTCACATCCCATGTCTGGCACATGTGCTCAACTTGGTCGTGCAGAGCTTTCTGAGGGACTATCCGGATCTTGATGCACTGCTGCACAAGGTACGCATAGAGTGCGCTCACTTGCGGCGTTCCAGCACGGCAAGATCGCGCCTTGCTGCTCTGCAGCGCCGATTACGCCTTCCGGAACATCGCATCATATGTGACCTATCCACCAGGTGGAATTCAACGTTACATATGTTGGAGCGGTTGTGTGAGCAGCAGGCAGCAGGCATGGAGTACCAGCTGCATCAGGCGCAAACAAGTCGCAATGTGCGCCGGTCACACTTCAGCACCACTGAGTGGGCCTCTATGAAGGACATCTGCTTCGTTTTGCGTGCTTTCGATGATTCCATGCGGATGGCGAGTGCAGATGATGCACTAGTCAGCATGACTGTCCCTCTTATCTGCATGCTTCAAAAAACACTGCAAGCACTAAGGGATGAGGATTTGGAAGAGGTGGAGGATGAGGAGTCCCAAATGCCATCTGCTTCTGGACCGTCTGCGCTATGTGCTTCCTCACAATGGCCTAGCAGGGGACACTTTGTGAGGAGGATGAGGAGGAGTCGATGGAGGAGGAAGACATCTCTCCACAGGAGGGAGGTACACAAAGCTCTAGTCAGTATGTACAGCGAGGGTGGGGTGATGCAGAGCAGGCAGAGATCACGCCTCAAGCAGGGGACAGCGGTTATTTGGCAGTTGGGAGTCTGCAGCACATGGTTGACTTCATGCTGCAGTGCCTGAGAAACGACCGCCGCATCGCCCACATTCTCTACACGGCTGATTATTGGGTGTACACCCTCCTAGATCCTCGCTACCGGGACAACTTGCAAACCCTCATACCAATGTTGAACCGGGAGCGTAAACTGCGGGAGTACCAAGACACACTGGTGCAGTCCATCATGCTTTCCATTCCACCCGACAGCAGTGGTGCTAGTGCTTTACAAAGCACCTCTGTGCGTCGACCCAGTGGAGGAAACTCGGCACAAAGAGGGAGCAGAGGCAGCGCCTCAGCACAAGGCAAGACCACTATGGCCCATATGTGGCAAAGTTTTGTGTGTCCGCCACAATTGTCTACACCATCACTGACGGCTCCAGTCAGCAGGAGGCAACGTTTCCGTCAGATGGTGACAGACTACATGTCTTGCCCTGTCAGTGTACTCCCAGACGGCTCTTCCCCCTTCAAGTTTTGGGTCTCTAAGCTGGATACATGGCCAGAGCTTAGCCAGTATGCATTGGAGGTGCTGGCTTGCCCTGCTGCCAGTGTATTATCGGAACGCGTCTTTAGTGCCGCAGGTGGTGTACTAACAGACCGTCGCACGCGACTTTCTTCCGATAACGTCGACCGGCTTACTTTTCTGAAAATGAACAAGGCCTGGATCTCCCCAGAATTTGCCAGTCCTCTTCCCGACTAAATAATTGGTTGGCAACTGTATCCGGGTCTCCTGTTGTGTTCATGTTTCTACCACCTGAACTATAATTCCTGGGCTTCAACACAGCCAGTTGTCGCTCAGATGTGTCGTCTGCACAGAGAAAAACACTAGCTCCTTTGTTAGTGGGGTTCAGTAACGCCAGCTGCTCCCCTGCTGTGTGGATGGCAAAGTCTCCTGCTCCATCCACATTCAAACTACTACTGATTTTTAACCCTGCTCCACTTAGGCCTCTGGCTCCACTGTCTCTAGCATTTCCCCTGGCCTCCAACCCCGCCAGTGACAGCTCTTAAGTGGTGTCTGGATAATCCACACTTGTTCCAGTGTTACTTGGCCTCAGTCACGTCAGTTGATCCCCTGATGTGTGTCCGGCAAGGTCTCCTGTTCTGTCCACATTCCCATTACTAGTAGTGTGAATGAGGACAGAGCAGGAGACCTTGCCGGACACACATCAGGGGATCAACTGACGGGACTGAGCCCAAGTAACACAGGAACAAGTGTGGATTGTGCTGACGCCACTTCAGAGCTGTCACTGGCGGGGTTGGAGGCCAGGGGAAATACTAGAGACAGTGGAGCCGGAGGCCATAGTGGAGCACGGTTACAATCAGTTGTAGTCTGCTACCTCTATAAAACGTGCTGCAAGTTGGCCTCAGCCAGCTCCATGCCTCATCCTGGGCTCCAACAACGTCAGTTGGTGTTCAGAAGTGCCGTCTTCGCAGAGAAACACACACTAGCTACTGTGTTAGTGGGGTTCAGTAATGCCAGCTGTTCCCCTGCTGTGTAGACGGCAAAGTCTCCTGTTGCCTCGACATGCCAACGCCATCAGGCCTCAGCCTGCTCCATGCCTCATCCTGGGCTCCAACAACACCAGTTGGTGTTCAGAAGTGCCGTCTTCACAGAGAAAAACACACTAGCTCCTGTGTTAGTGGGGTTCAGTAACGTCAGCTGTTCCCCTGCTGTGTGGACGGCAATGTCTTCTGCTGCCTCCACATTCAAAAAACAGCAGGCGTCAGCCTGCTCCATGCTTGATCCTGGGCTCCAACAATGCCAGTTGGTGTTCAGAAGTGCCGTCTAGAAGTGACACACTAGCTCCTGTGTCAGTGGGGTTCAGTAATGCCAGCAGTTCCCCTGCTGTGTAGACGGCAAAGTCTCCTGCTGCCTCCACATGCCAACACCATCAGGCCTCAGCCTGCTCCATAGAATCATAGAATCATAGAATCGTAGAGTTGGAAGGGACCTCCTGGGCCATCTGGTCCAACCCCCTGCTCAAAGCAGGATTCGCTAAATCATCCCAGTTAGATGTCTGTCCAGCCTCTGTTTGAAGACTTCCATTGAAGGAGAACTCACCACTTCTCGTATAGAATCATAGAATCATGCCTCATCCTGGGCTCCAACAACGTCAGTTGGTGTTCAGAAGTGCCGTCTTCGCAGAGAAACACACAGTAGCTACTGTGTTAGTGGGGTTCAGTAATGCCAGCTGGTCCCCTGCCGTGTAGATGGCAAAGTCTCCTGCTGCCTCCACATGCCAACACCATCAGGCCTCAGCCTGCTCCATTCCTCATCCTGGGCTCCAACAACGTCAGTTGGTGTTCAGAAGTGCCGTCTTCGCAGAGAAACACACACTAGCTACTGTGTTAGTGGGGTTCAGTAACGTCAGCTGTTCCCCTGCTGTGTGGACGGCAATGTCTCCTGCTGCCTCCACATTCAAAAAAAAGCAGGCTGAGGCTCCATGCTTGATCCTGGGCTCCAACAACGCCAGTTGGTGTTCAGAAGTGCCGTCTCCGCAGAGGAAAACACACTAGCTCCTGTGTCAGTGGGGTTCAGTAATGCCAGCTGTTCCCCTGCTGTGTAGACGGCAAAGTCTCCTGCTGCCTCCACATGCCAACACCATCAGGCCTCAGCCTGCTCCATGCCTCATCCTGGGCTCCAACAACGTCAGTTGGTGTTCAGAAGTGCCATCTTCGCAGAGAAACACACACTAGCTACTGTGATAGTGGGGTTCAGCAATGCCAGCTGTTCCCCTGCTGTGTATACGGCAAAGTCTCCTGGTGCCTCCACATTCAAAAAACAGCAGGCCTCAGCCTGCTCCATGTTTGATCCTGGGCTCCAACAATGCCAGTTGGTGTTCAGAAGTGCCGTCTCCGCAGAGAAAAACACAGTAGCTCCCTTGTCAGGGGGGTTCAGTAATGCCAGCTGTTCCCCTGCTGTGTAGACGGCAAAGTCTCCTGCTGCCTCCACATGCAAACTACTACAGATTTGTAACTTTGGTCAACTTAGGCCTCTGGCTCCACTGTCTCTAGTATTTCCCCTGGCCAACAACCACACCAGTTACAGCTGTGAAGTGGCGTCTGCACAATCCACACTTGTTCCTGAGTTACTGTGGCTCAGTCCCGTCAGCTGATCCCCTGATGTGTGTCTGGCAAGGTCTCCTGCTCTGTCCACATTCACATTACTAGTAGTGTGAATGAGGACTGAGCAGGAGAGCTTGCCAGACACACATCAGGGGATCAACAGACGGGACTGAGCCACGGTTACACAGGAACAAGGGTGGATTGTGCAGACGCCACTTCACAGCTGTAACTGGCGAGGTTGTTGACCAGGGGAAATACTAGAGACAGTGGAGCCGGAGGCCATAGTGGAGCACGGTGACAATCAGTAGTAGTCTACAACCTCTATAAAACCAGCTGCAAGTTGTCCTCCGCCTGCTGCATGCTTCATCCTGGGCTACAACACAGCCAGTTGTAGCCTGGAAGTGCCGTCTGCACAGATATAAGCACTCGCTCCTGTGTTAGTGGGGTTCAGTAACGCCAGCTGTTGTGAGTTCATTTTCCCCTTCACCGTCGATGTCTGATGAACTCCCTCTTCTGGTGAATGAAGGTAGTGAGGCTGATTACCAAACACCTGATCTGGTAGATGATGACTGGGTAACAGGAACTTCTGACTGGATATAAGGCAGCCGACGCCCTACTGAGTCGCTGGTGATTTCGCTGCTGGATTCTTGGAGACCAGTCTGATTCCTGCTTCCCAAAGATAAGTTTTTGCTCTGCTATTGAACTTATTAGTTTTGTTTTGTTTACCTTGTTTTTTGGAGTTCAGCCATCCCCAGTCGGGGGTGTGCTGAGTTCCATTTTTTGTCTCTGATCAGTTTGTCTCTTTGCTCTGTCTTCAGAATTTACTTGAGTGCTGATATAGTCATTTTGAAGTCCTAGCAACTTCAGGGCCTGTTTTTCCTATCAGACGGTTGGGACATTTTTTGGTAGGGTTTTTTACGGATTGCAGACAGCAGCTTTTCTATCCTGTCCTTTTTAGTTAGCTTGGGCCCCATCGTTTGCTCAACCTATCTTTCTATCTGTGTTAGTGTTTTCATCTTGCTTCACCGTCATTATATGTTGGGGGCTGCCTATTGCTTTGGGGTCTGTTCTGGGGCAGTTTAGATTTCCCCTTTCTTTCTTTAGGCCTATTTAGTTCTCCGGCTGTGATCGAGGGGTCTAGGGCATCGTAGGAACCCCCCACGGCTACTGTTAGTTGTTGTGGATAGGATCAGGGGTGTGCAATCCGATAGCTACCAACCTCTCCGGTTTTCTGGACTTAGCTTGTATTTTTGTTTTTTCCTCCTTCGGTGACTCATTCATAACAGAATCACCAGCCATACCGCAGATCCTAGGGTACGCAATAGCAGGAAAGAATTGTAAAAAAAAAAAAAAAGGTTTGTCAGAATATATATTTTTTTTGGTGTATATTTTTTCCTCTATGTCTCTGAGGCCGTAGGGGGAATTTTTTTTTTCTTTCTCAATGGAGATGAAGCAATTGTCTGATCGTGTGGAGCAGCTCACTGCTGAAGTGCAGGGAATTTCCGCCTATCTTGCTCATTCACATGCTGCTGAACCAAAGATCCCTACTCCTGATGTGTTTTTTGGGGATCGGTCTAAATTTTTGAATTTTAAGAATAATTGTAAATTATTTTTTGCCTTGAAGCCTAACTCGTCGGGGAGCTCCACGCAGCAGGTTAAAATTTTCATCTCTTTGCTGCGTGGCGATCCCCAGGATTGGGCATTTTCTTTGAAACCTGATGATCCTATTCTTACTAATGTGAATGCATTTTTTCAAGCCTTGGGGTTGTTGTATGATGAACCTAATGCTATTGATCAGGCTGAAAAGGCCCTGTTGGCATTGAGCCAGGGTCGGGATTCTGCAGAGTTGTACTGTCAAAAATTCCGAAAGTGGGCGGTCCTTACTACCTGGAATGATGGTGCCTTGGCAGCTCTCTTTTGGAAGGGTTTGTCAGAAACCGTAAAAGATACTATGGTGGGATTTCCTGTTCCCTCTGGTCTTGACGATTCTATGTCATTAGCCATTCAGGTTGATCGGCGTTTGCGTGAACGCAAAACCGCACGAGAAGTGTTGCCACCTGTTGAACAAATGTCTGAACCTATGCAATGTGATAGAGTTTTGTCTGGGGCGCAGCGTCAGAAGTTCAGAAGGCGTAATAAGCTGTGTTTCTTCTGTGGTGATGCCTCGCATATCATTTGTGTCTGCCCTAAACGAGAGAAACGTTTTGCACACACATTTGCTGTGGGTGGTGTTCAACCTAAGTTTCTTCTGGCAATTACTCTGATCTGCTCCCTGTCCACATTTTCCGCTAAGGCTTTTGTGGATTCGGGAGCAGCTCTGAACCTGATGGACTTGGATTTTGCTAAACGTTGTGGATTTCCTATGACACCTCTGCGGACGCCTATCCCTTTGAGGGGTATTGATGCTACTCCTTTGGCGAAGAATAAACCTCAGTTTTGGACCCAGGTGGTAATGCGGGTCGCCCCAGACCATCAAGAGAATTGCAGATTTTTGGTGTTGCATAATTTGCATGATACCATTGTTCTGGGGTTTCCCTGGTTGCAAATCCATAATCCAGTTTTGGATTGGAAATCTGTGTCTGTGGTGAGTTGGGGTTGTCGGTGTGCCCTTAGTGATGCTCCTGTTTTCTTCACCTCTCCCCAGTCGCATGATGTTCCTGACTATTTGGCTGATTTTTATGATGTATTTAGTGAGAATGAGTCTGCGTCTTTGCCTTCTCATAGGAGTTATGACTGTGCAATTGAGCTGAGCCCTGGGTGTAAATTTCCCAAGGGTCGACTTTTCAATTTATCTGTACCCGAGCACGAGGCTATGTGATCCTATATTAAGGAGTCGTTGGAGAAGGGTCATATTAGACCATCCTCTTCACTCTTAGGTGCTGAGGTTTTTTCGTGGCTAAGAAAGATGGGTCATTAAGGCCTTGTATTGACTATCGTTCCCTCAACAAAATTACTGTTAAATATCAGTATCCGTTACCCCTGATTTCTGATCTATTCTCCAGAGTTAAAGGTGCTTTCTGGTTTACAAAGCTTGACCTCAGGGGGGCGTATAATCTTATTCGCATTAAGCATGGGGATGAATGGAAGACGGCGTTTAATACTCCGGAGGGACATTTTGAGTACCTGGTGATGCCTTTTGGGCTCACTAATGCCCCTTCTGTCTTCCAGTGCTTCATGAATGATATTTTCCGAGACTTGGTGGATAAATTTTTGATCATCTATCTGGATGATATTTTGATCTTTTCCAAGGATTGGGACTCTCATGTGGAACATGTTCAGACTGTGTTCCGGATTTTGAGGGAGAATTCCCTGTATGTCAAGGGATCGAAATGCCTTTTTGGTGTACAGAGGATTTCATTTTTGGGATTTATTTTGTCTCCATCAACTATTGAAATGGACCCAGTCAAGGTACAGGCCATTTATGATTGGGTTCAGCCCACTTCTTTGAAGGCCCTCCAGAAGTTTTTGGGTTTTGCTAATTTTTATCGTAAATTTATAGCTAATTTTTCTGGTATTGCCAAACCATTGACTGATTTGACTAAGAAGGGTGCTGATGTGTTGAATTGGTCTCCGGAGGCTGTTTCTTCCTTTCAGGAGCTGAAGCGAAGGTTCACTTCTGCTCCGGTTTTGCGGCAACCTGATGTCTCACTCCCGTTTCAGGTAGAGGTGGACGCTTCTGAGATTGGTGCAGGAGCTGTTTTGTCCCAAAAAGATCCTGTAACATCTAAAATGAATCCCTGTGCTTCCTGAGAACATTGTATCTGACAGAGGAGTTCAGTTTGTGTCTAGATTTTGGAGAACTTTCTGTTCCAAGCTGGGAATTCAGTTGTCCTTCTCCTCTGCGTTTCACCCTCAGACCAATGGGCAGATGGAGAGAACAAACCAGACTTTGGAGTCGTATTTGAGATGTTTTATTTCTGCTGATCAGGATGATTGGGTTTCATTTTTGCCATTGGCCAAATTTGCTTTAAATAATAGAGCTAGTTCTGCCACTTTGATGTCACCTTTTTTTTGTAACTTTGGGTTTCATCCTAGATTCTCTTCAGGGCAGGTGGAGCCTTCTGCCTGCCCAGGTGTTGACACTGTGGTGGAGAGAATGCACCAGATCTGGGACCAAGTGGTGGATAAGTTGTCTCTGTCCCAGGAAAAGGCCCAGCGGTTTTCCAACCGGCATAGGACCATTGGTCCCCAGTTTAAGGTGGGTGATATGGTTTGGTTGTCATCAAAGAATATCGCTATGAAGGTGGCTTCTCCAAAGTTTAAACCTAGATTTATTGGACCTTACAAGATTTTGGAGATTCTTAATCCAGTCTCTTTTCGATTGGCTCTTCCTGTTACATTTAAGATCCATAACGTGTTTCATAAGTCTCTGTTAAAGAGGTTTGTTGAGCCAGTAGTTCCTGTGGTGGCACCTCCTGACCCGGTATTGGTTGAAGGTAATGTGGAATATGAGGTTGAGAAGATACTGGATTCTCGCCTGGCTAAACGGAGACTCCAGTATTTGGTTAAATGGAAGGGTTATGGCCAGGAGGATAATTCTTGGGTCCCTGCATCCTATATTCATGCCAAAAGATTGGTTCGTGCCTTTCATAGGGCCCTTCCTGATCACCCTGGTGGCGTGGATGAGGGTTCGGTGACCCCTCCTCAAGGGGGAGGTACTGTTGTGAGTTCATTTTCCCCTTCACCGTCGATGTCTGATGAATTCCCTCTTCTGGTGAAGGAAGGTAGTGAGGCTGATTACCAAACACCTGATCTGGTAGATGATGACTGGGTAACAGGAACTTCTGACTGGATATAAGGCAGCCGACGCCCTTCTGAGTCGCTGGTGATTTCGCTGCTGGATTCTTGGAGACCAGTCTGATTCCTGCTTCCCAAAGATAAGTTTTTGCTCTGCTATTGAACTTATTAGTTTTGTTTTGTTTACCTTGTTTTTTGGAGTTCAGCCATCCCCGGTCGGGGATGTGCTGAGTTCCATTTTTTGTCTCTGATCAGTTTGTCTCTTTGCTCTGTCTTCAGAATTTACTTGAGTGCTGATATAGTCATTTTGAAGTCCTAGCGACTTCAGGGCCTGTTTTTCCTATCAGACGGTTGGGACATTTTTTGGTAGGGTTTTTTACGGATTGCAGACAGCAGCTTTTCTATCCTGTCCTTTTTAGTTAGCTTGGGCCCCATCGTTTGCTCAACCTATCTTTCTATCTGTGTTAGTGTTTTCATCTTGCTTCACCGTCATTATATGTTGGGGGCTGCCTATTGCTTTGGGGTTTGCTCTGGGGCAGTTTAGATTTCCCCTTTCTTTCTTTAGGCCTATTTAGTTCTCCGGCTGTGATCGAGGGGTCTAGGGCATCGTAGGAACCCCCCACGGCTACTGTTAGTTGTTGTGGATAGGATCAGGGGTGTGCAATCCGATAACTACCAACCTCTCCGGTTTTCTGGACTTAGCTTGTATTTTTGTTTTTTCCTCCTTCGGTGACTCATTCATAACAGCCAGCTGTTCCCCTGCTGTGTAGACGGCAAAGTCTCCTGCTGCCACCACATGCCAACACCATCAGGCCTCAGCCTGCTCCATGCCTCTTCCTGGGCTCCAACAACGCCAGTTGGTGTTCAGAAGTGCCGTCTCCGCAGAGAAAAACACACTAGTTCCTGTGTCAGTGGGGTTCAGTAATGCCAGCTGTTCCCCTGCTGTGTAGACAGCAAAGTCTCCTGCTGCCTCCACATGCCAACACCATCAGGCCTCAGCCTGCTCCATGCCTCATCCTGGGCTCCAGCAACGCCAATTGGTGTTCAGAAGTGCCCTCTCTGCAGAGAAAAACACACCAGCTCCTGTGTCAGTGGGGTTCAGTAATGCCAACTGTTCCCCTGCTGTGTAGACGGCAAAGTCTCCTGCTGCCTCCACATGCCAACACCATCAGGCCTCAGCCTGCTCCATGCCTCATCCTGGGCTCCAGCAACGCCAATTGGTGTTCAGAAGTGCCCTCTCCGCAGAGAAAAACACACCAGCTCCTGTGTCAGTGGGGTTCAGTAATGCCAACTGTTCCCCTGCTGTGTAGACGGCAAAGTCTCCTGCTGCCTCCACATGCCAACACCATCAGGCCTCAGCCTGCTCCATGCCTCATCCTGGGCTCCAACAACACCAGTTGGTGTTCAGAAGTGCCGTCTCCGCAGAGAAAAACACACTAGCTTCTGTGTCAGTGGGGTTCAGTAATGCCAGCTGTTCCCCTGCTGTGTAGACGGCAAAGTCTCCTGCTGCCTCCACATGCCAACACCATCAGGCCTCAGCCTGCTCCATGCCTCATCCTGGGCTCCAACAACGCCAGTTGGTGTTCAGAAGTGCCGTCTCCACAGAGAAAAACACTCTAGCTCCTGTGTCAGTGGGGTTCAGTAATGCCAGCTGTTCCCCTGCTGTGTAGACGGCAAAGTCTCCGTCTGCCTCCACATGCCAACACCATCAGGCCTCAGCCTGCTGCATGCCTCATCCTGGGCTCCAACAACGCCAGTTGGTGTTCAGAAGTGCCGTCTTCGCAGAGAAAAACACTCTAGCTCCTGTGTCAGTGGGGTTCAGTAATGCCAGCTGTTCCCCTGCTGTGTAGATGGCAAAGTCTCCTGCTGCCTCCACATGCCAACACCATCAGGCCTCAGCCTGCTCCATGCCTCATCCTGGGCTCCAACAACGCCAGTTGGTGTTCAGAAGTGCCGTCTCCGCAGAGAAAAACACTCTAGCTCCTGTGTCAGTGGGGTTCAGTAATGCCAGCTGTTCCCCTGCTGTGTAGATGGCAAAGTCTCCTGCTGCCTCCACATGCCAACACCATCAGGCCTCAGCCTGCTGCATGCCTCATCCTGGGCTCCAACAACGCCAGTTGGTGTTCAGAAGTGCCGTCTTCGCAGAGAAAAACACTCTAGCTCCTGTGTCAGTGGGGTTCAGTAATGCCAGCTGTTCCCCTGCTGTGTAGACGGCAAAGTCTCCTGCTGCCTCCACATGCCAACACCATCACGCCTCAACCTGCTCCATTCCTCATCCTGGGCTCCAACAACGCCAGTTGGTGTTCAGAAGTGCCGTCTTCACAGAGAAAAACACACTAGCTCCTGTGTCAGTGGGGTTCAGTAATGCCAGCTGTTCCCCTGCTGTGTAGACGGCAAAGTCTCCTGCTGCCTCCACATGCCAACACCATCAGGCCTCAGCCTGCTCCATGCCTCATCCTGGGCTCCAACAACGCCAGTTGGTGTTCAGAAGTGCCGTCTCCGCAGAGAAAAACACTCTACCTCCTGTGTCAGTGGGGTTCAGTAATGCCAGCGGTTCCCGTGCTGTGTAGACGGCAAAGTCTCCTGCTGCCTCCACATGCCAACACCATCAGGCCTCAGCCTGCTCCATGCCTCATCCTGGGCTCCAACAACGCCAGTTGGTGTTCAGAAGTGCCGTCTCCGCAGGGAAAAACACACTAGCTCCTGTGTCAGTGGGGTTCAGTAATGCCAGCTGTTCCCCTGCTGTGTAGATGGCAATGTCTCCTGCTCCATCCACATGCAAACTACTACAGATTTTAACTTTGGTCAACTTAGGCCTCTGACTCCACTGTCTCTAGTATTTCCCCTGGCCAACAACCACACCAGTTACAGCTGTGAAGTGGCGTCTGCACAATCCACACTTTTTCCTGAGTTACTGTGGCTCATTCCCGTCAGTTGATCCCCTGATGTGTGTCCGTAAAGGTCTCCTGCTCTGTCCACATTCACATTACTAGTAGTGTGAATGAGGACTGAGCAGGAGAGCTTACCAGACACACATCAGGGGATCAACAGACGGGACTGAGCCACAGTTACACAGGAACAAGTATGGATTGTGCAGACGCCACTTCACAGCTGTAACTGGCGAAGTTGTTGGCCAGGGGAAATACTAGAGACAGTGGAGCCGGAGGCCATAGTGGAGCACGGTGACAATCAGTAGTAGTCTACAACCTCTATAAAACCAGCTGCAAGTTGTCCTCCGCCTGCTGCATGCTTCATCCTGGGCTACAACACAGCCAGTTGTAGCATGGAAGTGCCGTCTGTACAGATATAAACACTCGCTCGTGTGTTAGTGGGGTTCAGTTATGCCAGCTGTTCCCCTGCTGTGTGGGCGGCAAAGTCTCCAGCTGCCTCCAAACTCACACTACAACGCTTTTTCTCCTCGCTCCAAGTAGGCCTCAGCCTGATCCTGGGCTACAACACAGCCTGTTGTAGCCTGGAAGTGCCGTCCGCACAGATAAAAACACTCCTGTGTTAGTGGGGTTCAGTAATGCCAGCTGCTCCCCTGCTGTGTGGACGGCAAAGTCTCCTGCTCCATCCACATTCAAACTACAACTGTTTTTTAACCCTGCTCCAATTAGGCCTCTGGCTCCACTGTCTCTAGTATTTACCCTGGCCTCCAACCCCGCCAGTGACAGCTCTGAAGTGGCGTCAGCACAATCCACACTTGTACATGTGTTACTTGGCCTCAGTCACGTCAGTTGATCCCCTGATGTGTGTCCGTAAAGGTCTCCTGCTCTGTCCACATTCCCATTACTAGTAGTGTGAATGAGGACAGAGCAGGAGACCTTGCCGGACACACATCGGGGGATCAACTGACGGGACTGAGGCCAGGTAACACAGGAACAAGTGTGGATTGTGCTGACGCCACTTCAGAGCTGTCACTGGCTGGGTTGGAGGCCAGGGGAAATACTAGAGACAGTGGAGCCAGAGGCCTAAGTGGAGCACAGTTACAATCAGTAGTAGTCTACAACCTCTATAAAACGTGCTGCAAGTTGGCCTCAGCCAACTCCATGCCTCATCCTGGGCTCCAACAATGCCAGTTGGTGTTCAGAAGTGGCGTCTTAACAGAGAAACACACACTAGCTCCTGTGTTAGTGGGGTTCAGTAATGCCAGCTGTTCCCCTGCTGTGCAGATGGCAAAGTCTCCTGCTGCCTCCAACATCACACTACATGTTATTTTCCACTTGCTCCAAGTAGGCCTCAGCCTGCTCGGAGCATTGATCCTGGGCTTCAACACAGCCAGTTGTAGCTTGGAAGTGCAGTCCACACAGATAGAAACACTCGCTCCTGTGTCTGTGGGGTTCATTAACGCCAGCTGTTCCACCGCTGTGCGGATGGCAAAGTCTCCTGCTGCCTCCAACATCACACTGCTACTGACTTTTAGCCGTGGTCCACTTAGGCCTCTGGCTGTACTGTCTCTAGTATTTCCCCTGGCCTCCAACCCCGCCGGTCACTGCTCTGATGTGCCGTCTGCACAATCCACACTTGTTCCTGTGTTACTGGGGCTCAGTCACGTCAGTTGATCCCCTGTGGTATGTCCGGCAATGTCTTCTGCTCTGTCCCCATTCCCATTAATAGTTGTGGGATTGTTGACAGAGCAGGACACCTTGCCGGACACACATCAGGGGATCAACTGATGTGACTCAGCCCCAGTAACTCAGGAACAAGTGTGGATTGTGCAGACAACTCTGCAGAGCAGCAACTGCCGTGGTTGGAGGCCAGGGGAAATACTAGAGACAGTAGAGCCAGAGGCCAAAGTGGAGCACGGTTACAATCAGTAGTTGTGTACAACCAATATAAAACTCGCTCCAAGTTGGCCTCAGCCTGCTGCCTGATTGACCCCTGGGCTTCAACATCGCATGTTGCTGCTCAGAAGTGTGTTTGCCACGGGTACTCCCTCCTGCCCAGCCGGGTTCCAGCAACGTCAGCTGTTTCTCGGCAGAGCCTTTGGCCTAGGTGCCTTCTTCATGGTATCCGAGTTCCAGCAACGTCTGCTGGTCCTTGGTAGTGCTTTTTAGCACAGGTACCTCCTGCTTAGAAACCGTGTTCCAGCACCGTCAGCTGGTCCACGGTTGTGCCATTGGCTCTTGTTCCTTTTGCTGCCCCTCCGGGTTCCAGCACCGTCAGCTGGTTCTCGGCAGTGTCTTTGGCACGGGTACTCCCTCCAGCCCAGCCTGGTTACAGCACGCCTGCTGTTTCCGGGTAGTGTCGACGTCACTTTGCCACTGATACGTTGTCCTGTCGTGTTTCTGTCGGGTTAGCCGAGTCTATGGTGCCTGCAGTTTCAGTGCTTCCTATGTGGGCTGCGGGTTTGGGTAACAAAGGCTGGTTCCATAGTGCCAATAGGACAAGCACTCCCTGTAGGACTGTGGGTTTTGGTAACTGCGGCCGGCTCGCGGCCTTGCAACTTTGTTTTTCATGGGTACCTTCTGCTACCCATCCGGGTTCCAGCACCGTCAGCTGGTTCTTGGCAGAGCCTTTGGCCTAGGTGCCTCCTTCATGGTATCTGAGTTCCAGCAACGTCTGCTGATCTTTGGTAGTGCTTTTTAGCACAGGTACCTCCTGCTTAGAAACTGTGTTCCAGCACCGTCAGCTGGTCCACGGTTGTGCCATTGGCTCTTGTTCCTTTTGCTGCCCCTCTGGGTTCCAGCACCGTCAGCTGGTTCTCGGCACTGTCTTTGGCACGGGAACTACCTCCTGCCCAGCCTGGTTCCAGCACGCCTGCTGTTTCCGGGTAGTGTCAACATCACTTTACCACCAATACGATGTCCTGTCGTGTTGCGGTCGGGTTAGCCAAGTCTATGGTGCCTGCAGTTTCGGTGCTTCCTATGTGGGCTGCGGGTTCTGGTAATAAAGGCTGGTTACGTAGTGCCAATAGGACAAGCAACAAGCACCCCCTGTAGGACTGTGGGTTTCAGTAACTGCGGCCGGCTCACGGCCTTGCAACTTTGTTTTTTTCCTGGGTACCTTCTGCTACCCATCTGGGTTCCAGCACCGTCAGCTGGTTCTCGGCAAAGCCTTTGGCCCAGGTGCCTCCTTCTTGGTATCCGAGTTCCAGCAACGTCTGCTGGTCCTTGGTAGTGCTTTGACCCTGAAGACGACGACCCTGAACACCACACAGAAGAATACCTAAAAAATGACCCTGAAGAAGATGACCAAGAGGACAAAGAACAGGAAGACAACCACCAAGATGCAGAACAACAAGAGACAGAAGACCAAGAAGCATAAAAACCAAAAGCAGAAGAACATGAAGCATAAGACTAAAAATCAGAGCAAATGATATTATCTAATTTATAAGCAGAAGAAGACTAAGCAGTGTATGGGGGTGAGTCCGTTCCTCCTCGTGGTGCCCCTGGAAAAGGCCTGCTGCTGCAGGCCAAACTGAACGCGGACAAATCCTGTTGTAAATCTTTTGTGATAGGCTGAACGGAAGGTGTAATCTTCAAACTTTTATAGATAACAACTACAGGAATGCCTGACACAAATAAGAATATGATGAAGACGAATAGGAAGAAGATGAAGAAGTAGAATATGAAGAAGAATAAAAGAAGAATAAAAGAAGAAGAATAAAAGAAGAAGAAGAAGAAGAAGATACTGCTGCTGCTGAAGATGATGAAGGAGAAAGTGTGGGAGAAGTAAAAAAGAAGGTGAAGAGCATGGAAGTAGTGAAACATACATATCTGACAAAAAATTAAAGACTTTAACATAGTCAATATCTTTGTAACTACGAACGTCTTTAAAAAAAAAAAAAAAATACTGCGATTCCATTTGATTGGGCTAAACCTCTATGGCTTTAATGTCTCCTACACCTCCCACAATACATTCTACATTATTATTAGTTGTTTTTCTCCATGTAGAATTAACCAACAGGGAAAGAAAGGTTTTTTTTTAATTCCGATATTTCTGTTCCATTGACTTGAATGGGACTTCCGGGATCGGAATCGGCGATACCCGATACTTTTTTTTAGATCGGCCGATCCATTCCAATACGATATTTTTCAGTATCGGGTGGTATCGCTCAACACTAATTATAGTAGTTATATTCTTGTACATAGGGGCAGTATTATAGTAGTTATATTCTTGTACATAGGGGCAGTATTATAGTAGTTATAATCTTGTGCCAGTCATTACACTGGCTACCTATTCGCTAGAGGGTCCAGTATAAACTCATCTCTCTCACCCACAAAGCTCTCCACTGTTCTGCACCGCCTTATATCTCCTCTCTCATCTCTGTCTATCGCCCTACACGTGCCCTCCGTTCTACAAATGACCTAAGACTAACATCCCCCGTAATCCGAACCTCGCACCTCCGCCTCCAAGACTTCTCACGTGCTGCTCCAGCTCTCTGGAATGCACTTCCCCAGGCGATCAGACTGATACCTAGCCCTGACCTATTCAAGCGCGCTTTGAAAACCCATCTCTTCAAACAAGCCTACCACATCAACTACCCAGCAAGCTAACTTTGCCCTGTTCCCTCCTTCCAAATATTATTCTGAATCTGCACCCTACTATTCATCTGTCTCCACACCCTTCATGCACATGATAACTGCACTTGATACTTGTCTATTGCACTTAAACACACGGGCTGATGACCGGATCATGCAGCTTTATATGAAAATCCCTATTATAATTGCCAGACCTGAATTAACAAGCATTTTTCACCTACTGTGTCCCCCCATTTCCTTGTAGATTGTAAGCTTGCGAGCAGGGACCTCACTCCTAATGTCACTGTTTGAATTGTCTTAACTTGTATTGAATTTATTGTCTGTACATGTCCCCGCTTAACTGTAAAGTGCTGCGGAATATGTTGGCGCTATATAAATAAAAATTATTATTATTATTATTATAGTTATATTCTTGTACATAGGGACAGTATTATAGTAGTTATATTCTTGTACATAAGAGCAGTATTATAGTAGTTATATTCTTGTACATAGGGGCAGTATTATAGTAGTTATATTCTTGTACATAAGAGCAGTATTATAGTTATATTCTTGTACATAGGAGCAGTATTATAGTAGTTATATTCTTATTCATAAGGGGACAGTATTATAGCAGTAATATTATTATACATAGGAGCAGTATTATAGTAGTTATATTCTTGTGTACAGCAGGCAGTATTATAGTAATTATATTGTGTTTTATGTAGGGCAGTATTATATTAGTTGTAGAGGTAATATTGAAGCACAACAGATCTCCTAGCTTAGTTATAGAAACATGGTAGTTGCAGGTCATTTGCAGCACATAGACACATCACTCATATTCCCAGTACAGAACTCATAAAGTCATAAAGACATGAAACCATAATATTAAAGCATGAATTTTTTGGAATAGTTTTGGGATTCGATGATTGGAATTGGGATGCAGCATTTCCCTTCCGATCATTTGCTGGAATGCTCGTCACCACCACTTCTTCCCTTCCGTATCACAAAATGAACATTAGAAACCACCTTGAATTTCTGGACTTTTATAACTACTCTCAGGCGCATTGTTAGCTCGCTGTACAATATTCCCAGTATATTCTGTTCTTCACACCCCATTACAATGCTTTGTTTTCTGTGGAGCTCACATTCAGTAACGTTCCATGACGGCGAGAATCCAGGGATCCTAATGCTGTTCCCCATAGGAAGCCTCGTGTTATCTAATTTGTTTTACAGCCAAGTGCTGACATATTGTACATTCTTCAATGATTAATCTCATCCTTCACATGACACCACTGACCTGTAATGTAAGTGCAGCTCAGACAGGAGGAGACCTACAGGACCCTCAAGCTCAGATTCCTTGGTCCCCCGACATACAGCTCCAAACATGTATTGATTTATGTCCAGCTCATTTGCCTTCCACCTTTATGTATGATTTACGTCGGTTCTGCAGGCCTGCAATAGATCAGACAGATTAGATGTGAACAAGGAAATGGAAAATGCAATATTTTAATTATAAATAAGTTTCTATTGCAGCAGATGAGAATATAAAGGGTCTGTACAATGTAAGATCTGTACATCATCCCTAATGTTTTTATCTGTGATTTTGACTGCCTTGATTGTGTGCACTTGGTATGCATATCAAAGCTTTTCCTATGCATTTTGCAGCAGTTTGGTCTCACTTTATGGGTGCATTTTCCTCAGGGGCGGGTATAATATATGCGCAAACTATATCATTTCAAAGGATCGAACCACAGTAGCTAAAGAAGCACTACCATAAAAGCTTTTATCCCCTTAATATATTGCAATCATCATACCGTATAGCACTGTGTACTTACAATTGCTCATTTTGCCTTTCTACCCAAATTATTCTCTTTTTTCAGCTCTATGCAGAATCAGGAATTTCCCTGTATGAGTCATCAACTCCTGACCCAGCTGCTCCCCTCCTTCCCTCTGTCAGGGATTTGGGCAGTGATGTCTCATGCAGAGACAAGAGACTTCCTATTTCTGCATAGAGCAGAGAAAAGAGAAGAATTACATGGGTAGAAAGGCAAAATGTGCCACAAACAGAAAGTTGATATCACCAACCATTCCCATTTTATTTACGTGTATCCATAGAAATGGCCCACCCTGTATATATGTCAGTGAGACACACACACACATATATATATACTAGATGGTAGCCCGATTCTATCGCATCGGGTGTTCTAGAGTCTCTGTTAAAATAAAAAATAGTGATATACTCACCTTCCGACGGCCCCCGGACTCTGTCCCTCCTCTCACCACGCTCCCGGCATCTTCCAGTCCCAGTAATGCTTTGTGCTAAACACCGCTGATGACGTCGCGCTCTCGCAAGAGTGACGTCATCTCCGGCCCTTCTCGCTAATCATTACTGGGACGGGAAGATGCCGGTAGCGTGGTGAGAGGCGGGACAGAGTCCGAGGGCCGTCGGAAGGTGAGTATATAACTATTTTTTATTTTAACAGAGACTCTAAACTACCTGATGCGATAGAATCGGACCACCATCTAGGGTATTATACTCATGTTACACCCGGAGCTGCTGTCACCAATGGCGGATCTTAATAGGGGCGGATGGGGCGGTCGCCCCGGGCCCAAGGTTTTTTGGGGGCCCAGGGGCAGGGGCAGGGGCGGGCTGGGCCGGGTGGCAGAGAGGCAAATGCCCCCCGGACCGCTCCCCCAGCACCTGTACAGGGCCGGCCGTGCCCTGTGCTGTAACGCCGCCGGCAGCAGACAGCCGCCCGCGTCACATTCTATGAGGGGCCGGGAGCTGTGCACGGCCGTCACCTTGGGGAGCTGTGAGGTAAGTATGGGGAACTTTTTTTATTTTTTTTTTATTTATAAAATGAATTAAATGGGGGAGGGGGTGAGTGGGGGCTGTACACAATGAAGGGGGGGTGACTGGGGCCTGTATATGATGAAGTGGGGGTGACTGGGGCCTGTATATGATGAAGGGGGGGTGACTGGGGCCTGTATATGATGAAGGGGGGGTGACTGGGGCCTGTATATGATGAAGGGGGGGTGACTGGGGGCTGTATATGATGAAGGGGGGCTGACTGGGGCCTGTATATGATGAAGGGGGGGTGACTGGGGGCTGTATATGATGAAGGGGGGGTGACTGGGGCCTGTATATGATGAAGGGGGGGTGACTGGGGCCTGTATATGATGAAGGGGGGTGACTGGGGGCTGTATATGATGAAGGGGGGGTGACTGGGGGCTGTATATGATGAAGGGGGGTGACTGGGGGCTGTATATGATGACGGGGGGGGTGACTGGGGGCTGTATATGATGACGGGGGGGTGACTGGGGGCTGTATATGATGACGGGGGGGTGACTGGGGCCTGTATATGATGAAGGGGGGTGACTGGGGGCTGTATGTGATGACGGGGGGTGACTGGGGGCTGTATATGATGACGGGGGGGTGACTGGGGCCTGTATATGATGAAGGGGGGTGACTGGGGGCTGTATATGATGACGGGGGGGTGACTGGGGGCTGTATATGATGACGGGGGGTGACTGGGGGCTGTATATGATGAAGGGGGGTGACTGGGGTTGTACAGGATGAAGGGGGTGAGTGGGGGCTTCACAGGATGAAGGGGGGATGAGTGGGGGCTTCACATGATGAAGGGGGGTGAGTGGGGCTGCACATGATGAAGGGGGGTGAGTGGGGCTGCATATGATGAAGGGGGGGATAAGGGGGACTGCACATGATGAATAAGGGGTAAGTGGGACTGCACATGATGAATTAAGGGGTAAGTGGGACTGCACATGATGAATTGGGGGTAAGGGGAACTGCACATGATGAATTAAGGGGTAAGTGGGACTGAACATGATGAATTGGGGGTAAGAGGGACTGCACATGATGAATTGGGGGTAAGGGGGACTGCACATGATGAATTGGGGGTAAGGGGGATAATGGGGGAGTGGGGCTGCACATGAAGTTGGGGGGGAAGGGGACTGCACATGATAAAATGGAAGGGGGATAAGGGGCTGCAAATGATGAAGTGGCACTGCAGGTGAAGTGAGTGGGTGATAGGGGACTGCAATGGATGAAGTAAGGGGACTTCAAATTAAAGTGGGGACATTAAAGTGGATCCCCTATGGCCAGGATCACGTTGGGCGATTTTGTGCGTATTGGCCGTAGGCCTACAGCTTATGTGCAACGTCTTTTTAGGCCATGTCCACACGTGGTGGAATGGTGGCGGGTTTTCCGTATGGACCCGCAGCAAACCAAGTGCTGCAGGCCGTACGGCTGTCAATTCCCGCACGGGGACCGCAGCGCTCAGGTGGGAAGGGGGGTACAGGGGCCCAGGTTTTATGAACAGCCCCGGGCCCATAGTCCACTTAATCCGCCACTGGCTGTCACTGTTCTGCTGTTACCTAATGTATTGTACTCCAGTTACAGCCAGAGCTGCAGTCACTGTTCTGCTGTTACCTAATGTAGTGTACTTCAGTTACACCCAGAGCTGCTGTCACTGTTCTGCTGTTATCTAGTGTATTGTACTCCAGTTACTCCCAGAGCTGCAGTCACTGTTCTGCTTTTACCTAATGTATTGTACGCAAGTTACACCCAGAGCTGTACTGTTCTGCTCTTACCTAATGTATTGTACGCAAGTTACACCCAGAGCTGCAGTCACTATTCTGCTCTTACCTAATGTCCTCCTGTTACACCCAGATCTGCAGTCACTGTTCTGCTGTTACCTAATGTATTGTACTCCAGTTACACCCAGAGCTGCTGTCACTGTTCTGCTTTTACCTAATGTATTATAGTCCAGTTACTCCCAGAGCTGCAGTCACTGTTCTGCTCTTACCTTATGTATTATACTCCTGCTACAGCCAGAGCTGCAGTCACTGTTCAGATCTTACCAAATGTATTGTACCCCAGTTACACCCAGAGCTGCTGTCACTTTTCTGCTGTTACCTAATGTATTGCACTCCAGTTACACCCAGAGCTGCAGTCATTTTTCTGCTGTTACCTAATGTATTGTACTCCAGAATATGTACAGGACTGTGCCTGTGTAATGAGCAATGCAGCAGTGATGACTTTAGTGGCTGAAATGTGCCTGTACAATAAGCAATGCAGCCGTGTTGCCGCGACGACTAAGCAACTGTCGCTGATTGGTCACGGCCTAACTGCCGCGACCAATTAGCAAGGCAGAATTTCCATGACAGACAGAATTAGACAATTAAATAGTAGATATATTTTTATATTTCATAGAGATATGGATAGAAGAATAGCCGTTAATTCATTTGTCGGCTTCTGTAAAATCAATGCAGAAGCCGACAGGATAGAAGACATGGTTTACATACAGTAAACCCATGCAGAATAGTTAGCTATATAGATGTCAGTGACTAATACTGTTAGTACTATGTGCGTGCAAATTAGAGGACATGTATGTATTTAACAAAAGATTATTTTTGGGAAAAAAAATGGCGTGGGCTCCGGCGCCATTTTCTGCGCCAGAGATGGAAAGCCAGCGACTGGGGGCAGATATTAATAGCTTAGAGAGGGACCATGGTTATTGCCCCCCCTCCCCCCGGTTACAAACATCTGCCCCAGAAATGGCACATCTCTAAGGCTACTTTAACACATCAGGTTTTCGGCGTCAGGCGCGATCCGGCATCGTGCCGGAATGCCGGATCCGGCAAATGTTTAGTAAAACCGGATGTGACGGATCCGGTTTTCTGCCGGATCCGTCTTTTTCTTGACAGACAAAACCGGATCCGTCTCATCCGGTTCATCCGTTTTTCTATCCGTTTTTCGACAGATTACGCCGGATCCGGTTTTTAAAATTGACCCTTGTGGCCTTCCGAACGGGGTTGGCTACTGGAAAACTATATATAGCATGTTCCTACAGCCCTTCTTTGACAGGTTGTAGAGGAGAAAGTGCAGGTTGGAGAGAAGAGCAAGTTACTGGCGAAGATGGATGTTGTCATTGGAAATATTTTGAAGAATTTGGTGGATTTTATAGCGGAGGCGAATCGTTTGAGGGTGATTGTTCTGGAGAAGGAGAGAGCGAGACAGCAGCGCATCAGGCATCGTAGACGACGTTTGTGGATCCACCCCATCACAGCCAAGAGAATGACGCGTGGGGTCTATTCTGCACTCTGCATGGACCTTCGACGAAACCCGGATAAATTTTTTGGATATGTTAGGATGAAAATGGAGAATTTTGATTACTTGGTGGAGCGCATTGCACACCTCATAAGAAAAGCGGACACCTATTGCCGCTTCTCTGTTTCACCCGCAGAGCGTCTGATGGTGACTTTAAGGTAAGCCACATTTATTGGATGTGATCGCATCAGAGCACACTTTCACTGCAATCTTGTTGGTGGTAGTTTGTATCTCCAAGTGTTATAGGTCAGTTTTGGTATGTAATGCTGTGATTTAAAACTAATTTATTGTTTTTTAATTCCCCACAGATTTCTTGCAACTGGAGAATCCCTTTCGTCACTGCATTTCCAGTACAGACTCGGGATTTCCACCATATCTGGAATAGTGAAGTACACATGCCGTGCACTGTGGGACTCCTTAGCTGAAGAGTTTTTACCAGAGCCCACAACAGAGAGGTGGATTGAAATTGCTGACAAGTTTCAACAGATATGTCAGTTTCCCAACTGCTTGGGCGCTGTGGACGGGAAACATATCCGCATTGTAAAGCCAGCTGGATCGGGATCGGAATATTTCAATTACAAGAAATATTTTTCAATTGTCCTCATGGCCATCGCTGACGCGGAATACAAATTTATTGCGGTTGATATTGGGGCCTATGGCCGCTCCAATGACTCTCAAGTTTTCAAACTGTCTGCCATGGGGCGTAAACTGTATGGAAACACCTTCCAGTTCCCACCACCTAGACCGCTGCCGCAAACATCTGGTCCACCTATGCCATTTGTCTGTGTAGGGGATGAAGCCTTCCAGCTGTCAGAACACCTTTTGAAACCGTACTCTAGCAGAGGATTGACAAGACCAAAACGCATTTTTAATTACCGCCTCACAAGAGCAAGAAGAATGGTTGAATGTACCTTTGGTATTCTGACAGCCAAATGGCGGGTCCTATTGACTGCGATCAACCTCAAGACAGAAACTGTGGACGAGGTGATCAAAGCGTGCGTGGTACTCCACAATTTTGTTATCTGCAAGGAACCAATTTCCATTGAGGACACCTCTGAAGAAACCACCTTGCAAGATTACCATGACATTACCACTAGAAGTTCTGTGACGGTTTCAGTAATGAGGGACAATTTTGCACTATACTTTATGTCACCTCAAGGCAGAGTACACTGGCAGGATGACAGAGTGTGAAAGATTTGTGCCCAACCAAACTTGTGTACCTTCTGTACCAACAGTATATACCTTTGCCAACCAAAGTTGGCTATCTTGTCATGGTCTCTATTTTTAGCTTTAGGCCACAGGTGTGTACCTGGTTGTGTTTTATGCAAAGTATTTCACCTTTTAACAAAAGTTGTGTACATTGTTAGGAAATCACCAACAATAAACACAACTTTTTAGGTGAAATACTTTGCTTCAAACACAACCAGGAACACAACTGTGGCAAAAAGCTAAAATTTACCCACAGTTATATACCTAGTTTTGAATACCATTTCACCTTTTAAATACCCTGTATTTAACCTTTTTCGCCGCAGAAAGAAATGACAGACAACCAGTGTAAAATAATTTAACTTTTATTGAAAAATGTTTTTTTTTAGTAAACTTTTTTAAAATTTTAATAAACTTGTTTAATAAAGCTTTGAAACCATAAAACTGGTCATTTTTATTTAAATAAACACATTATAAATCTGTGTAGTGTGTGGTGGAAATACTGCTGGAGGGGCTGCGGGACACTTCGACACTGGGAGTGTGGAGAGAGGACTGGGATCGTGGTGGGGAAGGAACAGTTAGAGGTGAAGGTGTGGAAAAAACTACAGAATGGGTGGACATGTGGGAAGCAGAAGAGGTGGTGGGTGGTGGAGTGGAGGGTTGGGCAGGGACTGTAGGAGCAGATGATGTTGATGGCAAGTTGTATGGGGAAGGAGTTTGGTACGGGGCAGGTTGCTGGAAGTGGGGAGATGTCTGGTACGGGGCAGGTTGCTGGAAGTGGGGAGATGTCTGGTACGGGGCAGGTTGCTGGAAGTGGGGAGATGTCTGGTACTGGGAAGGTTGCTGGTACTGGGGAGTTTGCAGGTACTGGGGAGGTTGCTGGTGCTGGGGAGGTTGCTGGTACTGGGGAGGTTGCTGGTGCTGGGGAGGTGGATGGTATGTAATAGGAGGGGGAGGATGGAAAGTGGCTGGAGGGGGTGTAGATGTAATAGGAGGGGGAGGATGGAAAGTGGCTGGAGGGGGTGCAGGTGGAGGAACTACTGTGGTGGGAGGAGGAGGTTGGGAGGTAACTTGCTGGAGAGCAGCGTGGCATGAATGCATTACATGCATCTGCTGGGCAGGAGAGAGCGTTTCCATGCGCTCCACAACAGACCTGAAAAAGGTGTGGTTTGGCGAAGATCTTGCTTCTGAATGCATGGTTTGCAGAAGTGTCTTCACCTCCAGAATGCTGGAGTTGATCTGCTGATAGCCTGCGGAGATTTGCTCTGACAAGACTTTTAGACAGTTCTGGAAAGATGCATTCAGATGCAAGAACTCTGGCGCATAAGTCTTTTCCTGACCCCTCTGCCGCTGCCGCCCAGTACCCGCAGGTGTACTAGAGGTGGCAGGGGCAGAAGGGTGGGGTAAAGGGAAAGCGATCTCCTCACCAGCAGCTTCATGTAATGTAGGCGGCCACGATGGTCCTGTGCTGGTGGATGGGACAGATGGGTCGAATGTGTGGGAAGGCTGGGAAGGTGCAGATGTACCGGGGCGGTCGAAGTGTCCCTCGGTGCCGGTCTCCTCAGGGATCGCCTCAGAAGGGTCCAATCGTGCAGGCTCCCGAGTGCTGCTCACCGTGCTGTGGAATAAAGAGAAAAAAAAACAATTAAAATAGTGACATGGTATGGCCCTGGCTGAAAAAAAAAAGTTACATCTAAACATTTTTTTGTCACATGTGGTGTGTAATATTTACCTTCTGGTGAGCATTGTCTCCCGGAGGAACGACAGGGCTCGTGCGTACTTGTACTTGCTCCTGCGTCCTCCAGATCCACTCGGGGCCCGCATCTCTTTATTGACCTCCTTCTTGAAACAATCCCTCACAGACCGCCACCGCTTCACAATTCTCTCCCCTGAAACGAGAAAGGACAAAGTGGTTAGTATACAACATCAGTGTTTCCCAAACTCCAGTCCTCATGGTCCCCAGGGGTCATGTTTTCAGGATTTCCATAGTAAATAGAAATCCTGAACACATGATCCGTGGGGACCACGAGGACTGGAGTTCGGGAAACACTGGTTTAAATCAAGCAACCGGTACTGTATATACTTACGCTCTTTAATCTGGGCCCGAGCTTCGAGGTCCTCCCAGCGGTCCACAAGGAGCGAACAGATTTCCTCCCAGAGTCGTCGGGTAACGATCAGGTCAGCGTGGCGGCGGTCAGCCATATTCCAGAGCGGCTCCCTTTCTCTGACGAGATCGATGAGGCGGTCCACATCAATCCCTCCATCCTCACCGTCAGAGTCGTGAGCACGCTGTGAAGGCTGTTAAAGAAAAAGACAAAAATAACATAATTAGCCTCCACAAAAGAAATGAATTAAAAAGTGCAAAAAAAACAAAGCAAAAATATTTATACTTACACGCTGGTGACCGCCGCGTTGCTGTCGCCGACGACCCTGGGAGGCACTGCGAGGACCTCTTGGCCGAGCACCAGATTGGGGAGACTAGAGAAGAAAACAAAAAAAGTTATGTCTTTGGATGTAGGCATTTGTTTGCTGTGTGTGGTCTGCAGAACATTGTTTTCTATGTGTTGTGTGTAGTGTGATGTTGTGTTTCTGCGTTTGATGCAAAAAACTTACCAATTGTGAGCCCACTCCAAGTGTCTGTCCACCCCTTCCTTCTTCTTCTGGGAGCTCCTCTTCATCTTGTGATTCCTGTTTTGAAATAAAAGGCAATGAATACACATATATTACAGAGATGATGGATTTTGGAAATAAAAACTTACCGTCAAACGCTGACGATGCGAGGGAGGGCTCCCAGAAGATGATGTGCTGTCTTCCTCATGGCCAGACTCCATGGCTGTGGGTGGTGTTTCTGCTGCTGCCATTGCTTCTGCTGCTGCTGCTGCTGCTGCATCTATTGGGCGGCTGTTGAATAAAGAGAAACAAAGGGCCAATGAATATCTTGATATTCCATAGCCCTAGTTTGGAGGAATGGGGGATTTGATAATTACCGTCTCTCATCTGCTGCTGGACTCCCCTCCCGTTGTTCAGCATGCTGCTCCATTTGGGGTGGTGCTGATGGTGCTGCTGCTGCAGATGTCTGCTGCCTTCTCCTGCTCCTGGTTCTTGGCTTGGGTGGCATGTTGGGTGTGGCTGAGGGTCCCATTGTCTTGCTTTTATATATGTCCTGTGGGCAGAGCTACTGAGCATGCTCAGACCAAAGAAACCGGATCCGGCCGCCGGATCCGGCTGTCGCCGGATCAGGCGCATTGCGGCGCTCATAGGCTTTCATTGTATGAAAAAGCCGGACACGCCGGATTCGGCGTGTCCGGCTTTTTCGCCGGAGACAAAAAACGTTACAGTAGCCGTTTTTTCCAGACGCCGGATCGCTTCACATTGCCGGATCCGGCGAAAATCGGATGAAACGCATGGCCATCCGGCTCGATCCGGCTCTAATGCAAGTCAATGGGGGGGAAACCGGATCCGGCATTGCATTTCGCTGGATCCGGTTTTAGTCAAAAGCGCCGGATCGCGCCTGACGCCGAAAACCTGATGTGTGAAAGAGGCCTAAGAGTCAATAAGACAACTACCCATTACTAATTCTATAGTAGTGAAAAGGTTAAATAAAGACACAGCCAGAATAAAGTCTTTTAATGAAATAAAACAATAAACACGGTTTGCCATCTTTACTGTTCTGCTAATCCAAGCGATGCCCTCATTCTCCTGTAAGAAATATAAAAAAACCAAACAATATGCCATATCTGTCCGGACTTCAGTCTTAGTATTATTTGAGGTCTGCAGCACTGGGTTTTTTTTGTTATTTTTACCATTTTTCATTTTCTGAAAATAAATACAAAATTTAGTGCTTGGAAATTTGGAGATATGTTGTCAGTAGTTTATAGAATAAAAGAGCAATTTACATTTTACTCAAAAATATAAAGAGAAAAATCAAACAAACTGAAAATTTTGCAGTGGTCTCTTAATTTTTGCCAGAGCTGTATATATAATATTCTTTATGTAAACTAGGGGGCAGGTCAGTGAGGGATTACTGACCTGTCAGAAGCCATACTGATGAATACCGAAGCAGAGTGTGGCACCCCTTTGGCTCAGTCGCCACAGAGATACTGCACCTTCTCCTAAGGTGTAGTGCCCCACCATCTAGGTAAGTTGGGAACTCCTTTCCACACTCCAACACTTGCACCCACACACAGGATAGTTCAGCAATGGACCAGATTGCGGTTCCATGCTGAGAGGATAACAGAGCACCTTTCGTGGGTCCTTGCTTCATAACACGAGATGTGCTGGGAGGTGGGTGGAGTTAGATATAAAAGAGTGGGAAAGTTGAGAATTACAGTTCAGTCTGACGGGAGGTCAAGGCGGAGGAAGACAGTCAGTCAGGAGAGGCTGAGGACTGGTCTTAGTGGAACGAGCTCCCTAGGAGAGGAGGGAGAGGAAGGAGTGCTGCAGCTGCCTCAGTGACCTGAGCCAGCTGGCACGGGAAAGGAACAGAAGGAGAAAGACGTAGAACTGCAACCTAAGCTTCCATAAGAGAGAGAAGGAACAGCGTGGAACGAAGGAGTAGGAGAACAGAGAGGAGTTGTGGATTGAAAGAGGAACCCTGCCTATAGGTTCTCAGCGCAAGGCCAGGGCCCGGTCCCCGAGGTTATATGGACACTTATGGTTCTGCAGCAGACACCGGTGGAGTAGTTGACTGTAAATGCACTACTCCCATCCAAGACTTGGGGCACAACAGCAACTGAATAGAGAGCCAGGACTCCAGAGAAGGGAGTCCCCGAGAGAGGCTACAGCTGTCTGTCATACAAGTAGAGTTGTTAGGAACATCTGACAGGAGGAACTTCAGAGTACCACGGTACTGGAGCTCTTCACACTAAAAGGCGCAATAGAGGAGGCGTTCAGGAGAGGTACATGTTGGCGTGGTGTTGGAGAGGAGAATCCTGACTTGCCCGGGAGGTTGATTGAGTCTCTACCCCGGAGGACACGGCACGGAGGCTGGCACCAGTGTGTACCATGAACTGTGAGTAAAGCTTTGGAACTACAAGCCCTGGTGTCTTCCATTCCTTTGTGCGTCAACACCGTCAGCACTGCTACATCTGGGTACCAACATTCCTCACACCGCCTGCGCCTATACACTGCCCTGGGGTTGCAGCTTCACCTGTGGGGAGCTACACCATCTATGATGCAACACACCATCAGCCCCAGAGGATCTGCACGCAGCATTGGCTTAACATCTTACTTGCCAAACACCACAGGTGGCGTCACAAACAATTCAATTTCACTAACTACATTCCCCCCATTACTTGGGCGCCCAGGGCCACGGATCGGGTCACAGCTGCCGTGACACATCCCATTGACACCGGCCCAGTACCGAGTACCCCACTGCCCTGGGAGGGCGACTCAAGAGCACCACATGAAGTCCCCCACAGGGCTCCCGGAAGCAAAAACATATCAAGTATATACAGTATAAGATTAAACAACCACAAGACAGATTTAAGCATCAGGTATCATTGCAGTCAGCATAACTGCGCCGACCTGACACTGTCTGTAGGTTACTGTGCACAATCCTGCTGACAGGGTCCCTCTAATGTATTTTTTTAAGCATGGGTTATTATAATGTAACAAAGGAAGGCATGCTCAACTCCTGTCACCACGATGACTTCAGTGGAGATTGCAACAGTGGTTTGCACCTCCTATGGGAGCGATGACTTGCCCATTCTGGTGACCCAATGTGCCGGCGGTTCTGTGGTATATGGGTGTCCAGGCTCAACTGGGTGAGGTGGATCTTCTAAGACCCAGATCCAGTTGAGCACATGGACCCTGGGCGATGATGCAGCAAATTCAAAGACATGTGGGCAGCGAGGACTTGGCACATTCTGGAGTCTCAGGAGCTAATGGGCAGATGAGTTGGGACCCAGCAGGGATGGAAGCAGGTAAACACACTATGGATAGAAGAAGGTGTGAGTGTCAAGGGGACTTAAATAGGTGTAGAAAGACTATGTCAAAGGTCCATGCCGGGCAACCTGCAAAACCCGACATGGAGCACAACAGAGGGCAGCGGACCCAGGGGAAAGAGCAGAGCCTAGGATATCCAGGTCAGGTGTGTAACACTGGATGGCGCAATCATTGCTTCTGGATCTGGTGCTAACCACCATAGTTGTCTAAGCTGAATTTGTGTATTTCCTTGCATAAAACCAAAAATAAATGTAATGCTCTACAACTCCTTTATTCCTAAAGGCTTCTTGTTTAGCTACACATATGGTATGTCTACCACTAGGTGAAGCCTGATTCTGCATTTTAATGTGGATGGTTCAGTTCAACACGTAAAGCAATGAACATGTGCAAATATTTTCAGAAGGTTTCGAAACATGACAGGTGTCTCCCGTTGTGAACTTCGGAGTTATAAATGAAAAACACACAGACACCTTGAGGAGTGGTACGCTCAGCTTAGTCACAGATGGGTCAAAATAATTATACAATAATCAAGGCCAAACCATTGCCGAGGGCAGACCGGCTGTTTTATGCAACATGCCAGATTCAGACCTGCAGCAATAGACATCGCAAGTCAAGCATCACAAATTTATCTTGCAAATCAGCAGACAGTGATCAGATAGAATTTCAGAGTAATGAGAAACTGTAAATTGTATCTTCCAGTACACAGATTGTAAACACTTCATGAAAAACTGTCATGGCTTCAGTATTCCTATAGTAGAAGGGAGCAAGAAGATTCTTAGGACCGTGGTCCGACATCTGCATCGGTTCTCTGCAGCAGCCGAACCAGAGCAGCCCAGACTTCCTTGGTTGGCGCTTGGATGCCGGCTTCCTGGGCGCTTCTTGAGATTGCGACTCATCTGCAACATCATGAGCAAAAGAAGTTTGGCAATGTTTGAATTCTTGAGATTGTGCGCAACAATAAATATTGTATTCTTATTATTTCGACAAACTATTTCATTTCTTTTATAACACCCTTTGAGCCGGTCTCTGTAAGCAGGATATGTTGTAGCTCTCACCTCTCTATAGTGCAGCACCAGCATCTTACATTGAACTCTGTATGGATGCAGTAAGGTCTTAGACTTATCAGGATCCTGACAGCGCCGGCGTACAGCCTCCGCTGAGCAGGGACTCACCCGCACTGTAGGGATCCCTGGAGACAAGAACAGCCAGAAAGTACAGATGCACAGGACCTGAACGCTGAAGTTTAGCAAGCCGGCACAGGACCTATGGTCATGTGACTGCAAGGGGGTGGGGCTTAGCGTTCTGCTTTCAGAGAAGGTAGAAAACTCAGAGGCGGGCAAAACGGAGGACATACACAGTACGGGCAAATGAGGTACAGGAGGGGTAAACAGACGGGAGGTCAGGCAAAGCCAAAGGTCATACACAAGGGAGCGGTGCGGTACCAAAGGGACGAGCAGAGAGCAGTCGAGTCACAAGCAGAGAGTCATACACAAGAGAGCGGTGCGGTACAAGAGGGGCAGGCAGAACTCGTAACAGGGACAGAAACGGATCACAACCAAACAAGCAACAAGTTATCAGGCACAAGGCACACGTATACAAGAGGTAAACTAACTCAGCCGAGGGCTCGAGTATAACTGACACCAGACCTAGGTCCAGTGAACATTAAATAGCCGCCCTCTGCCAGAGAGAGGCAGAACAATTAACCCCCAGTCTGACCAGGACGGGCCAAAGTGAAACCCCGTCCTGGATCATGACAAGACTTCTGCCATAACGAAAAGTGGTGGAATTGTGGATATCACAAGATGAATAAGAATGTTAATGATCTGCAAATGATGAAAAAAATTGAAGCAACAGTCTAAAAACATATGGATTTATTCAGTATGAAGTATGAGCCATGTGGTCAGCCAGCGGTACGGTACGGGGCATCTCCCCAGTGTTGGAGGTGAGAGCCCACAGTCACGCGCTGATCGCAGCCTGGCTGTGCGTGTGTCGTCCGTCGGTAAAGTGGCCTAGTCTCCTGGCGTTGCGCTGGGGATAGAGAGTCAACCTTCTCCTGCTGCGCACGCTGTCTTCCCAGCAAAGACCCTGTTTTGGTGGGCTTCATCCCTTTTATAATGGACCCACCCCCTGTAGTCAAGTGCAAAGGTCTGTCCAGGTCAAAAAGTCCTCCCCCCGGCAACAATGGTGACAGCCCCAATAGTTCCGGCCCTGATACGAGAGAGGTACCACTAGCCTGGTCCATCTCCCTACACTCCTACACTGTGAGCAACCTGCATAGCCTAAATGCGCATCCATAGCTTGCAATGTCTCCCAACGGGCACATCCACAACGTCATTGGTTGACAATTGCTCAGGGACCTGTCAGCAGCGGATCTTGATGATTTGTCAGCAACGGATCTTGATGACTTTTTAGCAGTGGATCTTGATAATTTGCCAGAAGAAGATATTGATGATTTGCCAGCAGCGGATCTTGATGACTTGTCAGCAGTGGATCTTGATGATTTGTCAGCAGCAGATCTTAATGATTTGCCCAAGTACATTCAATGTGGCACCTTCGTCAGATGACAATTAATATATGCTCCTTAATCGAATCCAAGGCTGGAAGTGCTATTCTGCAGGTGGCGCTCATAGCGCAGACTAAATCACAATATTTGGAACATTTTATTCATTCTTGGTGTTTGAATTTAAATGTTGATGAGTGTATGATTTATTATATTATTGATTGAGTATTATTATACTACTGTATATTCTATTTTATGTCAATACATTCTCGTATATAATATTGTTTTTTTCTAGGATATGACTGTCTAATATTAGAGATTGTATAATTACACTGTATTGTAGTATATTATTATATCGTAGTCATCGATACAACCCCCGCTGGCCTTTTTCTCATGACTCTGCAGACAGCCTTTCAGGATTACACTACAGACTGCCTTCTTTGCCACTAACCAGTGACTTGTTTCCCTGATCAATTACTAGAATAAAGCAGAGGCTTTTGGGATTTTGTCTTTTACACAAAATTTGATCGGATGAACAGAGAGTGGCTTCTGTGGCCCCGTGAATGCCAGCATTAAACACTAAACAATAGTAGCACCGTTTTAAGCCCATTTTTTTTTTTTGCCAATAGAAAAGCAAAGCTGTAACGTTGATGTCATCCTCTGACTCAGTGACAACGACTGGTCCCCGGTGTCACCCAGTCATTTTAACCTCATCAGCATCTGCTTACCCAATCGAGACCTATGAATGCTCCAGTGTCATCAGATTCTGCATTATGGCCAAAGAGTCGGGGGGAAAAAAACAGGGTGACATCAGGGTTTTAGTCAGACGCTGGCAGGGTAAGGTCACCTTAGTGCATGGTGTGCTAATAGCAAATCCTGCCGACAGTGTAATATTCCTATATGGCTTTGTACACATTCATTAGCCTGCAGCTGCTTATTTACGGCATTGGAGCACTAAAAAAACTAGTTGTGATGTGCAAGGTAACACATCCTGAGGACCACGGGGTCATCAAAAGTCCGGGCATTGAAGGTCTTCAGAAAAAGAATCTTTACCGCCAAGTGAATAATGTTTGTAACTTTAACCTCTTCACGCCGCAGAGCAATTTCGATTTTGCGTTTCTGTTTTTCGCTCCCCTGCATCCCAGAGCCATAATGTTTTTTTTCCCGTCAATATGGCCATGTGAGGGTTTGTTTTTTGTGGGACGAGCTGTACACCATTGGTTTTACCATAGAGTGTACTGGAAAATGGGGAAAAAAAATCCAAGTGCGGTGAAATTACAAAAAAAACTTTATTTTTTTTTACCATCTTCACCAAATCCTAAAACTGACCTGCCAATTTAATTCTCCAGGTCATTACGAGTTCATAGATACTAAACATGTATAGGTTGTTTTTTATTTCAGTGGTGAAAAAAAAATCCAAAGTTTGTTAAAAAAAAAAATTTGCTCATTTTCCAAGACCCTTAGTGTCTCCATTTTTCGTGATCTGGGGCTGGGTGAGGGCTTATTTTTGCGCACCGAGCTGATGTTTTCATTGATACCATTTTGATGTAGATATGATCTTTTGATCACTCGTTATTGCATTTTAATACAATGTTGCAGCGACCAAAAAACGTAATTCTGGAGTTTTGATTTTTTTTCTCGTTACGTCATCTCGGGGGGCAGAGGAGTCCTTAACTGCCCCGTGCGTGGATCGGCACCTTCTCCGGAGAGCCCAGTGACCCCAGGGAATGCCCAGCGAGGGCGCGGGCGCCCAGCGACAGGGACTCTAGGCCTCACATCCCCACCGAGGGACAACGTCGGGGCCCATCGGTCCACCACCAGTCGCCGCAGAGGCGCTCTCATCTCCGTCGATGTTATGGCCCCGCTCCGCCCGGCCCTCAGCTCCTGCAGGTACGGCTGCAGGCGGGAGGCTGGGGATGTTGGCCGGTGGGAAGCAGAGCCTGGAAGCTGGGGCCAGATGGCGTGGACGTCAGATGGCCCCGTATAGGCCACGAATTTGCCCAGGACCGGTGACAGGGGGCGGAGAGGAGGCTGAGACAGCCCCGCATAGGCCGCGGATCCGCCCAGGACCGGTGGCAGGGGACAAGGAGAAGCCGGGCAGGGAGGCTGAGGGCCGGTGTCGGGGCCCTTGGGCCTTGCTCACGTACGGGGAGTGGGGGCAGGGACTGCCTGCGATGTCGCCGGCTGGGCCGGGGTAACGCTCACCTTCCCCGGCACTGCGACTTCCATCAGGCTGCCCCGCAGTTCCTCCAAGTACCGGTGCATCCGAGCGACTGGTCATTTCCGAGGTGTCGCTGGTCCCTGCCACTCCACTGCTTCCTGTCCCATCGTCTGGAGTGCCCTGCTGTTCTTCATCCCGCCATCCAGCAGGAGCAGCCTCCAGGCCTGATGGTTCTGCAGGGAGGGTCGGCAACAGTTCCTCCAGCGGCTGCTCCGACACGACCTGAGCCGCGGGCAAGCGCTCCTCCATTTTCTCCTCCGGCTCCAGCTCCATGGGTCCATCTGTCGGGGACTCCATCTGTTGTGGATCTTCAGGATGGGTAAGTGCTTGCTGCTCTGGCAACTGCTCCCCCCAGGGGCGGGCTCGGCTCAGCTCACCCCGGCAGTCTCTTTTAGCGCCTCATCCCTCCACTCCGACAGCCGCCATTTGTAGAATCGTAAATGTCAGCTTCCTGGCCCCTGTAGTCAAATCCAGCAATGTCCACGTTCAGTCCAATCCGATAATTCCAATTACAGTTCACCAATCACAATCTTCAACCCACTGCTTGCAGGTCCTTTCAATCTTCGGCGCGGTCTCACCGCTGGCGTTGGTGGATTAGGCGGTGATAATCCTGCCGACTACGCCAATTGTAGGTACGTGAGCCGACTGGGGGGTGGTCCCTTTTTCGCCGCAAACAGATTGGAGACAGAAACCGGTGTACGTTCAACAGGTCCTCTTTATTGGCCATTCTCCCGAAGACCACAGCAGCATGACAGCTTCCGTACACACAGTCCCGGGTACCCTGCACCTTCTTTTCTCTCCTCAATTGATGTCCCTCGCAGTTCTATCGCTGTGGCTGCCCTAGGCCTACCACCACAGCTCTTCGCCTGTCTGAGTCCGTCCGTCTGGTACCCCCGGGCTTCCTCTGTCCTGCTGCTCTCCTGTCAGGGCCATCCCCCTGACTGTCTCTCCTTCCAGTCCCTTCCGGAGCGCTTCCTCTTTTAGTCTCTTCCTCCTTCAATCTTCCCCTCCGCTGAACTCCTCCTCCTGGACTGGCTCCCCTGGACTCGCTCTCTCTCCCTTTTTATTCCCCCACTGGGAATTCCCCTCTCTAGCCCCCGTAACTCCGCCCACCATGACTTTGCGGTTTCTATAGCATTAGCTGCTGTTAAGTCCTTTTCCTGCTGTTCTTTGTCTCCCCCTAGTGGCCAAAACCCAGTCCTTCACCATCTTTCACTATTTCTAGCTGTCTCCCCACATGTATATACAAATTCACGTCAAATATATCTACTGCACATTTTACATTCACTTTCCTGCTTCAGACAGGTCCATAGATCAGTCCACTTCCCTACAACATTACTAGCCTTCCCGACATAAGCCTGACTGCTCACTATGACATCACTAGCCTTCAAGGCATAAGCCTGACTGCTCACTATGACATCATTAGCCTTCCCAGTGTAAGCCTGACTGCTCACTCTATGACATCACTAGCCTTCCCTGTATAAGCCTGACTGCTTACTCTATGACATCCCTAGTCTACCCTGTATAAGCCTGACTGATCATTCTATGACATCAGTAGCCTTCCCAGCATAAGCCTGTCTGCGACCTCTGACATCACTGGCCTTCCCAGCATAAACCTGACTGCTCACTATGACATCACTAGCCTTCCCAGCATAAGCCTGACTGCTCACTATGACATCACTAGTCTTCCAGGTATAAGCCTGACTGCTCACTCTATGACATCCCTAGCCTACCCTGTATAAGCCTGACTGATCATTCTATGACATCAGTAGCCTTCCCAGCATAAGCCTGTCTGTGAATTCTAACATCATTGGCCTTCCCAGCATAAACCTGACTGCTCACTCTATGACATCACTAGCCTTCCCAGCATAAGCCTGACTGCTCACTATGACATCACTAGTCTTCCAGGTATAAGCCTGACTGCTCACTCTATGACATCACTAGCCTTCCGGGCATAAGCTTGACTGTTCGCTCTATGACATCACTAGCCTTCCCAGCATAAGCCTGACTGCTCACTCTGACATCACTAGCCTTCACAGCATAGACCTTACTGCTCACTGTTTGACATCACTAGCCTTCCCTGTATAAGCCTGACTGCTAACTATGACATCACTAGTCTTCCAGGTATAAGCCTGACTGCTCACTATATGACATCAGTAGCCTTCGCACTATAAGCCTGAATGCTCACTATGACATCACTAGCCTTCCCTGTATAAGCCTGACTCCTCACTCTATGGCATCACCAACCCTGCTGAAAAAATATTGATATCATGGAGTGAGGGGATGACAGCACACCTGTTGTGAATTCGCATGCTCCCGTGTGCGATAGTAGGATGAAATGACCGGATGGGGCGGGCAGGGGGCGGGGCTTAGCTGCATCGTGCACTGCATGTAAAATGCGCTAGTCTGAAGCTAGCCTTAATGCTTGGAATTTCAGCAGCTGATCCATTTGTTTGCCGGAATATTATCCACTACTAGAAGAGTCTGACAGTGGATCTCACAGAGAATGAACTACCATATGGTCAATCTAACCGTTCCTGTGTATGGAGCAGTTGGGAGACTCGGCTGACGGGTCTTTCAAAAGCTGTCAAATGTGTATGGCCAACTTTTGCCTGTGACATTGTTTTTCCAAACAATTTTATTAACATTTTATAACAGAGCATACATAAATGCAATATCATGAGGCATTCATGACACATGAAAGAAAAAATAAAAAACACAACCAGACTATAAATAATAATAATAAGAACTCATGGAAACATTTCCAGCCAGCGAGACCATTTCTTTATAAAGGAAGGAAGACAGCCATTCAGCAACGCCAATTTTTGCTCATATGACTTATGTAAAGTCAGCTTTGCAATAATATCGAGTGAAGTGGGCACTCGAGTGGATTTCCAATAAAACGCAATTTCATTTTTAGAAACCAAAAGTAAATGAATAACCAATTTCCTAACAGAAGGATTCAAACGACTTGCATCCAACGAGAGCAGGGTGAACTGAGGAGTCAGGGAAAAATCTGATTGATTTAAAATATGAGAAATAAGAGAGGAGATGTCGTCCCAAAAATGCCGAAGAAGTGGACAAAACCAAAATAAATGGTGCCCACAATCCCTCCAACAGAGAGGGGAGGTGGAAGGGTTGATAAAAGCTAGACGAGATGGCGAATAGTACCATCTCGATATGATTTTAAAGTAGGACTCATGGAGAGCCATAAACATGGTAGCAGAATAGGTTAGAGACATGGTCAGTTCCCAAACATTTGGGGTAACAGAAAAATTCCAAACCGATTCCCATTTTTTCATATATGGGGATTTTATAAATGCAGAATCGTTGTTGAACCACTGGTAGATATAATGAGTGGACCAAAAAATATTATGACCCGAGTTGCATAAAATATTGATTGCTGGCTCCGATAGCGGAGGGCAGCGAGTCACCAGTGGAGTCAAAAATTCTTTCAACATAGTAAAGTGTAGAAAAGCAGAGGAGGGAACCCCAAACCTGTTCTTAAGATGAGAAAAAGATACAAATTTATGACCATCAAAGATGTCATTTAATTTAGAAATACCCCAACCAGGCAAGCAGAATGCAAATCGAATGAATAAACAGAGGCCAGAAAAGAGAGAGGAAGCCTCAACAGGAGCTGAATCCTAGAAAAACCACTCTTAAATTTAAAAAACTTCCTCCAAGTCACAATAGCAGCCATAAAAATTGGATGATTAGACTGAGATAAATGCTTGGATGTCAATAGATTCAAAATAAGAGAACAAGGAGGGGAATTTTTATTAAAATAAAATTCCAAGTCCGCCAATGAAGGTATATGGCCAGTTGACCACCAACATAGACTTTGCTTAATAAGATTTGAGTAATAATAAGCTGAGATGTTAGGCAGTCCCAGACCTCCACCTAACTTATGTTTGTATAACTGATTCGAAGCAATACGGGCCTTTTTATTTCCCCAAATAAATAAATTAAGGCGTGTCTGCAGACTAGTTAAATAAGAAGTGGAAACAAGCAGGGGAAGGGATCTGAAAACATAGAGGATTTTGGGAAGGAATATTGATTTGGCTACTAGACATTTTCCCCACCAGGATAATTCTTTGTCCGCATAAAAAATAAGGCCTTTAGAAATGGAGGCAATTAGGGAATCTAGTGGAAATCAGAGATCCAAGGTTTCTAGAAAACCGCAGACCTAAATAAACAATTTCCCTCTCCGCCCAACACCAAGAAGAGACAGCCTTTATACTTCTGATTTGAGAATTGGTGAAATTAAATTGGAAAACTTTGGATTTGGACTCATTAATCTTAAAATAGGAAAGGGAGGAAAATTTTTGAAGAAGGGATTGTAAATGTGGAATAGAGGAGCAGGGATTAGTGAGAGACAGGAGGACATCATCAGCATATAGACTGATCTTAAACTCCAGACGATATGTTCGAACACCCTCTATGGAGGAATGATCTCTGATTAATTGGGCTAGCGGTTCTATTGCAAGGGCAAAAAGCAATGGAGAGAGGGGACAACCCTGCCGGGTACCATTAGACTTTGGAAATGGGGAGGAAAAGTGATTATTAATGTAAATTTTTGCTTGAGGGTCAGAATATAAGGCCATAATTTTGGTGATAAAGTCTAAATTAAATCCAAATTTTAGTAGGGAGCATCGTAGAAAGGTCCAATTCAAGCGATCAAACGCTTTTTCTGCATCTAATGAATTTAGAGCAGAAGGAAGTTTTTGGGAATTAATTAACTTTATAATATTTATCAGCCATCTGGTCCCTTCAATGGATTGCCGATGTTTGATAAAGCCAATTTGGTCCTTGAAAATTAATTTAGGCAGAATAAGATTAAGACGATTAGCTAAAACTTTAGAATAAATTTTGAGGTCAGTATTTATTAAGGAAATGGGACAATAATTAAGAATTTGATCAGGATTAGTATTGGGTTTGGGAATTAGTAGGATTGTAGCATCTAAATTTTCTCTAGGGAAGGAACCAACGGACGCAGCGGCATTAAAAAGTTTAGTTAAATGGGGGACAAGAATGTCACGGAAAGACTTATAATAATTGTTACTATAACCATCGGGACCAGGGGCTTTCTATGATTTCAATTGACTAATGGTGTCAACAATCTCTTCAGCAGTAAAAGGAGCAGATAAAAAATCTGTGTCCACGGAGTTGAGATTTGGAAGGTTAACCGAAGATAAAAAAATTATTAATAGAGTCCGAATCTGGAGCGGGAAGAGAGGGGTCAGACCTCAAATTATACAGTTGATTGAAATATTTCGCAAATTCATTTGCAATGTCCTGTGGGTGGGGGAGGGATAATCCCTTAGGAGAAGTAATTTTCTCAATGCGGTTGCGTACTCTAAGCTTCTTTATTCGATTAAACATAAATGGGTGGGTTTATTAAGGGACATGTAATGATTAAATTTTGATTGCTTTACTGCCGAATCATAGAACGAAAAAATTGTGGCCCTTAATTCATTTTGAAGACGGGATAAATCAGCTAGAGATGTGGAGCTAGAGGGAGGATTCTTAGATAAGGACAATTCCAACTCTTTCTCCTTAATCAAAGCCTGCAAATTTTTGATGGTTAAATTTTTTTATATGGGAGGAAATACGAATAAGAGTGCCTCGTAGAACCGCCTTGTGAGCATTCCACTGGAGGAATGGTTTGGAAGGATCAAATATATTTTCTGAAAATTAAAAATTGAGAGATTTAGATATTTCCTCATGGTAAGTAGGATTTTTAAAAATAGAAGCATTACACTTCCACAACTGCTGATTAACAGAGTGCCCCTCAACCAACTTGGCTATAACAGGAGCATGATCTGAAATAGATTTGTTTCCAATTGAAACTGAGGAAAACCTAGGGAGAGAAAATACGTCTGACAAAATAAGGTCAATACGAGAGGCAGATAAATGAGAGTCAGAAAAAAATGTATATTCTTTTGAGGTGGAATTAAGACAGCGAAAAACGTCAAAAAATTCATTAGTGAAAAGCCAATTATTTAAAGAAGGGAAATTAAGTCTACTTGAAGAAGAGGCATTAAGTAAATTATCGGGGACCAAGTTAAAATCACCTAAGAGTAAAAGAATGCCTCTCTTTAGCGGTTCAAGTTTTTTTTAGTAATTTGTTCAAAAACCTAATTTGACTTTTAGTAGGAGCGTAGATATTGACAATGGTATAAATTTGGGAGTCTATAGAACAGACAAGGACATAAAAATGACCGTTCACATCAGCCAATTCCTCCAGCAGTTCGAACGACATGGAGTCCCTGACTAGGGTCATGACACCTGCCTTTTTAGAGGGACCTGAGGCCTCAAAAACATGAGGGTAATTTTTTAGGGAAAACATGGGATGATTATTAATTTTAAATTTAGTCTCCTGGAGGCACACGACATCTGCTGCAGATTTATTAAATTCTCTCTGAAAGGAAAATGTGACATTGTTAACAATCCCTATGTAATACCCTTACGCTGACATCACTTGCCCTCCACAGACACCGCTTCTGACTCTGTGACATCATCATGCTTCCTGATGGAAATTTTTTCAACATACAAAGACATAAAATACATAATGACAATAAGGACAGAAAACAATGATCCACTCCAAAACTCCACTGTCAGCTACTGATGAAGCTGTCCAGTAATGGATCTCAGGGCTTTGTTGTGGCCTAGTCCCAGATTCATAGCAGAGCCTGGTGACTTAGCTAAGTTTGCCAGGATGTTGTTATTAAACTTAGTGGCTCCTGAAGGCTCCTGGGTTGCGGAGTCTTCTGGTTTGCCCTGTGTTGAAGGTTCCTGATTTACTCTCTGGTGGAGGTTCATGGGTGGTGGGAGGTCTCCTGATTTTCCTTCTGTTGGAGGCTCCTGGGTGGCTGAGGCTCCTAGGTGTTGTAGGTTTCTAGATTATCATCTGGTGGAGGTTCCTGATTTAACCTCTGGTGGAGGCTCCTGGCTGGTGAAGTCTCCTGGTTTATCATCTGATGGAGGTTCTTGGTTACCTCGAAGTGGATGCTCCAAGAGGCTCATGGATTTAGTGAAGGCTCATGGTGTGCCTTCTAGCAGAGGCTCCTGCAGGTGACTAGGTGCTGGTGGGTTCTGGTTTGCACTCTGGTGGCATCTCCTGGGTGATAGAGTCTCACAGACAGTTTGCCCTTTGGTGAAGGCTCCTACTTTGCCCTCTGGAGGAGGCTTATAGGGGCTCATAGGGGTGGAGTCTTCTGATCTGCCTTCTGATGGAGGGCCCTAGATTATTCTCTGGTAAGGGCTTCTGGGTGGTGGAGGCTGCTAGGTTGTGTAGTTTCCTAGTTTAGCCTTTGGTGAAGGTTCCTGGTTTACCCTCTAGTAGAGGCTCCTGGGCAGTAGAGGCTCCTAGTTTGCCCTCTAGTAAAGGCTCCTGGTTTGCCTTTTGGTGGAGACTGATTTTCCCTCTGATGGAGTATCCTGGAGGCACCTAGGTGGTGGTGGTGAATATTGATTTGCCCTTTGGTGGAGGTTCCGGGTTTGCCCTCCCTATAATTCACCCTTAATGTTTATCATGTCATTACTTTAAAATTCCTAAAAGGAATTTAATCAATGTAAATGTATCTTATTAAAATCCCTTATCCGCAGAGTAGATGAATGCAAATATTTTCCTTGTTAATATGTTGGCAGTAAGTACAGTATCACCTGGGAGTGTTTGCATTCATCTTCATTAATACATGATTAATTGTTTGCCCTGAGTCAGATATTTGTAATAATGCTTAAGGTTACAGAATTAAGTAATCATGAAGACAGTCCTGTCATTCTGTATAAATCTTGTCACTCTTGAGGATGGGAGCATTAGCAGCGGCTGCATTATTAACCTATGGAAGATTCGAACCCCCAGGGATGGGAATGTCCTTAAGAATCAAAGTGAATTCCAGTCGCCAGTGATATTAAAATTAATGATAAAAGTTTAAGAAATTGCGTATTCCTTAATAAGAATATTCCTCTTATAGCGCAAATTATATCTTTTTGTACTATTTCTCATTGTCAGCCAGTATTTCGTAATGCAATTTGTATGAAGTACAAAAAGGATGGAGAAAAGGAGCTGAAACCTATAGATAACCATACAATTACATATTATGGACAATAGTAGACACTACAATATAGCTACTATAATATTTCCCCTATATACAAGAATATAACTACTATAATACTGCTCCGTATGTACAAGAATATAACTACTATAATACTGCCCCTATGTACAAGAATATAACTACTATAATACTGCCCCCTATGTACAAGAATATAACTACTATAATACTGCTCCGTATGTACAAGAATATAACTACTATAATACTGCCCATATGTACAAGAATATAACTACTATAATACTGCCCCTATGTACAACAATATAACTACTATAATACTACCCCATGTACAAGAATATAACTACTATAATACTGCCCCTATGTACAAGAATATAGCTACTATAATACTGCTCCTATGTACAAGAATATAACTACTATAATACTGCTCCTATGTACAAGAATATAACTACTATAATACTGTCCCCTATATACAAGAATATAACTACTATAATACTGCCCCTATGTACAAGATTATAACTACTATAATACTGCCCCTATGTACAAGAATATAACTACTATAATACTGCCCCTATGTACAAGAATATAACTACTATAATACTGCCCCTATGTACAAGAATATAACTACTATGATACTGCTCCTATGTACAAGAATATAACTACTATAATACTGCTCCGTATGTACAAGAATATAACTACTATAATACTGCCCCTATGTACAAGAATATAACTACTATAATACTGCTCCTATGTACAAGAATATAACTACTATAATACTGCTCCTATGTACAAGAATATAACTACTATAATACTGCCCCCTATGTACAAGAATATAACTACTATAATACTGCCCCTATGTACAAGAATATAACTACTATAATACTGCCCCTATGTACAAGAATATAACTACTATAATACTGCTCCTATGTACAAGAATATAACTACTATAATACTGCTCCTATGTACAAGAATATAACTACTATAATACTGCCCCTATGTACAAGAATATAACTGCTATAATACTGCTTCCTATGTACAAGTATATAACTACTATAATACTGCTCCTATGTACAAGAATATAACTACTATAATACTGCCCCCTATGTCTATGAATATAACTACTATAATACTGCCCCATATGTAAAAGAATATAACTACTATAATACTGCCCCTATGTACAAGAATATAACTACTATAATACTGCCCCTATGTACAAGAATATAACTACTATAATACTGCTCCTATGTACAAGAATATAACTACTATAATACTGCTCCTATGTACAAGTATATAACTACTATAATACTGCTCCTATGTACAAGAATATAACTACTATAATACTGCCCCTATGTACAAGAATATAACTACTATAATACTGCCCCTATGTACAAGAATATAACTACTATAATACTGCCCCTATGTACAAGAATATAACTACTATAATACTGCTCCTATGTACAAGAATATAACTACTATAATACTGCTCCTATGTACAAGAATATAACTACTATAATACTGCCCCTATGTACAAGAATATAACTGCTATAATACTGCTTCCTATGTACAAGTATATAACTACTATAATACTGCTCCTATGTGTAAGAATATAACCACTATAATACTGCCCCCTATGTATATGAATATAACTACTATAATACTGCCCCATATGTAAAAGAATATAAACTACTATAATACTGCTCGTATGTACAAGAATATAACTACTATAATACTGGCCTATGTACAAGAATACAATTACTATAATACTGCCTCTATGTTCAAGAATATAACTCCTATAATACTGCTCCTATGTTCAAGAATATAACTACTATAATACTGCCCCTATGTACAAGAATATACTATAATACTGCCCCTATGTACAAGAATATAACTACTATAATAATGCCCCTATGTACAAGAATATAACTACTATAATACTGCCTCCTATGTACAAGAATATAACTACTATAATACCGCCCCCTATGTACAAGAATATAACTACTATAATACTGCCTCCTATGTACAAGAATATAACTACTATAATACTGCTCCTATGTACAGAAATATAACTACTATAATACTGCTCCTATGTACAAGTATATAACTACTATAATACTGCCCCTATGTACAAGAATATAACTACTATAATAATGCCCCTATGTACAAGAATATAACTACTATAATACTGCCTCCTATGTACAAGAATATAACTACTATAATACCGCCCCCTATGTACAAGAATATAACTACTATAATACTGCCTCCTATGTACAAGAATATAACTACTATAATACTGCTCCTATGTACAGAAATATAACTACTATAATACTGCTCCTATGTACAGAAATATAACTACTATAATACTGCTCCTATGTACAAGAATATAACTACTATAATACTGCTCCTATGTACAGAAATATAACTACTATAATAATGCCCCTATGTACAAGAATATAACTACTATAATACTGCTCCTATGTACAAGTATATAACTACTATAATACTGCCCCTATGTACAGAAATATAACTACTATAATACTGCCCCTATGTACAAGAGTATAACTACTATAATACTGCTCCCTATGTACAAGAATATAACTACTCTAATACTGCCCCTATATACAAGAATATAACTACTATAATACTGCTCCTATGTACAAGAATATAACTACTATAATACTGTCCCTATGTACAATCGGTATCACACAGGATAGGATTAGATACACGGCTCAGCAGTCAGTATCACACAGGATAGGATTAGATGCACGGTTTTTATGTGCAATATAATCATTATAATTTGTTATAACTAACCACAGTTGGTTACTATGTCCAGGCAACGCCGGGCTCTTCAGCTAGTGCTATATAAAAGGACAAGTCTTGATGAGTCGGGGCAAACGTTAATAGTTTTAATGACAGGGAATTAAACTTTTCAGATCCCTATCAGAGTCTCCATATAAGAACATAAATTATCGGGCAAATATCTAGGGGGCTGTTCAGCTGGGAGTGAAAGGGTTAAGCACTGACGTGATATAACCACTCATTTACAACAACGAAACATTCCGGAGTGTAAACCGCAGTGACTTTGCTGCTGGATTTACGATACAGCAGTGCCATTCAAGCGATTATTTTATGCCCTAATTATTGTTTTATGCTGCTATTAATTATTTTCTGAGCCTCAAAGGAATGCTGCTGTCACTAAGGAAAATAATAGGTGGTGATAGGGACGTTAAAACCGATGCAATAAAACACTGAGGAGGGAAAGTGAAAAATAGCCATTTACAAGAGCAAAAATAGCCAATAACCAAGCCGATCACAGGAAGCAAATTGTCTATTAAAAAGAAACTCTTAATTTATAAATTAGATAAAAACAAATGGCCAATAATTTACATAGAAATATTCAGAATGATTATGGGTTTTTTTTTCCTGACACCCCATAGTCTCACCTGGTAAAGTGGCTTCTTAAAGCCTCCTGAGCAGTTTTTGAAGAACAGGTAGCATGGGTATAGCAGGATGATTCCACAAAGAGTGATCATACAGCCCCACTGATGAAAAAATATATAATTTACTGTGTCAGAAACATAAAACGGAATTTTGTGAATGTGTTTTATTGGTCAAAAATCGGAAAAAAAAAAGTTAAATATGGTATTACTGTTATGCCATTCATAGAGTTGAGCAAAGAAATTAGTGATACCCTGGTCCGGGAACCAGACCATGACAGATGGATTAGGGCTTTCCTAACCTCCGTGTTGTCCAGTCCATGATAGATGGATTAGGGCCTTCTTAACCTCCGGGTTGTCCAGTCCATGATAGATGGATTAGGGCCTTCTTAAAGGGAATCTGTCACCCCATTTTAGCCCTGTCATCTGCCGGCACCGCCATCAGGGACTTATCTACAGCATTCTGTAATGCTATAGATAAGCCCCCGATGAAACCTGAAAGATAAGAAAAACACATTAGATTATACTCATCGGGGGGCGGGGGCGGTGGGTGTCGCGGTCCGATCCGGCTCCTCCATTCTTCTAGAGATGACGTCCTCCTCCTTGCTTCTCCTCGGCTCCTGCGTAGGCGTACTTTATCTGCCCTGTTGAGGGTAGAGTAAAGTACTGCAGTGCGCAGGCACCGGGAAAGGTCAGAGAGGTCCAGATAAAGTATGCCTGCACAGGAGCCGAGGGAGAAGTAAGGAGGAGGACATCATCGTATAAAGATGGGAGGCACAGGACGGGATGGCGACACCCATCGGACCGGACCACCCCCGGTGAGTATAATCTAAAGGTACTGTCACACTAAGCGATATCGCCAGCAATATCGCTATAACTTGTGACATCATATCGCTGGTCGGGATCGCTGGTACATCGCTAAGTGTGACAGTACCTTAACTCTTTTTTCTTCTCTTTCAGATTACATCAGGGGCTTATCTACATCAATACAGAATGCTGTACATAAGCCCCTGATGGCGGTGGCCGCTTTTTATAAGACTAAAATGGGGTGACAGATCCCCATTAACCGCGGTGTTTGACGTCCTCTGCTCGTCATTGTAGACGTCTCAGCATCTTGGACCAAGTAAATTCCAGGATGTCGGGCACAAAAGTGAAGACTGCCCAGTCTGACTGTCATGGAGGACCGGACTGGATGCCTGTCCTTTACAGAATGAATTTGTTTTGCTCAACTTTAGTCATTAATACTGTACTATGAACACCACGGAAAAAACAGCCCAACAATAATGGTAGAAAATTGCTGTTCACCCCTCTAAAAAAATTACTGAAAGTTATACAATCTATAATATTTACCCCAAATGTTGGCATTAAAACGTAGAACTTGTTTTGTAGAAAACAAGCTTTCAATCAGCTGTGTCAATGGAAAAATAAAAAATATGACTTTTTAGTGCCAAACAATGTCCAAACTACAGCTCTTCAGTGCCCTAATAATGCTGCAATATACTGCCCGTATAATACTATGGTGGAGCCAAGTACTGTTCTTAGGTAACTCCTGGACTGTCAGACCCATGAGTCCCTTAAAAATGGGGAATCAGGGTAACTGGCATGTTAGGATGGGATGTTGATCCAGGGAACCGGTAACGCCCAACCATTATGTTACCAATCAAGAGAACCAGTCCGATCGCAGTATCTGGAGTTGGGAAGGAATTCTTCCCCTAATATGCATCAGCATCTGCCTCGTGGAGTTTTTTCATTCCCCTGGATCAACATGTTAGGACATTACAGAACACCATGTGCACAATTATTAGGCAATTTGTATTTTTGTTGATTAATATTATTATAGAACATCTCCAGCTGTCGGTCAGTCCAGAAGGTTACTAAACCTGAATATTTAAGAAAGAAAAAGTGCAGTTTTGTTTTTCTTAACAGAATATCTCTGTTCAGAATACTTGGGCAACTATTTGTCTTCGGAAATATTATTAAAAAAATCTGAGTGACCAATATAGTAATATATCAGAAACAGAGCAAATGTGTACCCAAAATGAGGGTCAAGCACAAAACAGACACGGATCATATAAAAAAAAGTGAAATAAAGACCATTAAAAGAAAAGTAATAGTATAAAATACAGAATTTTATTAGGGATAATTTAAAAAATATATAATAAGCAGCTGAACCAGGTGATGACGCACGTTACAAAAAAAGAAGCATACTAAACTCCTACAAAATGTAAACTCATAGAGAGAGTTACAAAAATGACCAGAAAGAAATTAAATCTACAAAAAGTTAAATCAAAGTGCAGTACAAATGTCATGGCAGCACCCTAAATATAAAATAGCACATGATAAATAGCATATACCAATTGTAAACAATAGTAGAGGGGTAAAGACACATCAATGTGTTAGTATAGTATGACTAAATAGTAAGGTGCTGGGGTGCATAAGACAGATGATCAGGCTTATTATAGGCACAATGTAAGATAAAGTGCATGAGCAAAGGGCATAAGGTAATATCGGAATACCATTTTTACCTAAAAAGTAAGCTTGCTGTCAGGTCCCCTACGCGCGTTTCGGCGCTTGCCTTCTTCAAAATCATCAACATTACCAGAAATATACACTGGAAATAGATCACTCTGTTTGTAATGACTCTATATAATATATGAGTTTCAATTTTTGTAATGAAGAACTACAAATAAATTAACTTTTAGATGATATTCTAGTTTTGTGAGAAGCACTTGCATGTACAGTTGTGTTCAAGAATTTACATACCCCTGCAGAATTTTTGCTTCCTTGGCCTTTTTTTTAGAGAATATGAATGATAACACCAAAACTTGGTGGCTGGATGAAGCCATTTATTGTCAAACTACTGTGCTTTTTCTTTTTCAATCATAATGACAACCCAAAACATCCAAATGACCCTGATCAAAAGTTTACATACCCTGGTGATTTTGGCCTGATAACATGCACAGAAGTTGACACAAATGGGTTTGAATGGCTTCTAAAGGTAACATCCTCACCTGTGACCTATTTGCTTGTAAGTAGTGTGTGTGCATAAAAGCTGAGTGAGTTTCTGGGATACAGACAGACTCTTGCATCTTTTATCCAGCCACTGACGTTTCTTGTGAGTCATGGGGAAAGCAAAAGAATTTTCAATGGATCTATGGGAAAAGGTAGTTCAACTGTATAAAAAAGGAAAGGGATACAGAAAGATATTGTCATGGTTTGAACAGGGTTCTTGCCCTGCACTCACAGGGTTAAGTGTTCGTGGCCTCTTTCTGGATCTGGGAGGGGTATTTATACTCACTCTTTACCAGGGTTCTGTCAGCTATACTGTTGTTCTGGTGTGTCTGACCCCTGGTGTGCGTGTATTCTACGTTGCTTGTTTGCTTCCCGTGTATGACCCGGTCTGTCCCCTCACTCTGTACTCTGTCTCTCGTTTTGGTATTATTGTCTTTTCTGGTTCTGACCTCCTGGCTTGGCTATCGTTACTCCGTTACAGTTTGTCCCTATTGTACTGTCTATTGCCCGTTCTGGTTTTCTGATCTATTGCTACGTCCTGACTATCCATTCTGTCTAACCCTTTGGTACTGTATTGCTATCTTGTGCTCTGACCCTGGCTTCATCTGGTTTCTGTCTCTGTCTATGCCCCTTGGCAACATTGTCCAGTAGTTACCTTTCTAGGAGTTTCCATGCAGCTCCAAGCTCTGTGGAGCTTAGGCTACGCCCTCAGCAGTCACGTGCTTCAGGTCCTGATACTCTGAAGCACGCATCATCACCGCTGCTGCCCTGCTCCACAGGTATCTTTGAGCACTGTTTTTGTACTCAGGACACACGCACTGGCTCAGTGAGCAAGTGCAGTGCGGGGTTCCTGACAGATATCCAAGGAATTGATAATGCCAGTCAGCAGCGTTCAAACTGTGATTAACAAATGGAAAATCAGGGGTTCTGTAAAAACAAAACCACGGTCAGGTAGACCAACAAAAATTTTGTCCACAACTGCCAGGAATATTGTTTGGGATGCAAAGAAAAAAACATAAATAACATCAGCTGAAGTACAGGACTCTCTAAAAACTAGCAGTGTGGCTGTTTCAAGATGCACAATAAGGAGGCACTTGAAGAAAAATGGTTTGCATGGTTGAGTCACCAGAAGAAAGCCATTACTGCACAAATGCCACAAAGTATCTTGCTACAGCAGAACAAAGTGAAGGTTCTGGATTGTCCATCTCAGTCTCCTGACCTCAATATCATTGAGCCACTCTGTTGAGATCTCAAGTGCGCAGTTCATGCTAGACAGCCCAGGAATTTACAGGAACTGGAGACTTTTTGCCAAGAAGAATGGGCAGCTTTACCATCTGAGCAAATAAAGAACCTCATCAACAACTACCACAAAAGACTTCAAGCTGTCATTGATGTTAAAGGGAGCAATACAGGGTATTAAGAAATGGGGTATGTGAACTATTGATTAGGGTCATTTGGATGTTTTGGGTTGTCATTATGATTTAAATAGAGAAACACAGTAGTTTGACAATAAATGGCTTCACCCAACCACTAACCATAAGTGAAGAAAAAGGTTTGGTGTTATCATTAATATTCTCTGAAAAAAGGCCAAGAAAGCAAAAATTCTGCCGGGGTATGTAAACATTTGAGAATAACTGTACGTATGTATGTGGCTACTAGGTCATCTAAGACCTAGTAGTCTTCTCCTTCGGAAATGCCTATTGTGACACGAGAGGCATATTTTATGCTGGCAGCCCCAGTGCTGAGTGAAGATGCATTAATCATTATGTGTGATGTTATGGAAGAAATGAGAGGCTAGAGGAAGCAGAAGATAGGATGAGGAGCAGTCGGACACGTGATATATGGTATCTCTTTCTCACTCTATATGCCCAAACACCGGTACACAAATATACAGTTTTGACTTTCTGAGGTTTTCTCTTTTTTTGGGAAACCCCCTATAATTCTGGCGGTAGCCCAAGCAGGACTACATGTGGCCATTCTGCTGGGGGCGCTATTATTGGGCTTTGCGCACGGACTTCTAAGCTGCTCCAAGGCAAGGTCGACTCTAACATCTGAACCCCAAGACGCATCGAAGAGGAAGAATTTACTAAAATTTGACTGTAATCAGCAATAAATATAAAAATGGTAGAAGATGTGACCGTAGCGTCCCATTACGAGCTTATTCTGTCCAACTGAAAAAAACAGATGGATACGTTTTTCCATGTCAGCCTGAATTATGTCAGCCCTCTAAATGGCAGCGCTAAGCATCTGGATTCGTTCATGTGTCTTAAGTCACTGACTGTTTCCTGTTTCTGAATATTATAAAAGTTTTCACTAACAATGGGAACTCAGGTTACTCATTCGGCAGTAAATCTTCCCGAGGATGTCAGCCGCCTAGAATGGAACTAATGCGGCCTATCCTTGCATGCTTCCAAATAAACCAGGTCATCTGCTAACCAGAGAAATGTACGAACGCCCCATGGGACTCATTGGAGATTCTTGTGTTCTTCAAATGAAAAATATGATACTGAGTGAATGAATACTGTATTATACTCCAGAGCTGCATTTAAAATTCTGCTGGCTGTTATTACAAGTACAGTTCTCGGCCATCTCCGTCAGTCCCACATATGTGACACCTGAAATGTGCAATCCTGGCTCTACTCAAGCTGAAGACATGGGTCCGCCCATTCTCGTGATCAGTGAGATCCCCAGTGATTAGACACATCACGTATCTGCTGCTTCATGTCTCCTAGTGGGAATAAAAAGTGTGTAAAAATAGTTTAACATAATTTTTTAATAGAAAGTTGAATAGAATGATACTTTGATATCTTACTTTAAATCAGGGACCGGCAATGTTATTTCCTCCAGCCTCTGGGAAGATTTCTGGGGGCTGCAATGCTTAGGCCGCTGGCCGCATTTGGATGGCGGTGGCCCTTTAATTCTTCCTTAGACTGTGCACACAGCGTTCACAACTGAACAGTATGTCCCACACAAGAAAGGGTTATGTCCTTACAATGGCCGGTGTCAATGCCAAGATATTCTTTGTGGACGTAGTTAGTGCTCCTGTTCCGATGATGAAGACAGCAGTCGCAGTGTCTCCTATGTGCCATATATTGTGCAAACCCAGTGTTTCCTATGTGCTGCATATACCCAGTGTGTCCTATGTGATGTATATACAGCAGATTCAGGTACTTTATGTGATGTATAGACAGCATTTTCAGTGTATCCTATGTAATGTATAGACAGCATTCTCAGTGTATCCTATGTGATGAATAAACAGCAGTCTCAATGTATCATGTGTGATGTATATACAGCAGTCTCAGTGTATCCTTCGAGATGTATACACAGCAGTCCTAATGTCTCCTATGTGTTGTATATACAGCAGTCTCAGTATCACCTATGTGATGTATACAGCAGTCTCGGTGTCTCCTATGTGATGTGTAGACAGCATTCTCAGTGTATCCTATGTGATGTATGCACAGCAGTCTCAGTGTCTCCTATGTGATGTGTATATAGCAATCTCAGTGTCTCCTATTTGCCATATACAACAGTCTCGGTGTCTCCTATGTGATGTGTATGCAGCAGTTTCAGTGTTTCATATCTGATGTATACAGCAGATTCAGTGTCTCCTATGTGATGTGTAAACAGCAGTCTCAGGGTCTCCTATTTGCCATATACCATGTCTCGGTGTCTCCTATGTGATGTGTATGCAGCAGTCTCAGTGTCTCCTATGTAATGCATATACTACAGACCTCCCACTGCTTGATGTCTACAAAAATAATGTGAGCTGTGATGAATTTTCCTTTGGGAGGAAAATTACAGTGTAATATGCATCTCAATTTGGAACAATTTACTACTGCAAGTTCTTTATAAAGCTTTTCATTGCAAAGAGTCGACTGTGCTGCAGACTGACGCAAAAAAGGAAAAGGAGTTGCGAGAGACAACATCATCAATATAACCTAACATCACAGCTGCACCAAAAAGAAGCAGCTCCAGCCGTCAGATTTAGTTAATTAAATTTAAGTTGGACCAAAGATAGCAGGAAAATGTGTAAGCTGATAATTTTGTATGGTGTCTGCATAATGGTATAAATAGCCAAATGACCCTTGGCAGGAAAGTTTCCACACCCCTGTTTTAAATGAAAGGGGGTGTTACCAGTGTGAGATATGTAACTAACAGTTCAGTAGAACCCATCTTTGTCTTATTTCAAACATGTTTGCAGCAGCAGCTCTCACAACTCTGTTGTAATGCAACACTGACTGCCTGTGAGAGGAACCTGCAGATGTGTGCAATGCTGGACTGTGTTAGTGATAACCACACACAGCTCTGCAGTGAGCTCAGGAGAGCAGACTGTCAGCCATTACACATCACACTGGTTACTCCTCCTTTTATTTAAATTAAGTCTGGTGGCAGAATCTCAGGGAGATCTCTGTCTGTCCCATAGATCTTAACAGCTCATTTACCTACTAAGAAATTTTGGATTTCTTTGGAATAAAACATTGGATCGCAGATATCAAAGTTTCATTTTATTCAACTCACTATGACCTGCATACTCATATAGATGGCATAGGAGGGTTGATTCACTTTGAGGCTGAGTTCACACGTGGCGTTTTTTTCACGTTTCCGCGGCGGTTTTAACCGCGCGATTTTGCCTCGAAAACGCGAAAAATAAGCATCCCATGCATTCCTATGGGATTCCGCAATGCTGTGCTAATGCTGTGGTTTTTACCGCGGCGGAATCGCTTCGCGGTAAAAACCGCAGCATGCTCATTATTTTGCGGAATCGCGGCGATCCCGCACCCATAGGAATGCATTGTTCCGCTTACTTCCCGCATGTGGCTGTGCACACCATGCGGAAAGTAAGCAGAACAATTGCGGATGGTACCCACGGTCCGGAGGAGAGGAGGCTGTCCTCCGGGCTTTGGGTACCATATCCCTGTAAAAAAAAAGAATTATAAAATAAAAAATATTGTTATTCTCACCCTCCGACGTCCTGCGCAGCCTTCCCGCCTCTCTCCACGCTCCGGTCCCAGTAATCCTTTGCGAAAATGCCCGCGATGGCGTCCGATCTCGCGGGATCGCGAAGTCTCGCGGTCATTCGCACGACGTCATCGCGAATTACCGCGAGACGTCGTGATCCCGCGAGAACTGACGTCATCGCGGGCATTTTCGCAAAGGATTACTGGGAACGGATGCGCGGGACGTCGGAAGGTAAGAATAACAGTATTTTTTATTTTTTTTTTACATTCTATCTTTTACTATTGATGCTGCATAGGCGGCCTCAGTAGTAAAAAGTTGGTCACACTTGTCAAACACTATGTTTGACGAGTGTGACCAACCTGTCAATCAGTTCTCCAAGCGATGCTCCAGATCGCTTGGAAAACGCTAGCATTTTGCAAGCTAAATACGCTTGCAAAATGCTAGTTGCGGGAATTTAAAATGCGATTTTCCTGCGGACTGGAATTCCGGAATTCTCGCGGTAATTTCCGAGAGAGTTCCGGTACGTGTGCACTTAGCCTAACTATTAAAATAATTCCACAAATTAAAAGAGGCATATATACATCTCATGCTTTAAAAAAAAATGAGCCCAAGCATAAAAAAATAAAAATAAGATATAGGTCTCAAAAACACTGTTTTCAAAAGTTCTGATATTTTGTGAAAAATATTTTATATATGTATATATATATATATATATATATATATATATATATATGCATGTATGTTTGGTATCACTAAAATCACACTGATCTACATAATCATGTTACTAGGTCATTTTTACCACCCATTGAATGACTGACAAATGGAACCCATAAAACAGCAATGGAATTGAAGGTTTATTTTTTTTAACCATTTCACTTCACTTTGAAATTTTCCTTCTGCTTTCAGTACTATATACAGTAAAGTGAATGGTGTCATTCAACACTACAACTCATCCGGCAGAAAAAAAAAAGGTCTGATACGTCTACGTCAACTGAAAAAAAGTTATGGTTCTAGGAAAAAACAATTTGGTTTACCAGAGAGATGTTTCACGCCTCAGACAGCACCTTGAAGGTTGAAAATGACCAGGGAGGCCGTTCAATTTAAAGATTTTTTCAACATGTCGGATGAAGTGGTGCAGAGTGTTAATGAGATTTATGGAAGGAAGAACCTGGCATTGGGTGGTAATAGATGTCTTATACTTTGTTTTGCAGACAATTTGATTAAATACATCGGGTCTAAGGTGAAACTAATGTCAGCAGAGAAGATCTCGTGGCCGGATACTGATCGACTCCCAAGGATCTATTGACAGCTGGATTTACATCTTCTGCGTTGCCTAAACCTAACGACGGCTGCTCCACTCAGACCCTCCAGAACTTAAGGCTCTTATTTCAGGGCTGTGGAGGAAGATTCTTCTTGCAGGTTTCTTTTTAGTACTAGTAAAGGTAAATGTACACAGAGACTGAATTCATACAAACTGTACCTACTTACTGCATTTCTGTAGCGCCCGCATCTCTCCCTGCAGAGACATCAGCGCACTCACTGCCAAGGCTCCCGGACTGCTCCTTCCAGGTCTGCTGCTGCCCGGGGTGCACGCACTCCTAGCAGTTCCCGCGTTCCTCTAACGTGTCCTCAGCCAATAGCTGGAGGTCTCTTTCTATTTAAACCGCCTCCTCCAACATGGAGGTGCCTGTGCAATGTTGTGAGTTTGTTCCTAATACGCTAGTCAGTTCTCAGGTCCCTGTACTTGTATCTGAGTCTGCTGCACCCGCCAGTTCTCACCTCAACGGCAGCCGAGACAGCTGCACCCATCAGTGCTCATCTGTCCGTTAGACTGTACTGTCTGTACCTGCGGTTCCTGTCATCTTCTTCGCCTGTCTGCATCTGTTGGACATTTCCCCGGCCCATTCCAGCTATCCACTCCTAGAGGTCAGCCACCATCTACCCAAGGTCAGTCCTGGAGTAGCACCTGGATCACCTCCCTTGTCTCTCCATGGACTGCGGTGGAGTTAGCTGCTGCGTGTCTGTGGTTGGATTGGGTGAGGCTCCTAGTTACGCCCCTCCAGGTCTTACTTGGGCTTTGGCACAGTGGTTCCACCATCCAGCCTGTTATAATTTCTCTAAGCTTTCTTAGTATCCCTTAGAATGTATCGCCATGACGTATTCCAAATATATTGGGGCTGGGATAAGAGTATTCCATCACCAAAATGGTTCTTATTTCTTTTCTATAGGTGAAGTGGGCATCCAATTGCCAGATAATTACTAGCTGTTATGGGCTCACCTGGTGAGGTGGATTCGCTATGCTGTAGGTCAGGGTGAACAACACGGACAGAAGGCGATGGCTCAGTAAGCTGGACTCTCTGGATGGCATGTGGAATAGCAAGGATCAGGACAGCAGGCAGACAGATGGAGCCAGGAAACACCTGACAATACAGGGACAGGAGAGAAGTATACAGGAATTGAAGACGTATGGTTGTAGTGTCGGTGGTGGGGTGCCAAGCTGGGGGGGTGGTCCTACTTTTATACAGCGCAGAGATGACAACAGAGACACGATGGAGGCAGATTCTGGGTGCAACAGGTCCAAGTTTATTTCTTCACTTGCCGTCCGACTGACGGCACACCTCGCGGCCCTCTGTTTCCAGAGCCGCTTCTCACACCGTACACTGGAGACGTGTCTGCACACACCGTCCCCTCCTTTACTGTCGACGCTCCTGACAGTTCCGTCACTGTGGCCGCCTTAGGCCCATTAACCAACAGCGTTTCTACTGCTCAGTCGTCGTGTCACATACGGTGTCTTACACCCAGTACCTCGTCTCAACTGCGGTCCTTTCCTGTCAGGACCACCCCCCTGACGTCCTCTCTCCTCAGTCCCCCTGGTCTGGATTCTCCTCAGAGTGCACAGACTGTCGTAGTCCTCCTGTCACTTGAGCTCCCCCTGGGGACTGGAATCTTCTGGAACCCTCCCTCAGAATTTATAGCTCACCCGGTTCCTTGAAACTGTCACTCCAACTGTCACCTCGCCCCCCATGACCAACGGTTTCTAAAGCCCTAAGCTGCTGTAAAGTCCTTCGCTCACACTCCACCCTGCCATCTAATGGTCATCCCAAGGTACTGCACGTCCACTACACTTTCCTAGTTGTTTCCCCACTGTAATCACTGACTCCTACCTACACTGTGCAAACCTATCTTTCTTCACTCTGACTAGTCCGTCCGTCCGTCAGGTCACCTTCCCTACACTCCACCTTCCTTTGTCCATTGTCGACCTCGACAATCGTCATCCCTGCCTTCGTCGTTCTGAATCTACACCTACATTCTGTTGTCGGACCAGAAGTTGAGCCAAACCCACTATCTGCGGGGGCCGAACCATACTGGGAGCACTATGCTCTGAGCAGCCTACTGCTACTCACCAGCGCGCACGCCACATGACAACGTCTTTCAAATTGGGCAAGGTACACCCGTATTCTCTCTACGGCGTGTATCTTTCCCCTACTCTCCCCTACTGTTACCTTTCACTATCCGGTACGCCATGATCGAGGCCACTCACCTTCCAGATCATTGCCGGCGCCCGCCTTTCCTTCTTCAGGGGTGTCCGTGGTGTTGGGGACCTGACCTAGGACGGCTGTCTTTCTCACGTCTTCCAACTCATTTTCCTTCTTTCAATTACATGTCATGGTCGGCGTCCCGGTCTCCCAGACCTCCTCAACTCTTAGATCCCTACCGGATCTCACACTTTCCTTTGGTCCCGCAGACCTTCCCTTACCCGGACCTGTTGCATTTTACTTTGCATATTATACATCATACAACTTTATAATAGCACAAGTACCCCATTTTTTTATAATTTTTTTTTTTCCGTTTTCTTTTGCTCATTTTAAAACCAACATATAACAACATAACATTGCATGTCTTCTTTCTCCCCCCTTCCTTGGACATGGACACTCCCTCTCTTCTAAGTATCCCCGCTCTGTCAGTCTAACAAGTAAACACAAACTATCCTGTAAGAGGAACATAGAAAAACAGACATAAAAATCACAGATAAACATTTCTTTTTTTTTTTTAAAAGCTGACCGCGAACTGTCCTTTTGACCTGCACAACGGTGCAACGAACTCCTGACAGTTCAATCCTCCTTTCGGTGGTCAGTAGTATGGGACCCCACAACCGTGGAGCTCCCAGGATGCAAGAAGTGTCCCTTTCTGCAAGATAGTATAAACGAGCCATCCCGGGGGTCGTGCAACCGCCATGCCAGCCTCTCCCCTCTCATGGAGCAGGTTCCAGACTTCCTGCCCCCTGGCCCTCTTCTTCTCTATAACTCCTGTGACCCAAACAGAGGGTCCGGCATGATCTCTGGAGTCCGGTGGGCGGGACTTAACCGAGGAAGGACGTGGATCAGAGGCGGCCGATGATTCCTGCGGCTCAACAGCCGCTGGGGCCAGGTGGCAAATGGGGACAACCGGGTCCTTGGAGGCTGGAATCACAAGGCCCACTAAGTCGGCCGCAGTCGACTTCAGCAGCGGCATAACCGCGGCCTCAGGACAGGCCGCATCCACTACTTCCAATGGAGCCGGAGTAACGGCCGGTTCCAACGACGCAGCTGCTATCAGCAGGGGGAACGCAGCAGCGTCTTCTTTGGATGACTTCCGCACTGGCGGCTCCAGGCGGGGTACCTCAGGGACTTGAGCAGGGGCCTCGCACAACTCTGCATACACCACTGGGCCCGATGTACCCAGGCCTTCCGGTGCGCAGGGGGCAGCGTGCTGCGGCGGAATGATGAGGGCCGCTGGCGGAGGCACTGGTGGTGCCGGGGGTACTCTCACCTTCCCCGGCGCTGCGGCCTCCATCACATCAATACGCGGCTTCACCCGCAGCCTCCGTCCCTCGCTCCACTGTCCCGCGGGTCTTTCCCCCAAACTCGGGGGCTCCGCTGAGAAGTCCTCTGCTGGTATTGGTGGCGGCCGTTCTCGCTGACTCCGCTCAGGCTCCGCTCCCCAGCTCAGCATCCCGCTGCTCTCCCGTGGCTCTGAGGGCGACTTCTGGCACAGCTCCATCCCCTGCTGCCACTGCCACTCTAGGCGGCCGATGCCCCGACACCTGCAGAGTCTCATACCGTCCGTTGGGCAGCACTCGAATGGCATCAGACAGCCGCAGCCAAGTTTTTCTTCTGTGCCACTCCCTCTGTGAGGTGAGGTGTCGGCAGGCCTCTCCACCCTCCTGTCAGGGTCCAATATATGGAAGCGTCGATCTCCAGGAACATACTGCTTCCTTTTGGGATACGTTGGAGGGGGTCCCAGTCCATTCAACATGACTGCAAACACCCGGACCTCTCCTCTGCGCTGAAGCAACACCGCCATACTGCACAGTACCTGGTACCGCCCCGGATCCTCTGCTGGCCACACAGATCCGCCACAGCGCTTCCCATTTGTATTCCACAGGTAATTGTAATCCAAACAGAGTAGTCCAAGTCCTTTTCCAGTCTTTGAGGCAGGCCTGCCGCAGAAGATGATGTATTAGCGGCGTCTATCCTGCCGACTACGCCAAATGTAGTGTCGGTGGTGGGGTGCCGAGCTGGGGGGGGGGTGGTCCTACTTTTATACCGCGCAGAGATGACAACAGAGACACGATGGAGGCAGATTCTGGGTGCAACAGGTCCAAGTTTATTTCTTCACTTGCCGTCCGACTGACGGCACACCTCGCGGCCCTCCGTTTCCAGAGCCGCTTCTCACACCGTACACTGGAGACGTGTCTGCACACACCGTCCCCTCCTTTACTGTCGACGCTCCTGACAGGTCCGTCACTGTCGCCGCCTTAGGCCCATTAACCAACAGCGTTTCTACTGCTCAGTCGTCGTGTCACATACGGTGTCTTACACCCAGTACCTCGTCTCAACTGCGGTCCTTTCCTGTCAGGACCACCCCCCTGACGTCCTCTCTCCTCAGTCCCCCTGGTCTGGATTCTCCTCAGAGTGCACAGACTGTCGTAGTCCTCCTGTCACTTGAGCTCCCCCTGGGGACTGGAACTTTCTGGAACCCTCCCTCAGAATTTATAGCTCACCCGGTTCCTTGAAACTGTCACTCCAACTGTCACCACGCCCCCCATGACCAACGGTTTCTAAAGCCCTAAGCTGCTGTAAAGTCCTTCGCTCACACTCCACCCTGCCATCTAATGGTCATCCCAAGGTACTGCACGTCCACTACACTTTCCTAGTTGTTTCCCCACTGTAATCACTGACTCCTACCTACACTGTGCAAACCTATCTTTCTTCACTCTGACTAGTCCGTCCGTCCGTCAGGTCACCTTCCCTACATGGTCAGTTCAGAACTTGAATCAACGTTTGTAGTGGGAACAAGTGCAGTGCATAGTTCGTAATACTTACAGCAGATGATGGGTTAATAAGCTAACAAATGCTTTGCACTTGGCAGCAGAAATGAACAGACAAACCTATTGGTACACAAGATGCAGGAGAGGTTGTAGTGTGAACAAGTCCAGAGAAGAGTTAGCAGTGCTTACAGCAGATGAAGGATTAATTGCAGGTCTGAGCAAGGAAGCAAATACAGATTGTAGAAATATCAGGAGTTTCCTGAGATGATTGCAAGCTAAGAGAACTGGAGAGACAAACTCCAAGGCACACGGTATCTGAACACTAAAGGTTACTTAATACTCAGACACACATGGGTGTCTAAGTTAGTTCTAAAAGGCCTTGGATGATGATGTCACTGGAGATCACAGGAGAATTTGTAAAATCCGGTGTGGGACACAGCAAAGGGTGGCGACCAAAGGGATGGGAGCAGGGCTATAGACAGGCGAGCAACACTAGTGAAGGTACTTAAAGATTTCTGCCATTAGAGGAAAGTCGTCAGTAATGCTAATTTGGGAGGGTCTACATTTACTGGTACTGGCTGACCGCTTTCACTCCTCCAATGAGAGGTGAATAGTGATGAGCGAGCACACTTGTTGCTCGGGTGATCTCTGAGTATTTTGGCGTGCTTGGAGATTTAGTGTTTGTCAACGCAGCTGCATGATTTGTGGCTAATGGACAGGCTGAATACATGTAAGGAATGCCTGTTTGTTAGGAATTACACATGTATTCAGGCTGTGTAGCAGCCGTAAATCATGCAGCTGCGTCGACAAACAATAAATCTCCGAGCACGCCAAAATACTCGGAGATCACCTGAGCATGGTCGGGAAAACCCGAGTAACGAGCATACTCGCTCATCACTAGAGGTGAAACTGGCATGGAGATGGAAAAAGGGGAAAAATGAAAGCTGGCCAATCTGCTGGCACCCACCATCTTCTACTTGAATTATGTAAGTGGACACACCAGTTGGCAAGTATAAGGTCCTTTTCACATTTGTGTCATGGCTTCCCATTCTGACAAATCAAATCTTCTTGACTTTTAATAGGTATCATCAAGTTTCCTTCTGGGAAGTTTTAATTTTTTTAAAAATGTTATAACTTGTCAATCAGAGTCAGTAAGTTGGCGGTCCAGTCTCTGTAAAGGATGTCAGCTGTTAATGACAATACTAGTCATTTCGAGAGAAACACAGCTCCCCTTTTCCTGCTCTCTGAGTCTGGAGATTTCGAGCAATAGTGGGACTAGCAGCATTCAGATACTGAACTTCCATAAAGGGGCAGTTGCGTGGCAGCCCCTTCAAATAAAGTGTCTTAGGCTACTTTCAGACTAGCATTTTTTTGCGCTGCGCTGGCTGCATGCGCAGTCCAAACGCATACAAAAAACATGACAAATGGTATTCGTGATTCATGTGAGCTTCCATACCTAGTTATTTAAAACTCTTATTGGCCACCCAACCCCATTGATTCATACACCAACAGAATAAACACTCCAGAGGTATTTGGATAAATTGGCCACAGCAGCCTTTTATTAAACATATAACATAACATTTTAATCACAACGTCCCAGAAGGGGTGGTCCTCGAAGCCCCAAACCATAAAACTCAGATTTGATATTCCCAACTTGGTCCCCAGGTCGAGTCTTGCCTCTAGCTGGTAAGCACCAGCTCAGAGACACATATCAACCCACCTGGCCAGTTTCCATTACCATTAAGCACGGGTCCACTTTAGTCCCTTCCGCGGGATAATTCAATTACCCGCCCACTTGAATCCACCCAGGGGGGAGTCCAGGACCTCTTGAGATCCCCCCCCGAACCGCTATTTACCAGCACCACCAACTTCGAGGACCTCCCCCCACGCCATACTGCCGTGACAAGTAATTATACAGACTTATAAACAAATTATAACCCCAACCCCTAAATACTGCCTATAGCCCTACAAGAAAAGGAAACCTATTAAGACAAGATTAACCCCAAAGCGATTACCTAGCCAAAAAACAATTAAGGGAGGGTGGGTGGGAGCTTCTTGTCACTATGTGGGGGAACCTAAAATGGTTGCCACACTAAGATGGACTCTGTCTTATAATGATACACCACCACAGACCCCGCCTCCCCCTCATCCCAGCAATAGCTCCCACCTTATTCAAATACATTAACCCCGTAATACCATCCTAATCCCTAATTCCAGCTCACTATATTCCCACTCAACCCTGTCATGTCGGCCTCCCTTTTAAGGCCTGCGGCCCACTTCGGCCTCTCTCATCAAGCGTTTTGTATGCATTTGCTTGTTTTTTGCGCATGCATTTTAACCAGTTTCACTCTTAAAACGCATGCGATTTTAAACCCTGATGTGCGCATGTGCATGCGCACGCAAGCGTTCCTATAGACTGTAATGTGGCTTTTTTGCGCATTCCGTGCGCATGTGTTTTTTTGACACAGGTTGGGCGCACCAAAAATGCAACTGGGTGCATCCGGCGTGCATAGGCGCACACTGCAAAAACCACATGTGCGCAAAAACGCGTGCAAACGCTAGACAATGCGTACGTATGTTAAACATAGGGGCGCATTGCACATGCGCATGTATGCGCACGCAGCACAGCGCAAAAAAAAACACAAGTGTGAAACCAGCCTTATGTCTTTAATTTTGGTTTTCTTTAATAGATATATTTCTGTAGAGGAAAAAGTAAAGTTTTCTTGTTATTTTTTTCCATTAAAATTTTTTATGGGGAGGGCGACGATAAAGGGGACAATGCAGCTGCGTTGCGTGCGTGAGCTCACTTTATGGCTGCTGCTAGCAATAAAAATAAATTGACAGTAGAATATCATGGAAAATTACAGTCTATAGGATGTTATGGAGTTTAGCCCCTCCTCAAGATACCAAGAAAGGTCAGGTCAGAAGAGCTGCATACCAAGCTTTATCTGTGTGTACAGTGCCTAGTATCCTGCCTTATATAGTCCTCCAGTAGTATTATAGATAGATTAATCCTATACTGCTTATGAAATGGCTCTGCTCATTATACCCCAATCTACACAGCAAAGCTGACAAGCTAGCTGCAGAAAACAGAAAATGTCAGCTCATTTTGACTGCCCTAGTGACCAATGGGAAAGCCAGAAAATGTTGAGATATATATATATATATATATATATATATATATATATATATATATATATATATATATATATATACAGCTAAAACCAAAAAAAATATAGTATTTTGGCAGTTTCCTAAATTTGGCCAGGAAAACAGATTTGTTCGAATTTATTTGATGAGAATCATATGTACATTATTACACCTTTTGGACTCTCCAAACCCCAATATTAAGCAAAGTGTACAGAATAAATTCAAAAACATGATACTTCCCTGTCCAGCTGCTTATTCATGCTCCCATCGGCTTGTTTTCTTCAGTCCGGTCACCGGTGCCATTTTCATTCGACCATCTTCCGCGTCCTCTGGCGCTGACTATGCCGCGATGTTACGACATTTCATGACACACATCATGATGTTGTCAGCGCAGCAGACGCCAAAATTGCTGGATTGTGTCATGAAGCCGAGTTTAAGTACCAAGAAGTCCAGACACAAAGGGGACACACAGAGTCGAGACAGGGAGCAGGGAATAACACAGATATGGGTCGAGATAGGAATAACAGCAGAACAAATCAGGGTGTAACAGAGTCAACTACTCATGCCGTAGGCAGAACTATAACTGACATCGTCTGCAGGAAGCAGCGGCGATAAATAGCAAACCTGAACCCAAACAGAGGCTGAGAAAGGTTAACCCCTGACATGACCAGACTGGGAACATGGAAAGACAGGACTCAAAACCCGGTCTGGTCATGTGAGGGGTTAACCGTTCTCAGCGTCTGTCTGCGTTCAGGTTTGCTATTTATCGCCGCTGCTTCCTGCAGGCGATGTCAGTTATAGTTCTGCCTACGGCGTGAGTAGTTGACTCTGTTACACCCGGATTTGTTCTGCTGTTATTCCTGACTCGACCCGTGTCTGTGTTATTCCCTGCTCCCTGTCCTGACTCTGTGTGTCCCCTTTGTGTCTGACTTCTTGGTACTTGAACTCGACTTGGACCCTGACCTGCTTTTGTCCCTTGACTTTGGCATATCCTCTCCTGACCGTTACTGATCCCCTGGCTTGTCTCTGTTCCTGAGTTTGCTTATTCCTTTGGTACTGCGCTACAGTCTAGAATTTGACCCGGTTTGTTTGACTTCTCTGCTGCCACCTGGTGGTAGCTTCGCTGCTGCACAGCAAGTCTGCTTCATCTGTGTGCTGGACCTATCTCCACTCTTTTGCACCTTGCGGAGCTAGCTTCTACCTGCATTGCAGCAGCGTGATAGATCGCTATCGCAAAAAAAATAAATGTGTTTTAGTGAATCCAAATTTTATGTGAAATGAGAAAACCTGGTTTACATAGTATGTTTTCAAAATTGACTTAAGGGGTTAAAATAGTAAAAACTAACATTTTTTTTCCATAACAAATGATGTTCCTTTAAATATTCGAAATTTCTTGGAGTTGACATAAAGGACAGCGAGAGCATTTATCTGAGGAAGCAGGGAGGCAGTCAGCCCGGGCCGCGTGCTAAGCTTTAAATTGTGAATGAACGCTTAAATGGAAATGTTCTGTAGTGTGGGAACATTCTGTGAATGAGGCTGAATTATTAACGTTAGAATAATGATTATATAACACAAGTTTCACCTTGAGAGTAGAAAGGTAATTATCCAAACCTCAAAAGAGCAACGGGTGAAAATCAGCCAAACAGCATCTCCACATATCACCCCGAGACAGCGGCGACGTTCCGGAACATTATACAAATCCTGCCGACCTCGGCACATTACATGTATCATTTCCATTTACAGAGGAACAACTGTGTACTCAGCTGTGGAGAGGTTTTATGGAAATTGGACCAGAGGAAGAGATAAATTAAAACATAAATGAACTGGAAAGCAGTGATGTGGTGATGATTGTCTCTGAAGAATCGGGCCGGCCACTTACAACTAAAGGGGTTGTTGTATGAGAGTTGAAAAAAGTGTGTTTACATCCCCAAAATAGCACCACTCAACCAAATTATAAAGGACCTGTCACCAGGTCAGAATTGACCAATTTTTGCTTTTCTCGGTGCTCCCCTGAGAATCCTAGTTTTTGCTTTTTTAAAATCTGCCATACGGTTCCAGAGATATGGGCCTCTTTATTTAGTGTAGATTTTTATGGTCTTTACAAGGGGGGTGTGTCTCATTGGATTCTTTGGGGGCGTGTCTTACGCTCCTCTGCATGATTACCCTGTGAGCCACGCCTCCTTTGTAAACACCGTAAAGATCATCACTAAATAAAAAGGCCCGTATCTCGGAAGCCGTATGGTGGATTTAAAAAAAACCAAAAAATGTATACATCAGAGGAGCTGCGGGAATAAAATATGAAGAAAAACTGGCCACTTCTGACCAGGTGACAGGTCCCCTTTAAAACTGTACCAGACACAGCCTGTGAACAAGAGTTGCACTAGAACCATGTTTTTCTAATCTATCTATCTAATATATGCATTTAATTTCAGAAAAATTATCAGCACGTGATACAGTTCAAGGAGAAGATGTTGGATGGCAGCAGATATAAAACCTTGATCAAGAGTCGACTCTTTCTGGTGAGATGCAAGAGAGTCAATCAGATATCTTCCATTGCTGCTCTCCATCCTCTCACAGCGTGGATTTTTTTTAAAAGAGAAACTAATGTTAAATCCCCCTTCTCTATCCCTGTTAGGACATTTAAAAGAGAAACACAATTGCTGAAAAAAACTATTGTAATATCACCAGAATAGAAGACGGATTAGGAATAAAGATAACCATTTTTCAACACGACAGTGCCAACTTGCATGTTGCCCGTCCTACTGTGAGCAGCCTGAGCGGCCCAAACCATAGCCTGTAGCATCTCCGGGACTTGTCTCTCATCGAGCATAGCCAGGATGTCATTGATGGCAATTGCAAAGGAGTTGCCAGCAGCGCATCTTGATGATTTGCCCAAGTGCATTCACCGTGGCAGAAAATTCCACTGACGACCCTTAATAACCTCATTGATAGTGGCGAAGGCTGTAAGAGCAACGATAACTGTGCCTGGCGCTCACACTAGATACTCAATAATATTGTTTTCATTTTTTTGATCCTTTGTATACGATTAACATGTCTATCAATCCTGTGATTTCCATGTAGCCATGACTTTTCCTTCTAAGTGTTGCAGTTATCAGTGTTGAGGAGTGTTGAGAACACAGCCTATAAATAATATCAAACACAGTTGAGACTTGATAAAAATAGATGACAGCTTATGAACCAGAACAAAAGTTACTGTTACATCATCACAACAGATCACAGTCTAAAAATTAAGATGAGCTGATATCTTCAATGTAAAACACAGCCTATGACTAAATTAAAACAATAAGGAGTAAATCACGGCACTCCTTGGCTGGTGCTCAACCAATGAATTTTATGAAAAATTTGACACTCAAAATCAATTTTTCATTTTGAGCGCCAACTTTTTTTCATAAATAAAAAAAGCGACATTGTGCAAATCAATTACAGCTTAGAAGTTTATATAATCACAATACAATGAAGCCTAGAAATGGAGACAAACTGATTGATATAGAACATTGGGAAAAAAATTATATGAAGATAAATCACAACTTAAAAACAAAGTGTCAGGCAATTGTTAGATCATCACAACATAACAGCCTAAAACTGAAGACAATGTGCTATCATCAATATAGGATATAGCCTATTAAAAATAATGTATAAAATAATGAGACATTATGAAGATAGATTACAGTTTATAAACAAGGACAAGGGAAATTGTTACATAATCACAGAAGAACACAGCCTAAAACCGAAGACAATGTGATATCATCAATAGAGAACACAGCCTGTGCAAAAGAAGTGTGACATAATGAAGATAGTTCATGGCTAACAGAACAAGGTAACAGTCTAGAATTACATCATCAAAACAGAACACAGCCTAGAAATGAAGACAATGGGATGTCATCAATATAGAGCAAAGCCTATAAATAAATGAGAAAAAGGTGACATTATGAAGACAGACTACAACTCATAAACAAGAAAGGAGGCTACTTTGACATCATCAAAATAGAACAAAGTCTAAAAAAAAATCAAAGCCTGTGTCCCACTCTGCCCCATCTGTATTGAGATTGGTTGATACAAGGTAACGTTTTAATAATAGACATAGGCCTGCCCCAATTGGGTCACCTTGTCGTGGTGGGATGACTTTTATGCTTTCTTGATCAAAATAATGTTAACTGAGTGCCCTATGTTACTTATATGTACTATTACTATTTACTTACTGCAGGGAAAGTGCTCGTTTTTTATTCTTTGTCTCTGAAATGGCCACAGTGTGAACGTGCTTCTACACATTATACTTATACAAACTTATGTTTCAGCTTATTTCTTTGCTTTTGCTGTAATTTTTGTACAAACAGGGGTGTGGCCATACTTTTTGAGCTAGGCATTTCATCTGTATAGCTACCTATGGGCAGGTGTCTGAATAGTAGGGCCTGGGTCCTGCTCTGCCCCATCTATATTGAGGACAGTTGACTCAAGATGAGGTTTTAATAGTAGAGATATGATCGTCCTGATTGGGTACACCTTGTCGCGGTGAGATGGCTTTTATGCTTTTTTATCAAAATAGTTTTAACTAAGCACCCTATGTTATTTGCATTAATGATTGCTATTTACTTATTTATTACTACAAGGTGTATGCTCATTTTGTTTTTGGGGGTTTTGTCTGTTAAAAAAGTCAAATTTATGTGACATCATCAATATAGAACACAGCCCATTAGAAATTGAAAATAAAATAAAAAGTTACTGTGACACGGTGGTTGTGAACCCACTGCGCCACTGACTGTGCTTACCCTGCAGGGGCGTGGCTAAGTGACTACCTGATTTTCACTAGAACCTCTGATGGTGAGGATATATTGAGACCGATAGGGTAGTAGTCACCAGTTGCCAATCCAGGGCAGTTGACCCACAGAACAAGGCAGAAATGTGAAGCACAGAGAGTGAAGACAGAGACGTGGTCAGACGATCTGAGGTTGGGTAAGACAGGATCAAAATACTAAGCTGAGGTCAGACAAAACGAGTGAACAAAGCTGGGTCAGTAGCAGGAGAGCCAAAAACAAATATGCACTTTGACAGATTACTAGAGACAGATTAAAACTAGGAACCTAAGTTCAGGCAAGGTATGGAGGGAAAAGCTATCTAATATACCGTATATCCTGCTGGCATGGGATAGGCAAGGGAAGCAAAACTCTGCAGGGCATAGCGGGATAAAATCCGGCAGAGTCTGGTACTGCCTTGCTATGGCCAGGTGGGGACTCTCCAGCAACGTGGGAATTCAGCAAGAGGCAGTTCATCACTGTGCCCTGAAACTGGGAGAAGCAGAGCAGTGCACACAGTGAGTAGGATGGCACTGAGAAAGCGTGCGAGTTGCCAGCGTGATAGTGACATTATGAAATAAATAACAAAAATGTCATGATCCCAGTGCAGGTTTTTGACCTGCATGCCTGGGGTTAATTATTATGGCCTCTCTTTGGTTCAGGGAGAGCTTTTTATAGCCCTGAGAAACTCCATTGCCTGTCAGTTATATTTTGCCTTTGGCCGAGTGTTTTGACCCCTGTGTGCCTGTTCGTTGTCTTATAGCTTGCTTATACGGTTCTGATCTGGTTCTGTCCCCCGTTGTGAGTTTGCCTGTTGATTCTGTACTGTATATCTGCTTCTCTGGTTTCTGACTTCTTGGCTACGTCTTGACTATCCGTTCTGTCTAGCCCTTTGGTAATTGTCGCGCTATCTCGTGCTTTGACCCCGGCCTGATCTGGTTTATGTCCCTGTTTATGCCAATTAGTAACTTTGTTCCGTAGTTACCATTCTAGGAGTTTTCCAGCAGCTCCTAGCTCTCTGGAGTTTAGGCCACGCCCCCAGCAGTCACGTGCTTCAGGTCCTGCGGGTCTGAAGCACGCATCTTCTCTGCTGCTGCCCGCTCCACAGGTATCTCTGAGCACAGTTTGTCTTACTCAGGACACGCGCACTGGCTCAGTGAACAAGTGCAGTGCGGTGTTCTTGACAAAAAAGGGACACATCATGATATTAGATGGGCTAGGAATGAATATGAGCACTATGTTGATGTAAACGATATCGAGTAAAGCTTAGCAATCAGGTCAAGCATTAATAGGACATCCTCAATACAGAACACAGCCTAACAAACAAGACAAACAATATAGTGACAACACTGATGTGGAGAGAGCAAAGTCTATGAACAAAGGAAACAATATTTGAACATAATTGGCATAGGACACAACATAAGGACGGAGACAACAACAACAACAGAACACAGCCTTGAAATAAAGACTAACAACATTGCTACTTTATAACAATCATAGCAAAGGAGTAAAAATTAAAAACTCTGTTGTGAACCATCGGTGTGAAGCGATAGTTTTGACATCACTAGCATAGGACACAGCATAGAAAATACGGCACAATGTGATTCTTGCTTTGATCCCACATACATAGCGTGCTGTACAGACCCCTGTGGACTCCTCTATATGATATCACTGAATACCGCACACATCTGCTTATTCCTGCTACTCTGTAATCAAATAAACAGTTTAAAGCAAGCAAAGCTCCATCTCGGATCTGTATATCATCCCAAAGCTGACATCCCAGAGCCTGCCAACTCAGCTACTATAAAGCCAGCGTGGCTGCTACTCCGGGCACTGCCAAGACTCCATCACTAAATGGTAAACAGTCTCAGTATGAGCCCAACGAGAACATGAAATGTGGAAACTCCACAATAAAAGGCTGAGTCATAATGCAGGTGTCAGAGGAAGAGAGAAAACCCTGTTATCCAGAGGCACTGCACGCTGAGGGACATGGTCTACACCATAAGCTGAGCGTCTACAGCAAAATAGTGACATGTGCGCAGTATTGTACATAGTATAGGTTGCAGTATTATAGTAGTTATATTCTTGTACATAGGAGGCAGTATTATAGTAGTTATATTCTTGTACATAGGGGGCAGTATTATAGTAGTTATATTCTTGTACATAGGGGCAGTATTATAGCCGTTATATTCTTGTACATAGGGGCAGTATTATAGTAGTTATATTCTTGTACATAGGGGCAGTATTATAGTAGTTATATTCTTGTACATAGGAGCAGTATTATAGTAGTTATATTCTTGTACATAGGAGCAGTATTATAGTAGTTATATTCTTGTACATAGGGGCAGTATTATAGTAGTTATATTCTTGTACATAGGGGCAGTATTATAGTAGTTATATTCTTGTACATAGGGGCAGTATTACAGTAGTTATATTCTTGTACATAGGAGCAGTATTATAGTAGTTATATTCTTGTACATAGGGGGCAGTATTATAGTAGTTATATTCTTGTACATAGGGGGCAGTATTATAGTAGTTATATTCTTGTACATAGGAGCAGTATTATAGTAGTTATATTCTTGTACATAGGGGGCAGTATTATAGTAGTTACAGTATATTCTTGTACATAGGGGGCAGTATTATAGTAGTTATATTCTTGTACATAGGGGGCAGTATTATAGTAGTTATATTCTTGTACATAGGGGCAGTATTATAGTAGTTATATTCTTGTACATGGGGGCAGTATTATAGTAGTTATATTCCTGTATATAGGAGCAGTATTATAGTAGTTATATTCCTGTATATAGGAGCAGTAGTATAGTAGTTATATTCTGGTACATATTGTTGCCTTCTCACCAAGCTGCTTGCCTATTGCCCTGTAGCCCATCCCAGCCTTGTGCAGGTCTACAATTTTGTCCTTAGATAGCTCTTTGGTATTGACCATGGTGGAGAGGTTGGAGTGTGATTGAGTGTGTGGACAGGTGTCTTTTATACAGGTAACGAGTTCAAAGAGGTGCAACTAATACAGGTAATGAGTGCAGAGAGAAAAACTAACAGATCTGTGAGAGCCAGAATGATCAAATACTTATTTCATGCAATAAAATGCAAAGTATGTGAAAATCATACAATGTGATTTTATGTTTTTTATTTTTAGATTCTATCTCTCACAGTTGAAGTGTGTCTACGATAAAAATTGCAGCCCTCTCCATTCTTTGTAGATGGGAAATCTTGGAAAAGCGACAGTGTATCTGCAATGTGGGAGAAAACCGTAGGAAGGCCACACGACCTTCTTGCAGATGTTTTCCTTGGTGGGACTTTGAACCCCGGACCCCAGCGATGGAGAGCAGCAGCGCTACTCACTAAGGCTCAATGCTACCAGTGCAGAATTACATGTAGTAGGACGGTGAATCATTGGGCCTTTTCGAAAATTATATATGTGAATAGATGTTTTTTCAAAAAAGGTTTTAAGAATTATTTCTGCAATATATATTATTCTAATGGTTACGGGATACTGGTTGTATTCTTATTTCCACTCTGCCTTTGATTTTAATGGGTAGAAAATTTACAATGCATTTTTTTTTTTAGCAAAGTTGTAAGTTGTCCAATTGGTGAGAATTAAAAAATCAAATAAGTGTTCTCATAGAATTGCACGTATTGGCCAAGCTTTATTCTGTCTAAGAAAAGTCAAGATTTGTATGGGAAATTAATTCACTTTTACAGATGCCAAACTTGCTGTTGGAATTTTTTTTTTTGTCATGTATATGAGCTCAGTATTTCTGAAAGGAGCCAGCCTTGCAAACATTTTAGAAAATTAAAGGCATCAGAATCCGCCATCATTTGCGTTTTTGTGCTTTACAAGCGCACTTCGCCCTCTTAAAATAATAGATCTGATTACACCTTCCATCTGCCAGGCAAGACCGCCGCCGAGCGAGACAATCAGTAAAATTATAGAGGATCCAAAGTCACTTTCCACTTTCAGAATTAAAAATAAATCTTTAGCGTTAGACACTGGCGTTCATGAAATGGTGTTTTATGCATTCATTAGTATCGAAGGAAATGAAAATCGAGCTTTACCAAGCGGAAGCTAAAAATACAGGCGAGATAAACAGCAACATTTAATATTGCAGACTGTCGTTTAGGGGGTCGAGCTAATTTTTTGGGAAATAAAAATAATTTTGATTTTTTTTTTTCCAATGAAAATTTAAAGTCAAATCAGGAGCAAAAAACCCATGGAGGTTCCCAATGTATCTGTAAAAATTGTGGGACGTGTCCATAGTAAACTATAGATGAATTTGTGAGTTAGTCTGGCTTCACATCCTCTTTTTAAGTGAAGTAGTCTCCTTTAAAAAATAAAAAAATATATACTCGCCTCCCTTTATGATCCTGTTTTGTCAATGTGGACGACGGGTCTGACAGGGTTCGCATGGCACTCTTATGGAAAATTAAAGAATGTAATGGCAAATACTTGATTTAAAGGGAATCTATCCCCGGCTTTTGACACCTTATCTGGGAACAGCATGATGTAGAGACAACGACCCTAATTCCGGCGATGTGTCACTTACTGGGTTGCTTAGTGTAGTTCTTGATAAAATCTCTGGGATTATCTCTAGAGAACTAGTAAAGCTGCTGCCATGTCCTTTATATTTATGAGCTCTGTATAACCCCGCCTCCAGCACTGATTGGCAGCTTTCTGTGCCTATGCACAGTGTATACAGAAAGCAGTCAATGAATGGTGTGGGCGGAGTTATACAGAGCTCTGTATTCAGAGAACTAATAGATCTGTAGCAGATCTATCAAAACTGCAGTAAGCAGCCCAATAAGTGACACATTTCTTGAAACAGGGTGTCTCTTCCTAAATCATGCTGCTCTCAGATAGGGGTAACAAAAATCTGGTGACAGATTCCCTTTAAAAAGCGGTTTTCTAATTAGTGGGCAATTCCTTTAACGTCTCAAAAACTATCTTAGGTTATGTATATATGGCTGTTAAGTCCTTTCTTTTGTTATACTCATAACCTTTAATTGTGGCTCCTGGGTTCCTTACAGGTGGCTGTTAGGTCCATACCATGTGGCTTCCAAGCTGCGCTTCTAATATCGCTCACTAATGTCACCAGAGATATCATAAAATTGCTAAAATTTAGCATTGTGGGCAAAACTGTTTCACTGCAAATTGATATTACTTGGGAATATCATAAAGACCTTTCCTCAGTATAGCTGAGTATTAAAAGGAATCCGTCAGCTGGATTTCACCCTCCAAACTGTTTATACTTTCAGGTAGCTCTTTCAAATACAAGTCCTACAAAACCTTTACATGGTCAGTCCTTTCCTCTGTTACTGGGAAATCAGGGTTTGAATTTATATGCAAATGATGCTGGAGAGCTATGGTAGATCTGAAGCCTCTGTCACTCCAGCTCTATTCCCCACCACGCATCACCTCCTCCTGATTGACTGAGAGCCTGTATGCTTTGTAATTTCAGGCAATCGAGCCGTCAGTCATGGAGGAGGCAGTACTGGGTGGGGAATGGAGCTGGAGTGACAAAGGCTTCAGATCTACCATAGCTCTCCAGCCTCATTTGCATATCAATTCAAACACTGATTTCTCAGGATCGGAGGAATAAACTGGCCGTGTAATGGTATTGGCGGACTTGTCTTTGAAAGAGCTATATGAACATATAAATAGTTTTTTGGGGGGGAAAGTGATATCCTTCTGATAGATTCCCCTTAAAGAATATGAACGCCAAAAAGAGTTACTTACTCTTGGCTCTTATACTTGTGGACTGTCCCTTACATGTATTACATGATTGAAATGGACACTATGTAATGCTACTTTTCCCTGGAACTTCCTTTGGTGGTCTCAGCCATTTGCTTGGTTAGTATAAGAAAAGGGGGTGAAATAAAAAAAACCTTATTAATTGATAGAAAAGTGTGGGGGAAAATTTGGTTGAGAAAGATAGATGGGGACAATTATGCTCACGTGATTGAAAAGGACAACAAAAAATCCAAACAGAAACTACATTACACTGGGAAACACTACTAGTATGGTCACCAAGACTGGTGTAGAGTTATAGATGGTCTTCTCTTGACTTGGGGCAAAGATTCAATTCATTAGCCATAGCTCTGTGTCTAAATACTTTGACCAAGCCAGAGTGGCATGTTGACTTCTCCCTGGCACGTGAGACAATGGCCCACCAGCCGTGACGTTTTTGCAAAGTTATGGCACATTATGCAGAATTTATATCTAGAGGTAAAATGGTGTTTAGACCTGAATTTGTGCTTTAACCATGCAGAACTGAGCTTTCCGTTCTTCTATGTTTCCGTAAGATTTACCGTTACCTGTGTTTGCTAAGTAAGTACATCTTCCAAGGACACAAACCTAAATGTTTTGATATTACTTAGAACTTCCATCTCTCGGATGTTTTGGACCCAGGAGAGGGTTGGGAGAGCCTCTTCAGCTGATCCCATAACCTCAACTGAAAAGGCAAATCAGGAAAATATACAGACTGAATCCCCTTTAAATCCTTCAAGCTTGAAGTTTATAGTTCAAACGAATTGAAAGATTTGTTTCTTCTTTGAAAGTGAAAGAAGGAAAGTAAATAAAGATTTACTTGAAAAAGTTTAGAAGGCATACTCAAGGAGGTGGAAAAATATGTGTCTTCTAGAAAGTTCGTACAAATCAATTTCCAGGAACCCAGTTCCTCTGCTGGATCGGTAATATCCGACCACTATGGGGGAGCCCTGGGAATAATCTCCTACCTTCTGATATACGTGGATCATTTTTTGACAAGCCAGCATGGAGCAATGTAACATGACAATGTTGTTGTGCCAGGCCGGTGTATCAGAAGATAGGTCGGTGATGTAGGGAAGCAGGGTATGGCTCTCAGCTGTCTTGTCCAGTAGCCAGAGATCGCTGATCTGGCCGATGGATCGGCTCCTTTGAATCAATTTAATCAACTTTAGTTGAATATCATTGTTTGAATCACATATCGCATAAAGGAAATGGATTTTAAACTTTCTGTCGAAATCATTCATATCTTATGGTTCTTAATTGAGGAGGGAAACCTTGATCCTCGCTTGGTGTGACAATGGAGAAACTGAGGTGTGAAAGTCAAAAAATTTGAAAAGATCAACTGAACAGGTTAGATTGATTATCATCAAGGAAATATTAGGCATGTACTCCATATCTGTCAAAATGCAATATTCCAATGGAATCTTCTTCATCCTCATTCTACTTCTCTTGTAAATAAGTAGGTCATCCTATTATTTTTTTATTCTCCTCCTCCTGCTTCATTCCATCTAGGCTGGTGCTAGTCATTAAATACAAATTTAACCAAAACAAGGCCGTTTTATGTCTACAGATACAGGAATGTATTTTTAGCGGGAGAACATCTGTTGAAATGCATGGACTGTTTTCTGGACAGGATTTGTACTGTGCTTTTATGATACCTGATGAAGGATATATACTGTATCCGAAAGGCGTATCTCCTCTATTTTAAGTTATAACTAGAGTTGAGCGACTTTTGTTTTTTTATGGTCGAGTATCGTTTCGTGAAACCCGACTTTTCCAAAAGTCGGGTCGAGCAAGATCGGCCGATTATAGGGAAAAGTCGGGGTCGTCCTGAAACACGAAACCCAATGTAAGTCAATGGGGAATAAAAGTCGGCAGTGAGAGGAGGACAGGAAACACACCTACAGTGCCCATTTGAATGCCAAAAGCATCAATTCTTCTTACTTAAGCTTGTCAACCTTAATTAACTTCATAATACAAGTTACGCACTGAAAAATGGGGGTTATTTGGCTAAAGTTGTGGGGGGGTAGGGCTGGCTCCAGGTTTTCATGTGCCCTGGGCGAAAGAGCGCCCCTTTATCACATACCACAACTCATCATGCTCCGATACGGCAGAGAAATAGCGGTATAGTACAATGAAAAATACTTCACTTTTTACATCTCATGACGAGGCCCATCTATTTCTCCATACAGAATCATTGGTCCCATATAATGTTTGAAACAGTATATGATGAGCTCCACATAATGCTACAGTATATGTTGGTCCCCATGGATGAAGCTCCACTGTCTTATGGGCCCAAATAATGCTCCAAACATAATGGGCCCCATTTCTAATGCTCTAGTGTATAATGGGCCCTGTAAATGCTGCTCCAGTGTCTGATGTCCACCTTTGGAATGTTCCAGTGTATGGTGGGCCCCATCTATCATTCTCCAGAGTATAGTGCTCCCCAAAAATTGCTGTCCCAACATTGAAAACAATCAAATAAGTCTCCTCGCTAGGGAATCCCTGTACTAGTCTGGACTCCTCGTCGTCCCCATCTTCCATCTCACTGCACAGTATTTCAACCTTGCAAGTGCTGTGATCCTGAGCAAGCAGGGGGGGGCCCACTCGTTGGCGACGGCACTGGCACAGGGCCCCTGATAGTACGGTGGTGTGTCTGATGGCGGGTGGGCCGAACCTGCACTTTCATCTGCAGCTTCCTCTTTGTCACCGTGTAAGATGGAACTGTATATGGGAAGGGTAACCTGAGTTTCATCAGGGTCAGATTCAGGCTGTGTAGCGTGCGAGGGGAATGTAGTGGTCTGGGTCAATGTACCAGCAGATTCATCGAGCAGTGGCTGGGCATCAGTGCACTTGTGTCGCCCCCAGGAGTACGGTCGCCACAGTGGCATTACCTTCCTCCTAGGGAGTGTGATGTCATGCTTGGGAGCAACGAAGGATCTCTCTAGCAGGTTAACTGATTGGGCGGCGTTATTCCCACAAGTCATGACCCTCCAAACAGCGTTCATGAAGGCAAAGTGTTTGTTTTACGTGGGCAGTATGGTTGCAAAGCTGAACCTTAAAGGAATGTCCAGAAGGGCACCACCAGGAGTGGAGCCTATGGCGTAATTTGACTCAACACGGGCAACCTCAACCATGCCAGCTACAGCATACATTGCAAGCTTAATTCCGTTAACGAACGAGACTCCGTCATGCCCCGCGAGTCCGAGTCCGGCTTACTAGAGGGACACGTGAGGCTCTGGCACATGAGATTGGCCAATAACTGTGTGTCATGCCCTTACATGTCCGTGGCTGCATGTGCGCTACACTGAAAAGGCCAGCGTTTGTCGCTTACAGGTGCAGATAACCCGCTGAACAACGTTAGTGATGGGGATCACTGATTACAATTATTACTCGCGAATAGAGTTGAGCGAAACGGGTCGAAAAAATTCAAAAGTCGCCGACTTTTGGCAAAGTCGGGTTTCATGAAACGAAACCCGACCCTAGGATGAGGTCGGCCACGAGGTCGGCGACTTACGCGCCAAAGTCGCGTTTCAAAAGTTTGTTTTGCGCTCTTTTTCAGCCAATCAGGATCCACGGACACTGTGGGCAACGTGATGACATAGGCACGGGTCACCACCATCTTTCAGAAGGGCATGCAAGTGATTGGCTTGCTTTGGTGGGCGTCACAGGGGGTATAAAAGGGCGTGCACGCCGACCGCCATCTTACTTCTGCCGATCTTAGCATAGGGAGAGGTTGCTGCTGATTCTGTAGGGAGAGCGTTAGGCAGGGAAGAAGACAAAAAAACTGCTTCTGCTGCTAGCGATTTGGCCTGCACAACACACCAGTCACTGTGTGTGCAGTGCAAGGGGAGGCTATATAGTGGTGTATCAGTGGTGTTGGTTGTTGGGCTGCCTTTTAAGGCTTCCTGACAGGCTGGCATTGCTGTTTACCCACTGCTCCGCAAACTGCTTTTTTAAAAGCAATCCCAATTTTTTTTTTTTGTCCTGCTGAGAAGAAAAAAAAACTGCTTCTGCTGCTAGCAATTTGGCCGGCACAACACACCAGTCACTGTGTGTGCAGTGCAAGGGGAGGCTATATAGTGGTGTATCAGTGGTGTTGGTTGTTGGGCTGCCTTCTAAGGCTTCCTGACAGGCTGGCATTGCTGTTTACCCACTGCTCCGCAAACTGCTTTTTTAAAAGCAATCCAATCTCCCTTATCCTCTAGTCACTTTTGTCACAGCTGTGCCATCGAGTCTGTCACATAGCGCTCAGATATTCATTGGGCCTCACACAATCCAAAAGTGTCCAGTGTCCACAAGTGTGTGCAGAGATTCAAAATCTCCCTTATCCTCTAGTCACTTTTGTCACAGCTGTGCCATCGAGCCTGTCACATAGCGCTCAGATATCAGTGGGCCTCACACAATCCAAAAGTGTCCACTGTCCACAAGTGTGTGCAGAAATTCAAAATCTCCCTTATCCTCTAGTCACTTTTGTCACAGCTGTGCCATCGAGCCTGTCACATAGCGCTCAGATATCAGTGGGCCTCACACAATCCAAAAGTGTCCACTGTCCACAAGTGTGTGCAGAAATTCAAAATCTCCCTTATCCTCTAGTCACTTTTGTCACAGCTGTGCCATCGAGCCTGTCACATACCGCTCAGATATCAGTGGACCTCACACAATCCAAAAGTGTCCACTGTCCACAAGTGTGTGCAGAAATTCAAAATCTCCCTTATCCTCTAGTCACTTTTGTCACAGCAGTGCCATCGAGCCTGTCACATAGCGCTCAGATATCAGTGGGCCTCACACAATCCAAAAGGGTCCACTGTCCACAAGTGTGTGCAGAAATTCAAAATCTCCCTTATCCTCTAGTCACTTTTGTCACAGCAGTGCCATCGAGCGTGTCACATAGCGCTGAGATATCAGTGGGCCTCACACAATCCAAAAGTGTCCAGTGTCCAAAAGTGTGTGCAGAGATTCAAAATCTCCCTTATCCTCTATATGCAAATTGCCTCTTCAGAAAGAAAGAGGACTTTTACTCAACAGCGCCACCTATTGGTAGTAGCGATCCTACAAGTCACAATCAACCCTTTAACGAGTCTTGTAGTATGACTTAGGATACAAGCCAAATCAGAATCTCAATTTGCAGACACGGTGTTTCGAGCTGTTGGCTCTCGTCAGTGCAAAGTATGAGATCTGATTTGGCAAGGTGAGAGGCTCTGGACTAGGGTCTAAGAAGTAAGGTTTCTCCTTGCGGAGAGTGACATGCCAGCTGTGGCTTGTCAAGGTAAGGAGACTTATTCGCCGTGCAATGCTCCTCTGGGAAAATAATATGCAAATTGCCTCTTCAGAAAGAAAGAGGACTTTTACTCTACAGCGCCACCTATTGGTAGTAGCGATCCTACAAGTCACAATCAACCCTTTAACAAGTCTTGTAGTATGACTTAGGATACAAGCCAAATCAGAATCTCAATTTGCAGACACGGTGTTTACCTTGACAAGCCACAGCTGGCATGTCACTCTCCGCAAGGAGAAACCTTACTTCTTAGACCCTAGTCCAGAGCCTCTCACCTTGCCAAATCAGATCTCATACTTTGCACTGACGAGAGCCAACAGCTCGAAACACCGTTGATTGTGACTTGTAGGATCGCTACTACCAATAGGTGGCGCTGTAGAGTAAAAGTCCTCTTTCTTTCTGAAGAGGCAATTTGCATATTATTTTCCCAGAGGAGCATTGCACGGCAAATAAGTCTCCTTACCTTGACAAGCCACAGCTGGCATGTCACTCTCCGCAAGGAGAAACCTTACTTCTTAGACCCTTATCCTCTAGTCACTTTTGTCACAGCAGTGCCATCGAGCCTGTCACATAGCGCTGAGATATCAGTGGGCCTCACACAATCAAAAAGTGTCCAGTGTCCAAAAGTGTGTGCAGATATTCAAAATCTCCCTTATCCTCTAGTCACTTTTGTCACAGCAGTGCCATCGAGCCTGTCACATAGCGCTGAGATATCAGTGGGCCTCACACAATCCAAAAGTGTCCAGTGTCCAAAAGTGTGTGCAGATATTCAAAATCTCCCTTATCCTCTAGTCACTTTTGTCACAGCAGTGCCATCGAGCCTGTCACATAGCGCTCAGATATCAGTGGGCCTCACACAATCCAAAAGTGTCCAGTGTCCAAAAGTGTGTGCAGATATTCAAAATCTCCCTTATCCTCTCGTCACTTTTGTCACAGCAGTGCCATCGAGCGTGTCACATAGCGCTGAGATATCAGTGGGCCTCACACAATCTAAAAGTGTCCACTGTCCACAAGTGTGTGCAGAAATTCAAAATCTCCCTTATCCTCTCGTCACTTTTGTCACAGCAGTGCCATCGAGCCTGTCACATAGCGCTGAGATATCAGTGGGCCTCACACAATCCAAAAGTGTCCACTGTCCACAAGTGTGTGCATAAATTCAAAATCTCCCTTATCCTCTAGTCACTTTTGTCACAGCAGTGCCATCGAGCCTGTCACATAGCGCTCAGATATCAGTGGGCCTCACACAATCCAAAAGTGTCCAGTGTCCAAAAGTGTGTGCAGATATTCAAAATCTCCCTTATCCTATAGTCACTTTTGTCACAGCAGTGCCATCGAGCCTGTCACATAGCGCTGAGATATCAGTGGGCCTCACACAATCCAAAAGTGTCCAGTGTCCAAAAGTGTGTGCAGATATTCAAAATCTCCCTTATCCTCTAGTCACTTTTGTCACAGCAGTGCCATCGAGCCTGTCACATAGCGCTGAGATATCAGTGGGCCTCACACAATCCAAAAGTGTCCAGTGTCCAAAAGTGTGTGCAGATATTCAAAATCTCCCTTATCCTCTAGTCACTTTTGTCACAGCAGTGCCATCGAGCGTGTCACATAGCGCTGAGATATCAGTGGGCCTCACACAATCCAAAAGTGTCCAGTGTCCAAAAGTGTGTGCAGATATTCAAAATCTCCCTTATCCTCTAGTCACTTTTGTCACAGCAGTGCCATCGAGCGTGTCACATAGCGCTGAGATATCAGTGGGCCTCACACAATCCAAAAGTGTCCAGTGTCCAAAAGTGTGTGCAGATATTCAAAATCTCCCTTATCCTCTAGTCACTTTTGTCACAGCAGTGCCATCGAGCCTGTCACATAGAGCTCAGATATCAGTGGGCCTCACACAATCCAAAAGTGTCCAAAAGTGTGTGCAGATATTCAAAATCTCCCTTATCCTCTAGTCACTTTTGTCACAGCAGTGCCATCGAGCCTGTCACATAGCGCTCAGATATCAGTGGGCCTCACACAATCCAAAAGTGTCCAGTGTCCAAAAGTGTGTGCAGATATTCAAAATCTCCCTTATCCTCTAGTCACTTTTGTCACAGCAGTGCCATCGAGCCTGTCACATAGCGCTCAGATATCAGTGGGCCTCACACAATCCAAAAGTGTCCACTGTCCAAAAGTGTGTGCAGATATTCAAAATCTCCCTTATCCTCTCGTCACTTTGGTCACAGCTGTGCCATCGAGCATGTCACATAGCGCTCAGATATCAGTGGGCCTCACACAATCCAAAAGTGTCCAGTGTCCAAAAGTGTGTGCAGAAATTCAAAATCTCCCCTGTCCTATAGACACCTTGTACCTTGTTTTACATTACTATATAGTTTGTTGGATTTTGTCTACATTTCTACCAAAAATGAGGAAGGCTGGTGGAAGAGGCCGTGGAATTGGGCGGTGGTTGGCAGCTGGTAATGATGGTGTTGGTGGTGGATCTGGTGGTAGTGGCAAGAGCAAAATAGGACCGAATGCAGGAGGTGCTGACCCTACGTCATCGTCTGGCTACATAAGGCCTCGAACGCTTAGTTTTCTAGGAGTTGGCAAACCGCTTTTAAAGCCAGAGCATCAGGAAAAAGTTTTGTCTTACATTGCTGACTCAGCCTCCAGCTCTATCGCCTCCTCTTCTTCAGTTGTAAAAAGTAAAAGCACTGAGTCGTCATTGGAGGCTCATGTTCATGAACCACACCTTTCCTTGTGTCCTTCACCCCAACCAAGATTGAAGGATGACGCAGGCCATACTACTGATTACTCCATGGAGCTGTTTTCACATACCATGCCTGGATTATCAAGTGAAATGGTGAATTACCCAGGCCAAGATGAATCTGACATGGAGTGCACTGATGCACAGCCGCTGATGGATGATTCTGCTGGTACATTCACTCAGAGCACTACATTGTCCTCGCAGTGTACAGAGCCAGATTCTGACCCTGATGAGACTCAGGTGCCCCTTCTCGCACACTATACCACCATACACGGTGACACAGAGGAAGGTGCACATGACATAGAAGAGGAGGTGATGGATGACCCAGTTGTTGACCCAGATTGGCATCCATTGGGGGAAGAGGGTGCTGCTTCCAATAGCTCAGATGAGGAGCATCCACAGCAGACATCGACATCGCAACAGCTGTTATCTGGCAGGCCCGGAGCACTCCAAAGACAGGTTCCAAACATCAAAAGAGTTGCTGAACAGCTTGTCCAGAGGGTCAAAAGATCACAGCGTGCTAGGCCGCAAAATGTCTGCCAAAGTAGGAAGAGTGCAGTGTGGCACTTTTTTGAACAAAATCCTCATGATCAGGCCAAGGTTATCTGTAAGAAGTGCGCAAAGACCTTTAGCCGAGGGAAAAATCTGAAAAATTTGAATACCAGTTGCATGCTTAGACATTTAACCAGCATGCACTTGCAAGCGTGGACACAACACCAAACCTCAAGTGCCACATGTGCAACTGATCACAACGAAGGTAGTCAGCAACGCTACATTGTTTCCCCCACTGTAAGCCCACCGGTTAGCACAGCAACAAATGTTGAGGTGTCGTTGCAAGACCACAGCAGTCAGGGAATCCCACTGTTATATCAACGAAAGACTGATTCTAGGCCATCAGACAGAACACCAACTCCATCACCATCATCAACCCTCTCTCAGTCCACCCTGTCCACCGCTACTTCCACCATATGCAGCTCTCAAGTCCAGCTCACCCTCCCAGACACTATGAGTAGGTCAAGAAAGTACTCAGTCTCTCATCCGCGTACACTGGGTTTGAACGCCCACATTGCCAAACTAATCTCGTTTGAGATGATGCCCTTTCGGTTGGTGGAAAGCACAGCTTTCCGCGAACTCATGGCCTATGCAGTACCACGCTATGACCTACCCAGTCGCCACTTCTTCTCTCGCAAAGCCATCCCAGCCCTCCACCATCATGTGAAAGACCGCATTGTCCATGCACTCAAGCAGTCAGTGAGCGGAAAGGTGCACCTCACAACTGATGCATGGTCCAGTCGGCATGGCCAGGGCCGTTACGTGTCCATCACTGCGCACTGGGTTAATGTGGTGGATGCAGGGTCCACAGGGGACAGCGGTGGTGGGACAGTGCTGCCTAGCCCACGGTATAGGAAACAGTTGGCTGTAGGCGTTCGACCCTCCTCCTCCTCCTCCAGAAGAGAAAGCTCGTCCACAGAGCGCAGTCGTACGAGCACTCCATCTGCAGCTGCCACTGTTGCACACGATGTGTCCCCCTATCGAGCAGCTATTGGAAAGCGTCAGCAGGCTGTGTTGCAGATGATGTGTTTGGGCGACAGACACACCGCCGAGGTGCTGGCCGAGTACTTGAAGCGACAAACTGAGTCATGGCTGGGCAGTGTACATCTTGAGGCAGGCAAGGTAGTTAGTGATAACGGCCGTAATTTTGTGGCAGCCATAGCCCTTTCAAAACTCAGCCACATACCTTGCTTGGCTCACACCTTGAACCTGGTGGTGCAGTGCTTCCTCAAAAATTATCCGGAGTTAACAGCCCTGCTCCAGAAGGTGCGAAGACTGTGCGCGCACATCCGCCGGTCGCCTGTACACTCCGTTCGTATGCAGAAGCTGCAGCGATTGCTCCACCTTCCCAACCACCGCCTCATTATCGACATTGCAACAAGGTGGAACTCCACCCTGCACATGGTGGAGCGGCTGTGCGAGCAGAGGCAGGCCATAATGCATTTGTGGGAGGATACACGGCCAGGCACTTTGAGAGCAGACATGGAGTTGACAGGTGTGCAGTGGTCGAAGCTGAAAGACCTTTGTAAAGTCCTTCAGTGTTTTGAGGAATGCACACGGCTGGTAAGCGCAGACGATGCCATCCTAAGCATGAGCATCCCACTTATGCGTCTGCTCATGCAAACTTTGACGCACCTTAAGGAGCAGGCGTCTGCAACCAATGTTGATGAGGAGGAAGAGGAGGAGGGAATCCTTGATGACATTCAGCCATTGTCTGCTCAGGGACCTCTCCTGGACGAGGTGGAGGAAGAAGAGGAGGAGGAGGATGATGATGGGGATGATTACTTAGGGGAGGAAGATGCATCTCGTGGGGCAAGTGAAAATGTTGGCGTGGCAAGGTCTGGTACAGGGTTTGTGCGTGACTGGAGGGATGTGGATTTGCCAGAAAGTGCTCCTCCACCCAGCACTCGCAGTGCATCATTGACACCGGGAACATTGGCCCACATGTGAGATTATGCCTTGCGGATCCTAAAAAGGGACCCCCGCATTGCCAAAATGATGAACGATGACGACTACTGGTTGGCCAGCATCCTGGATCCACGCTATAAAGGCAAATTACAAAACATCATGCCACAGGAGAACCTTGACCTAATATTGGCTAATAAACAAGCAAGTCTGGTAAATCGGTTGCTTGAGGCATTCCCAGCACACAGCAGCGGTGATGGTTCTCACACGAGCCGTACGGGCCGGGGGCAGCTTGCATAGGTGTTCGTGGTGCACACAGCAGAAGTGGCGTTGGAGACAGGGGTTTCATGACAATGTTGTGGACTGATTTTTCAAATACCGCTCACACAACTGGTAATACTGCATCGATGGAAAGTGACAGGAGACAGCAGTTGTCAACTATGGTTACAAACTACTTTTCCTCCCATATCGATGTTCTCCCACACAGGTCATTCCCCTTTGACTATTGGGCCGCTAAACTGGACACCTGGCCTGAATTGGCCCAATATGCCTTACAGGAGCTCGCTTGCCCAGCTGCAAGTGTGCTATCGGAAAGAGTCTTCAGTGCAGCTGGATCAATCCTGACAGAAAAAAGGACCCGTCTGTCAACCCAAAATGTGGATGATCTAACCTTCATTAAAATGAACCACGCATGGGTTTCCAAGGATTTTGTCCCACCTTCCCCTGATGACACATAGGGTGACAGAAAAATGGCTTGCTTTGGTCCACCTCTTCCTGGTACTTCACCTATTTCGCCTTTTGCATCAGCTGAATGTCCAACATCAACATATGCCACTTTCTAAAACTCCCTAACTGTGCTGCCTCCCCCCCCATGGCCGGGGTCACCACCTAGCGCATGACACCGTGCGAGTGCCGTTGCCCTGGACAGGTGGGTAGGCCGACTCTTGGGCGCGGGCACTGGCACAGGGTCCCTCATAGTGCAATCAAGTGTCTCTGACGGTGGTGGTGCACACCCGCCGTCAGACACACCGCTGTACTATGAGGGGCCCAGTGCCAGTACCGACGCCCACGAGTGGGACCCCTTGCTTGGGCAGGGCCCCAGCATTTGCAATCTTTACCTCTCCCTGCTCCTCCGCTGTGTAGTCTGGGCCGTCAAATCCATACTGTGCCTGACACCGTCTGAGCCTGCCTCCTGAGACATATATTTTGAATGTGTACGCTATCCATACATGTTATCCAGGGATACGGTACCCTTTCTAACCTTTGTGCAATCACGTGCAATCCATACTGGGCCTAACACCGTCTGAGCCTGCTTCATGCTGTATAGACATATATTTTGAATGTGTACGCTATCCATACATGTTATCCGGTGATACGGTACCCTTTCTAACCTTTGTGCAATCACGTGCAATCCATACTGGGCCTAACACCGTCTGAGCCTGCCTCCTGAGACATATATTTTGAATGTGTACGCTATCCATACATGTTATCCAGGGATACGGTACCCTTTCTCACCTTTGTGCAATCACGTGTAATCCATACTGGGCGTGAGAACGGCTGGCGAGCTGTTAAGCAAGCTACAGCACCTGTCCAGACAAGTACAGGGATTCCCTAGCGAGGAGACTTATTTGATTGTTTTCAATGTTGGGACAGCAATTTTTGGGGAGCACTATACTCTGGAGAATGATAGATGGGGCCCACCATACACTGGAACATTCCAAAGGTGGACATCAGACACTGGAGCAGCATTTACAGGGCCCATTATACACTAGAGCATTAGAAATGGGGCCCATTATGTTTGGAGCATTATTTGGGCCCATAAGACAGTGGAGCTTCATCCATGGGGACCAACATATACTGTAGCATTATGTGGAGCTCATCATATACTGTTTCAAACATTATATGGGACCAATGATTCTGTATGGAGAAATAGATGGGCCTCGTCATGAGATGTAAAAAGTGAGGTATTTTTCATTGGACTATACCGCTATTTCTCTGCCGTATCGGAGCATGATGAGTTGTGGTATGTGTTAAAGGGGCGCTCTTTCGCCCAGGGCACATGAAAACCTGGAGCCAGCCCTCCCCCCCACAGTTTGTAGCCAAATATCCCCCATTTTTCAGTGCGTAACTTGTATTATGAAGTTAATTAAGGTTGACAAGCTTAAGAAAGAAGAATTGATGCTTTTGACATTCAAATGGGCACTGTAGGTGTGTTTCCTGTCCTCCTCTCACTGCCGACTTTTATTCCCCATTGACTTACATTGGGTTTCGTGTTTCGGGACGACCCCGACTTTTCCCTATAATCGGACGATCTTGCTCGACCCGACTTTTGGAAAAGTCGGGTTTCACGAAACGAAACGCGACCCTAAAAAACCAAAAGTCGCTCAACTCTACTCGCGAACAATGATTTCCCAGTAAGTGCAGGTCAACCGCAGTTCCGGAATTAGGCCTAACCGACATTCCTGAAAAAATGAAAAACTTACGTGTGCAAACCACAGGTGCTGTAGCTTGCTTAACAGCTCGCCAGCCGTTCTCACGCCCAGTATGGATTACACGTGATTGCACAAAGGTGAGAAAGGGTACCGTATCCCCGGATAACATGTATGGATAGCGTACACATTCAAAAGATATGTCTATACATCAGGAGGCAGGCTCAGACGGTGTTAGGCCCAGTATGGCTTGCACGTGATTGCACAAAGGTGAGAAAGGGTACCGTATCCCCGGATAACATGTATGGATAGCGTACACATTCAAAAGATATGTCTATACATCAGGAGGCAGGCTCAGACGGTGTCAGGCACAGTATGGATTTGACGGCCCAGACTACACAGAGGAGGAGCAGGGAGAGGTAAAGATTGCAAATGCTGGGGCCCTGCCCAAGCAAGGGGGGCCCACTCGTGGGCGTCGGTACTGGCACTGGGCCCCTCATAGTACGGCGGTGTGTCTGACAGCGGGTGTGCACCTCCACCGTCTGAGACACTTGATTGCACTATGAGGGACCCTGTGCCAGTGCCCGTGCCCAAGAGTCGGCCTACCCAACTGTCCAGGGCAACGGCACTCGCACGGTGTCGTGCGCTAGGTGGTGACCCCGGCCATGGGGGGGGGAGGCTGCACAGTTAGGGAGTTTAGAAAGTGGCATATGTTGATGTTGGACATTCAGCTGATGCAAAAGGCGAAATAGGTCAAGTCCCAGGAAGAGGTGGACCAAAGCAAGCCATTTTTCTGTCACCCTATGTGTCATCAGGGGAAGGTGGGACAAAATCCTTGGAAACCCATGCATGGTTCATTTTAATGAAGGTTAGATCATCCACATTTTGGGTTGACAGACGGGTCCTTTTTTCTGTCAGGATTGATCCAGCTGCACTGAAGACTCTTTCCGATAGCACACTTGCAGCTGGGCAAGCGAGCTCCTGTAAGGCATATTGGGCCAATTCAGGCCAGGTGTCCAGTTTAGCGGCCCAATAGTCAAAGGGGAATGACCTGTGTGGGAGAACATCGATATGGGAGGAAAAGTAGTTTGTAACCATAGTTGACAACTGCTGTCTCCTGTCACTTTCCATCGATGCTGTATTACCAGTTGTGTGAGCAGTACTTGAAAAATCAGTCCACAACATTGTCATGAAACCCCTGTCTCCAACGCCACTTCTGCTGTGTGCACCATGAACACCTCTGCCAAGCTGCCCCCGGCCCGTACGGCTCGTGTGAGAACCATCACCACTGCTGTGTGCTGGGAATGCCTCAAGCAACCGATTTACCAGAGTTGCTTGTTTATTAGCCAATATTAGGTCAAGGTTCTCCTGTGTCATGATGTTTTGTAATTTGCCTTTATAGCGTGGATCCAGGATGCTGGCCAACCAGTAGTCGTCATCGTTCATCATTTTGGCAATGCGGCGGTCCCTTTTTAGGATCCGCAAGGCATAATCTGACATGTGGGCCAATGTTCCCGGTGTCAATGATGCACTGCGAGTGCTGGTTGGAGGAGCACTTTCTGGCAAATCCACATCCCTCCAGTCACACACAAACCCTGTACCAGACCTTGCCACACCAACATTTTCACTTGCCCCACGAGATGCATCCTCCTCCCCTAAGTAATTATCCCCATCATCATCCTCCTCCTCCTCTTCTTCCTCCAACTCGTCCAGGAGAGGTCCCTGAGCAGACAATGGCTGAATGTCATCAAGGATTCCCTCCACCTCTTCCTCCTCGTCAACATTGGCTGCAGACGCCTTCTCCTTAAGGTGCGTCAAAGTTTGCATGAGCAGACGCATAAGTGGGATGCTCATGCTTAGGATGGCATCGTCTGCGCTTACCAGCCGTGTGCATTCCTCAAAACACTGAAGGACTTTACAGAGGTCTTTCAGCTTCGACCACTGCACACCTGTCAACTCCATGTCTGCTCTCAAAGTGCCTGGCCGTGTATCCTCCCACAAATGCATTATGGCCTGCCTCTGCTCGCACAGCCGCTCCACCATGTGCAGGGTGGAGTTCCACCTTGTTGCAATGTCGATAATGAGGCGGTGGTTGGGAAGGTGGAGCAATCGCTGCAGCTTCTGCATACGAACAGGCGACCGGCGGATGTGCGCGCACAGTCTTCGCACCTTATGGAGCAGGGCTGTTAACTCCGGATAATTTTTGAGGAAGCACTGCACCACCAGGTTCAAGGTGTGAGCCAAGCAAGGTATGTGGCTGAGTTTTGAAAGGGCTATGGCTGCCACAAAATTACGGCCGTTATCACTAACTACCTTGCCTGCCTCAAGATGTACACTGCCCAGCCATGACTCAGTTTGTCGCTTCAAGTACTCGGCCAGCACCTCGGCGGTGTGTCTGTCACCCAAACACATCATCTGCAACACAGCCTGCTGACGCTTTCCACTAGCTGCTCAATAGGGGGACACCTCGTGTGCAACAGTGGCAGCTGCAGATGGAGTGCTCGTACTACTGCGCTCTGTGGACGAGCTTTCGCTTCTGGAGGAGGAGGAGGAGGAGGAGGGTGGAACGCCTACAGCCAACTGTTTCCTATACCGTGGGCTAGGCAGCACTGTCCCACCACCGCTGTCCCCTGTGGACCCTGCATCCACCACATTAACCCAGTGCGCAGTGATGGACACGTAACGGCCCTGGCCATGCCGACTGGACCATGCATCAGTTGTGAGGTGCACCTTTCCACTCACTGACTGCTTGAGTGCATGGACAATGCGGTCTTTCACATGATGGTGGAGGGCTGGGATGGCTTTGCGAGAGAAGTGGCGACTGGGTAGGTCATAGCGTGGTACTGCATAGGCCATGAGTTCGCGGAAAGCTGCGCTTTCCACCAACCGATAGGGCATCATCTCAAACGAGATTAGTTTGGCAATGTGGGCGTTCAAACCCAGTGTACGCGGATGAGAGACTGAGTACTTTCTTGACCTACTCATAGTGTCTGGGAGGGTGAGCTGGACTTGAGAGCTGCATATGGTGGAAGTAGCGGTGGACAGGGCGGACTGAGAGAGGGTTGATGATGGTGATGGAGTTGGTGTTCTTTCTGATGGCCTAGATTCAGTATTTCGTTGATATAACAGTGGGATTCCCTGACTGCTGTGGCTTTGCAACGACACCTCAACATTTGCTGCTGTGCTAACCGGTGGGCTTTCAGTGGGGGAAACAATGTAGCGTTGCTGACTACCTTCTTTGTGATCAGTTGCACATGTGGCACTTGAGGTTTGGTGTTGTGTCCACGCTTGCAAGTGCATGCTGGTTAAATGTCTAAGCATGCAACTGGTATTCAAATTTTTCAGATTTTTCCCTCGGCTAAAGGTCTTTGCGCACTTCAGATAACCTTGGCCTGATCATGAGGATTTTGTTCAAAAAAGTGCCACACTGCACTCTTCCTACTTTGGCAGACATTTTGCGGCCTAGCACGCTGTGATGTTTTGACCCTCTGGACAAGCTGTCCAGCAACTGTTTTGATTTTTGGAACCTGTCTTTGGAGTGCTCCGGGCCTGCCAGATAACAGCTGTTGCGATGTCGATGTCTGCTGTGGATGCTCCTCATCTGAGCTATTGGAAGCAGCACCCTCTTCCCCCAATGGATGCCAATCTGGGTCAACAACTGGGTCATCCATCACCTCCTCTTCAATGTCATGTGCACCTTCCTCTGTGTCACCGTGTATGGTGGTATAGTGTGCGGGAAGGGGCACCTGAGTCTCATCAGGGTCAGAATCTGGCTCTGTACACTGCGAGGACAATGTAGTGCTCTGAGTGAATGTACCAGCAGAATCATCTATCAGCGGCTGTGCATCAGTGCACTCCATGTCAGATTCATCTTGGCCTGGGTAATTCACCATTTCACTTGATAATCCAGGCATGGTATGTGAAAACAGCTCCATGGAGTAATCAGTAGTATGGCCTGCGTCATCCTTCAATCTTGGTTGGGGTGAAGGACACAAGGAAAGGTGTGGTTCATGAACATGAGCCTCCAATGACGACTCAGTGCTTTTACTTTTTACAACTTCAGAAGAGGAGGCGATAGAGCTGGAGGCTGAGTCAGCAATGTAAGACAAAACTTTTTCCTGATGCTCTGGCGTTAAAAGCAGTTTGCCAACTCCTAGAAAACTAAGCCTTCGAAGCCTTATGGAGCCAGACGATGAAGCAGGCTCAACACCTCCTACATTCGGTCCTATTTTGCTTTTGCCACTACCATCAGATCCACCACCAACACCATCATTACCAGCTGCCAACCCCCGCCCAATTCCACGGCCTCTTCCACCAGCCTTCCTCATTTTTGGTAGAAATGTAGACAAAATCCAACAAACTATATAGTAATGTAAAACAAGGTACAAGGTGTCTATAGGACAGGGGAGATTTAGATTTTCTGCAGACACTTGTGGACACTGGACACTTGGATTGTGTGAGGCCCACTGAATATCAGAGCGCTATGTCACAGGCTCGATGCAGCAGGTGTGAAAAAAGTGACTACAGGATAAGGGAGATTTTGAATTTCTGCAGACACTTGTGGACACTGGACACTTGGATTGTGTGAGGCCCACTGAATATCAGAGCGCTATGTCACAGGCTTGATGCAGCAGGTGTGATAAAAGTGACTACAGGATAAGGGAGATTTTGAATTTCTGCAGACGCTTGTGGACACTGGACACTTTTGGATTGTGTGAGGCCCACTGAATATCAGAGCGCTATGTCACAGGCTCGATGGCACAGGTGTGAAAAAAGTGACTACAGGATAAGGGAGATTTTGAATTTCTGCAGACACTTGTGGACACTGGACACTTGGATTGTGTGAGGCCCACTGAATATCAGAGCGCTATGTCACAGGCTCGATGGCACAGGTGTGAAAAAAGTGACTACAGGATATGGGAGATTTTGAATTTCTGCAGACACTTGTGGACACTGGACACTTTTGGATTGTGTGAGGCCCACTGAATATCAGAGCGCTATGTCACAGGCTCGATGGCACAGGTGTGAAAAAAGTGAATTGTAGAATTGGGCAGAATAGGAATCTCCCTAGAGTGTAGGTCTGTAAGAACAGAACAAGTCCTCCACTTATCCTTCCACAGTGACGCACAGATAGCTTCACTGTGGCTGTGATAACAGCCGTTACACGGTACTGTGTGAGGAGTGTACACCGCTGTATGGTGTGAATAAATGCACGCTCAGTACCTCAGCAGGACAAAAAAAAAATTGGGATTGCTTTTAAAAAAGCAGTTTGCAGAGCAGTGGGGAAACAGCAATGCAGCTGTCAGGAAGCCTTAGAAGGCAGCCTAACAACCAACACCGCTGATCCACCACAATATAGCCTCCCCTTGCACTGCACACACAGTGACTGGTGTGTTGCACAGGCAAAATCGCTAGCAGCAGAAGCAGTTTTTTTTTCTTCTTCCCTGCCTAACGCTCTCCCTACAGAATCAGCAACCTCTCCCTATGCTAAGATCGGCAGAAGTAAGATGGCGGTCGGCGTGCACGCCCTTTTATAACCCCTGTGACGCCCACCAAAGCAAGCCAATCACTTGCATGCCCTTCTGAAAGATGGTGGTGACCCCTGCCTATGTCATCACGTTGCCCACAGTGTCCGTGGATCCTGATTGGCTGAAAAAGAGTGCTAAACAAACTTTTGAAACGCGACTTTGGCGCGTAAGTCGCCGACCTCGTGGCCGACCTCATCCTAGGGTCGGGTTTCGTTTCATGAAACCCGACTTTGCCAAAAGTCGGCGACTTTTGAAATTGTTCGACCCGTTTCGCTCAACTCTAGTTATAACATTAAAAAAAAGAAATATCATCTTTGGATGTGAGTCCTGGGAAGTGCTGCCATTCATGGGCAGGATGTGCCTTTTTTGATTTACGCAACCTCAGTGAGCCTGAATCTGGCTCTTTTGCTTGGATCCACCAGAGGCAAGCTGCAAGCCCTGTCTATTGAAAGGTATCCCAGAAGGATTTTTGAGGATACACAATCTAAAGCCATATTAGTCTTTTATCAGGTGAGTGCATAAAATTGTGCACCCTTTAAAGACTACAATATTGTGTTAACGCACTTAGGGCGCCGCGATTTGTCTGTTCTCTCCCAAACAGGGTTTTTTTTGTATAAGAACTGAAAGTAACTATGTGTAAGCAGCCGATCCTGGTAGTCCCCGACTTTAAGAAGTCATTCATACTCCAAATAGATACTTCAAAAGTCGGATTAGTAGTGTTTTTTTCTGAAAAGATAATAAACATTCTATTCTTTACCCAAGTAGGAAACTGTCAGTATCTGAGAAAAGTTATTCCATTGTAGAAAAGCAATGCTTGGCTGTAAAGTGGGCGTTAGACACATTGCGACACTATCTCTTAGGGCTAAAATTTAAACAGTATCAGACAATGACCCTTTCAGATGGATGAGGGAAAAAAAGGGAAAAATACTTGTGTTACCTGCTGGTTCTTAGCCCTGCAGGATTTCCAACTCCATGTGGAACACAGAGCTGGAAACTTACAAGGTAATGCTGATGCTCTCTTGAGAATCCTGTGTTTAGTGGTAGAAGGTGCCATGTCCCATAGCTTTAGGCAGAGAGGGGAGGTATGTAAGGTGGCTGCTGGACACATAGTGAACAGTAGATAGGTATCACAGAGGTGCATGTCCTCTTTGATATAAACCTTGAGTAATGCTTTAGTACACATAGTACTAAGAAGGATTAATCGGCCATCATATGTCCAGCTCTAATTTTGAGCAGCTGAAAAGTTAGGGCAGGTAGAATGCTCACCATTTCTCCACCCCTGGGTATGGTTCACATTGTAAAATGAAACCTGTTTATCTGACACATGGTGCTGTGTATGGAGGTGGGTAGACCTCCTGGATTATCCTTTGCAAAACGACTAAGAAGTTGGACTCTATTGTATGAACTATTTACTTTATGCCGGACAAAGGCTATATTTAAGTTTTCCTGCGTTGCGGTTTATGAGGTTTGAAATAAACAAGCTGGACTTTAAATAGAAATGGTTCCTGTTATACCTCAGATCGCTCGCAAGTGAATAGTATTGTTATAGGGGGTATAGATTGAAAGGAGTGCGACAACCAGATACGAATGCAGTCTGTTACCATGTAGATACTTAGATTTGCATTGGAACTGTAGACACAAAACAATTTTTAATTGAAACGATTTGCATGTTGAGTCATTTTTCACTTTACGCGCATCACAGTACTAAACAATAAGTTTTACCCTCCCTTTAAGTCTTGCAGTAAATATACATATATAGAAGTATTTTGAAGGAAAAAAGTCAGCGATGAGTGACTCATAAACCAAAATTTAAGGAAATGACCCCACCAAACCCACAGGCAAAAGTGAAAACGGAAGCTGAAATGTTTACACGATCATACTTAAAAGAATTCCCCAATGATAATGCGGCACCTGAAAAAAACTTGTAATTTGAGGTGGTGGAGGTCATGGAGTTTTGTTTTATTCTTTCCTGTTTTGGGTAATTTTAATTTGTGATTAGACCCCTCATGACTCTGCGTTCCTGACTACTCTTTTCGATTCTCTACTAAACCGCATTGTAATCCTGCCTGTCTTTCCTTACCTGGCACTCTGCCCTCCTGAGACTTTCACACCTGTGACACCGTATCACGTACCCAGTTTTGTCTGACCTTCATTACTTTACCTCTGACTATTCTACAGTCTGCTCCACAGCACTCCTTTTTTATTGAAAGTCTGATAATGTGACTTTCTTCACCAGGTGCAAAAAATGGAGGCCATCAAATTTTTTTCCCCACTCCTTGAAACCAAAAGGTAACACAGAGGGTTCTGAATAGATGTCATTCTCTTGCTGAAGCTCATTGAGTGGCCATCTAGATCCTGACCACCTTATAGAGTACCCAACTTGCCCCCAGCCTCTACCTTATGGAGTGCTCATCTTACTCCCAGTCTCCACCTTATGGAGTGCCCATTTTACTCCAAGCCTCCATCGTATGGAGCGCTCATCTTACTCCCAGTCTCCACCTTATGGAGTGCCCATTTTACTCCAAGCCTCCATCTTATGGAGTGCTCATCTTACTCCCAGTCTCCAACTTATGGAGTGCACATTTTACTTCAAGCCTCTATCTTATTGGGTCTCGGTCTTGCCCCCATCCTCCACCTTATGGAGAGCCCCCTTGCGCTCAGACTCCATCTTATGGAGTAACAAATAAAGTTGTGTTGTGAGTTCATTTTTCCCTTCACCAGTGAGGTCTGATGAACTCCCTCTTCTGGCAAAGGAAGGTAGTGAGGCTGATTACCAAACAGCTGAGCAGGTAGATGATGACTGGGTCACAGGAACTGATGACTGGATATAAGGCAGCCGATGCCCTGCTGCCTTGCCGGTGATTTTCCTGCTGGATTCTTGGAGACCAGTCTGATTTCTGCTTCTCAAAGCTAAGTTTTGCTCTGCCTTTTGTACACTTTAGTTCTGGTTTTGTTTGCCTTGTTTTTTGGAGTTCAGCCATCCCCGGCCGGGGGTGAGCTGAATTCCATTTTTGTCTCTGATCTGTTGATCTCTGGCTCTGTCTTCAGAATATACCTGAGTGCTGATATAATCTTTTTGAAGCCTAGCGACTTCAGGGCCTGTTTTTCCTATCAGTCTGTTGGTTCATTTTTGGATAGGATTTTTGCGGATTGCAGACAGCAGCTTTTCTATCCTGTCCTATTTAGTTAGCTTGGGCCCCATCATTTGCTCAACCTATCTTTCTATCTGTGCTAGTGTTTTTTCATCTTGCTTCACAGTCATTATATGTTGGGGGCTGCCTATTGCTTTTGGGTCTGCTCTGGGGCAGTTTAGATTTCCCTTTCTGTCTTTAGGCTAATTTAGTTCTCCGGCTGTGATCGAGGGGTCTAGGGCACCGTAGGAACCCCCCACGGCTACTGCTAGTTGTTGTGGATAGGTTCAGGGGTCTGCAATCCGATAGCTTCCAACTTCTCTGGTTTTCTGGACTTAGCTATTATTTTTGTTTTTTAAACAAAATGATACTCGCGCTATGAATCAATGGAGAATAAAAATATATATATAGTTACCTGTAGGATCAAGGCAATAAACTCATAAGCATTAGATGTTAGAGGATACTGAGTATTGATGGATCAAACTCTGAATAGGAGTGCAGTGGGAAACGCCCGATGGTTCACTAATGTGAACAGACTTTTAAACAGTAGATTCACCGCTGTGAGCGGACTTTTGCTTTTGAGCGGTAGAAGTCAGCGGCATATACTTGCTAATCGTTTAGGAAGTTTCTCAATCAGTAGAAAAAAAACAAATAAAATACCGAGCTCTGTTCCGGCCGGTAACAGGCTCCAGGTGCTGGCAAACGTCCGATAATTCTCCGATGGTGATAGATCCCGCGTGAATGGCGTGAGAGCAGGGAAAAGAGCATAAATGATTGCTCACCAAAGTAGACACAGTCCAACGACGGTCAGCATACCAGCCGCATTATAGATTGTAGACACCCACGGTCAGCGTAGTGTGAATCTGGCAGGACCTGCGACGATAATCCAGATCACGAGTTCCCTGAGGAAGGAATCTGTGCTATTCCGAAACTAGTTGGAATTTTGGCTCAAGCAGCACTCTTGTTATCAGACATCACTTGATTGCGCGCCTCTCATGATCTGGATTATCATCGCAGGTCCTGTCAGATTCACACTACGCTGACCGCGGGTGTCTACAATCTATAATGCGGCTGGTATGCTGACCGTCGTTGGACTGTGTCTACTTTGGTGAGCGATCATTTATGCTCTTTTCCCTGCTCTCACGCCATTCACGCGGGATCTATCACCATCGGAGAATTATCGGACGTTTGCCAGAACCTGGAGCCTGTTACCGGCCGGAACAGAGCTCGGTATTTTATTTGTTTTTTTTCTACTGATTGAGAAACTTCCTAAACGATTAGCAAGTATATGCCGCTGACTTCTACCGCTCAAAAGCAAAAGTCCGCTCACAGCGGTGAATCTACTGTTTAAAAGTCTGTTCACATTAGTGAACCATCGGGCGTTTCCCACTGCACTCCTATTCAGAGTTTGATCCATCAATACTCAGTATCCTCTAACATCTAATGCTTATGAGTTTATTGCCTTGATCCTACAGGTAACTATATATATATATTTTTATTCTCCATTGATTCATAGCGCGAGTATCATTTTGTTTAAATTGTTTATTTTCACCCCTGGTGGTGTGGGGGTTCCTTACTCGCTGCTGAATCAACCCTGCACACTAGCGCCGTTGGTATATTGTATATATATTTTTGTTTTTTCCTCCTTCGGTGACTCATCCATAACAGAATCACCGGCCATACCGCAGATCCTAGGGTACTCAATAGCAGGAAAGAATTGTAAAAAAAAAAAAAAAAAGGTGTTAGAATTTCTTTGTGTACATTTTTTCCTCTATAACTCTGAGGCCGTAGGGGGATTTTTTTTCTCTCAATGGAGATAAAGCAATTGTCTGATCGTGTGGAGCAGCTTGCTGCGGAAGTGCGGGGAATTTCCGCCCATCTTACTCATTCACATGCTGCTGAACCAAAGATCCCCACTCCTGATGTGGTTTTTGGGGATCGGTCTAAATTTTTGAATTTCAAGAATAATTGCAAATTATTTTTTGCCTTGAAGCCTAACTCGTCGGGGAGCTCCGCGGAGCGGGTTAAAATTGTCATCTCTTTGCTGCGCGGCGATCCCCAGGATTGGGAGTTTTCTTTGAAACCTGATGATTCTATTCTAAATAATGTGGATGCATTTTTTCAAACCTTGGGGTTGTTGTATGATGAATCTAATGCTATTGATCAGGCTGAAAAGGCCCTGTTGGCATTGAGCCAGGGTCGGGATTCTGCAGAGTTGTACTGTCAAAAATTCCGAAAGTGGGCGGTCCTTACTACCTGGAATGATGATGCCTTGGCAGCTCTCTTTCGGAATGGTTTGTCAGAAACCGCAAAAGATACTATGGTGGGATTTCCTGTTCCCTCTGGTCTTGACGATTCTATGTCATTAGCCATTCAGGTTGATCGGCGTTTGCGTGAACGCAAGAAAGCACGAGAGGTGTTGCCACCTGTTGAACAAATGTCTGAACCTATGCAATGTGATAGAGTTTTGTCCAGGGCGCAACGTCAGGAGTTCAGAAGGGATAATAAGCTGTGTTTTTTTTGTGGAGATGCCTCGCTTATTATTTCTGTCTGCCCTAAACGAGAGAAATGCTGTGCTCACACGTTTTCTGTGGGTGGTGTTCATCCTAAGTTTCTTCTGGCAATTACTCTGATCTGCTCCCTGTCCAAATTTTCCACCAAGGCTTTTGTGGATTTGGGAGCAGCTCTGAACCTGATGGACTTGGATTTTGCTAAATGTTGTGGATTTCCTATGACGCCTTTGCGGACGCCTATCCCTTTGAGGGGTATTGATGCGACTCCTTTGGTGAAAAATAAACCTCAGTTTTGGACCCAGGTGGTAATGCGGGTCGCCCCAGACCATCAAGAAAATTGCAGATTTTTGGTGTTGCATAATTTGCATGATACCATTGTTCTGGGGTTTCCCTGGTTGCAAATCCATAATGCAGTTTTGGATTGGAAATCTGTGTCTGTGGTGAGTTGGGGTTGTCGGTGTGCCCTTAGTGATGCTCCTGTTTTCTCCACCTCTTCCCAGTCGCATGATGTTCCTGACTATTTGGCTGACTTTTATGATGTATTTAGTGAGAATGTGTCTGCGTCTTTGCCTCCTCATTGGAGTTATGACTGTGCAATTGAGCTGAGCCCGGGGTGTAAATTTCCCAAGGGTCGGCTTTTCAATTTATCTGTACCCGAGCACGAGGCTATGCAATCCTATATTAAGGAGTCGTTGGAGAAGGGTCATATTAGACCATCCTCTTCACCCTTAGGTGCTGGGTTTTTTTCGTGGCTAAAAAAGATGGTTCATTAAGGCCTTGTATTGACTATCGTGCCCTCAACAAAATTACTGTTAAATATCAGTATCCGTTACCCCTGATTTCTGATCTATTCTCCAGAGTTAAAGGTGCTTGCTGGTTTACCAAGCTTGACCTCAGGGGGGCGTATAATCTTATTCGCATTAAGCATGGGGATGAATGGAAGACGGCGTTTAATACTCCGGAGGGACATTTTGAGTACCTGGTGATGCCTTTTGGGCTCTCTAATGCCCCTTCTGTCTTCCAATCCTTCATGAACGATATTTTCCGAGACTTAGTGGATAAATTTTTGATTATCTATCTGGATGATATTTTGATCTTTTCCAAGGATTGGGACTCTCATGTGGAACATGTTCGGACTGTGTTCCGGATTTTGAGGGAGAATTCCCTGTATGTCAATGGATCGAAATGCCTTTTTGGGGTACAGAGGATTTCATTTTTGGGATTCATTTTGTCTCCGTCAACTATTGAAATGGACCCGGCCAAGGTACAGGCCATTTATGATTGGGTTCAGCCCACTTCTTTGAAGGCCCTCCAGAAGTTTTTGGGCTTTGCTAATTTTTATCGGAAATTTATAGCTAATTTTTCTAGTATTGCCAAGCCATTGACTAATTTGACTAAGAAGGGTGCTGATGTGCTGAATTGGTCTCCGGAGGCTGTTTCTTCCTTTCTGGAGCTGAAGCGAAGATTCACTTCTGCTCCGGTTCTGCGGCAACCTGATGTCTCTCTCCCATTTCAGGTAGAGGTGGACGCCTCTGAGATTGGTGCAGGAGCTGTTTTGTCCCAAAAAGATCCTGTGACATCTAAAATGAATCCTTGTGCTTTCTTTTCCCGAAAGTTCTCCCCAACCAAACGTAACTATGATGTGGGGAATCGGGAACTGTTGGCCATGAAATGGGCATTTGAGGAGTGGAGACATTGGTTGGAGGGAGCTAAACACCAGGTCGTGGTCCTTACTGACCACAAGAATTTGATTTACCTGGAGTCGGCCAAACGCTTGAATCCTATACAGGCTAGGTGCACCTTGTTTTTCACACGTTTTGATTTTGTGGTCTCTTTTCTTCCTGGCACTAAGAATGTCAAGGCAGACGCCCTCTCTAGGAGTTTTTTTGCTGATTCTCCTGTTGTGACCAAGCCTGCTACCATCTTAGGCGAGGGGGTAGTTCTTTCTGCCATCTCACCTGATTTGAGACGTGCTCTGGAAGAGTTTCAGGAGGACAAACCTGAGCCTTGTCCCAGTGGAAAGTTGTATGTTCCTGACCAGTGGAGGAAGAGAGTGATGTCTGAAGTTCATTGCTCTGCATTGGCTGGTCATCCAGGTATTTTTGGTACTAGAGATCTGGTAAGTCGGTCTTTTTGGTGGCCCGCCTTGTCTCGTGACGTCAGGAATTTTGTGCAGTCTTGTGGGACTTGCTCCCGGTCTAAACCTTGTTCTCGCTCTAGTGGGTTGTTGATGCCTTTGCCGGTGCCCAAGAGGCCATGGACCCATATTTCAATGGATTTTATCTCTGATATGCCTGTCTCTCAGAGAATGACCGTTATTTGGGTGATTTGTGATAGATTCTCTAAGATGGTCCATCTTGTACCACTCCCTAAGTTGCCATCTTCCTCTGAGTTGGTGCCCTTGTTTTTGCAACAGGTAGTTCGCTTGCACGGGATTCCTGAGAACATTGTGTCTGACAGAGGAGTTCAGTTTGTGTCTAGATTTTGGAGGACTTTCTGTTCCAAGCTGGGAATTCAGTTGTCCTTCTCCTCTGCGTTTCACCCTCAGACCAACGGGCAGACGGAGAGAACAAACCAGACTTTGGAGTCGTATTTGAGATGTTTTATTTCGGCTGATCAGGATGATTGGGTTTCATTTTTGCCCTTGGCCGAATTTGCTTTAAATAATAGAGGTAGTTCTGCCACTTTGATGTCACCTTTTTTTTGTAACTTTGGGTTTCATCCTCGATTTTCTTCAGGGCAGGTGGAGCCTTCTGCCTGCCCAGGTGTTGACACTGTGGTGGAGAGAATGCACCTGATCTGGGACCAAGTGGTGGATAAGTTGTCTCTCTCCCAGGAAAAGGCCCAGCGGTTTTCCAACCGGCATAGGACCATTGGTCCCCAGTTTAAGGTGGGTGATATGGTTTGGTTGTCATCAAAAAATATCGCTATGAAGGTGGCTTCTCCTAAGTTTAAGCCTAGATTTATTGGACCTTACAAGATTTTGGAGATTATTAATCCGGTCTCTTTTCGGTTGGCTCTTCCTGTCACGTTTAAGATTCATAATGTGTTCCATAAGTCCTTGTTGAAGAGGTTTGTTGAACCAGTAGTTCCTGGGGTGGCACCTCCTGACCCTGTATTGCCTGAAGGTAACATGGAGTATGAGGTAGAGAAGATACTGGATTCCCGTCTGGCTAGACAGAGACTCCAGTATTTGGTTAAGTGGAAGGGTTATGGTCAGGAGGATAATTCCTGGGTCTCTGCCTCTGATATTCATGCCGAAAGATTGGTGCGTGCCTTTCATCGGGCTCACCCCGATCGCCCTGGTGGCATGGATGAGGGTTCGGTGACCCCTCCTCAAGGGGGAGGTACTGTTGTGAGTTCATTTTTCCCTTCACCATTGAGGTCTGATGAACTCCCTCTTCTGGCGAAGGAAGGTAGTGAGGCTGATTACCAAACAGCTGAGCAGGTAGATGATGACTGGGTCACAGGAACTGATGACTGGATATAAGGCAGCCGACGCCCTGCTGCCTTGCCGGTGATTTTCCTGCTGGATTCTTGGAGACCAGTCTGATTTCTGCTTCTCAAAGCTAAGTTTTGCTCTGCCTTTTGTACACTTTAGTTCTGGTTTTGTTTGCCTTGTTTTTTGGAGTTCAGCCATCCCCGGCCGGGGGTGAGCTGAATTCCATTTTTGTCTCTGATCTGTTGATCTCTGGCTCTGTCTTCAGAATATACCCGAGTGCTGATATAGTCTTTTTGAAGCCTAGCGACTTCAGGGCCTGTTTTTCCTATCAGTCTGTTGGTTCATTTTTGGATAGGGTTTTTGCGGATTGCAGACAGCAGCTTTTCTATCCTGTCCTATTTAGTTAGCTTGGGCCCCATCATTTGCTCAACCTATCTTTCTATCTGTGTTAGTGTTTTTTCATCTTGCTTCACAGTCATTATATGTTGGGGGCTGCCTATTGCTTTTGGGTCTGCTCTGGGGCAGTTTAGATTTCCCCTTTCTGTCTTTAGGCTAATTTAGTTCTCCGGCTGTGATCGAGGGGTCTAGGGCACCGTAGGAACCCCCCACGGCTACTGCTAGTTGTTGTGGATAGGTTCAGGGGTCTGCAATCCGATAGCTTCCAACTTCTTTGGTTTTCTGGACTTAGCTATTATTTTTGTTTTTTCCTCCTTCAGTGACTCATCCATAACAAAGTTGTATTCTTTAATGCCTTAGCATGGAAACATGAAATATATAAAATTGGAATTACTGCTCTAGAGAATAGTAAAAAACTGATATGCTTAGCACAAAAATTAACCAATTCATGTGCACCCAACAGCCAACGACAAGGTGATCCTCTTTGCTAGGAACCTAACCTAACATGTACCTCTCCTCCTGGGCTGCTAGTCTACAATTATGAGTAGGTAGGATCCTGCTTTGATTAAAACTGCCACAGGCTGATGGGCGGAGTGCTCAGTCAGAGAACTTAAATAGACTGTTATTAAAGACTGACCGTCACTTCCAAACAGGGAACAGGTGTGTAAAGGTGCCTACTAAGAGTAGCAACCTCCATATGTAACAAACTAAGTTGCACTCTGTAATGCTATAGCATGCAAATATGAAATATATGAAATTGGAATTGCATTACTGCTCTAGAGAATAGGAAAAAAAATGAAGATATTTAGTGCATACATTGGCCAATTATATTTGGAGGTGGCTACTTTTAGTATGCACCTGTTCACGCCTGTTCTCTGTTTGAAAATGATGGTCAGTCTGTGATGTTTATTTACATCTTATGGAGTGCTGTCTTGCGCTAAGCCTCCAGCTTCTGGAGAGCCCCTCTTCCTTTCAGCCTCCTTGTTATGGAGTGCCTGTCTTGCTCTTAGCCTCCAGCATATAGAGCGTCCATCTTGCTTTCAGCCTTCATCTCATTGAGTGTTTGTCTTGATGTCAGCCTCCAACTTATGAAGTGACTGTTTTATTCCAAGCCTTCACTTTATGGAGTGCTTTTCTTGCTCCCAGCCTTCACCATATGGAGTTCCCATTTAACTCACAGCTTCCATCTTATTTAGTGCCTGTTTTACTCCAAGCGTCCAATCAATGGAGTGCTCTTCTTGCTTCCAGCCTGCACCTTATCAAGTGCCTGTTTTACTCCAAGTCTCCACCTTATGAAGTGCCCTTCTTGCTCCCAGCCTCCACCTTTTGGAGTGCTTGTTTTATCTCAACTTCCACCTTATGGATTGCCCATTTTGCTCCCAGCCTCCACCTTATGAAGTACTTGTCTTGCTCCAAATCTCCACATGGGTCTGAAACGAAGCAGAAAAAATTAGGTCTGAAATTGAGAGTTAAAAACTTGAAATATTTAGGAAAAATGTATGTAATCCGTTGATGTTTTTTAAGCGCACTCACCACTCTTAGTTATAGCTTTAGTCATGGCAATGATTAAGAGCACGAAGAGTGCTCAAAAACTTCAACAGAGTACATTCATTTTTCCTTGCACTATGGATTTTTAAATAAATTTGGTCGATTTTTAACTCCTAATGCCAGACCTAAGTTTTTGCTCTTCATTCTAAGTTTAAATACACTTGTGCCGGAAGCGAGATTCCAAGCAAGAAAGACCCAACCTGGTGTTGGTGAGTTAATGCAACATTTTTTACAGTCATGACCGAAAGTGTTGTCACTAGTGTTGAGCGATACCTTCCGATATCAGGAAATATCGGATCGGATTGGATCGTACCGATACCCAAAAAGTATCGGATATCGCCGATTCTGATATCGGAAACCAATGCAAGTCAATGGGACAGAAATATCGTAAATAAAATAAACCCTTTCTTTCCTTGTAGGTTAATTCTACATGAAGGAAAACAACTAAGAATAATGTAGAATGTATTGGGGGAGGTGGAGGAGACATTAAAGGCATAGAGGTTTAGCCCAATCAAATGGAATAGCAGGAATTAATTTTTTTTTAAGACGTTCGGAGTTACAAAGATATTGACTATGTTAACCTTTTTTATATTTTGTCAGATATGTATGTTTCACTACTTCCATGCTCTTCACCTTCTTTTTTACTTCTCCCACACATGATCCTCAGCAGGAGCAGCTTCTTTTTCATCAACTTCTTCTTCACCTTATTCATCTTCTTCTTCTTCACCTTCTTCCTATTATTCTTTTTTTTACATTCTTCATATTCTTCTTATTCAACTATTATTCTTCTTCATATTCTACTTCTTCATCTTCTTCCTATTCTTCTTCTTCATCATATTCTTATTTGTGACAGGCATTCCTGTAGTTGTTATCTATAAAAGTTTGGAGATTACACCTTCCGTTCTGCCTGTCACAAAAGATTTACAACAGGATTTGTCCGCGTTCAGTTTGGCCTGCAGCAGCAGGCATTTTCCAAGGGCACCACGAGGAGGAACGGACTCACCCCCATACACTGCTTAGTCTTCTTCTGCTTATAATTTAGATAATATCTTTTGCTCTGATTTTTAGTCTTATGCTTAATGCTCTTCTGCTTTTTGTTCCTCTGCTTCTTGGTCTTCTGCTTCTTGGTCTTTTGTCTCTTTTTGTTCTGTATCTTGGTGGTTGTCTTCATGATCTTTGTCCTCTTGGTCATCTTCAGGGTCATCTTTTTGGTCTTCTTTGGGGTGGTCTTCAGGGTCGTCTTCTTCAGGGCTGTAGTCTTTGGGGTCGTCGTCTTCGGGGTGGTCTTCAGGGTCGTCGTCTTCAGGGCCATCATCTTCGGGGTCGTCGTCTTCTTCGGGGTGGTCTTCAGGGTCCTCGCCTTCAGGGTCTTTGTCAGGGAGATCCAGAGTGATTACCAAAAACCATTTCAAAAAGCTTGAACTTGGAAATGTAGCAGAAGGTACAAGAAGGCTGAGGAACTGCCAAGAACCAACTGACGGTGCTGGAACCCGGATGGGTAGCAGAAGCTACAAGAGCCAATGGAACTGCCGAGGACCAGCTGACGGTGCTGGAACCCGGAGGCGCAGCAGAAGGAACAAGAGACAATGGCACTATCGAGGACCAGCTGATGTTACTAGAACCCGGTTACTAAGCAGGAGGTACCTGTGCCAGAAAGCACTACCAAGGACCAGCAGACATTGCTGGAACTTGGATACCGAAAAGGAGGCACCAAAGTCAAAGGAGCCAATGGCACTACCGAGGACCAGCTGATGTAACTGGAACCCGGTTACTAAGCAGGAGGTACCTGTGCCACAAAGCACTACCAAGGACCAGCAGACGTTGCTGGAACTCAGATACTGAGATGGAGGCACCTAAGCCAAAGGCACTGCCGAGAACCAGCTGACGGTACTGGAACCCGGATGGGTAGCAGAAGGTACCCATGAAAAACAGAGTTGAAAGGCCGTGAGCCGGCAGCAGTTACCGAGACCCACAGTCCTACAGGGGGTGCTTGTCCTATTGGCACTACGGAACCAGCCTTTATTGCCAGATCCCGCAGCCCACATAGGAAGCACCTAAACTGCAGGCACCATAGAGTCGGCTAACCCGACCGCAACACGACAGGACAACGTATTGGTGGCAAAGTGACATTGACACTAACCGGAAACAGCCGGCGTGCTTGAATCAGGCTGGGCAGGAGGGAGTACCCGTGCCAAAGACACTGCCGAGAACAAGCTGACGGTGCTGGAACCCGGATCGGTAGCAGAAGCTACAAGAGCCAATGGAACTACTGAGGACCAGCTGACGGTGCTGGAACCCAGAGGCGCAGCAGAAGGAACAAGAGCCAATGGCACTACCGAGGACCAGCTGATGGTACTGGAACCCGGTTACTAAGCAGGAGGTACCTGTGCTAGAAAGCACTACCAGGGACCAGCAGACGTTGCTGGAACTCGGATACCGAAAAGGAGGCACCTAAGCCAAAGGCACTGCCGAGAGCCAGCTGACGGTGCTGGAACCCGGATGGGTAGCAGAAGCTACAAGATCCAATGGAACTACCGAGGACCAGCTGACGGTGCTGGAACCCGAAGGGGCAGCAGAAAAAACAAGAGCCAATGGCACTATCGAGGACCAGCTGATGTTACTGGAACCCGGTTACTAAGCAGGAGGTACCTGTGCCAGAAAGCACTACTAAGGACCAGCAGACATTGCTGGAACTTGGATACCGAAAAGGAGGCACCAAAGCCAAAGGCACTGCCGAGAACCAGCTGACGGTGCAGGAACCCGGATGGGTAGCAGAAGCTACAAGAGCCAATGGAACTACCGAGGACCAGCTGACGGTGCTGGAACCCGGAGGGGCAGCAGAAGGAACAAGAGCCAATGGCACTAACGTGGACCAGCTGATGTAACTGGAACCCGGTTACTAAGCAGGAGGTACCTGTGCCACAATGCACTACCAAGGACCAGCAGACGTTGCTGGAACTCAGATACTGAGATGGAGGCACCTAAGCCAAAGGCACTGCCGAGAACCAGCTGACGGTACTGGAACCCGGATGGGTAGCAGAAGGTACCCATGAAAAACAGAGTTGAAAGGCCGTGAGCCGGCCGCAGTTACCGAGACCCACAGTCCTACAGGGGGTGCTTGTCCTATTGGCAATACGGAACCAGCCTTTATTGCCAGATCCCGCAGCCCACATAGGAAGCACCTAAACTGCAGGCACCATAGAGTCGGCTAACCCGACCGCAGCACGATAGGACAACGTATTGGTGGCAAAGTGACATTGACACTACCCGGAAACAGCCGGTGTGCTGGAAACAGGCTGGGCAGTAGGGAGTACCCGTGCCAAAGACACTGCTGAGAACCAGCTGACAGTGCTGGAACCTGGATGGGTAGCAGAAGCTACAATAGCCAATGGAACTACTGAGGACCAGCTGACGGTGCTGGAACCCGGAGGGGCAGCAGAAGGAACAAGAGCCAATGAAACTACCGAGGACCAGCTGATGGTACTGGAAACTGGTTGCTAAGCAGGAGGTACTTGTGCCAGAAAGCACTACCAAGGACCAGCAGACATTGCTGGAACTTGGATACCAAGAAGGAGGCACCAAAGCCAAAGGCACTGCCGAGAACCAGCTGACGGTGCTGGAACCCGGATGGGTAGCAGAAGCTACAAGAGCTAATGGAACTACCGAGGTCCAGCTGACGGTGCTGGAACCCGGAGGGGCAGCAGAAGGAACAAGAGCCAATGGCACTACCGAGGACCAGCTGATGTTACTGGAACCCAGTTACTAAGCAGGAGGTACCTGTGCCAGAAAGCACTACTAAGGACCAGCAGACGTTACTGGAACTTGGATACTGAGATGGAGGCACCTAAGCCAAAGGCACTGCCAAGAACCAGCTGACGGTACTGGAACCCGGATGGGTAGCAGAAGCTACCCATGAAAAACAAAGTTGAAAGGCCGCGAGCCGGCTACAGTTACCGAGACCCACAGTCCTACAGGGGTGCTTGTCCTATTGGCACTACGGAACCAGACTTTATTGCCAGATCCCGCAGCCCACATAGGAAGCACCTAAACTGCAGGCACCATAGAGTCGGCTAACCCGACCGCAACACGACAGGACAACGTATTGGTGGCAAAGTGACGTTGACACTAACCGGAAACAGCCGGCGTGCTTGAATCAGGCTTGGCAGGAGGGAGTACCCGTGCCAAAGACACTGCCGAGAACCAGCTGACGGTGCTGGAACCGGGATGGGAAGCAGAAGCTACAAGAGCCAATGGAACTACCGAGGACCAGCTGACGGTGCTGGAACCCGAAAGGGCAGCAGAAGAAACAAGAGCCAATGGCACTATCGAGAACCAGCTGATGTTACTAGAACCCGGTTACTAAGCAGGAGGTACCTGTGCCAGAAAGCACTACCAAGGACCAGCAGACATTGCTGGAACTTGGATACCGAAAAGGAGGCACCAAAGCCAAAGGCACTGCCGAGAACCAGCTGACGGTGCAGGAACCCGGATGGGTAGCAGAAGCTACAAGAGCCAATGGAACTACCAAGGACCAGCTGACGGTGCTGGAACCCGGAGGGGCAGCAGAAGGAACAAGAGCCAATGGCACTACCGAGGACCAGCTGATGGTACTGGAACCCGGTTACTAAGCAGGAGGTACCTGTGCTAGAAAGCACTACCAAGGACCAGCAGACGTTGCTGGAACTCGGATACCGAAAAGGAGGCACCTAAGCCAAAGGCACTGCCGAGAACCAACAGACGGTGCTGGAACCTGGATGGGTAGCAGAAGCTACAAGAGCCAATGGAACTACTGAGGACCAGCTGACAGTGCTGGAACCCGAAGGGGCAGCAGAAGAAACAAGAGCCAATGGCACTATCGAGGACCAGCTGATGTTACTGGAACCCGGTTACTAAGCAGGAGGTACCTGTGCCAGAAAGCACTACCAAGGACCAGCAGACATTGCTGGAACTTGGATACCGAAAAGGAGGCACCAAAGCCAAAGGCACTGCCGAGAACCAGCTGACGGTGCAGGAACCCGGATGGGTAGCAGAAGCTACAAGAGCCAATGGAACTACCGAGGACCAGCTGATGGTGCTGGAACCCGGAGGGGCAGCAGAAGGAACAAAAGCCAATGGCACTAACGTGGACCAGCTGATGTAACTGGAACCCGGTTACTAAGCAGGAGGTACCTGTGCCAGAAAGCACTACCAAGGACCAGCAGACGTTGCTGGAACTCGGATACTGAGATGGAGGCACCTAAGCCAAAGGCACTGCCGAGAACCGGCTGACGGTACTGGAACTCGGATGGGTAGCAGAAGGTACCCATGAAAAACAGAGTTGAAAGGCCGTGAGCCGGCCGCAGTTACCGAGACCCACAGTCCTACAGGGGGTGCTTGTCCTATTGGCACTACGGAACCAGCCTTTATTGCCAGATCCCGCAGCCCACATAGGAAGCACCTAAATTGCAGGCACCATAGAGTCGGCTAACCCGACCGCAGCACGATAGGACAACGTATTGGTGGCAAAGTGACATTGACACTACCCGGAAACAGCCGGCGTGCTGGGATCAGGCTGGGCAGGAGGGAGTACCCGTGCCAAAGAGACTGCCGAGAACCAGCTGACGGAGCTGGAACCCGGATGGGTAGCAGAAGCTACAAGAGCCAATGGAGCTACTGAGGACCAGCTGACGGTGCTGGAACCCGGATGGGTAGCAGAAGCTACAAGAGCCAATGGAACTACTGAGGACCAGCTGACGGTGTTGGAACCCGGAGGGGCAGCAGAAGGAACAAGAGCCAATGGCACTACCGAGGACCAGCTGATGGTACCGGAACCCGGTTACTAAGCAGGAGGTACCTGTGCAAGAAAGCACTACCAAGGACCAGCAGATGTTGCTTGAACTTGGATACCGAGAGGGAGGCACCTAAGCCAAAGGCACTGCCGAGAACCAGCTGACGGTACTGGAACCCGGATGGGTAGCAGAAGGTACCCATGAAAAACCAAGTTGCAAGGCCGCGAGCCGACCGCAGTTACCGAAACCCACAGTCCTACAGGGGGTGCATGTCCTATTGGCACTACGGAACCAGCCTTTATTGCCAGATCCCGCAGCCCACATAGGAAGCACCTAAACTGCAGGCACCATAGAGTCGGCTAACCCGACCGCAACACGACAAGACAACATATTGGTGGCAAAGTGACGTTGACACTACCCGGAAACAGGCGGCGTGCTGGAACCAGGCTGGGCAGGAGGGAGTACCCGTGCCAAAGACACTGCCGAGAACCAGCTGACGGTGCTGGAACCCGGATGGGTAGTAGAATCTACAAGAGCCAATGGAACTACTGAGGACCAGCTGACGGTGCTGGAACCCAGAGGGGCAGCAGAAGGAACAAGAGCCAATGGCACTGCCGAGTACCAGCTGATGGTACTGGAACCCGGTTACTAAGCAGGAGGTACCTGTGCCAGAAATCACTACCAAGGACCAGCAGACGTTGCTGGAACTCGGATACCGAGAAGGTAGCACCTAAGCCAAAGGCACTGCCGAGAACCAGCTGATGGTACTGGAACCCGGATGGATAGCAGAAGGTACCCATGAAAAACAAAGTTGCAAGGCCGCGAACCAGCCGCAGTCACCGAAACCCACAGTCCTACAGGGGGTGCTTGTCCTATTGGCACTACGGAACCAGCTTTTAATGCCAGATCCCGCAGCCCACATAGGAAGCACCTAAACTGCAGGCACCATAGAGTCGGCTAACCTGACCGCAACACGACAGGACAACGTATTGGTGGCAAAGTGACGTTGACACTACCCGGAAACAGCCGGCGTACTGGAACCAGGCTGGGCAGGAGGGAGTACCCGTGCCAAAGACACTGCCGGGAACCAGCTGGCGGTGCTGGAACCCAGGGTAAACACTACAAACAGAGTGGAGACAGAGGCCTAATTGGAGCAAGTTTAAAATCTGTAGTTGTGTGAGTGTGGACAGAGCAGGAGAAATTGCTGGACACACAGCTGGGGATCAGCTGACATTACAGAACCCCAATAACACTGGAGCATATGTTGACTGTGCAGACGGCACTTCTGAGCAGCAACTGGCGGTGTTGGAGCCCAGGGTTAATACTACAAATATAGTGGAGCCAGAGGCCTAATTGGATCAAGAATAATATCTGTTGTAGACTACTACTGATTTTAAACTTGCTCCAATTAGGCCTCAGGCTCCACTCTGTTTCTAGTATTTACCCTGGCCTACAACACCGCCAGTTGCTGCTCAGAAGTGCCATCTGCACAGTCAACACTTGCTCCTGTGTTATTGGGGTTCAGTAATGTCAACTGCTCCCCTGCTGTGTGTCTGGCAATATCTCCTGCTCCCTCCACATTCACACAACATCAGATATTAAACTTGCTCCAATTAGGCCTCAGCCTACACCCTGATTGACCCTGGGCTCCAACACAGCCAGTTGCCGCTCAGAAGTGCCGTCTGCACAGAGAAAAACACTAGCTCCTGTGTTAGTGCGGTACAGTAACGTCAGCTGCTCCCCTGCTGTGTGTCCGACAATGTTTCCTGCTCTGTCCACATTCACACTACTACTGATTTTAAACTTGCTCCAATTAGGCTTCAGGCTCCACTCTGTCTCTAGTATTTACCCTGGGCTCCAACACCGCCAGTTGCTGCTCAGAAGTGCTGTCTGCACAATCAACATTTGCTCCTGTGTTACTGGGGTTCAGTAACATCAGCTGATCCCCCGCTGTTTGTCCGCCAATTTCTCCTGCTCAGTCCACAGTGGGAATGTGGACAGAGCAGGAGAAATTGGCGGACACACAGCCTGTGATCAGCTGACGTTACTGAACCCCAGTAACACAGGAGCAAATGTTGATTGTGCAGACAGCACTTCTGAGCAGCAACTGGCGGTGTTGGAGCCCAGGGTAAATACTAGAGACAGAGTGGAGCCAGAGGCCTAATTGGAGCAAGTTTAAAATCAGTAGTAGTGTGAATGTGGACAGAGCAGGAGAGATTGCCGGACACACAGCAGGGGAGCAGCTGACGTTACTGTACCCCACTAACACAGGAGCTAGTGTATTTCTCTGTGCAGACGGCACTTCTGAGCAGCAACTGGTGGTGTTGGAGCCCAGGGTCAATCAGGGTGTAGGTTGAGGCCTAATTGGAGCAAGTTTAATATCTGATGTTGTGTGAATGTGGAGGGAGCAGGAGATATTGCCGGACACACAGCAGGGGAGCAGCTGACATTACTGAACCCCAATAACACAGGAGCATATGTTGACTGTGCAGACGGCACTTCTGAGCAGCAACTGGCGGTGTTGGAGCCCAGGGTCAATCAGTTCAGGTGGTAGAAACATGAACACAACAGGAGACCTGGATACTGTTACCAACCAATTATTTAATCTGGAAGAGGACTGGCAAATTCCGGCGAGATCCAGGCCTTGTTCATTTTCAGAAAAGTAAGCCGGTTAACGTTATCGGAGGATAGTCGCATGCGACTGTCTGTTAGTACACCACCTGCGGCACTAAAGACGCGTTCCGATAATACACTAGCAGCAGGGCAAGCCAGCACCTCCAATGCATACTGGCTAAGCTCTGGCCATGTATCCAGCTTAGAGACCCAAAACTTGAAGAGGGAAGAGCCATGTGGGAGAATACTGAGAGGGCAAGACATGTAGACTGTCACCATCTGACAGAAACGTTGCCTCCTGCTGACTGGAGCCGTCTGTGATGGTGTAGACATTTGTGGTGGGGACACAAAACTTTGCCACATTTGGGCCATACTGGTCTTGCCTTGTGCTGAGGTGCTGCTTCTGCTCCCTCTTTGTGCAGAGCTTCCTCCACTGCCTCGACGCACAGAGCTGCTTTGTAAAGCACTAGCAGCACTGCTCTCGGGTGGAATGGAGAACATGATGGAATGCACCAGTGTGTCTTGGTACTCCCGCATTTTACGCTCCTGGTTCAACGGTGTTATGAGGCTTTGTAAGTTGTCCCGGTAGCGAGGATCTAGGAGGGTGTACACCCAATAATCAGCCGTGTTGAGAATGTGGGCGATGCGGCGGTCGTTTCTCAGGCACTGCAGCATGAAATCAACCATGTGCTGCAGACTCCCAACTGGCCAAGAAACGCTGTCCCCTGCTTGAGGCGTCATCTCTGCATGCTCTGCATCACCCCACCCTTGCTCTACATACTGACTACTAGAGCATTGTGTACCTCCCTCCTCTGGAGAGATGTCTTCCTCCTCCATTGACTCCTCCTCATCCTCCTCACAAAGTATCCCCTGCCTAGGCCTTTGTGAGGAACCACGTTGCGCAGACTGTCCAGGAGCAGATGGCATTTGTGACTCCTCATCCTCCACCTCTTCCACAACCTTCTCCCTTAGTGCTTGCAGTGTTTTTTCAAGCAGGCAGATAAGGGGGACAGTCATGCTGACTAGTGCATCATCTGCACTCACCATCCACGTAGAATCATCGAAGACATGCAAAACGTGGCAGATGTCCTTCATAGAGGCCCACTCAGTGGTGGTGAAGTGTGAACGGCGCGCAGTGCGACTTGTTTGCGCCTGATGCAGCTGGTACTCCATAACTGCTGCCTGCTGCTCACACAACCGCTCCGGAAAGCAGAATCGGCGCTGCAGAGCTGCAATGCGCGATCTTGCCATGCTGGAACGCCGCAAGTGAGCGCACTCTATGCGGACCTTGTGCAGCAGTGCATCAAGATCCGGATAGTCCCTCAAAAAACTCTGCACGACCAAGTTGAGCACATGTGCCAGACATGGGATGTGAGTGAGGTTGCCTAGGCCCTGAGCTGCCACCAGATTTCGGCCATTGTCACACACTACCAAGCCTGGCTGGAGATTCGCTGGCACAAACCACATGTCGCTCTCCTGCTTGATGGCATTCCAGAGCTCCTGCGCTGTGTGACTTCGATTCCCCAAAGAAATTAATTTCAGTACAGCCTGTTGACGTTTGGCCATGGCTGTGCTCATATCGGTCGTAACAGGTAAGCGTTCACGGGTCCATGTAGAGGTAGACCGTGACGGCTCCTGCAGCGCTGATTCAGAGGAACTGGAGTATGAGGAGGAGTCAATGAGTAAAGACTGGATTCCTGCAATCCTTGGAGTTGGCAGAACACATACAGCGCCACTCTCAAGATCTGTATCCGGCTCCACAACATTTACCCAATGGGCAGTGAGGAAAAGGTATCATCCCTTTCCATGGTTACTGGTCCACGCATCGGTGGTCAGGTGGACCTTGCTACTGACGGCGTTTAGTAGCGCATGGGAGCGTTGTATTGTGGGACTGCCAATGCCATGAAGTTACGGAAGGTGTCAGTCTCCACCAGCCTGAATGAGAGCATTTCAAGGGACAGTAGTTTTGAAATGTCAGCATTCAGAGCCTGTGCTCGGGGGTGGTTTGCCGAGTATGGCCGCCTTTTCTCCCATGCCTGTGCTACCGATGGCTGTAGAGTGGCCTGGGAGTGTGAGGATGACAGGGAACGTGGTGCTGTTGGTGGAATTACACTGGGTCTCTGTACAACAGTGCCAGAGGTTCTTCCATGGCGATCCTGTGTGGAAGTCAAACCAGTTGTGTGTGAGCTGGAGGAAGAGGCTACAACACGAGCTGAAGAGGTGGTAGGTGGTGCTGTAGGTTGCCCTACGTCTTCAGTGTGTCTTTGTAACTCCACCATGTGCTTGGTCCGCACATGTTTCCACATATTTGTGGTATTGAGGTTGCTGACACTTTTCCCTCTTTTGACTTTCTGATTACACAGCTAGCATTTGACAAAGCAAATGTCATCTGAAACTGTGTCAAAAAGGACCACGCACTGCAAGTCCTGGGAGCACCCGTTTTGGGTTTTGGAAGAGGAATGCTCATAATGGGTGCCGAAGTGGCGGCTACAGACAACCAAGTCTGCCCCCTCCCTCTCCCTCCTGTTTTGGCCATTCGGGGAATCTCTTCCTCAGAGCTGCTCCCACCACCTTCCTGTTCCTCACGCCATGATGGGTCAAGGACCTCATCATCTACACTACCCTCTTCAAACACCTGCTTCTCCTGGGTAGTCTCTACAGCACAGTACGCACCAGAAAGTGGCATCTGAGTCTCATCATCAGATGCGTACTGAGGTGTGCTGACCATAGGCACTGGCCCACCCGCCTCTTCAGATTCAGAGAGACAAAGCTGTTGCGCATCACTGCATACACCCTCTTCTTCACATTCTAGAATGCTGCTTGGCTGGCCCCCTCTTTCCAAGCCAAGAGATTCAGAGAACAGAAGTAGAGATGGCTCCTGTCCAGGACTCTCTGACTGCCTGGGCAATTTAGCAGGTGGTGAAGAGGCGGATGGTTGCTCTTCAGTGCTCTGGACCTGAGAGGATGTGGAAGTAATTGAAGTCGATGCGTTAGCTGCCATCCATCCGACAACGGCTTCAATTTGTTCCTCCCGCAGCAGTGGGGTACGGCGAGCTCCTACAAAGCTGCGCATAAAGGACTGTTCCCTGGGAAAACTGGGGGATGCTGAGTCACTGGTGCCAGCAGCAGGCACAGAATTCCCACGTCCTCTCCCTGCTGAAACTCCACGCCCACGACCACGTGCCTTACTCCCTGCCTTCTTCATCTTGGTAGACTGATAAAGATAGGCATAAAAGTACTAAGGGCTTAGTGTGCTTATTCCTGAACAGCTGCTAACAGGTATAAGAAACACTAATTTTATAAAGTGTGGACTACACTTTAATATGAGCTAATGTGGCCTACACAACTGTAAAGTGGAGTGTTTGGTGAACTTTTTTTTACGTGTTTTTTTTCACAAAAAAAAGGATGTGACCTAGGATGTAAAAGCGATAGTATCACAAACTTTTTTTAGCTATTACAGTGCAGGAAGGTAACCTACAATGCAATAGATGAGGCTACAAAAAATAGGCTAATATTAATCTGGCTGGGGCTGCAGGGCACAAGCCAGCAGAAAGGCTCCTCTATCTACTCCTATATAGTGTTTGCAACCAATCTAACTGGATACGGATGGAAGCACACTAATAGGAGAAATTCAGGAAAAATAAGCAGCACTACAGAAAGAAAGGACAATGTATGAGGCAGTGACGCACGCTGAGCTGACTACAACCAGAGGTGGCTGCAGAACACACCACAGTGTGAGCTGCACTCACACATAGAGACCTCACAGACAACCGTGAACAGTGCAGAGAACTGTGCACTAGCACTGAACGGCTGCAGAAAGGCTCCGCTATCTACTCCTATATAATGGTTGCAACCAATGTAGATGGATACGGATGAAAGCACACTAATAGGAAAAATCAGGAAAAATGAGCAGCAATAAAACAAAAAAAGGACTATGTATGAGGCAGTGACGCACGCTGAGTGGACTACAACCAGAGGTGGCTGCAGAACACACAGACCTTGCAGACAGCTGTGAACAGCGCTGCAAGGCAAAATAAAGCTACAGCGGTTGATAAAGTAGCCTGGGTAAAGCACTATATAGAAAATCGCTATCTCTAACTGTCCCTCAGAGTCTGAACAGCAGCGAAGTCCTGTCCCTAACTGAATTCACAGCAGAGTGAACCCAAAATGGCGACGGCGGCTTTTATAGTGCATCATGACATCATTTCAGCAGCCAATCACAGCTATGCCATTAGTTAACATACCTTCATGCCTAACAGGATGTGCCCACACTTCTTAGGATTCCTCATTGGCTGAATCAAATCAAACTGGCTCATAGCATTATGGGAACTTCCGATTCCGGTATATGATATGCAAAACGTATCGGAATTCCGATACCGCGAATATCGGCCGATACCCAATATTTGCAGTATGGGAATGCTCAACACTAGTTGTCACCCTTGAAATTGTTCCACACGTTTATTTCCTGAGACCAAATGAGACCAAGATAAAGCTTTTTGGTAAAGCACATCATTCTACTGTTTACTGAAAAAGGAATGAGGCCTGCAAAGAAAAAGCAAGCACAGTATCTACAGTCAAATATGGTGGATGTTAGATGTTTTGGGGTTGTTTTGCTGCCTCTTGCACTGGGTGCCTTGACAGTGTGCAAGGCATCATGAAATCTGCAGATTACCAAAAGATTTTGGTTCACAATCTAGTGCCCAGGGTCAGAAAGCTGGGTTTGTGTCCTAGGTCATGGGTCTTCCAGTTGGACAAACATACTTCAAGAAGCACCCAGAAATGGGTGGAAACAAAACGCTGGAGAGTAGAGTTGAGCGACTTTAGTCGGATCGGGTTTCATGAAACAAAATTTGTTTCAGATGAAACTGGTCCGACTAGGGCAAAAAAAGTCGGAGTTTCATCCGAAAGCCAACCCCAAAGTAAGTCAATGGGAAATAAAAGTCGGCATTGATCGGATGACATTCATCCACTCAATGCCGACTTTTATTCCCCATTAACTTGACGAAACTCCGACTTTTTTTGCCCTAGCCTTAAGACCGTCTAAGTGCACCTTTTAAACTAATCAAAGTCACAGGAAAGGGAGATCCAATCGGTGAACATCTGTCCATTTAAGTCTTTTCATTGGTTATTGTAGGAGGGACCATGTTGTTGCATCTCCTAACAACATCCAATCTTGAATACGCCATTTGTTGTCCTTATGTAGGTTCTCAGATTCTTGTTTTTGGAGAAGCTCAGGTATTTATTAAAGTGAATGACCTCTTGATGTGCTTAGATTCAATTAGATTCCCCCACCTGCCATTTACTCTCTTTCTCATGTAAGAAACTGAATGAAAATCTGCAGCTGCAACTCCCTCCTCTCCCCTCCTCCTTGTGTTTTACTTACAATCACGAGTCTATAAGGATTTTCTTTGGATGGTTGAGAACGTTTCTGGACTTGTGCTACTGGGTGTTTTTAAGAAGCAATACCTATGGGTACATTTTAGCTTTAATAGGAATTTGCATTAACCTTACATATCTCATTTACCAGACCTTATGATGAAATGTTGTCAAAGTAAATAAATATTCAAACCCTTATCTCAGCGAGAAACATCCCAAGCTCTTATGTCTCACTGATCCCATGAAGACGTCTAACAAGCTGCTAAATACTGATAGACACAGCTAAAGTGAATGTTAATTAAAATTCAATTTGCCGACGTAATTCATGCATTTCAGTTCATGATACAGAATTAGGTATTTAAGAGAAAACAAGTTCTGATTTGAGGGATATAAAAATTCAGAATTTATAAAAAAAATTGTATAATTCAACGTCATTAACTAACTGGCTCAACTCTATCATCACCACAGTTGTATCTCTGGAGGCTCCGACTGGTATTTCAGGCCACATTTTCCAATTCGTGTTTGACCTATCCTGTGAGCGAATCTGTCAAAATATGAATTCTACAAAATCTGGAAAGGATTTAAAAACAGTCCTGTACCTGTCCATGTTGTAGTCCCTTGGGGCAGCGCATGGCCCAATATGAAAACTCCAGATATGATGGTGAAGGGAAGGCTGGAGCTGGAGCATAGTGGGGGGACCAAGGAAGCCAGTAAAGAACCAGTGGGGAGCTGCGGCGGCAGGGACAGGTGAGTATAATTTTTAATTGTGATTTTAAACCCTTCCTGATGGCTATTTTGCTAAATTTGTGCAAATCATTTTTTTAAAAAAATCTAATTCTCTAGAATCTGGGGAATTTTGGGAAAATTCGATTCGAAACAAACTTGATTATTTTAGAATCGAATTTACTTATTCTTTCTACCCAATTCTATCTGACGTTGTTGGGGCAATGTTGGTTTAAGGTTTCATGGGCCCACCACCCAAATGAACCCACAAAGATTCTGCTTGGGGTCCCGAGCACTAGGACCCAGCACCACCACCTTAAAGTGCCCCCCACATCTCTTTGAGTCTGAGCTTAAATTAACTAATTCAAGTGAACAGTACAGAACCCATGGACAAATGCTTTGACATCTCAGGCCTGCAAAAATATGAACTCCTTTGTTTTTCAAGCTGGTCAAGATTTCTAGCTTAAGACTTTTCCTAACCTTAAATTGATCACGAACCGCACGCTAAAAAGTAAGATGCAAATGTGGTAAGCACAATAAAAAAATCTGTTATAATTAGAGTTGAGCGAAACGGGTCGAAAAATTTCAAAAGTCGCCGACTTTTGGCAAAGTCGGGTTTCATGAAACGAAACCCGACCCTAGGATGAGGTCGGCGACTTACGCGCCAAAATCGCGTTTCAAAAGTTTGTTTTGCGCTCTTTTTCAGCCAATCAGGATCCACGGACACTGTGGGCAACGTGATGACATAGGCAGGGGTCACCACCATCTTTCAGAAGGGCATGCAAGTGATTGGCTTGCTTTGGTGGGCGTCACAGGGGTTATAAAAGGGAGAGCGTTAGGCAGGGAAGAAGAAAAAAAAACTGCTTCTGCTGCTAGCGATTTTGCCTGTACAACACACCAGTCACTGTGTGTGTAGTGCAATGGGAGGCTATATTGTGGTGGATCAGCGGTGTTGGTTGTTAGGCTGCTTCTAAGGCTTCCTGACAGCTGCATTGCTGTTTACCCACTGCTCTGCAAACTGCTTTTTTAAAAGCAATCCCAATTTTTTTTTTGTCCTGCTGAGGTACTGAGCGTGCATTTTTTCACACCATACAGCGGTGTACACTCCTCACACAGTACCGTGTAACGGCTGTTATCACAGCCACAGTGAAGCTAGCTGTGTGTCACTCTGTGAGAATAAGTCGAGGACATGTTCTGTTCTTACAGACCTGCACCTACTAGTTTTGTCTAGCTTTCAAACAGTTAAATATATTTGCTGTTTGATCACATTCAAAACTATAGAGAGACAGCGTGTGTCAGTCCGCATACTTAAAAAACACGGAGCTTGACAATTTTACGTACACCGGACAGCTGTGTACGTGCACGCTCCTCTCAGTACCGTGTAACGGCTGTTATCACGGCCACAGTGAAGCTATCTGTGTGTCACTGTGGAAGGATAAGTGGAGGACTTGTTCCGTTCTTACAGACCTACACTCTAGGGAGATTCCTATTCTGCCCAATTCTACATACACCTTGTAGTTTGTGATACACTAGCCAATTTCTGCCTGTGACATAGCGCTCTGATATTCAGTGGGCCTCACACAATCCAAAAGTGTCCAGTGTCCACTAGTGTGTGCAGAAATTCAAAATCTCCCTTATCCTGTAGTCAATTTTTCACACCTGTGCCATCGAGCCTGTGACATAGCGCTCTGATATTCAGTGGGCCTCACACAATCCAACAGTGTCCAGTGTCCACTAGTGTGTGCAGAAATTCAAAATCTCCCTTATCCTGTAGTCACTTTTTTCACACCTGTGCCATCGAGCCTGTGACATAGCGCTCTGATATTCAGTGGGCCTCACACAATCCATAAGTGTCCAGTGTCCACAAGTGTGTGCAGAAATTCAAAATCTCCCCTGTCCTATAGACACCTTGTACCTTGTTTTACATTATTATATAGTTTGTTGGATTTTGTCTACATTTCTACAAAAAATGAGGAAGGCTGGTGGAAGAGGCCGTGGAATTGGGCGGGGGTTGGCAGCTGGTAATGATGGTGTTGGTGGTGGATCTGATGGTAGTGGCAAGAGCAAAATAGGACCGAATGCAGGAGGTGTTGAGCCTGCATCATCGTCTGGCTCCATAAGGCTTCGAAGGCTTAGTTTTCTAGGAGTTGGCAAACCGCTTTTAAAGCCAGAGCATCAGGAAAAAGTTTTGTCTTACATTGCTGACTCAGCCTCCAGCTCTATCGCCTCCTCTTCTGAAGTTGTAAAAAGTAAAAGCACTGAGTCGTCATTGGAGGCTCATGTTCATGAACCACACCTTTCCTTGTGTCCTTCACCCCAACAAAGATTGAAGGATGACGCAGGCCATACTACTGATTACTCCATGGAGCATTTTTCACATACCATGCCTGGATTATCAAGTGAAATGGTGAATTACCCAGGCCAAGATGAATCTGACATGGAGTGCACTGATGCACAGCCGCTGATAGATGATTCTGCTGGTACATTCACTCAGAGCACTACATTGTCCTCGCAGTGTACAGAGCCAGATTCTGACCCTGATGAGACTCAGGTTACCCTTCCCATATACAGTTCCATCTTACACGGTGACAAAGAGGAAGCTGCAGATGAATGTGCAGGTTCGGCCCACCCGCCATCAGACACACCACCGTACTATCAGGGGCCTTGTGCCAGTGCCGTCGCCAACGAGTGGGCCCCCCCTGCTTGCTCAGGATCACAGCACTTGCAAGGTTGAAATACTGTGCAGTGAGATGGAAGATGGGGACGACGAGGAGTCCAGACTAGTACAGGGATTCCCTAGCGAGGAGACTTATTTGATTGTTTTCAATGTTGGGACAGCAATTTTTGGGGAGCACTATACTCTGGAGAATGATAGATGGGGCCCACCATACACTGGAACATTCCAAAGGTGGACATCAGACACTGGAGCAGCATTTACAGGGCCCATTATACACTAGAGCATTAGAAATGGGGTCCATTATGTTTGGAGCATTATTTGGGCCCATAAGACAGTGGAGCTTCATCCATGGGGACCAACATATACTGTAGCATTATGTGGAGCTCATCATATACTGTTTCAAACATTATATGGGACCAATGATTCTGTATGGAGAAATAGATGGGCCTCGTCATGAGATGTAAAAAGTGAAGTATTTTTCATTGTACTATACCGCTATTTCTCTGCCGTATCGGAGCATGATGAGTTGTGGTATGTGTTAAAGGGGCGCTCTTTCGCCCAGGGCACATGAAAACCTGGAGCCAGCCCTACCCCCCCACAACTTTAGCCAAATAACCCCCATTTTTCAGTGCGTAACTTGTATTATGAAGTTAATTAAGGTTGACAAGCTTAAGTAAGAAGAATTGATGCTTTTGGCATTCAAATGGGCACTGTAGGTGTGTTTCCTGTCCTCCTCTCACTGCCGACTTTTATTCCCCATTGACTTACATTGGGTTTTGTGTTTTGGGACGATCTCGACTTTTCCCTATAATCGGCTGATCTTGCTCGACCCGACTTTTGGAAAAGTCGGGTTTCACGAAACGAAACTCGACCCTAAAAAACCAAAAGTCGCTCAACTCTAGTTATAATCTTTCGAACTTTATTGCTCTCTTGGGCATTTTTGGTCAACAAACAGCAATGGAAGCCTGATAGAAAGAAACTGGAGTTGCAAACAGATTTGAAGGTCTCGTGAAGGTCTCGTGTATAGGATCTAGATCTCTGGCCTATTGTGTTTGTGTCACAATTAAGATAAGTCAAAAATATCTAAATGTATGTTATTGGGGATCCAGACTAGTATATTGAAGGACAACTGTAATAAAATAATAAATCCTTTCCCATGACCGGACAGACAGTTTCATCTCAGCATCATTTACAAGTCGTGCTCTATCCTTGGTTTCCGCACAGGAGAGAAATGTCATATATTTTGATGCCTCATTGGTTTTATAACATAGTTTAACATAATTCATTTGACATTTATCATTTTGTTAACAGCCAGAAAAACAGATTCAACATTTTACTAATTAGTCATTACAAACAACATGAAAAACTGGACCTTTGTCATTTACATCGTGATCTGCAAGTCAAATGAAATCTGTTTACAACCTCAAAGTACAATACGTAATTTCTGTATATTATACAGATGTAATCAATATTATTCCCCTCCCCCATTGTAAATTCGGTTTATTAGTAAAATGTACAAACTTTCTGTTATTTGTAATCAACTAATGAACATTGGGAATATCTCAACACAACTTATATAACAAGTGGTTTCTCCAAAATCACCAACAATAACTGATCACGGCAGTCTCAGAATTATTCACTTATTCTTGATAGGCATCTTCAGTACTTAGTTAAGCTCCTCTGGCTGTTATGACCTGCTTCCCCGCTGACTGTTATGACCTGCTACAGACATGATGCATAACCAGGCACCAGCTTCTGGCCGCATTTCTGTAGAATCTTAGTTCATCATTTCTGGCCTAGAAATGTTCAAGGAAAAAGATACCAAGGTATTGAATGTTCTAGAGATACTGCAAGAACAGAGTTCACATAGGAGCACTGCCTACATGACATGGCAGGAAGAGGAAGCTGTCACTGGCTGTGAACAGATTCATGGTCAAAATGTGAAGTGACAGAAAAGACCTTCAGCAAGATTTGCTGGCAGTAGGCGCTGAAGTTTTAGTTTGTACAGTAAGGCGCATACTAAACACTGAAGGTCTTCATGCCCAAACGCCAAAATGTCACCTCTACTGCACAAACAAAGTTGGCTCCAAATTGCTCAAAAACATAGATATAAACCACAGAAGTTTTGGCATTGTAATCAGTGAAGCAAGGAAACAAACTGGAACTTTTCTGTTCAGTAGGCCAACAGGAGCAACACTGAAACAAATTGTCATGATCCAGCGTGGATCTGACAGATTAAATGGATAAGTGAACTTTTTTTCCTTTGGCTAGGTGCCAAAGTGATGCGATTGCCCCCGGTGGCCATTAGAATTATTACACGTGGTGTCATTCATTCTAAGTTGCCCTGGTGGTGGTGAGTGGTAGTGCACTTTAGTTTCTTTGGTTTAGTGCTTGTAATTATAATTCAGGTGTTAGGCTCTATAAAAGAGAGCCAGGTGTGTTCAATCACTGTTGGTGATATTGTGTGTTCGTCATTTGGGAAGCAAGCCTGGGTGAGGAAGGAGCTGAACATGAGTCCTGCGCAGCCCAGCCAGAGGGGACGAGTGGCAGCTATGTGGTCTGCAAGAAGGGCTGGCATGGCGTGGTGGAGTCACAGTTTATGGTGTCGGCAGGAAGTGCTTGCATGGTTTGGTGGAATGGCGACTATGGAGAGAGTTGCATTCTGCATACGGGACTTGGTTGCTGAGAGCTGGACTCAAGCATGCTTGACTTTTTGAGCAGGAGCTGAACTCATCTTTGGGACTCTGTTACTGGACAGCTACAACTGGTGGTGGACTCTGCTCCAAGGCTGCACTATGGTGAAGGATCCAGTTATGGTGATGGATCCGGGTGGAGGAGAAGATGCACACAGGTGGTGGGCTGTGTTGCTAGGAGCGTACGCAACAGAGCAAAGCTAAGTGGTGTTCCCCTGTATTGTCATTTTCCCTCATGTGTGTGTTAGTGCAGTGGTGGGATTAGTTTCCGCACCGACCAATTCCCTAGTGAGGGTTTAGGTTCAGGGCGAGCTAGGGTTTTTAGTTTCCTGTGCGTCGCCCGGTGTGGAATCGGCATAGGGAACGTTAGGAGTGCAGGGACACTGGCTCAGGGGAGTATAGGAGGTCTCCACTTCCCTATTGCAGAGCCCACCATTGTTAATGTTACCCAGGTTCCCTCTTTATTATTTAAATTCTGGAGGCGGGGTTTCCAGACTACTGTATGCATACGTGTAATACCTAAATTCGCCAGTTGGAGGCGGCATATCCAGCTGCACGTTTTATTATTTAAATTCGCCGCGCTGGAGGCGCTGTATCCAGGGTCACGGGTGTCTTATGGGTTCGCCTTGCGGTACTCGCTGCATCCAGACACACGTGACTGTGACACAGATACTGAAAAGAACACCTTACCTACAGTGAAGCATGGCAGTGGCTCTGTGATGTCTACAGTGAAGCTTAGTGATGGCTCTGTGATTTTTACAGTGAAGTATGGTGGTGGCTAAGTGAGGCCTCCAGTGAATCCAGATGTCTCGAGAAATCATTTTCTATGAAAACAATTTGCCATGCAATCCACAAATGTATGGTACAGCTCTATAATACAAAGAAGGATCCAAATATTGGCACAATCCAGAAACACTGCTGTATTCTCTGGGCCAAAGGTCATTTATAATCGACTGAGACAAAATGAAAAACTGTTCTGTGGTCGGAGGAATTAAAATGTGAAATTATTTATAGAAACCATAGATGCTGTGGATACTGTGTCCTGTGGACTCAGGAGGAGACGGATCTTCCAGCTTGTTATCACGGAGAGGGACCATCCAGCTTGTTATCAGCGCACAGTTCTGCCTCTCTGATGGTTGAGACTGCATTAGTGTCTATGGCAGGGGCAGCGCACACATCAAAGGTGCCATCACTGTTGAGCATTATATAGAGGTGTTAGAGCAACATCTGCTCCACCCAGACAATGCCTTTTCTGGGAAGAACTTGTATATTTCGGCAGGACAATGGTAAACCCCATAATGCAATCATCACAGCAGCTCGGCTCCATGGAAGAAGAGTTCGGGGGGATAAACTGGCCGCTGGCAGTCCGGACCATTCACTTATAGAAAACATTTGGCACATTATGAAATGAAGAATTCATCAAAAATCCATAACTGAGGAGCAGCGAGAATCTGACATCAGACAAGATAGGGACAACCTTCCTGTCCTAAAACGCCAGCATTTGTCTCTTTCCTTCCCAGACGTTTACAGACTGTTGCTAATAGAAGAGGGAACGCTATAAAATGGTGGACACGACCCGGGCAAAACATTTTTGAGATGAGTCACTACCATCAATTTCTAAAGGTGCTATTTTTTTAAAAATTAAATGGAAATGTCCAATGTTCCTCTGATCTGTGATCTATGTTCTGTGAATAAAATATGGCAACAAGAGATTTGCAAATCTTTGTGTCCAACTTTTTTGGGAATCGGGATTGTAAAAAGGAATGAGGAAGGCGACAGAAGATGAGGGTGAAAGCGGCTGATGTAGCAGTGTGGTGGCAGAAGGGATACTGTAAGTTGCAGGGTTATCTGAAGCGGTGGGCTTTCAGGGTGCTAGTGATGGTTCGAGAAGCTTCTAATGGGTTGAGGTAGCGAGTTCCAGGGGAGCATGGGAGAAATATTGGGATAGTTGTGTGAAAAGCAGATAAGAGGAGAGCAAAGAAGTAAATTATGTGAGGAATGGAGATTATATGAGGGGAAGTATCTGGTGTGCAACATGCCGTAATGATGAAAAACTAACCAGTTTTGGGGGGTCCAACCCAATCTGGGTAATTATGATCTACTGTTTGCCTGAGGGAAGGGTATACCACCCATACACCCACATATATATTGCACGTGAGCTATGATTCTAAATAATTAATTTACAGTAAATATTCTATGAAAGACCATCACAAAAGACCACCTCTGTTCTAGACTAGATTTTCCAGTAATAAGGTTTTAATCCCCCTCAGTTCTCTGGGTATTGACTCTCTTCTTTTGGAAGGCCACCCATCTGGAGGAATCTCATACAATCATGGAGATTACATACATACTCCATGGAAACTCTGCCTAATTTAGGAGACTTAAGGTCCTTCACCATATGTTTCATATTTTATTCTTGGGGCTATTCACGACATAATACTAGTGATATTCATTGCAAAATTTCATTCATGGGTGGTCGCTTAAACCACTAGGGAAAAAAGCCATGCATGTAGGTAAAGGATTTTGCGCGGACAGACAAGCTGTGCCGGTCAATCACCACTGAATCCCTTTGTGGTCTCCAGAATCAGAGAAACTTCAGATCCTGGTCAACCAACCCCTCAATAGCAATAGCTATCTGTCAGAGAGGAGGCAGCTGGAGGCTAAAGAAAGACCCTACGATCTGCCACGAGCCAATGCCTACTGTATTAGTGCAAAAGTAGTAAAAGTTAAAAAAAAAAAAATTTGACGTCAACCTTTAATATCAAGTTAACATAATATTTTGGCTTCAGAAAAAAAAGCAAAAGAAAGTATAATTGATGTTTTTGTCCCCCCCCAAAAAAAATATTAAGCTATTTGCACCCGAAAATGTGAGCTATTTGGAAAAAAAAACATAGCTTTATACCACACAGGTGCCGACTGTATCACTGTCTCCGATCCCTACCGTTTAACCCCTTAGATGCTACTGTCAGTCATCACAGCAGCATTTAAGAGGTTCAAAATGGAGAAGAGCACGGTGTCCCTTCTGTCACCCACCGGGCCCACCAGTGATATTGTGGTGCTGATGCCAGTGTCATGGCAGGAGGGGGTCCCTGTGTCTGCTGTGTTTGTACAAGTATGAAGCCAATCTTGTTGTGATCGGTACAGTAATTATGTGAACAACCGCGATTCTACAGCATTACAATGTACTGTAGAAGCAATAAAGCGATCACAGGCTCAAGTGCCCTAAGAAGACTAGTTAAATTTAAAAAAAAAAAAACATTAAAAAATATATTTTTCTAAATACTCCCCCACTCCCCCCCTCCAAATATCAAATATATAAAATTTAAATGACCTCTCCTCCCAATTTACTGGAAATGTAAATAGAAAGATGTAAAAAATAAAATAAAATTACAGATTTGACATTTCTGCAATTGTCCAAACTGATAGATATCAAAATACAAGCATAAATCTCCAAAACAACAAAACTTAAAAAAAGAATACTTAGCAAAATTGCTGTTTTTTGCGTGCTTCACCTGTTAAAACATGGAATAAAAAAAGATCAGAAAGTCGTATGGCCCCCAAAATGTTACCGATAAAAACTGCAGCTTGTCCTCCAAAAATACAAAAAACGCTAATACAACCTTCCAATCTACAAGCACAAGAGGGGACACAGAGGGAGTCGAGTAACAAAGGGGTTATTACTTACCTGGCTGCAACTATAGAGACACATAGGTCGGCATAGGAGCTGTGTACACAAAACGGTAGAAGATTTTTCTGTAATAAGGACTATTTGCAAAGACGTGTCTTTTTTGTGCTCAGATGAGTTGGAGCAATATGCATGGTTGCAGAAGTCTACATACCCCAGGACTGTGCACTTTGAATATTCTCTTTAAGCCTATTGTCTTTTAGTTACACACACGTAAAAAAAAAAGAGAGAACGACTTCATAACTTGGCACTGAGCAGCCAATTACCTATTCTTTACCCTTGTGACTTAGGTCAATATGATGTGTTCATTCTTCTATATATAGGACTTGATGTTCCGCCAGTTTTTGTCAGGATGCTGTCAGGTAGTCGTGGAACACCGGTATTCTTGGCGTTAGTCTCATCGCATCAGGAATGTTTGCTTTCAACATCAGGTCAATGAAGACCTAATTCCTGGTTACAAAATACTCTCTCTTTTAATAAAACGATGGGAGATCTTGAGTCTCGGCCAATGTACATCAAGGAGGGAGAAGAACAATGAGTGATTACACAATGACATCATGGAGAACTTGGCGGCCAACTCATCTGTGTAGACATATGTCTTGTCCGTCCACTTCTGTAACCAAGAAATTAAGCATACAGATTTGGATATCTGACACTAAGTATGCCTGGACATGACCTGTGGTGGCTTGTGGGCTACTTTAAAGGTAAATAAGCTCAAAACCCTTACTTATTCCAAAATATTCCCAGTTCATTCTCGTCTTGGATATTCTAAACATCTGTTCGTTATACTCACCCATGCTGCAGTAAAGGTTTCATCCCTGGAAACTGACAGCTCAAAATTAGAGTTTGATTCTACACATAGTATTAAAAAAAGAAGTTTTGCGGTATAGACTGGGGAAGGACTAGTAGAGCCATCTCAGCTTCATTAAAAGGGGGAATTAAATTAAATAAGGCAGTATTAAATGTTCCATTGTGCTGTGGGAGTCCGAAACAATGCAGAATAGTAACACTATACATACAGATAAGGCTCTGTATGTAGCTTCCATGCTTGGTCTCAGGGGAAGAAGCTGAGCCTCACCCTCAATTTTCAGCTTTTCTGTGTAGACTGGGAAAAGGTCTGCAGAGCTATCTAATTCTTATTAAAGGGTTAGGATTTAAGTAACTGGGGTTTTTTTTAGTTCCTTAATGTACACCCCTAGTGAGCTGGTTATTTTTGATTTGTTTTATTTTTTGAATATCCCTACTGCATCGGCTGGAGTCTACACTATACTCAGAGATTTAGCTCCATGCTTAACTTACCTGCCTGGTTTCATCCGAAAAAGTGAAACCTATCCTGCTTTCTCCAGCTTACTTTTAAGCTCTACTGTGTAGACTGGGAAAGGGTTAGCAGAGCCATCTCTTTTCATTGATTTAAATTGTCACAGTGGTAAATGCTTTATTCTACGACTAGAGTACAGTATAAGGCAGAACATTACTGATATGCCAATATGGCTCTGTATTAAGCTTTCCTGCCTACTCTCACGGGATGGGGTTGTATTCAATCCTATTGTCTCTAGATCACTTTTAAGCTTTGCTGTGTAGACTGGTGAATGGTTAGCAGAGCCATCTAACTTTCATTATAAAGTTGTGATTAAATTAAATGAGATCAGTAGGATCACCGTGTCAAATTCAGTACTTGTTAATACATAACCTTTATTAAAGTCCTGACTTATCGTGAAGTTAGTGATTTAAAAAAGAGATCGCTATCATCATTATAAAGAAGATAGGACCCAGGAGGTGCCTGAACCTATCCGACTGCTAGACTGGTCCTGCCTTACAGCTGTATAATAAATATTAGATGGCTCTGCTAACCATTCACCAGTCTACACAGCAAATCTTAAAAGTGATCTAGAGACACGGCGATTGAATTTTTCTTTTCATACCTGTACATAGAATAATTCTCTATCTGTGAAATAAATGAGAGCAATACTTAAAGCTCTGCTGTACTATGGGACCCAAGTAATTCAGAATACTATAATTATACAGACAAATACATATACATTTTAGTCCAGGCTAAAGTTTGAATGTGCTCAATATTGAAGTTCCTCAACCAGTAGTGAAACCCATTTAATGCCAATTTGCATTCTTAAATTGTATCAACCCTGCTAATACAATACTTTTTTTTCAGAGTTACGCGGATCAAGCACATTTTTTTCGTCCGATGATTCATATCACGATGTGATGACATTTAAAGTATTTTGCATTCTTCTCCTCCGAGGTTCTTGGCCGGCCGCCCTCAGACATTTTTTGATCCTGAATGATGAGCATGAGAATATTTTTAACAAAGGAAATGATAATACCCTATAGGAGCAAGTGGTAAAAGTTTAAGCAAACATATGCAGTACATCGAAAAAGAAGATATAAATTATGGAGGGATCGGAAGAAGCGCAAAGTGGCTCACGACTGGAAGTCAAGAAAATGACTGAACTACATTCTAACCTCCCGGGATCAAAGTGACGGAGGCGACGTCCTCGTTCTCTCACTATAAATGAAGCAGTGAAATGGGTTGGCTACTTTGCATCTTGTCAGATATTTACAAGACTATGTGACCATTGGATTAAAGGCAAAGTACAATTTTGAAAACAATTTAATTTGTGCATGCTGATTCTTCTGAAATAAAAAAAATTAAGCATTTTTGAAAATAGTCTTAATGAAAAATATCCTACCATTTTGTGTCTACAGCTCCTATGCAATTCTGAGCATCACTATGGTAACAGACAACAAAGTCTGTGTAGTCTGATCTTCCAGTCCCATTGAAATTGGACTACTCGAGAGTTTATTTTGTATTTTGTCAGGTAGCTATGGAAAATCGGGTCATAAAGAAGATTTTATGGTTTATCCATGTGGCTGGACTAAAGATACATTTTTGGATTCTCATTGGAATGCTATACAGGAGCATAATCCCTGCCTTTGATTAAGCCTATCTACACCAGAAGAACTGCTATACTTTTTTTTTCGACTTTCTATGGAAAATGTTGTGTTTTGCCTGTGTATATGTCATCTTGTTTTACATATCCACCTGACGACACGTTACAGTACTACGTGGATAGTTCTGCTAAGGTCCAAGAAGAGCACCATGCCTTAATGTAGAGGAAGCGAAGAGCCCATATAAGGTTTAAGTTCAGTGTGAAAATGGGCAGTGTGGGAGAACCCCTTGAGATACTAGTTAGTGCTTTGGGTCTGTGCAAGTTATAACTCAGCACCTGGTAAAAAGGAGTGGTGAGACGGAGGTGACTGTGACTATAGAAGTGGTGAACCGAAGGGTGGGAATTATGAAGTTGGGCATGAAGAGGGTTGCCGAACTTGGACCATCAGCATGGAAAAGTTTGCTTTGGTCAGTTTGCCAGAGCTGTTGGAATATCAGCGAAGTATTGGAAGCAGTTGTGCATGGTAGTGGGATACCCAAGTCTGGGGTTAACTTAAGCTAGGCCCTGTTGGTGGCTGAGGAAGAGGCCTGTTTCAGTGGGCTGGTACATAGCTGCAGGAAGGTCTTGTTGCCCTGCAGGTGTGGCCTGGTGGCACAGTTTTAATCAGAGGGGACATGTGAAGTGAAAAGTGTGGCATAGTGGAAGCCTTTTACCATTAGGGTCAAGGTAGGAGAAGATGCCCTTATGTCCGTAGTGAGCAGAGTGTATTAGAAACATTGAGTGAGCTCTCTTGGAGGGAACGAAAGACTAGACAGAACCGTTAGGAAGCAAAGTCCACGTCAGAGAAATAAGGTCTTTGAGAAGAAGAGTCAAGCAGAAAATAGCAGAGTCTGGATCAGAAGGACTGAACCCTAGAGGACAGGGTCTGTGTAAGAAATGGATTGAATCATTGGTGTAATATTGTGTAAAGTAACACTTTTACTTTTGTGTAAAAAAGTGTTTGCCCCCTTCCTGATTTCCTATTCTTTTGCATGTTTGTCACATTTAAATGTTTCAGACACCAAACAAATGTAAATATTAGACAAAGATAACCACAAAATGCAGTTTTTAAATAAAGGACTTTATTATTAAGGGAAAAAGAAATCCAAACCTACAGGGTCCTGTGGTTCACACAACTGTATGTGCGTGTTGGTCATGGGAGGGAAATAAATACCATACCTGCCAATAGTCCTGATTTTGCTGGTGCTGTCCAGTAAACTGGATGACAGAAAGTTTGTGGAGAGCAGAACCACACCAATGTGAGTCCTAGAGTGGGGCCTAATTGTTATGAATTTTGCTTTCTCGCAACTAGTAATTATGAGGGACCTGAAGCAGATGTTACACTAGCTATGTTCTATTAATATGAATTATTCTGCATTAAAAAATGTGATGCTACATTATTTTATTAAAACCACCAAGATTGTGTGCCCCTTAGTGGTGAAAGTAAGCATAGAGTATTGTGCCTCCCATAGTGGCAGTAACCAAACATCTTTGTGATCCACTGTATCTGTCACTGTGTTCTGTAAATTTAAATTGTCTGTATGACATTGGTCTGCAATGATATGCTTCTTAAGGCTGTGTGCCCACGTAGAGATTTTTAAGCGTTTTTGCCGCGATTTTCAGCGCGAAAAAGCTGCGAAAACGTTTAAAAATCTTGCACAGAACGCCCCCCCATGCATTCCTATGGCATTCCGCACATGCTGTGCTAATGCTGCACTTTTTTCCGCGGCGGAATCGCATCGCGGAAAAAATCGCAGCATGCTCATTCTTTTGTGTGGAATCGCAAAGAATTGCCGCGATTCCGCACCCATAGGAATGCATGAGAATCGCTTACTTCCCGCATGTGGCTATGCCCACCATGCGGGAAGTTAAGCGTCTCATGTGCAGTTGGTACCCACGGTGTGGAGGAGAGGAGACTGTCCTCCAGGCCCTGGGTACCATACCCCTGTAAAAAAAAGAATAAAAAATAAAAAATCGGGGTATATTTACCTTCCGACGTCCCGCGCTGCATTCTCGGGCCTCAGCGTTCCCAGTAATGCCTTGCGGCAAGGTCCTGTGATGACGTAGTCTTGCGTGACTCTAGCGGTCTCGCGAGATCGCTATAGCAACGCGAGACTACATCATCACAGGTCTCGCAAGGCATTACTGGGAACGCTGTGGCCCAGGAAGGCAGCACGGGACGCCGGAAGGTAAATATACCCCGATTTTTTTATTTTTTTTAGCATTTAAACATTCTATCTTTTACTACTGATGCTGCATAGGCGGCCTCAATAGTAAAAACCTGGTCACACTTGTCAAACACTATGTTTGACGAGTGTGACCAACCTGTCAATCACTTTCCAAGCGATGCTTCAAGTCGCTTGGAAAGTGCTTGAATATCGCACGCGAAAATCGCGGCAAAATCGCGATCATAATCGCGGTAAAATCGCGGTGAAGTCGCGCGGAAAAAAACGCGCGATTTCTGGGAAGGAGTCCGGTTTTTAGTGAGCGTTTTAAAACGCTACGTGGGCACATAGCCTAAAGAGGAACCCCTCGAGAAACCCCAATTGGCATACATAGTAGAAATGTTCTACCCTTGCTGCCAAGAGGGACTTCTTTTCTTGCCGGCTGACTAGTTGATGAACATCATTGCTGATTCAAGCCTTTCATGGCACCACAATCAATCAAAATCAGTCATAATCAATAACTTGAATACAAAGAAAAATTATGAGATTCCAAAGTAAAATTCACATTAGTTTGAATACTATGTAGTATAGTTGGTTATGACTGATAAAATAAATATGTAAAGGGGCATTCCAATATTACACTGAAGAGCAAAAGGATAGCAATGTTTTACTTTTGACTTTCAGGCTCCATATCTCACCATCCATTACGGCTTTACGGCTTTGATCGTGAGACTACCACCATTTTATAGACAATCATCTTAGCTATCTCATACATAAATTTGACTTGCAGCTATTTAGCATATGATTAGTTATGCAGATTCTTGTCATGTCACTGCATTGTTACTGTTTTGCTCCTGGGGGTGGAAAAATCTTTTTCTTCCTGTATACTATAAATTACAACCTGTTCTCATATTCCCTAATAGCTCAGTGTGTTATTAGGTTGATTGCCAAATGAAAAGTAACTGGTTCTAATAGAGGAGGAGCCATGAAGAAGATTTCCCAAGAAAAGAGAAACAGCATCATCCAGATCATCGATAGCGGTCTCTCGGCAAAGAAAATTGCCAAACTGCATCATGTGAGCGCCGTGACAGTTGGAAGAATAAGAAATGAAGTCCATTCATCCATCACAGACGTCCATGCACGCAACGTCACACAAGTCAGGAATGGTGGCCCGAAAAAAGGTGAAGAAATCTTGACTTCAATATCGTCATAACAAGCGTTGGCTCGAGTTTTCAAAAAGTTTGAAAAGTAGACAATGAAAGATTGGAAGCAAGTGATTTGGAGTGATGAGATGAAAATCAATAGACTAGGCTCTTATGGGTGCAAACGAGTCGGGACGAGACAAGGGAAAAAGGCTAAAGGATTGAGAAATTGAAGGAACTGTTAAGTTTGGTGGAGGAAGTCTGATGATATGAGGTTGTTTCACAGACAAGGGCCTTGCATACTTGACCAGGATCGATGGTGGTCTCAATGCTGAGCTATCTGTGAGTATCCTACAAGATGAGCTACTTCGTACACTCGAGTACTAAGGGTATGAAAAGGATGACATAGTGTTCCAGTAGGACAACGACCGGAAGCATACGTCAAGATTGGAAAATAAATGGTTCAATGGCAATGAAGTAGAGGGGCTGGATTGGCCCCGACAATCCGCAGACCTCAACCCAAATGAACACCTGTGAGTAGGGTTGAAGAAAAACCTGTATACATACTCAAGTGAGTCGACCAGTATGCACTAACTTTGGGAACGTGTAGAAGAGGTCTGGGATCAGATTTCGGTCAAACATGCTTGAATCTGATCGAGAGCAGCCTAGAAGTGTTGAGGTAATGTTGAAAGTCAAAGGAAGACTTGCAAAATACTAACAAAATAATAAATATTAACCCCTTTCTGACAATTGACGTACTATCTCGTCCACGGGACCCGGGCCCGTATGACCGTGGAAGGGATAGTATGTCACCGCGATCAGCTGCGCTCACAGGGGGATCGCAGCTGATCGCGGCCGAGTGTCAGATGATTATCACCGCTGACACCCAGCACTATTTGCCAGGAGCGGTCATGGTCCGCCCCCGGCACATTAACCCCTGGCACACTATACTTCCCTATACCGGGGGCATAGGGAAGAATCACACAGGGAGGGGGCTCCCTGCTTGCTTCCCTGAGACCTTCGGAGCAACGCGTTGTGCTCGCGTTGCTCTGAGGGCCTCCTCTCTGCAGGCCCCCAGATCCAATATGGCCACGGGAGTCTTCGGGGTTCTGCAGGGAGGCGGCTTTCTCAGCGCCTACTGCTGAGAGCAGGTGCTGAGAAAGCCTACTGCAGTGCCTGTCAGATCGCTGGCACAATATAGGAAAGAAAAAAAAAAGTGTAAAAATAATTTTTAAAAAATTCCTAAATAAAAACAAAATTCCCTAATAAATTCTTTTATTTGTAAATAAAAAAACAATAAAAATGCACATATTTAGTATTGCTGCATCCGAAACGATCTGCCCTATAAAACTGTCCCACTAGTTATCCCCTTAAAAAAACAAACATGGCAAAAAACATTGCTTTATCATCATACCGCAGATCAAAAAGTGCAATAGCACGCGATAAAAAAGACGTATATAAATAAACATGGTACCGCTGAAAACGTCATCTTGTCCCACAGAAAACGAGCCACCATACAGCGTCATCAGCAAAAAAATAAAAAAGTTTAAGCTCGCAGAATAAAGAGATGCAAAAATAACTATTTTTTATATAAAATAGTTTTTATTGTATAAAAGCGACAAAATATAAAAAACAGATGTAAATGAGATATCGCTGTAATCGTACTGACCCGACGAATAAAACCACTTTATCAAATTTCCCACACATGGAACGGTGTAAACGCCCCCCAAAAGAAATTCATGAAATGCTGTTTTTTGTTCATTCTGCATCCCAAAAAATCGGAATAAAAAGCAATCAAAAAAGTCACGTGCCCGAAAATGGTACCAATAAAAACGTCAATTCGTCCCGCAAAAAATAAGACCTCACATGACTCTGTGGTTCACAATATGGAAAAATTATAGCTCTCAAAATGTGGTGATGCAAAAACTATTTTTACAATAAGAAGCGTCTTTAAACATGTGACAGCTGCCAAACATAAAAACCGCCATAAATAGTAAATCAACCCCCCCTTTATAACCCCTAAGTTAGGGAAAAATAATAAAATTTAAAAAAAGTATTTATTTCCATTTTCCCATTAGCGCTAGGGTTAGGGCTGAGATTAGGGTTAGGGATGTGCTAGGGTTAGGGTTGGAGTTAGAATTGGGGGGTTTCCACTGTTTGGGCACATCAGGGGCTCTCCAAATGCAACATGGCATCTGATCTCAATACCAGCCAATTCTACGTTGAAAAAGTCAAACGGTGCTCCTTCCCTTCCAAGGTCTGCCATGCGCCCAAACAGTGGTTTACCTCCACATATGGGGAATCAGCCTACTCAGGACAAATTGCAAAACAACTTTTGGGGTCGAATTTCTCCTCTTACCCTTGGGAAAATAAAAAATTGGGGGCAAAAATTTCATTTTTATGGAAAAAAATATGATTTTTTATTTTTATGGCTCTACGTTATAAACTTCTGTGAAGCACTTGGGGGTTCAAAGTGCTCACCACACACCTAGATAAGTTCCTTGGGGGGTCTAATTTTCAAAATGGGGTCACTTGTGGGGGGTTTCTACAGTTTAGGCCCATCAGGGGATCTCCTAACGCGACATGACACCCACAAACCATTCCATCAAAGTATGCATTCCAAAACGTCACTACTTCCCTTCCGAGCCCCGACGTGTCCCCATACAGTAGTTTTCTCCCACATATGGGGTATCAGCGTACTCAGGACAAATTGGACAACAATATTTGGGGTCCAAGTTCTCCTGTTACCCTTGGGAAAATAAAAAAATTGAGGACTAAAAGGTCATGTTTGTGGAAAAAATATGATTTTTTTATTTTCACGCTCGGGCATTATAAACTTCTGTGAAGCACTTGGGGGTTCAAAGTGCTCACCACACATCTAGATAAGTTCCTTGGGGGGTCTAGTTTCCAACATGGGGTCACGTGTGGGGGGGTTTCCACTGTTTAGGCACATCAGGGGCTCTCCAAATGCAACATGGCGCCCAATCTCAATTCCAGCCAATTTTGCGTCAAACGGAGCTCCTTCGCTTCTGAGCTCTGCCATGTGCCCAAACAGTGGTTTACCCCCACATAAGGGTATTAGCATACTCAGGACAAATTGTACACTAACTTTTGTGGTCCTGTTTCCCTTGGGAAAATAAAAATTGGGGGTGAAAAGATCATTTTTGTAGAAAAAATATGATTTTTTAATTTTATGGCTGTACGTTATAAACTTATTTGAAGCCCGTGGGGGTTCATAGTTCCCACCACACATCTAGATAAGTTCCGTGGGGGCTCTAGTTTCCAAAATGGTGTCATTTTTGGGGAGTTTCCACTGTTTAGGCACATCAGGGGCTCTCCAAATGCGATATGGCATCAAGCCAATTCTGCGTTAAAAAAGTCAAACAGCTCTCATTCGCTTTCGAGCTCTGGCATGCGCCCAAACAGTGGTTTACCCCCACATATAGGTTATCAGTGTACTCAGGACAAATTGCACAATAACTTTTGGGGTCCTTTTTCCCTTGGAAAAATAAATATTGGGGGTGAAAAGATCATTTTTGTGGAAAAAAATATGATTTTTTTAATTTTACGGCTGTACGTTATAAACTTATGTGAAGCCCATTGAGATTCAAAGTTCTCACCAAACATCTAGATAAGTTCCTTGGGGGTCTATTTTCCAAAATGGTGTAATTAGTTGGGGGTTTCCACTGTTTAGGCACATCATGGGCTCTCCAAACGTGACATGGCGCCCGATCTCAATTTCAGCCAATTTTGCATTGAAAAAGTCAAACGGCGCTCCTTCCCTTCCAAGCTCTGCCATTCGCGAAAAACAGTGGTTCCCCCCCACATATCAGGTATCAGTGTACTCAGGACAAATTGCACAATAACTTTTGCAGTCTAAGTTCTCCTGTTACCCTTGGTAAAATAAAAAAAATTGGACCTGAAGTAATTTGTTGTGAAAAAAAGTTAAATTTTTTTTTTTTTTAAACATTCAAAAAATTCCTGTGAAGCACCTGAAGGGTTAATAAACTTCTTGAATGTGGTTTTGAGTACCGCCAGAGGTGCAGTTTTTAGAATGGTGTCACTTTGGGTATTTTCTATCATATAGACCCCTCAAAGTGACTTCAAATGTGATGTGGTCCCTAAAAAAAATGGTGTTGAAAAAATGAGAAATCGCTGGTCAACTTTTAACCCTTATAACTTCCTAGCAAAAAAAAATTTGGTTCCAAAATTGTGCAGATGTAAAGTAAACATATGGGAAATGTTATTTATTAAGTTTTTTGTGTGTGATATCTTTGTGATTTAAGGGCATAAAAAATCAAAGTTGGAAAATTGCGAAATTTTCAAATTTTTCTCCAAATTTCTGTTTTTTTTCACAAATAAACGCAAGTTCTATCAATGAAATTTTGCTACTAACATGAAGTACAATATGTCACGAGAAAACAATGTCAGAATCCCTGGGATCCATAGAAGCATTCCAGAGTTATTACCTCATAAAGGGACAATGGTCAGAATTGTAAAAATTGGCCCGGTCAATAACGTGCAAACCACCCTTGGGCATAAAGGGGTTAAAATTTAGATTTTTTTTTTTAGTAGCAAAACAGTAACAATGCAATGACATGACAAGAATCTGCATAACTAATTATAAGCTAAATAATTGCAAGGCAAGTTTATGTATGAGATAGATAAGATGATTGTCTATAAAATGATGGTAGTGTCACGTTGGAAGCAGTAGTGAATGGTGAGATATGGGGCCTGAAAGACAAAAGTTCAAAATACTGCTACCTTTTTGTTTGTCAGTGTATATTTTTTGGTCAGAATGGTGATCCACCTAAAAATGATGGGAATACAACTCTACACTTGTCTAATGAGTTATACCTACATTGATCATTGAATGATGGAATATCCTAGTGGTAAGCCATTGCTTTTTAATATTATAATGCCAATTTAGGAAATTTGGGGGCAAACTGTGACATTATTGATGTTTTTGGACAACAAGTCCAATATATATGCAGTGTTGTTAAAGCTATTTACAATCTGTGTATATTGCACCCAACAACCGATTCCTCATCCTTAGTTTTCACAATGCATGCTACTGAACCTAGCCAAGCCCCAATGACTGTGTGAACTCTCTTGGCCCATGCAAACAGCTGGGAGGGACTGACACAGCTCAATATTATGCATCACTTGCATGCTTTCATACCAAGGTTTTGGAACATATCAGGTCCAAGATGGTGCAAGATTTGTTTTTTGCATGCAAGCATACAACCATAACTGGACTTGGCAAAGAAGGATCACCTAACAAACATATTAATCATTGAGAAGCACAAAAAAATAAAAAGTTTTGTCTGGGTTGTGGTATGATATAACTATTTGATCGATAAAAATGTTGAAGAACCTGTGTGAGGTGCATACGGAATTCTTCACGTATTTCTCATTGTGAAGTCTAAAATTAGTATGCCTTTAGTACATGTTAAATAAGACATACTGCAGCTGTCAGATACCTAATTGCAATAATTACTTTACTAATTTATCTATCTGTTGACACATATCTATGGTTTTATATTTGGGGGTCAATTGGTCCCCATTACGGTGCCTTTTTTCTAAAACCGAAGTAGGTCTTGAATGAGGCCTATGATCTCATAATTTAAACTTCCAGTAACCTACATTTTTCTAGCATCAAAGTTGAAAGAGGGGCACCACTAAGGAACACCTTATGCTTGACAAGTATGCGCTCAAGGATATGGAAACATACCAAAATGTGAAAAAGATTTTAGTAAACAACATATGCTTTGCCTTTAAAGAAGATACTAGTTAGATACTGGATATTGCTCCTTCTGCATCAATTACTAAGTCTTTTAGGATTTCTATGCAATAAACGGTCTGGGTGAAATTCGAAAACTTAAACTATGCTTGACCCACTGCTGGTTTCAAAGCATACAACAGCTATGGTGGCAGTAATGAAAATATCCAGAATCAAAATAGTCACAAGGGATGAACAGACATATAGGTTCTTTAATTACTTTCAGTTCCAGGTGTTTCACCAAGTGGTGGTGGAAGGTAGTTTAGCATGTTATCTCAATCTAGGTCTTTACAAGATATTTCTGAGCTATATGCTATAAACTCTGAGCTACAAGTGATGTAAAGATAAATTAAGACATTATTCAGCAAAGAACTTTGGATTTGTGTGTTAAAGACTAGGGATGAGCCGACCAATAGAAGCCTCAGAATGGAGCTTCATCTGATGAATGAAGAAGACGGGGATCGTCGTGGGACCTCCAATTGGATTACGGTGGACCGGTGTGGGTTTTTTTTTCAAATCAATTTTTTTTCTGTGTGTTTTTTTACTCTTTTTACTTACAGGGTTAGTAATGATGGTGTCTGATTGACACCTCTCCATTACTAATCAGTGGGCTTGATGTCAGTGGACATTACACAGCTGACATCAACGCTACAATCCTATGATGCCGATAGCCAATGCACAAATATCTATGGACCTTTCCAGCCTATTAATATTAGCCTCCAGCCATCTGTTTTACCTTTGCTGGTTATTTAAAATAGGGGGGTCTCCACATAATTACTTTAGAGTCCCCCTATTTATAATAACTAACAAAGGCAAAGCAGACATCTGAGGGCTGATAGCAATTGGCTGGGAAGCTCCATGGATATTGTCCCCTTCCCAGCATAATTAGACCAGCTCACAGCTGTCTTCTTTCCCTTAGCTGGTTATAAAAATACAGGGAACCCCATATCAGGTGTTTATTTAAATTTTATTTATTTTACACTGTCAGGCCAGGTCAGGTGATGCGCTGGCCAATCACAGCCAATGCCAATACTTGGCATGGCTGTGAAGGAGCCGGAAGTGTCCCACAGCCTTAAAACTTAATTGGTTCCTCTGCAGCCTTTCAACAAGTTTTATCAGGTTGCCGAACCCCAACAGTAACGCGGACATACTGTAGGTTCGCTTATCCCTGTTAAAGATAATTTCTTTTGAGTGCTGTCTCTCATCAAGGATTAGAAAAACATGGTGGTGTTCTTCCAAAAAACAGTGTTACACTTGTTCACATGTTGTGTGTGGTACTGCAGGTAAGTCTGAAAGAAAGCAGCCATGTTTATCTAATTGTGGACATCCCCTTTAATCCTTCGCAATTAGACATGATGATAGATTCACTCTTTAGCCAGATAAGTACTTCCACTTATTCTCAGGTTTCACCACAGAAACCAGTTTCTGTCCTCTACCCCAGTAATAATATCAGACGCTCGCGCCTGCAGATTCTTTTCACATTTCTGCTGTTATGTATGGAATCGATTCAAGTAGCACAATATTATCATTGTGCCGTCCAAGAAATGTAGTTACTCATCACTTGGAGAACTCTCCAGCTCTGTGGCGAGGGCTTTCTCCGCGTGGAGGCAGGAAATGAAAACTTCGCAGAATGATTTCTTCTCACCCAGTGCTCTCAGTGCTGGATGGCGGAAGAATACGTCTTCGTATCCATAATACATACAAAAACAACAAGTATTTTTATTTTTCACCTGAGGTCATTTTTGACATATTAATCACAATTTTTTTTTGTATTTGTAGTAACATTACGGGAGTCATCTTTTGAAGCTGGTTGCAGCTGTTTTCAGTAAAGATCTCCCGCAGGTCAAATATTTCCCATTTATTAATGGCTGACCATTTTTTTTTACTGATTCTCACAACTTTGGATATTTGAAGTGGGGAGTCCCCCTTTCAGGCATACAAACACGCAATATGCGATCATAGCCAAAATTGACCATAGGCGTACCATTAATGGTATATGGTAATGTCCACATTATTGCTGCTGACATATACCGTGGTCCCATTTTCCTTTGAGAAAAAGTGATGATCATCATCAGTGATGAACAATCCATAGTGACGATCGTCATTGGCAATTAAGAATGAGGATCATCAGCGATTAACGATCAATAGTGATAATCATCAGCAAACAATGATCAACAATGATGATCATTAGCCATTAGCAATCATCAGTGATGATCATCAGCAATCAATGATCAACAGTGACGATCATCAGCAATGATCCACAGTGATGATCATCAGCAAACAACAATCAACAATGATGATCATTAGCCATTAGCAATCATCAGTGATGATCATCAGCAATCAATGATCAACAGTGATGATCATCAGCAATCAATGATCAACAGTAATGATCATCAACAAACAACAATCAACAATGATGATCATTAGCCATTAGCAATCATCAGTGATGATCATCAGCAATCAATGATCATCAGTGACGATCATCAGCAATCAATGATCAACAATGATGATCATCAACAAACAACAATCAACAATGATGATCATTAGCCATTAGCAATCATCAGTGATGATCATCAGGAATCAACGATCAACAGTGATGATCATCAACAAACAATGATCAACAATAGTGATCATCAGCAATCAGTGATCAACAGTGATGATTATCAGCAATCAATGATCAAAAGTGTTGATCATCAACAAACAACGATCAACAATGATGATGATTAGCTATTAGCAATCATCAGTGATGATCATCAACAAACAATGATCAACAGTGATGATCATCAGCAATCAGTGATAAACAGGGATGATCATCAGCAGTCAATGATCAACAGTGATGATCGTCAATAAACAACAATCAACAATGATGATCATTAGCCATTAGCAATCATCAGTGATGATCATCAGCAATCAACGATCAACAGGGATGATCATCATCCCTTCCCTTTCTACAGAGTAACCTCTGCACAGATCACAGAGCATGTCCACAACGCTTCCCTATAGAAGTGAATGACCATCTCTAGTCCACAGATTCCTGCTGTAAAACAATTTTCTACACTGCTATTCACAGCAGCTAGAGCAAGATGGCTGCCCCCATAATCATGGACAAAGTAGAATAAAAAAAAAGGAAAGAAAGGAAAAATCAGATTAGGAGAAAAGAACCTGGTCTTGTTTTAAATAGTTTAAAAAATAAAGGTAAAATATTCCCTATAAACTTCTCCAGTTTCTGCTGAAAAGAAGGTCTCAAATGCCATTTTATGTTGTGATCTTCTTTGTTGGACAGTCCAATAAAAATGGGACTTTCAGTACTTATATGAAAGTGGTGATCCCCTTATTTCCTTTTTGTCGCTACCAAATGTCCTGGTAACTTCTGCTTTTTTGGTGTCTTATGTGTCAGAGACCTTTGGGCCCCCACAGGCCCCGGAACATAGAGCAAGCTTCTACTGCCCTATAACATAAATGCCAACTCTCCTAATTTTGCCAGGACAATCCTTTGGTTTATAAAAGCTTCAACCAAAAGTGTCAGTTTTTGGGTCATTTCTCGTCATTTTTGAGTTCCTGAATAGTCCTAGGAGAGATCTTCCCAACCCCTCAATTTACCATTTTTACCATTTTTGCCATTTAATTTTTCAAGAGCCATCACCTTTTTTTAGTCTTTCGTCGACATGGCGGCACAAGGACTCGATTTTTGTAGGGCGAGTTGTAGTTTTGATTTACATCACTTTACCATATAATGTACTGAAAAAACAGAAAAAAATTCTGTAAATGGGATGAAACAGTGAAATAAAGACGCCTGCAATTCCGCCATTTATATTTGAGTTCTGATTTCATGGTGTTCATTGTGCGGTAAAAATGCCAGAGTGATTCTTTAGGTCATTACCGTTACATCAAATTTTGTTGAGTTTTTCTATTATTTTTTTCTAATATTTTTATTATTTTAGTTCCGCAAAAAAAAAATCGAAACTTGTTTTTTTAAATTGGATTTTGCATCATTATTTTTATAGCTTTGTTGCACATCTTGTCTATGCACCGTAGCTTTTCAAGGGCAGGTTAAAAACAGTCAGGTCTTGGTCCTGCTCTGCCCCCCATCCATCTATTTTGAGTTCTGCTGACACATAGCGAGGCGAACAACAATCGTTCGAGTCCATCCTGATTGGGTCACCTTGTCGTGGTTGGACGGTTTTTACCCTTTTTTATCAAAATTGTATAAGCTAAGTCCCCTATGTTATTTACACGTACAATTACTATTGCTATGAAAATTTGCTCATTTTTTCTATCCTAGGTTCCATTTTTATAGCTTTTTATTGCAATTTTGACACGAGATGCAGCGGCCAAAACCTTTTTTTTTCTTTCGTTTTTTCTGATTTTTACTTTTCAGTCTCCTTGCTGGACTTGAACCGGTGATCGTTTTGTTTGCTTGCTCCATTTACTGCAATGCTGCAGTCACAGCGATTAAACAGCTTAATTTTTAGAGGCAGTCGCTGGTTATATAACACAGCAGGCACTCACAGTGTACGGAGCAGGCTCAACTCCTGTACCTGCTCTGAATATCTGCTCTCCTCACATGCACATTAAGAGCACTGTATACAGTAAATAACCCCTCGAGACGTTGCATGTACCTGTCCCGAACCATTTATGGATCTGTGTCAGTTTGGGCTTCTGATATAAACTTTTTTCCTTTCAGGCCATCGGGGGTTAATATCAGTTTTTGCCCCCGGTGGCCTCTGGTGTTACTGCATGTTTTGTGAGTCCGTAGATGCAGGTGGTGACCACTCCCACCTTACTATTTAAGGTCACCTGGTACAGCAGCTGACTGTTGGTAATAGCAGGTCCTTTGCAAACCAACCTTTGAGAAGAAAGGAGCTATCTGGAGCAGTGCTTTTTGCTGCTTATCTGGAGCAGTGGTGTTTCTGTTGAAAGCTGAGTTCGGGTGCCTTACTCTGCTGTCCGATGCATGGCAGCAGAGGAAGCTAAGTTGTTTGTTTTTCCCTGTCTCTTATTTTCCTTGGTGTTGTATTAGTGCAGTGGTGGGACCAGTGTCCGCACTAGCCAATTCCCTAGTGAGGGATAGGTGGAGGGCAAGTGAGGAGCCATATAGAGACATCAGGATAGTCCAGGACACAGCCTCAGGAGAGTGCAGGAGGTGTCCCTTTCCCCGTTCCCTATTGCAGGGCCTACTGTTATAATTGTGTCCCCGGTGTCCCCTTGTCTGTCTTGGTAGTTTTTTTGACCGACCGACCGTTGGGTTGCATCACACAGGGCTAGTCACATCCTGACAGTACCCCTATACATACAGTATCATCAAAGACTCTAGGGGGCGCAATGGCCCATATGTATTTCTGAAGTACAGTATATGCATGTCGTATCAGCACTTTCATATTGGAATCAGTCCCCGGAAGAAAAGGGCACAGTAAATAAATCATCCCAAAGTAGTAAGTGGAGTCTTAAAGTTTTTCTTCTGCTGTTCGCCCGCTAAGTGCTGACTGTGTGGGTGAAGACTGTATGTGTTTTCTATGGCAGGTGACGCCGTACGACATTACAACATCCTGTATTGAATATTAACAGCTGGAGGTTCGGCTGAAAGTGGCAGAAACCACATGATAATTAAGAACTTAATCACCTAAAATTGCCTACGCCATATTCCAGCAATGCGGGGAAGCAAAATACATCCTCAGACACTTGTAATATTACGCTTAATGACACAAATACGACAAGTGTAAATGTACTGCGGGGTCTGATCCTACAAAGAACAGTATATATTACAGATTACGTAGGATACAGAATGTGGCAACGTGAATGTATTTAGGTTGTGACTCATGCGGAAAACTTAAACTTCTCATACTGGTCCTAAACCCCAAATTCTGTGGCATCTTTATAAAGACCGCTCTGCAGAGGCGGAACTTAAAGTCCCTGGAGTTAAATATGAGATATTGACACTTTTCTTTTGTATAAAGCTTGTTGCCTAGGAGACCGACCACTCCTGCTGTTTAACATGTAAGCGCTGTGCTAAAGCTGTCTGGATTAAGAAGTAAAAAGCGATCCTGACCAGCTTCTAAAAAGAGCGTTTACAAACTAAAAAGAAAAGAGCTTGTAAGCACTGTGCACGTTCTGCTCTCTAGCAGCGGTGGTCGGTCTCCAAGGTAACGAGATGTAAGCAAAACAAAAGTGTTAATATCTCAACAATGGCTGAAAATTTCAATAAGCAGTAAATTGCGAAAGTGCTTGTTTTTCTGAGCACTATCCAACAATACCCTTTAATGAAGATTGAAATAACCCTTTAAATTCTCCTGTTCGTCAGCGATCCTACAGATTCTATAAATTCCTGAGAGACCTCAGCTAAAAGACGAGCTGCAGAGTAAGCAATGTAATGAAAGACTGTCGACCGGGATCCTTGGCTTGTCTGACTCCAGCGCAAGGTGTTTTTGACTCACATTTCGTGACAGATGTTCTCTGTAGGAGACAAAAACCTTGAAACGCTCATATTAATCTACATGACACACAGCGCACCAGTCATTTTGATTCTTTCCTTTTCAGCAGATATGAATATACTTCCAAAGTCGAGCTTAAAGGGAACCTGCCGACATTCCACCCCCCTCCGTGTAGAAAAACATTTAGAATCATAGAATCGTAGAGTTGGAAGGGACCTCCTGGGCCATCTGGTCCAACCCCCTGCTCAAAGCAGGATTCGCTAAATCATCCCAGTCAGATGTCTGTCCAGCCTCTGTTTGAAGACTTCCATTGAAGGAGAACTCACCACTTCTCGTGGCAGCCTGTTCCACTCATTGATCACTCTAACTGTCAAAAAGTTTTTTCTAATATCTAATCTGTGTCTCTTCCCATTCAGTTTCATCCCATTGCTTCTAGTCTTTCCTTGTGCAAATGAGAATAAAGTTGATCCTTCTACAAAGTGACAGCCCTTTAGATATTTGTAGACAGCTATTAAGTCTCCTCTCAGTCTTCTCTTTTGCAAACTAAACATTCCCAAATCCTGCAACCTTTCCTCATAAGACAGGGTTTGCAGACCGGTCACCATTCTGGTCGCTCTTTTCTGAACTTGCTCCAGTTTGTTGATGTCTTTTTTAAAATGTGGTGCCCAAAACTGGACACAATATTCCAGATGAGGTCTGACCAAAGAGGAGTAGAGGGAAATAATGACTTCACGTGATCTAGACTGTATGCTTCTGTTAATACATCCTAGAATTGCATTTGCCTTTTTTGCTGCTGCATCACACTGTTGACTCATATTCAGTCTGTGATCTATTAGTATACCCAAGTCTTTTTCACATGTGCTGTCACTTAGCCCTATTCCTCCCATTCTATATATGCTTTTTTCATTTTTATTGCCCAGATGTAGTACTTTGCATTTCTCCCTGTTAAAAACCATTCTGTTAGTTGCTGCCCACTTCTCCAGTTTATTTAAATCTTTTTGAATCCTCTCTCTCTCTTCTCTAGTATTAGCTATCCCTCCTAGCTTTGTGTCATCAGCAAATTTAATCAGTTTACCCTCAATTCCTTCATCTAAATCGTTGATAAAGATGTTGAACAATACAGGGCCCAGGACAGAGCCCTGTGGTACCCCACTTGAGACATTCTTCCAACTGGATGTGCAGCCATTTACGACCACTCTTTGGGTCCGATCACTAAGCCAGTTATGAATCCACCTAACAGTTGCCTTGTCCATTCCATACTTAGTCATTTTTTCAATAAGGATTGTATGAGAGACTTTGTCAAATGCTTTGCTGAAGTCAAGATATACTATATCTACAGCATTTCCTTGATCCACCCAATCAGTGATACCGTCATAGAAGGAAATTAAGTTAGTCTGACATGACTTATTAGTTAGAAACCCATGCTGACTCTGTTTAATCACTTCATTCTTATCCAGGTATCGACATACAAGTTGTTTAATAATTTGTTCAAAGATCTTTCCTGGTATAGAAGTCAGACTCACCGGCCTATAGTTGCCTGGGTCCACCTTCTTCCCCTTTTTGAAGATAGGAACAACATTTGCTCTTCTCCAGTCTTCTGGCACTTCTCCTGTTCTCCAAGAATTTTCAAAGATTATGGAGAGGGGTTCAAAAATTTCTTCTGCTATCTCCTTCAGTACTCTGGGGTGTAATTCATCTGGACCTGGAGACTTGAATTCATTTAGGTTAGCTAAGTGTTTCCTCACTATCTTTCTGTTTATAGATATCCTGGATTCTTCTATTCCCTTAATAGGACAGTGAATAACAGTTGATGTTGCATTTCCTTTCTGAGAGAAAACAGATGCAAAATAGGAATTTAAAAGTTCAGCCTTCTCAACATCCTGTCTTACCATTTCATCATTTTCATCCTGTAAAAATCCTATAGCATCTTTGACTTTTCTTTTACTTTTGACATATCCCCAAAATCCTTTATTATTGCTTTTGACATCTCTTGCAAGCCTCAGTTCATTTTCAGCTTTAGATAATCTGATTTGTGCCCTGCAGGTTCTGCAGACAGCATTATATTCTTCTTTAGATATGCCTCCCTCTTTCCATTTTATAAACATTTTTTTCTTCCTTTTTAGCATGTGCTTAAGTTCTGTGTTCATCCATCCTGGTTTCCTTAAATGCTTCCTATTCTTCCCTCTTTTCGGAATTGTTAACAACTGTGCTTTGAGAATTTCATTTTTCAAGATTTCCCATCCTTCCTGGACATTTTTGTCTTTAAGGATATCCAGCCATTGGATCCCTCCAATTCTCTTTCTGAATCCCTTAAAATCTGCCTTTCTGAAATCTAACCTTGACGTCTGAGTCTTCACAGGTCTTCCACCTCTAGTTATCCAAAATTCTAAAATAGCATGGTCGCTACCTCCTAGGGTCCCAGCCACTTTTACCTCCTCAACCATTTCCTCCCTGTTTATAAGGATTAGATCCAAGGTAGCAGTTCCCCTTGTTTTCTCCCTTACCTTTTGGAAGATAAAGTTGTCAGCAAGAGAGGATAAGAATTTCCTTGACCTGTTAGTTTTGCCTGAGAGAGATTCCCAACAAATGTCTGGATAGTTGAAATCTCCCATGACAACTATGTCATATTTTTTGGAGAACTTGGCCATCTGATGCATAAAGAGTTCATCTATATCTTCGGCTTGCACAGGCGGCCTGTAGTAAATGCCTACAATGGTGTCCTTTCCATTGTTCTGTCCTTGTATTCTTACCCAAACAGTTTCCACAGAACTCCCAGTCTCTGAAGCTTCAATCTCTGTGCAGATATACGCGTTTCGAACATACAATGCGACACCCCCTCCTCGTTTATCAAGTCTGTTTCTTGCAAATAAGTTGTATCCTTCTAGTCTTGTATTCCAATCATGTGTATTGTCCCACCAAGTTTCAGTGATTCCAATTACATCATATTTCTGTTCCTGTGTTAGTAGTTCCAATTCTCCTTGTTTGTTGCCCATGCTTTGTGCATTAGTATAGAAACATTTTAGTTTGTGATTGGTTTCTCTTTCTCCAATATTTTTATTAATTAGATTCTTTCGTCTTTGTTCTTCCTTTCCACTTCTAATAGCAGAGTTCTCAATAGCATTTGTCAGGTGTATGGCTTTTTCTGGTCTTTTGCTTCTCTTCCCATGTTGTTCTAGTTTAAAGCTCTCCTTACAAGTGTAGCAAGGCGACTTCCAAATACCTGCTTTCCAGTCTTCGTAAGGTGCACCCCATCTCTAGCAAGTAGTCCATCGTATAAGTAGTTCACTCCGTGATCCAGAAATCCAAATCGTTGCTGACGGCACCATCGACGTAGCCAGTTGTTCACCTGCAGAATCTTATTCCACCTCCTTGTTCCATGGCCATCCACTGGGAGGATGGAAGAGAAGACCACCTGCGCTCCCAGTTCTTTCACTTTCTTGCCTAAGTCTTCAAAGTCTCTGCAGATGATTTCCAGGTCGTTTCTTGCGGTGTCATTTGTCCCCACATGTAGTAGCAGGAATGGGTAGTCATCTGTAGGTCTGAAGAGTCCTGATATCCTGTCAGACACATCTTTAATTTTTGCACCTGGAAGACAGCACATTTCTCTTGTAGTTATATCCGGTCTGCAGATAGCGGCTTCTGTTCCTCTCAGCAGGGAATCCCCCATGACCACCACTCTCCGTTTCTTCTTCACAACATTTTTCTTTCTCCATCCAGGAGGACTCTGAAGGCGTACAAGGTTGCTGTTTGTTGGCAAAGTCTTATCCTGATGTATTTCTTCATCGTTTTCCTGCGTGAGAGCCTGGTACAGGTCTAATAGACAATGCCAGAGGTTACTTCTATATATGTAGAGAAGAGAGGGTGAAAGTGGAGGTGTCAGCATGCGCCCCTTATCATCAAATTCGGAACACTTGCTCGAACTTGGACAGGAAATTAGATTTTTGTGAACTTTATTCAATACAACCCTAATGTACCTTATTATGTCCCTCCAGACCCCGGAAAATAATAAACTGTAATGTGAAAACAGTAAAATAATAAAACTCTCTTCTGTCCTCTCTGCTCAGCAGAACCGCCAAAGTTGCTTGTCCGGTCCTCCGCACAATTCCTCCCTCGGCCCCTTCTTTACAGCAACCAGTGTTGTCTTCTCTTCATCCATCTTTACTCTGTGCAGTGCTTTTCCCCAAGGAGCAGAGAAACAATGCAGAAAAGGATCTAGTATGCTGTGGAAAGGTAAAGAAGAGGCCAGAGGAAGCTACGCTGAGGACCGGACATGGGGGTGTGGCGGCGGGACAAGTTGAATATCAATTTTTAATTTTCACCTCTTTGACAATCTCAATATAGCTACTATAATACTGCCCCTGTGTACAATAGTATAACTACTATAATACTGCCCCTATGTACAAGAATATAACTACTATAATACTGCCCCCTATGTACAAGAATATAACTACTATAATACTGCCCCTATGTACAAGAATATAACTACTATAATACTTCCCCTATGTACAAGAATATAACTACTATAATACTGCCTTCTATGTACAAGAATATAACTACTATAATACTGCCCCTATGTACAATAATATAATTACTATAATACTGCCCCCTATGTAAAAGAATATAACTACTAAAATACTGCTCCTATGTACAAGAATATAACTACTATAATACTGCCCCCTATGTACAAGAAAATAACTACTATAATACTGCCCCTATGTACAAGAATATAACTACTATAATACTGTCCTCTATGTACAAGAATATAACTACTATAATACTGTCCCCTATGTACAAGAATATAACTACTATAATACTGCCCTCTATGTACAAGAATATAACTACTATAATACTGCCTCCTATGTACAAGAATATAACTACTATAATACTGTCCCCTATGTACAAGATTATTACGACTATAATACTGCCCCTATGTACAAGAATATAACTACTATAATACTGCTCCTATGTACAAGAATATAACTACTATAATACTGCCCCCTATGTACAAGATTATTACTACTATAATACTGCCCCTATGTACAAGAATATAACTACTATAATACTGCTCCTATGTACAAGAATATAACTACTATAATACTGCCCCTATGTACAAGTTTATAACTACTATAATACTGCCCCTATGTACAAGATTATAACTACTATAATATTGCCCCTATGTACAAGAAAATAACTACTATAATACTGCCCCCTATGTACAAGATTATTATTACTATAATACTGCCCCCTGTGTACAAGAATATAACTACTATAATACTGCTCCTATGTACAAGAATATAACTACTATAATACTGCCCCTATGTACAAGAATATAACTACTGTAATACTGCCCCCTATGTAGAAGATTATAACTACTATAATACTGCCCCTATGTACAAGATTATAACTACTATAATACTGCTCCTATGTACAAGAATATAACTACTATAATACTGCCCCCTATGTACAAGAATATAACTACTATAATACTGCTCCCTATGTACAAGATTATTACTACTATAATACTGCCCCTGTGTACAAGAATATAACTACTATAATACTGCTCCCTATGTACAAGAATATAACTACTATAATACTGCCCCTATGTACAAGATTATAACTACTATAATACTGCCCCTATGTACAAGAATATAACTACTGTAATACTTCCCCCTATGTACAAGAATATAACTACTATAATACTGCCCCTATGTACAAGATTATAACTACTATAATACTGCTCCTATGTACAAGAATATAACTACTATAATAGTGCCCACTATGTTGAAGAATATAACTACTATAATACTGCCCCTATGTACAAGATTATAACTACTATAATACTGCCCCTATGTACAAGAATATAACTACTATAATAGTGCCCTCTATGTTCAAGAATATAACTACTATAATACTGCTCCCTATGCACAAGAATATAAATACTATAATACTGCTCCTATGTACAAGAATATAACTACTATAATACTGCCCCTGTGTACAATAGTATAACTACTATAATACTGCCCCTATGTACGATAATATAATTACTATAATACTGCCCCCTATGTAAAAGAATATAACTACTATAATACTGCTCCTATGTACAAGAATATAACTACTATAATACTGTCCCCTATGTACATGAATATAACTACTATAATACTGCTCCTATATACAAGAAAATAACTGCTATAATACTGCCCCCTATGTACAAGAATACAATTACTGTAATACTGCCCCTATGTACAAGAATATAACTACTATAATATTACTCCTATGTACAAGAATAGAACTACTATAATACTGCCCTCTATGTACAAGAATATAACTACTATAATACTGCCTCTATGTACAAGAATATAACTACTATAATACTGCTCCCTATGCGCAAGAATATAAATACTATAATACTGCTCCTATGTACAAGAATATAACTACTATAATACTGCCCCTATGTTCAATAATATAACTACTATAATACTGCCCCTATGTGCAAGAATATAGCTACTATAATACTTCCCTCTGTACAAGAATATAACTACTATAATACTGCCCCTATGTACAAGAATATAACTACTATAATACTGCTCCCTATGTACAAGAATATAACTACTATAATACTGCCCCTATGTTCAATAATATAACTACTATAATACTGCCCCCTATGTACAAGAATATAACTACTATAATACTGCCCCTATGTACAGGAATATACACTTAGTTCCATATATATTTGGACAGAGACAACATTTTTCTAATTTTGGTTCTAGACATTACCACAATGAATTTTAAACAAAACAATTCAGATGCAGATGAAGTTCAGACTTTCAGCTTTCATTTGAGGGTATCCACATTAAAATTGGTTGAAGGGTTTAGGAGTTTCAGCTCCTTAACATGTGCCACCCTGTTTTTAAAAGGACCAAAAGTAATTGGACAGATTAAATAATTGTAAATAAAATGTTCATTTCTAGTACTTGGTTGAAAACCCTTTGTTGGCAATGACTGCCTGATGTCTTGGACTCATGGACATCACCAGACGCTGTGTTTCCTCCTTTTTGATGCTCTGCCAGGCCTTCACTGCGGTGGTTTCCAGTTGCTGTTTGGTTGTGGACCTTTCTGTCTGAAGTTTAGTCTTTAACAAATGAAATGCATGCTCAATTGGGTTGAGATCAGGTGACTGACTTGGCCATTCAAGAATATTCCACGTCTTTGCTTTGATAAACTCCTGGGTTGCTTTGGCTTTATGTTTCGGGTCATTGTCCATCTGTAGTATGAAACGACGACCAATCAGTTTGGCTGCATTTGGCTGGATCTGAGCACACAGTATGGCTCTGAATACCTCAGAATTCATTCGGCTGCTTCTGTCCTGTGTCACATCGTCAATAAACACTAGTGACCCAGTGCCACTGGCAGCCATGCATGCCCAAGCCATCACACTGCCTCCACCGTGTTTTACAGATGATGTGGTATGCTTTGGATCATGAGCTGTACCACGCCTTCACCATACTTTTCTCTTTCCATCATTCTGGTAGAGGTTGATCTTGGTTTCATCTGTCCAAAGAATGTTCTTCCAGAACTGTGCCGGCTTTTTTAGATGTTTTTTTAGCAGAGTCCAGTCTGGCCTTTTAATAATAATAATAATAATAATAATAAATTTTATTTTTATAGCGCCAACATATTCCGCAGCACTTTACATTTCAGAGGGGATTTGTACAGACAATAGACATTACAGCATAACAATAATCACATACAGTAGATTATAACAAATACCAAGAGGAGTGAGGGCCCTGCTCGCAAGCTTACAGTCTATGAGGAAAGAGGTAGACACGAAAGGTGGGTGGTAACAGTTGCCCTGATTGTATGGACCAGCCATAATGTTAAGTGTGTAACAGTACAGACACAGAGGGCTAATGGATGCATAAAGCATGTGGGAACATGATGCTGGGAACCTGGTTATGGTAAAACTTTTGGCTGTGCCACACAGGGATAGTTAGGTTAATGTGTTGAGGTGATAGGCCAGTCTGAATAAATGCGTTTTCAGGACACGCTTAAAATTGTGGGGATTGGGGACTAATCGTATTGACCTGGGAAGTGCATTCCAAAGAATTGGCGCGGCACGTGTAAAGTCTTGGAGACGGGAGTGGGAGGTTCTGACTATTGAGGATACTAACCTCAGGTCATCAGCAGAACGGAGGGCGTGGGTAGGGTGGTATACTGAAACAAGGGAGGAGATGTAGGGTGGTGCTGAGCCATGGAGGGCTTTGTGGGTGAGGGTAATAAGTTTATACTGAATTCTGGAGTGGATGGGTAGCCAGTGTAATGACTGGCACAAGGTAGAGGCATCGGTGTAACGATTGGTGAGGAATATGATCCTGGCTGCAGCATTCAAGACAGATTGGAGAGGGGAGAGTTTTGTAAGAGGGAGACCGATTAGAAGAGAGTTACAATAGTCGAGACAAGAATGAATAAGAGAAACAGTAAGAGTTTTTGCAGAGTCAAAAGTAAGAAAAGGTCGAATTCTAGAAATGTTTTTGAGGTGCAGATGACAAGAGCGAGCCAGTGATCGAATGTGGGGGGCAAAGGAAAGCTCGGAATCAAGTATGACCCCAAGACAGCGGGCATGTTGATTCTTGATGCTTGTGAGTGGCTTGCACCGGGCAGTGAATCCTCTGTATTTACTTTCATGCAGTCTTCTCTTTATGGTAGATTTGGATATTGATACGCCTACCTCCTGGAGAGTGTTGGTCACTTGGTTGGCTGTTGTGAAGGGGTTTCTCTTCACCATGGAGATTATTCTGCGATCATCCACCACTGTTGTCTTCCGTGGGCGCCCAGGTCTTTTTGCATTGATGAGTTCACCAGTGGTTTCTTTCTTTCTTTCTCAGGATGTACCAAACTGTAGATTTTGCCACTCCTAATGTTGTAGCAATTTCTCGGATGGGTTTTTTCTGTTTTTGCAGCTTAAGGATGGCTTGTTTCACCTGCATGGAGAGCTCCTTTGACCGCATGTTTCCTTCACAGCAAAACCTTCCATATGCAAGCACCACACCTCAAATCAACTCCAGGCCTTTTATCTGCTTAATTGAGAATTACATAATGGAGGGATTGCCCACACCTGTCCATGACATAGCCTTGGAGTCAATTGTCCAATTACTTTTGGTCCCTTTAAAAACAGGGTGGCACATGTTAAGGAGCTGAAACTCCTAAACCCTTCATCCAATTTTAATGTGGATACCCTCAAATGAAAGCTGAAAGTCTGAACTTCAACTGCATCTGAATTGTTTTGTTTAAAATTCATTGTGGTAATGTCTAGAACCAAAATTAAAAAAATGTTGTCTCTGTCCAAATATATATGGACCTAACTGTAACTACTATAATACTGCTCCTATGTACAAGAATATAACTACTATAATACTGCCCCTATGTACAAGAATATAACTACTATAATACTGCTCCTATGTACAAGAATATAACTACTACAATATTGCCCCTATATACAAGAATATAACTACTATAATACTGCTCCTATATACAAGAATATAACTACTATAATACTGCCCCTATGTACAAGAATATAACTACTATAATACTGCTCCTATATACAAGAATATAACTACTATAATACTGCTCCTATATACAAGAATATAACTACTATAATACTGCCCCTATGTACAAGAATATAACTACTATAATACTGCTCCTATATACAAGAATATAACTACTATAATACTGCTCCTATATACAAGAATATAACTACTATAATACTTCCCTATGTACAAGAATATAACTACTATAATACTGCCCCTATGTACAAGAATATAACTACTATAATACTGCTCCTATGTACATGAATATAACTACTATAATACTGCCCCTATTTACAAGAATATAACTACAATAATACTGCTCCCTATGTACAAGAATATAACTTCTATAATACTGCCCCTATGTACAAGAATATATCTACTATAATGCTGCCCCCTATGTACAAGAATATAACTACTATAATACTGCCCCTATGTACAAGAATATATCTACTATAATACTGCCCCTATTTACAAGAATATAACTACTATAATACTGCTCCCTATGTACAAGAATATAACTACTATAATACTGCCCCTATGTACAAGAATATATCTACTATAATGCTGCCCCCTATGTACAAGAATATAACTACTATAATACTGCCCCTATGTACAAGAATATATCTACTATAATACTGCCCCTATTTACAAGAATATAACTACTATAATACTGCTCCCTATGTACAAGAATATAACTACTATAATACTGCCCCTATGTACAAGAATATAACTACTATAATGCTGCCCACTATGTATAAGAATATAACTACTATAATACTGCCCCTATGTACAAGAATATAACTACTATAATACTGCTCCTATGTACAAGAATATAACTACTATAATACTGCCCCTATGTACAAGAATATAACTACTATAATACTGCCCCATATGTACAAGAATATAACTACTATAATACAGCCCCTATGTACAAGAATATAACTACTATAATACTGCCCCTATGTACAAGAATATAACTACTATAATACTGCCCCTATGTACATGAATATAACTACTATAATACTGCCCCTATGTTCAATAATATAACTACTATAATACTGCCCCTATGTGCAAGAATATAGCTACTATAATACTTCCCTCTGTACAAGAATATAACTACTATAATACTGCCCCTATGTACAAGAATATAACTACTATAATACTGCTCCCTATGTACAAGAATATAACTACTATAATACTGCCCCTATGTTCAATAATATAACTACTATAATACTGCCCCCTATGTACAAGAATATAACTACTGTAATACTGCCCCTATGTACAAGAATATAACTACTATAATACTGCCCCTATGTACAAGAATATAACTACTATAATACTGCCTCTATGTACAAGAATATAACTACTATAATACTGCCTCCTATGTACAAGAATATAACTACTATAATACTGCCCCTATGTACAAGAATATAACTACTATAATACTCCCCTATGTACAAGAATATAAATGCTATAATACTGCTCTATGTACAAGAATATAACTACTATAATACTCCCCTATGTACAAGAATATAACTACTATACTACTGCCCCCTATGTACAAGAATATAACTACTATAATACTGCCCCTATGTACAAGAATATATCTACTATAATACTGCCCCTATGTACAAGAATATAAATGCTATAATACTGCTCTATGTACAAGAATATAACTACTATAATACTCCCCTATGTACAAGAATATAAATGCTATAATACTGCTCTATGTACAAGAATATAACTACTATAATACTCCCCTATGTACAAGAATATAACTACTATAATACTGCCCCTATGTACAAGAATATAACTACTATAATACTCCCCTATGTACAAGAATATAACTACTATAATACTGCCCCTATGTACAAGAATATAACTACTATAATACTGCCCCTATGTACAAGAATATATCTACTATAATACTGCCCCTATGTACAAGAATATAACTACTATAATGCTGCCCCCTATGTACAAGAATATAACTACTATAATACTGCCCCTTTGTACAAGAATATAACTACTATAATACTGATCCTAATGTGGTGTAATGACCACTGTGTCCACGAGGGGGCGCTGTGTGGATGTCCCAAGAGTGTGAGTGGTTGAAGAGCCATTATGTATCTCAAGGTGGGTGACCTTGAGATAGAGACATATGTATGTTTATGAATGCTATTATAAAGTATATATGTCTGTGTGAAGGACCTGTGGTGAGGTCATAGTCATGTGACCCGGTGGGCGTGGCTATGGACCATATAATGTGGCCAGGTTAGGTCACATGGAGCGAATGCTGGGACCTGATTGGTCCAGTTTGGAAGGTCCCGTGAGGAGAAGGATCTCCTCACTAACAGCAGCCTGTGGAGCTGCTGTGTGTGTAATGGCGGCCAGTATCTGAGAGTCCCTGAGGAGTGAGTGGACTTCTGCGGCCTGGAGAAACAGCCATATGGGAACCCTGACGTGGGTGAGATAACCCTGGGGCTAAATAGCCTGTATAATGGACGCTCTCCTGTAATGCTGTGTATATTGCTGCTGGAGGTTTATGAAGGATGAATAAACCTCATAGACTATGATTTGTTGGAAAATCCTGTGCCGGATGTGTTTTTCGATCGCTGCAAGAGAGAACCCCTTACTTACATGACAGCGCTACCTCACATATGGTGGAGAAAGCAAAGGGCAATATTGTAGCCTTGTTGCTAGGGGCAACGGAAAAGGACTGCAGATTCGGTTGCTGGGGGCAACTCTGAGCCAGGAGGGCTGACGGTCTTAAAGCCATATGATGTGCTGACAGGAGTCAGTGGCAAAGACTTATAGGATACCTCTGCGGTAGAGAGGTCCGAGAACCTGCGCGGCCAGCAGGTGCCGGTCGGGAAAGAAGAAAAAAAAAAAAAAAAGTGTTTTACTGACCTGGGTCAGTGGTAAAGACTGTGTTCCTGGAGGGTTCAGTGAGCAAGGTCCTGGAGGGTCAGTGTTGGGAAGAGCCCTGGAGCACATGGTAGGACCTTGGACCTGGTGAGGCTTAAGTGTTGGGCAGTCTCAGGCCGAGACGGATGTCCTGAATAGCACCCGCTGAGCCCCTGGACCTGGTGAGGCCGGTGTGTGGGGAGACCCTGGGAGGAGGGTCGCTCCCTGAATCTCACCCGGTGCGCCCTGTGTGTTGGACGGTCTCAGGTGGAGACAGGAGCGTCCTGAATAGCGCACAGTCAGGACACGTGAGTTTTTTTGTGGTGTGTTTTTTTTCTTTTTTTCTCGACTCAGCCTGCGGTGGCTCAGTGGGAGTCAAGAAGGTGACAAGCGGCTTGATGTGGCTCAGTGGGGTCACGAAGGTGACAAGCGGCTTCCGGTGGATCGGCGGGTCCACGAAGATGGCGCAGCAGGAGCTGCAGTGACACCAGCCGCTGTGTGTGTGTGAACAGCAGCCGGAGGTGCCGGTGATCAGTGACAGCAGGAGCTGTGGTGGTGCCAGCAAAGACTTGTGTGGTATCGTTAAAAGACAAACTGTACTGTGTGAACTGTGGCCTAAGAGGTTCTGCAGGATGGACATGGGGAAATCCCAAAAGGGGGCAGTGACCCAAAAGGGGGCGGTGACCCAAATTGGAGTGGTAACCCAAAAGGGGGCGGTGACACAAATTGGAGTGGTAACCCAAAAAGGGGTGGAGCCACAAAAGGGGCGGTGACCCAAATTGGAGTGGTAACCCAAAAAGGGGTGGGGTCCCAAAAGGGGGCGGTGACCCAAATTGGAGTGGCAACCCAAAGTGGGGTGGTGGTCCAGAAAGTGGCCAAGTGTGAAGAAGTGACAGCACTGGGTGACTCAGTAGGTATGTCTGGAGTACCGCAGTGTATGTGCAGGTCGTTTCCAGAATGTGGGATATACTTTCCGGAGCATGACGGGCCGCAAGTGTGTACAGTGATGCTGCACCGGGAAGGAATCTCGGGACGGTTGGACTCCAAGAGTCAGGTGACTCTGATAGGAACTCCTCTCACTTTCTGTCTGACCGAGAAAATGGCCCAGGTTCGCTGTAAACATGGGGTCACGGTGAACTATATGCTAGACAGAGTGGTGTTTGAGGGGCCTGGAGGCAGTGAGTGCCAAGGTGGCGGGATACCACCAGACTTGGTGTATACCTTGGAGGGCGGCCGGGACTTTGTCATGTTGGATGACCTATGGTACGAGGAGGGAGACGTTCCTATAGTTGGGCTAACAGATATTAAGACGGTGATGGTTCCTGACGGGGAAAGGTCAGAGGTGGAAGTGACTGGGAAAAGGGGTATGTCAGCCCAACGGACGGACCTGACATCTCGTGACAAAACTGACGCTGACCTGGTGGGTAAGACGGCGGAAGTAGTCACACGGTTAGTGAGTAACTGGAGGGATGACTTAATCTCTGGGGGTGACTGTGGCTCTGAGAAAGAAAGGGAGCACAGAATAGAAGGGCTAGAGAAAGAAGTCTCTGAGCTCAAAGGCCACATGGTAACGTGGCAAGGACTGAATAAGGCCCTCAGAGAGGAGGTGGATGAATGTGTCAAACAAGAAAGAGGCCTGAGACAAACAGCTGAGCACAGAGTGGATGAGCTGGAGAAGGAAGTCTCTGAGCTCAGGGGTCACCTGTCAGCGTGTCAAACTATGAACAAAGCTATAGTGAAGGATATGGAGGTGCTCAGAGAGGCCCAAGAGAAGCATCAACAGGAGATTCTCAGGAGAGAGGATGAGCGTCGCTACCTGGCAGAGGAGCGAGATAAAGTTCTGCAAGAACTCAGTGGAGTAGTAAAAGGTCTTCTGTGGGAGAAGAAGTGGATGGGCGAAGACGTACAGCGGCCGTCCCCGACTGATAGCAAGGCAGAACTGACAAAGCCCATCTTGGAAAAGGGTCCTGAAGACTGTAAATTTCAGGAAGATGGTGAGCCAAGAGCTGCACAAGACAGTCATCCGGTCATGACAGATATCTTAAGGGAAGTGTCCGTGGGGAACCCAGAGCCATCTGTCCAGGATGAGAGCAAGTCCACGACCTTCAAGGTTGTAATTGATGTACCAGAAGACATGCAAGAAGCCTGTGCTGAGGAAGGTGTGCATGAGGCTTTCAAAGAGGCGATCAAAGCGTGTAAGGTGCACTGGGCACCTGAGACTCGGCAGTTGGTGATAGTATCAGCTAGGGAAAACACATCAAACCGAGTAGCTGTCCTGAAAGAGATGCATTTGCAGTGTCTACGTGTCAAACAATTGGTTAGGCGGAGTAATATGAAGGCTGCTCGACGCCTAGAGATAGCAAGAGAGGCTATGGATCGGTTGGGTTTGAGGAAAGATGTGGTTCCGGTACCCAAAGCTCTTATTGGGAGAATCATTGGAAGGTCCGGGAAGGTGATGCAGGACCTTGTGAATGTCTCCGGTGTGGTGAGGGTGAGGATCCCTCCTGATGACGAAGACCAGGTGTCTGGTGAAGTGGGAAGGATTCCCATGATGGTGGTTGGCTCCATGGAAAGCCTGAGGAACTTTCAATTGCTCTTGGAGTATAGAGTGGGGTACCTGCAAGAGATTGAACAGTTGAAGCTGGACCGCCAGCGGATTAATAAAGAAGTGCGGAATACCAGGTGGCGGCCGCCTTCATACCAAGATGTAAGGACCCCAGGGGTACCGCCAAGAAGTGACATGGCAGATGGCCGAAGAATGTCAGCGAGTGGCAATTCGACAGACCGTACGAGGTTGAAGGGCTGTAGTTCCTGTGAGACGTTGACTGAGTCAGACTCGTGCCAGACAGCAGGATCGACTAAGACTTATGACCGCACCAACCGAGAGAGATGGTCAATGAGAGAAAGATCAGGTGACAAGGGGCACTGTAACAGTGTGGTGACTAAACAGTGTCTGATGATGCAGACAGACCGTGACTGGAGGGTCAAAGACAATGACCGGTATTGTGACCGCTGGGGGCGGGGGAGGCCTAATGTAGAGATGAGGCCGTATGACAAATGGAGACAGTTCTCTCGACCTGTGGGGCAAGGTGCAATACGTGCCTGGTCTCGAAACCCTGGTGTGATGTTGTGTGTTCAACCCCACAAGTTTGAACATAGGGGGGAGGTATGTGGTGTAATGACCACTGTGTCCACGAGGGGGCGCTGTGTGGATGTCCCAAGAGTGTGAGTGGTTGAAGAGCCATTATGTATCTCAAGGTGGGTGACCTTGAGATAGAGACATATGTATGTTTATGAATGCTATTATAAAGTATATACGTCTGTGTGAAGGACCTGTGGTGAGGTCATAGTCATGTGACCCGGTGGGCGTGGCTATGGACCATATAATGTGGCCAGGTTAGGTCACATGGAGCGAATGCTGGGACCTGATTGGTCCAGTTTGGAAGGTCCCGTGAGGAGAAGGATCTCCTCACTAACAGCAGCCTGTGGAGCGGCTGTGTGTGTAATGGCGGCCAGTATCTGAGAGTCCCTGAGGAGTGAGTGGACTTCTGCGGCCTGGAGAAACAGCCATATGGGAACCCTGACGTGGGTGAGATAACCCTGGGGCTAAATAGCCTGTATAATGGACGCTCTCCTGTAATGCTGTGTATATTGCTGCTGGAGGTTTATGAAGGATGAATAAACTTCATAGACTATGATTTGTTGGAAAATCCTGTGCCGGATGTGTTTTTCGATCGCTGCAAGCGAGAACCCCTTACTTACATGACAGCGCTACCTCACACTATGTACAAGAATATAACTACTGTAATACTGCCCCTATGTACAAGAATATAACTACTATAATACTGCCCCTATGTACAAGAATATAACTACTATAATACTGCCTCTATGTACAAGAATATAACTACTATAATACTGCCCCTATGTACAAGAATATAAATGCTATAATACTGCTCTATGTACAAGAATATAACTACTATAATACTCCCCTATGTACAAGAATATAACTACTATAATACTCCCCTATGTACAAGAATATAACTACTATAATACTGCCTCTATGTACAAGAATATAACTACTATAATACTGCCCCTATGTACAAGAATATAAATGCTATAATACTGCTCTATGTACAAGAATATAACTACTATAATACTCCCCTATGTACAAGAATATAACTACTATAATACTGCCTCCTAGCTGTGAGGTTGTGTGTCTGTGGTTCTCCTGATGTCTGGAGCAAGCCCAGGGAGGGGCCACCCTGGGTGGGGAAGCTCCCCAAGCAAGGCCCTGGCTTCCAGGCCTACACTGGGAGGAAACTCCCAACCTTCTCATGTGGATGGAAATCCCAGAGTTGCCTCTGCAGGAAATAAACCTCAGAATGGAAGTCCCAGCAGCATGGAGAAAGATCCTGTGTTGAAGTTCAGCACAGTAAAGAAACAGGAGAAAGCTTTGTCTGTGTGCAAGGATGTTTCTGTTAAACAGTCGGCCAGTCAAGGCCAACAGTGTCCAGAGCCTGGAAGGAAATCCCAGAAGGCATCTTCTGCTGAGACCCTGAGTGATGGAGGGCAGGTGGCTGCACAGAAGGTGAGGCAGAGTCCATCATCAGCTTCAGGTGTGCAGCTCACTCCAGGCAGACAGAGACGGACATCTCTGGAGAAGCAAACACTCCAGGAGAACCTTCAGCTGGGACATGTGGTGACCAGCATGGCGAGCTCTGGACGCACGAGGTTGCAGGCTGGTGGCAGCGGTAAAAGTGTTGTGGAGGCTGGAGTCACAAAACCAGCGACATTAAAAACCAACGTGTCTACCCCTAAAGCAAGACCCCAGAAGGAGCCGCCGCGTGCCCCGGAGCTACAGCTGGCAGAGGAGATACCAGGACTGGTCAGGAGGATGGGTGAGTTGCAGCAGCAGAGGAATCTTCTGCAAATGGAAATAGACTGCATTTACAAGGTGAAGGCTGCTAATCCTGGGGATCACTCTGCATATGACCAGAGACTGAATGCACTGGGGGTAGAGCTGGCGACTGTGGTGCGGGACATAGACTGTGTGCTGGTGAGGATGGGGCCCCTGGCAGAGACATATAGGAACCAGGAGCGGTTGAGGTCCTGCGCGCAGGACTCTGCTGGTTCCAGCACAGACATTGTCCCAGGGGGGACCCGGCAGCAGGTGCGGCCGGTGCTGCAGCCTGCTAGCTTCTGTTTTAAGGAGGGTCAGATACTACACCAGCAGCCGCAACTACCTGCGGCAGACCCCAAGCAGGAGCAAGAGGCTCAGATCCCAGCAGTACCACAAGTCCCAGCATGCCCAGCACAACAGCAAGACAGTGGACATGAGACTGCATCTACTGTTGGTGTCCAGGAGAGCACTAATTCTGGGGATATTGATACTGTTCATGTGGGGTTGGGGGCTGAAGGGGGTACAGAGACTGTGGTGGACATTGCGCATCCTGATGATGCTATTGAGATTGATGATGGTAATAATAATAATGTGCAAAATGTCTGTGATTTCCCCCCTTTGGTTTCCAGCACACAAGGTGCAACAGGCCCCTCCGCTGCAGACCCTCGCCCTGTCAGTCAGCACAGTGTGGCCCCACAGGTCCCTCCCAGTAATGTTTGGAGCCACGGCGCTCCGTCCTTTACCTCTGGCGCCAATTACACCGGGCAGGCTTTCAAAAGGAGGAATGTGGTGCGGTTCAGGCACAGAGGTGCCAAGGAGGATCTGCCGGAGAGGAGGCTGGTGGTCAGGGAGCTTCTGTGCCGCCAGATGGGGTTTGCGCCGGTTAATATCTTGGCGGTCATCAATCTGCCAGACAGACAGGGCTATGATATCAGCTTTAAGCTTATGTCTGATCTGGACAGATTCTGGGCCAATTTCCCCAAGTTCAGGGATGCTGATGGCTGGAATAAGTTCAGCTTCATTCCAATATCTAAGCCGGATACAGCCACGGTTAACATCATCTTTTGGAATGAGGCTGTTCCCCCGCAGGACATTGTGGTGTGGCTCCGGAGGCATTGTGACCTTGTCTCCGACCTCACCAAAAACAGGGATGAGGACGGTATATGGACCGGTGGATGGAAGGTGCTTGTGAAATTGCGCCAGCACAACAACATCACGGCTCACTTACCCAACTCCTTCTTTATCGGGAGGGAGAAGGGAGTTTGCTTCTACCCTGGGCAGCCACGAAAGTGTTTTAAGTGTGGTAAAGTGGGTCACCTGGCAAACACCTGTACCGTGGTAAAGTGCAGCCTGTGCGGGGAAGTCGGCCACTTAGCGGCAGATTGCCAGAACATCAAGTGCAACCTCTGTGGGGAGGTCGGCCACCCTCACAGGGACTGTCCTGATGCCTGGCACAATATATGTAAGCTCCTTCCTGATGAGGAGTTAGTGACAGGGACAGAGGCTCAGGAGGAGGAGGCTTTAATGTCAGGGACAGTACTGACCAGGTCAGAGGTCCACCAGGGGTCCGCTCAGGTAACATCAGAGCAGCTTTGTACAGAGGGGAGCATGGAGGTCATCCCTCAGGTCCAGCAGCCACATGTAGCCACCACTTCAGTATCACCATCTCTAGCTGAAGAAAGTGGCTGTAATCAGGTTAAAAGGAAAAAAAAGGACAAGGCCTCCCGTAAACCTGAGGAGGAGTATGTCACTAGCCAGGGTGGCAGGAAAAAAGTCCAGAGTTCAGCAGGTGTGATTGTCATGTCCAATAAGTTTGATGTTTTGTCTGAGTCTGATGGGGACTTGGAGGAAGAGATAAAAAGAATAGAGACTGAGTATGACAGGGACGTAGTGGATCTTCCACCTACAAAACGGAAGCCTGTACCTGCTGACACTGAGATACAGTCTGACATGGAGACCAGTGGTAGTCAGAACATCTGTGACCCAGACTTATGATGGCGGCTTTTACATCTCTGCTCCTCTGTTGTGGTATTGTGATGGCAGACTTCTCATTAAAAGTAACATCCAGTAATGTGAACAGCATTAAGGTGAGGAGGACGAGGCACGCTGTCTATGACCATCTCCGATACCTGGACGCAGATGTCATCTTTCTGCAGGAGACGCGGCTGACGACTCAGGGGCTCATGAGGGAGGCTGAGAGGGAATGGTGGTCTGGTCCCTCTTTTTGGTCACTGGCTATGGAGCCGTACGCCGGGGTCGCCATTCTAACACCGGGCATGTGACAGTACATAGGATGACGGAGGTGGTTATGGGAAGGTGTCTGGTCCTGGAAGTCACTGTCCATGGGAGGCGTCTCCGGCTTATTAACATCTATGGGCCACAGACAGTGACTGACAGGATACAGTTATTTAATGATGTCAAGCCTTATCTGTTCACCTCTCTTCCAGTGATAATGGCGGGGGACTTTAATGCCATACTGACATCAGGTGACAGCTCCTCAGGTAGAACCGTGACGAGGGATGGTAGGATCTTGAATAACATAGTCCTGCAGGCCGGATTAGGGGACGTCTTTAAACGGGGAGGACGAAAGCCAAAATTAACCTATTCCTGCTCCAATAGAGGCAGTAGAATAGATCTGGCTTTTGTAAGTCCCATGGAAGTCATTGGTGCCATGAGTGAGAGAGTCGTCCCATACTCAGACCATCTTGCCCTATATTTCTGCCTGGGGGCCACTAAGCGAGCTGATGTTGGTTGGGGGTTATGGAGACTCAATTCTAGCCTCCTCCATGATGTCTCTGTCCAGAGTTGTGTCCATTCCCTTTTGCAGGGTCATCTACAGAGAGTGGACTTCTATGACAACATGGCCGACTGGTGGGAGGACGTCAAGGATGATATCAGATACCTCTTGAAGAGACTGTCAGTTAAGAAAGGCAGGAGTAAGTATAGCCAGTACCTAAGGCTGCGCAAAGAATTGTAGTCACTCTATTCGGAGGGCGGGGGTAACAAAGAGAAGATCGACCGGTTGAAATCTGAGATAAGGCACTATCAGTACAGCAGGTACACCTCCTTGGTTCTCGAACGGGATTATGGGGTCTTGGGGGCACATGATCCATTTGAGAATTGCCGGGAGCGGGTGGCCAATAAATTGGTCACAGGTCTCATTGACTCCCAGGGTGTATTGCAGGAATCTCGGGAGGGTATCCTGGGGGTTGTGAAATCTTATTATACTGACTTGTTTCAGAGGAAGGCTTTGGATAAACATAAAATGACTCAATTCTTGGAGGCAACTCCAACACCTGATATTAATGATCTGGACTTTTCTCCTTTGACAGCAGAAATAACGGTGGAGGAGGTTAAGGAGGCCATTGATAAGTTACATCTGAAGAAGGCACCAGGTCCGGATGGTATAACAGCAGAATTTTATAAGAAATTCAAAGACCTCCTGGCTCCAATTCTTGTGGATGTTTACAAAAATTGTCTAGAAAATCACCTGATGCTTCCATCCATGAGAGTGTCCTCATTAATTCTGCTGTCTAAAGGTAAGGAGCCGAGCGACATCAAGAACTGGAGGCCAATTGCCCTCTTGAATGTTGACAGGAAGATTCTGGCAAAGATCCTGTTTTCTAGGTTAGTCTCTTTGTCCCCGGCACTGTTGGTATTCTCTCAGTTTGGCACGGTAAAAGGGCGGAACATCTCTGGAGCAGTCATCTCGATACGAGAGATGTTTGAGAGATGTAAAGCTCTGCGGTGTGGGAGATATGTTGTCAGTCTGGACCAGGCTAAAGCCTTTGACAGAGTTGATCATGACTATCTGTGGGCCACTTTGTCAAAGTATGGTATTCCGGGACAATTTGTGGATTGGCTGAAGACTTTGTACAGAGAGGCGGTGAGCTTTCCTCTGATTAATGGTTGGCAGGGTGGCACTTTTGGAGTTGAGGCGGGGGTGAGACAGGGCTGCCCGCTGAGTCCACTCCTGTATGTTTTTGCCATAGACCCGTTTTTGAGGTCACTGCAGGAGTGTAACTTTTGGGGGGTGCCGGTCCCCCACTGCTTGCCTCTGAAGGTGGTTGCCTACGCGGATGATGTGACGCTGGTGATATCTAATCCTCATGAGGTGCAGATGTTGTCTGCGGCCATCAGAAGTTACTCAGAGGCCTCCGGGTCTCTGGTCAACCTTGAGAAGAGTCAAGCTCTGTGGACATTGCAATCTGACCCAGACTTTGATCTGCCACAGTTTGTTAAGGCCTCCACCCATATTAAGATCTTAGGGGTTAAATTTGGGAGGGACGATAATGCCAGCCTAAATTGGGAGGAAAAATTGGAGACCGGAAATGCAAAGGTTCAGCGATGGAAGAACTGGAGGCTGACTTACAGAGAAAGGGTTGCTATGTTGAAGACTTACCTGGTCCCCGTCTTTTTGTATGTCTCTGTCGTTTTTCCTTTGCCAGAATCCTTCTCGGCGAGGCTCCTCAGCCTGTTCTTCCAGCTCTTGTGGGGGAACAGGATGAACCTGATAAAGAGGGGAATAACGTACCTACAGCGGAGTGAGGGCGGGCTGGATATGTTGAATCCAAGGGTTTTCTTTGACTCCTTGTTTCTGAAAGTAAATTTTGGGAGCATGGATTCAAACAGTGGCTCCCTGTGGGCGAATAGTATCAGGTATTGGATATTGCCTTTTGCGGAATCTTGGGTGCGAGGCGGAAGTCTCAAGAGGAGGAGATGGACAGGTGACCACCTCCCCCAGTATCTGGAATATGGTCTGAAGTGTGTCAGGAAGTGGGGACTGGAGAAGTCCTACATTGAGAGTAATACGAGGAAAGATCTGTGTGCTCATATATGTAGGACTTTCTTCTACTCTCCACTGGCCCTAAGAGATTGTGCCACTAGTACCCTTCAGGACAGTCTCCGATTCCTCAACGGGAGGCGACTTCCAGCAAAGTTTTTTGACATTGCTTGGCTGTCGTTACATGGGGAAACTCTTTGTGAGGGGGAACTTAAAATATTTAAGTGTTTCGGATCGGAACTGTCCCCTTGGTTGTCAGCAGGAGGAAACCATGGAGCATTTTATTTGTGATTGCTGGGGAGGTAGGGAAATATGGACGTAAGTATCGACCAAGCTGAAAATCCCCAGACTGCTGTCCCTGAATTACCCTGACATTATCTACGGTGTCCCATCCACTGACAGTAACATCGACAGGGGGACAATGTACCTGATCATTACCACCATTAAGTATTACCACTGGCACATGAGAACCCGAGTGTCCCTCCACAGCGAGCCCTTCCATCCCGTCACCGCAGCCACAAAGATACTGTCCGAGCTCAGATGGATAAGAGCGATAGAGATAAAGAAAAGTCAGAGTAATGAGAAACTATGGAGGAATGTGTCTGTGGGATAATAACATGATCATGTTACTAAAAGTGTTTATTTCATATTCTTCCTTCCACAGGAGTGAACTCTAAGTTACCTTTATTCCTAATGTATTAATTTAGTTCTATAATTATTGTCTGATGCATTCATGAGAATTTATGTTTTGTATTAAGGAAGAATTCTGTTTATTTTAATTGTATTTGTTGGTTTTATACAATAAAAATTGCCCCTATGTACAAGAATATAACTACTATAATACTGCCTCTATGTACAAGAATATAACTACTATAATACTGCCTCTATGTACAAGAATATAACTACTATAATACTGCCTCTATGTACAAGAATATAACTACTATAATACTGCTCCTATGTACAAGAATATAACTACTATAATACTCCCCTATGTACAAGAATATAACTACTATAATACTGCCTCCTATGTACAAGAATATAACTACTATAATACTGCTCCTATGTACAAGAATATAACTACTATAATACTGCCTCTATATACAAGAATACAACTTGTAGAAACATGTCCTATTTTTATTTAGATTTTTTCGGAATTACTATAATAAGGGGCACTGTTGTCCTCGGTAGTTTTCCATTATTTGACTTCAAAAGAAAAAGCTTACCCAGATAACACAACTGCTTCTCTTTTCTTTGGAATAGAAATATGACATAGCTTTACGCGAGTGAAAATTCGCCTTGTATGTCTAAAGACCGCATGCATCACTAATGAATAGAATTCCCGCGCTGCCTCCCTCCGTCCTGTAAAACATAATGTCTCTTACAGAAATAATCTTATTTGAGGGCTCAGGCGATGGAGCTTTGTAATGTTTCAATGTATTTTAAATTTCACTTTCAGATTCTTCCTGAAAGGAACTTTACAGTGGAATAATAGAAAAAAGTTGACTATGTTTTGTATGTTTTCCTCTTGGAAGCGAGCAGGAGGGAGAAATGGTGGATCTGTTTCCTATAAATTTATATTGGACTCTGACTAGCCCGGTAATGAAAGGTCCGATTCTTGGTACTGTAATATGTCAAATGTGTGGCTGGCACTGTTATGGGGGCACCTTGTAACTGGTAATGTTATGGAGGTTCTGTGTGGCTGGCACTGTTATGGGGGCACCTTGTAACTGGTACTATTATGTAGGCTCTATTTGGCTGGCACTGTTATGGGGAGCACCTTGTAACTGGTACTATTATGTAGGCTCTGTTTGGCTGGCACTGTTATGGGGGCACTTTGTTACTGGTAATGTTATGGAGGCTCTGTGTGCCTGACACTGTTATGGGGAGTACGTTGAAGCTGGTACTCTTATGGAGGCACTTTGTGGCTGGCACTGTTATGGGGGCACCTTGTATCTGGTACTATTATGTAGGCTCTGTTTGGCTGGCACTGTGATGGGGGCACCTTGTATCTGGTACTATTATGTAGGCTCTGTTTGGCTGGCACTGTTATGGGGGCACCTTGAAACTGGTACTGTTATGGATGCTTTGTGTGATAGGCACTGTTTTTGGGTGGGCATTGTGGGTTGAGTTTTTTGGATGCCATTTTCATGTTTGTGCTTTGGATTCCCTGTGTGATGCTGTACCCCCTCAGGGTCCACCATAGACAACACACAGTACCTAGAAAAAATCCTTCAGAATCCATTTATTCTTTACCGTATATTCAACCATTGGACTTTTTTGTAAGTTTTTTTGAGGACCATTAAGTCCACCCTTTATGGGAATTTTACGGAGTCTCTTATTAATGCAGCAGGTGTAATTTAATAGTTGAAAATTGATAAGTCTAAGGCCACCTACGTCTAAGGCCACGTCGTACAATAATCTGGCATTTCATATGAATTTATGCAAGAAAATTAAGAGGAAATGAAAACGCATAGAGATAAAAATAAATGAGAGGAAGACCTGAAAGTACAGAAGTCTCAGAGGAGGCAGAGTTCGGTGCGCTTCTTCATGTCTGAAGACGTTGAGCAGACGTGTGGTCGGTCTCGTGATCTCTCGCTATGTTCTCAGACATGATTGAGACTCGCATGTACTTACTCATAAAGTCTGTGGGAGATTTTTTTGGGGGGTTTCCAGAAGTCGCTGATAAAATCTTAGATATAAACTTATGATCAGCAGCCCACCACCACCACATCTCCTGTGTGATATTTCCAGGGAGGAAGTGGCTTTCAACGTTCAAAAATACCTTTTATCATTTTGTGAAAACCCTAAATAAAAACTGAAATCTCACATTTAGACAAAAACATGAAGTCACAGAGGGGATTTCTGACACATATACATAGCTGTAGACCGAGGTGACACATTCAGTGAGAGCACTATGAATACATCAAGCCGGCGCCAAGAGTGGTCTACAAGAAGAACCATGTAGGATGTCTGGGTTGGCGTAGATTAGGTGGTATAACTTAGAGGTTTCAGCTTTTGGGTCACAAACTTCTAGGCAAAAGCTAAAAGTTGGAAGTTATACTATCTATTCTGCTCCAACCTGGACTTCTTTTAGACCAGTCCTGAAGCCTAAAGCTTAGAGGCTGGCCACTGGTGGCACTTGTCATGGATCTCTTGGCAATGTGTATTGGAAATTAGTCTTTGTTCATGCACGGTTCCAGAAACTAGTCCTGCGGTGGAACCAAATAAAACTGGAATGGTAGGAGGAACAGTTGGCATTGGTCATCATTGGCTCACCATCCTGGTAGCTCTTCTCTGAACTTGCTCCTTTATGTCGGTGCAGCAGGCAGGTGAGGCACACAGGAAATAGGTAGTAGAAGCTTTGGAGATTGCAGGCAGACAGGATTCCGGGAAGCAGGTAGAAGAGGTACTGGAGACTGCAGGAAAACAGGACTAGGAACACTAAAAGACTTAACACCAAGACACTGGCGTGCATCTTGGGAGGCTTTATATGCTTATATAGGCCCAGGCAGACCATCACTTAGGAGCACGCAAAGCCATCTGGAAAGCCAGACGTGGAGCACAACAGAGTTCTGTGGTCCAGGGTGAGGAGAGCAAAACCCAGATCCGGGACAGGTGCAAAACAATGTTTAGCAATCCTTACCACTGCCATGCCAATTGTAGGAAGATCTTTTGAGGAAGAAGGCAGTGTGCTATGCTTAAGTCATGAATGGGTACATCCGAACGTGTGGTAAGTCTTAGTAAGGCTACACTCACATGACTGCTGCCACAGCCTATGTGAGCATGACTTTGAAATAAGTTTAGGTTTCCATCACCTCTAAATTGGGTGAGTAATGAAAAGTTGTCTCTTTATACTTTACCGCCCTTTAGATTCAAAGGAGCAATAAAGAGCATTCTAGAGAAATGGGGCAGCTCAAGAGAAGTTCTTTAAATTTTTTTTCGTACATTTTGTTACCATTTTAAATCTAAGAAGAAACAAGTTACTTTAACCTCTTCCCAACATGCACCGTACATATACAGCTCTGCTTGAGCTGCGTTCCCACAAACAGCAGTATATGTACGACGCCGGGATCGTGCAGCCTCACGCTGATCATTGCGGCGATCGGGTGCAGGTGTCAGCTCTTTGTGAAAGCAATAAAATGCTATCAAAAAGACAAATGTAAATAAAAGTGGTACCGCTAAAAACATCATCTTGTTCTGCAAAAAACAAGCCATCAAACAGCTCCATCCTCAGAAAAATAAAAAAGTTATAGCTCACAGAATAAAGTGTTGCAAAAATAATTTTTTTTTATAAAATAGTTTTCATTGTGTAAACGCGCCAAACCATAAAAAAATCTATATACCGTAAATTGGGTATCGCTGTAATCGTACTGACCCGAAGAATAAAGCTGCCTTATCAATTTTACCACATGCGGAACGGTATAAAAATACACAAAAAGCAATTCCTGAGTTGCTGGTTTTTGTTCATTGTGTCTCCCAAAAATCGGAATAGAAAGCGATCAAAAAATGTCATGTGCCCGAAAAATGGTACCAATAAAAACGTCAACTTGTCCCGCAAAAAACAAGACCTCACATAGCTCTATCAGCCGAAATATGGAAAAATTGTAGCTTTCAAAATATGGTGATACAAAAACTAGTTTTCACAATAAAAAGTGTATTTTAGTGTGTCACAGCTGCCAAACATAAAAACCTGACATATAAATCTGGTATCTCTGTAATTGCACTGACCTGAAGAATAAAGTCACCTCATCACTTATACCGCACGAGGAACGGCATGAAAAATAAATAAAACTAATTCTTCACATGCTGTTGATTTTTTCATTTTGCCTCCCAAAGATTGCAGTAAGGCTCAGCACACATTTATCCTGCGCTCTACGCTGAGCGCTTACACTGGGGTTTCCATGTAAATCTCTGAAATACGTGATTCAGATGTAACCTCTGGCTGAAGATTCCCTATAATGAGGCAGATGGAGGCACTGTGGACACCGTTTGACCTGTGATCTGGCGGTGTCTGTCTTTTTAGAACTGCGTAAAAGTGCCATCGGCCACAGTTTTGTGCACGTCTGAAAAGAAGGACATCGCTGAACAGAGGCCAGACAGAGTCCAGAGTAACTCTGCTGCCTCATTATAGTGAATGGATCCATCTGAGGTTTCATCTGTCACGTCACTCGGAGATTTCGATGGAAACCACAAAGTAAGTGCTCATCGTAGAGGGTCGGATAAATGTAATAAAAAATGTTATGTAAAATGTTCTTAATATAAACTTCAACTCAATTCCCAAAAACAGCAAGTCCCCACTCAGATCTGTCATCTGTTAACAGAAATATAGAGGGATTCCATTTTAGTGGTAGCACAAAGGCTCTGGAAAAGCAAAATAGCTCTTCCCCCCCCCAAAAGAAATTCAGCAAATTCTCCGCTAACTAATCCAAATGTCTTCCCTCTCCTTCTGAGCCCCAGTGTGCCTAAACAACATTTAGCACCCACATGTTTGGCATTTCTGTAGAGATGAAAGCCGGCCTAATTACAGGTGCATGTCTTCAGAAGCATGGGCTGGGCATAATGTACTGGTCATTACAGCGTACTGGTCACTACAACGTACTGGTCACAACAGCGTACTGGTCACAACGGCAGATTGCAATTTTCACTCAGCAACATCCACTGCTGCTTGTTTCTGGAAAACACCCATAGAGTAAAAATCGTAACTACATAAGTAGATAAATTTCCAAAGGGTTATAATATCCAAAATGGGGTCACTTGAGGGGGGATTCTGCATTTCTAGCACTTGGGGGCTCTTTATATGGAATCCACAAACTTTTCTAGGAAAATCTGTATTCCAGGAGGCAAATAGAGCTCCGTCCCTCCTAAGTCACTCCGTATGGCTAAGTAGTACTGTACAGCCACATATGGGATATTGCCACATTCAGTAGAAATTGTGGGACAAATTGTGATGCCATTTTCACACATTTCCCAGTATGAAAATATTAAACTTGGGGCTAACACATAATCTTGGTACTAAAAATGTAAATTATTTTAGCTTCACTGCCCAATGGTATAAAAGTCTGTGACACACCTGCGGTGTCAATATAATCACTGCACCCCTAGATTAATTCATTGAGAGGTTTAGTTTGTAAAATGTGGTCACTTATGGGGCATTCTGCTGTTCTAGCACCACAGGGGCTCTGCCTATGTAACATGGCACCCTCTAACAAGTACAGCAAAATCTGCACTGTAATATGACATTTCTTCCCTTCTGAGCTTCGCACTGTGCCTCAAAAGTAGTTTTTGATGACACATGGGGTATCGGAGAACGTAGGAGAAATTGCACAGCAGATTTTGGGGTCCATTTTCTCCTGTTACCCTTGCGAAAATGCAAAGTTTGTAGCTAAAAAAGATTTTTACGGGAAAAATGTGATTTTTTTTTTTTTATTTTCACTGCTTAACATTATAAACTTCTGTGATGAAGCACCTGGGGGTTCAAGGTGTTCAATACAGATCTAGATAAGGTCCCAAAGGGATCTAGTTTCCAAAATGTGGTCACTTGTGGAGGGTTTCCACACTTTAGGCACATCAGGGCCTCTCCAAACATGACATGGTGTTCCGCTAATTATGCCAGCAAATCTTACATTCAAAAAGTGAAATGGCGCTCCTTTCCTTCCAAGCCCTACTGTGTGCCCAAACAGTAGATTCCCCCCACATATGGGGTATCGACATGCTCAGGAGAAATTGCACAACAAATTGTATGGTCCATTTTTTCCTTTTACCCTTGCGAAAGTAAAAAAAATTAGGTCTAAAGTAAAATTTTTGCAAAAAAAAAGTAAATGTTTATTTTTTCCTTCCATATTCCAAAAATTCCTGTGAAGCATCTGAAGGGTTAATAAACTTCTTGAATGTGGTTTTGCGCACCTTGAGGGGTGCAGCTTTTAGAATGGTGTCACCTTTGGATATTTTCTGTCATATAGGCCTCTCAAAGTCACTTCAAATGTGAGGTGGTCCCTAAAAAAATGGTTTTGCAAATTTTGTTGTAAAAATTAGAAATCACTGGTCAAAATTTTTTAACCCTTATAACTTCCTAATAAAAAAAATTATGTTTCCTAAATTGTGCTGATGTAAAGTATACATGTGGGAAATGTTATTTATTAACTATTTTGTACGATACGACTCTCTGATTTAAGGGCATAAAAATGAAAAGTTTGAAAATTGCGAAATTTTCAAAATTTTGGTCAAATTTTTTTTTTTCCACAAATAAACGCAAGTCATGTTGGAGAAATTTTACCACTGTCACGAAGTACAGTATGTTGCGAGAAAACAGTCTCAGAATCTGAAGCGTTCCAGAGTTATGACCTCATTAAAGGGACAGTGGTCAGAATTGTAAAAAATTGGCCCGGTCAGGAAGGTGAAAACAGGATTCGGGGTGAATAGAATTTGCTGCAAATTTCATCACATTCTAAATTTTCGTCAATTGGAAAAACAACTAATTTCCCTGACGAAATTTGAGAGAATCTCTTGAATTTGAATTTCGGGAGATTGGCTCATCTCGGCTTGTCTTACTGAAATCTGTAGATGCTTTTCACATTGGGAAAAGTAACAATAAAGGACGATTCCTCTATGAATAATATCTTACGTGATGGCAGAGATAGGGAAGCTTCGGAGGAGCAAAGCTCGTAGAATAACTGGATAACGTCTGTCGGTTCAATTGCTTTTTTTCTTTTTCTCACAATTCCCCGTGTGTCTGCTCGGAATGAATGCACCAGATTCTGAATGTCCGCACAGTTCTGCCCGGTTATGGCTTGTTATAAAAATGTCAGTGTTTTTTATTAGTGTGCGCAGGTAAAGTGCTGCCCTGGGATTCTGTCATTTATGGCTCCCGCTCCATGTGTGTCGCTGAGCAGCTCAAGCTTCCGTAATCCAGCTCGGAAGCAGAATTTTACTTTCCAGGTTTTATATCAGCGGCAGGAGACAACACTCGCATGGCCTCGTCCAAGGCAGTAAATTGAGCGCATTTATTTGGGGTCTAAAATTCATTGGGTTTCATCAAGAAATTTGCACTGTTTGGCTTTTTTGTTTCCCTGTTTCGATGTGGTCTGTCGTCCTGAATCAGATCTCAGGGGGCTTAGAAAAATACAAAAACGACTCTCCCATCAGAATGAGCTCACTGACAGATTCTCAGTTAACTCCTTCTACAGCCAGCAATAATCAATGCGATTCAGAAGGTTATAGAAGGCAAACGGTGCGAAATTTGTAATGAAACCCAATTACAAAAATGATTTAATGGCCCTAATATACTGTACATTAAAGACTTATGGCCCTAATATACATTAAAGTGTTCCGAATTGCCGACCATCCAATGTACGAGGTGGCTTCTATCACCATGAGAAAATGTTAGGGCTAAAGGAACGAGTCACCTAGTACATCCTGGGAAGTTATGGGAGGGTTCGATCTATCGCCAAAAAGGAGAATAGGTTTTTTTTAAAATTTATAGTTCTTCATTAAAGATGAAGTGTAAACAAGAAAACAAACAAACAAAACAAAACAAAAAATCCCCATAAATCAGGAGTGGAATTAGGAGTCATAGGGATCTATAGGTAGGAAATCCTCCGGAGAAGACACATTGAGCTAAACAGCAAAAAGTTATTATTTTTCACCAGCAAACGAGGAGTTCTTCTTCTTCCACCTTGTGAGAACTCGGCCTCAGCATCGGTTTAGGAGCGTGAAAGTAAACCGCAAGAACGCAGGACGTGTAGATATTGCTCTGGGATCAAACTACAACGCGAATGCCTCAGAACAAATCGTGATATTACTCATCGGCTACAAATGCTCTATAGGTGCAAATGACAGTCTGATCAGAGTGTGATCCCATTCTCCCAGATGACGGAAAAAAATTCTCCATCTTCCCCATTCTGTCAATCTGTGGAAATCGGGCAGCGCTCAGATGTCATCAAAGTGCAGCCCGACGCTTTCCACGGACTCGTTGACTTGCATGGTCAAGTGGGATCCAAATATGAAATCAAACTCCGGACTGGCTCTGTTATGATTGAGTCACCGTAGGAGGCAGACACAAAAATAGAAGCTACGTCCAGAAAACCAGAGAAGTTGGCAACTATCAGATTGCAGACCCCTGAACTTATCAACACAACTAGCAGTAGCCGTGGGGGGATCCTACGATGCCCTAGACCCCTCGATCACAGCCGGAGCGCTAAATAGCCTAGACAGAAAAGGAAATCTAAACTGCCCCAGAGCAGACCACAAAGTAAAAGGCAGCCCCCAACATATAATGACGGTGAAGCAAGATGAAAAAATACTCACACAGATAGAAAGATAGGCTGAGCAAACGATGAGGCCCAAGCTAACTAAACAGAAAAGGAAAGGAAGGTTGCTGTCTGCAATCTGCCAAAACACTATCAAAGACATAAGCCAACAGGCTGATATGGAAAAAGACCCTGAAGCAGCTAGGCTTCAAAAACTAAATCAGCACTCAGGTATTTTCAGAAGAAAGAGCTAAAGGAATTCAGCTCACCCCAGCAGGGAATGGCAGAAATCCAGAAAAACAAAGCAAAACAAAGTCAAGGCACCAATGCAAAAAGCCGAGCAGAAAACTTAGCTTTAGAAGAGCAGGAATTCAGACTGGTCTCCAAGGATCCCACAGAGAAATCACCCGCAGGGCAGAAGGGCGTCGGCAGCCTTATATCCAGTCAGTAACTCCACTCAGCCAGTCATCATCATCAAACTCAGGTGTTTGATAATCAGGCTCACTACCTTTCTCTACCAGAAGAGGGAGTTCCTCGGGCCTCAGTAGTGAAGGGGAAAATGAACTCACAACAGTACCTCCCCCTTGAGGAGGGGTCACCGAACCCTCAACCACGCCACCAGGGCGATCAGGGTGAGCCCGATGAAAGGCACGCACCAATCTTTTGGCATGAATATCAGAGGCAGAGACCCAGGAATTATCCTCCTGACCATAACCCTTCCACTTAACCAAATACTGAAGTCTCCGTCTAGCCAGACGGGAATCCAGTACTTTCTCTACCTCATATTCCATGTTACCTTCAACCAATACGGGGTCTGGAGGTGCCACCCCCGGAACAACAGGTTCAACAAACCTCTTCAACAAAGATTTATGGAACACATTATGGATTTTAAATGTGACAGGAAGAGCCAAACGAAAAGAGACCGGATTAATAATCTCCAAAATCTTGTAAGGTCCAATGAATCTAGGCTTAAACTTAGGAGAAGCCACCTTCATAGCAATATTTTTTGATGATAACCACACCATATCACCAACGTTAAACTGGGGACCAATGGTCCTATGTCGGTTGGAAAACCGCTGGGCCTTTTCCTGGGAGAGAGAGAACTTATCCACCACTTGGTCCCAGATCTGGTGCATTCTCTCCACCACCGTGTCAACACCTGGGCAGGCAGAAGGCTCCACCTGCCCTGAAGAAAATCGAGGATGAAGCCCAAAGTTACAAGAAAAAGGTGACATCAAGGTGGCAGAACTAGCTCTATTATTTAAAGCAAATTCGGCCAAGAGCAAAAATGAAACCCAATCATCCTGATCAGCAGAAATAAAACATCTCAAATATGACTCCAAGGTCTGGTTTGTTCTCTCTGTCTGCCCATTGGTCTGAGGGTGAAAAGCAGAGGAGAAGGACAACTGAATTCCCAGCTTGGAACAGAAAGTTCTCCAAAATCTAGACACAAACTGGACTCCTCTGTCAGATACAATGTTCTCAGGAATCCCGTGCAAGCGAACCACCTGTTGTAAAAACAGGGGCACCAACTCAGAGGAAGATGGCAACTTAGGGAGTGGTACAAGATGAACCATCTTAGAGAACCTATCACAAATCACCCAAATAACAGTCATTCTCTGAGAGACCGGCATATCAGAGATGAAATCCATTGAAATATGGGTCCATGGCCTCTTGGGGACAGGCAAAGGCATCAACAACCCACTAGAGCGAGAACACGATTTAGACCGGGAGCACGTCCCACAGGACTGCACAAAATTCCTGACATCACGAGACAAGGAGGGCCACCAAAAAGACCGACTCACCAGATCTCTAGTACCAAAAATACCTGGATGACCAGCCAAAGCAGAGCAATGGACTTCAGACATCACTCTCTTCTTCCACTGGTCAGGAACATACAACTTTCCACTGGGACAACGCTCAGGTTTGTCCTCCTGGAACTCTTCCAGAGCACGTCTCAAATCGGGCGAGATGGCAGAAAGAACCACCCCTTCGCCTAAGATGGTAGCAGGCTTGGTCACCACAGGAGAATCAGCAACGAAGCTCCTAGAGAGGGCGTCTGCCTTGACATTCTTAGTTTCGGGAAGAAAAGAAACCACAAAATCAAAACGTGTAAAAAAACAAGGCCCACCTAACCTGTCTAGGGTTCAAGCGCTTAGCCGACTCTAGGTAAATCAATTTCTTGTGGTCAGTGAGGACCACGACTTGATGCTTAGCTCCCTCCAACCAATGTCTCCACTCCTCAAATGCCTATTTCATGGCCAACAGTTCCCGATTCCCCACATCATAGTTACGTTCAGATGGAGAGAACTTTCGGGAAAAGAAAGCACAGGGATTCATTTTAGATGTTACAGGATCCTTTTGGGACAAAACAGCTCCCGCCCCAATCTCAGAAGCATCCACCTCTACCTGGAACGGAAGTGAGACATCAGGTTGTCGCAAAACCGGGGCGGAGGTGAATCTTCGCTTCAGCTCCTGAAAGGAAGAAACAGCCTCCGGAGACCAATTTAACACATCAGCACCCTTCTTAGTCAAATCAGTCAATGGCTTGGCAATACTAGAAAATTTTGCTATAAATTTCCGATAAAAATTAGCAAAACCCAAAAACTTCTGGAGGGCCTTCAAAGAAGTGGGCTGAACCCAATCGTAAATGGCCTGTACCTTGGCCGGGTCCATTTCAATAGTAGACGGGGACAAAATAAATCCCAAAAAAGAAATCCTCTGTACTCCAAAAAGGCATTTAGATCTTTTGACATACAGGGAATTCTCCCTGAAGATCCGGAACACAGTCCGAACATGTTCCACATGAGAATCCCAATCCTTGGAGAAGATCAAAATATCATCCAGATAGATAATCAAAAATTTATCGACAAAATCTCGGAAAATGTCGTTCATGAAGCACTGGAAGACAGGAGGGGCATTAGTGAGCCCAAAAGGCATCACCAGGTACTCAAAATGTCCCTCCAGAGCATTAAACGCCGTCTTCAATTCATCCCCATGCTTAATGCGCATAAGATTATACGCCCCCCTGAGGTCAAGCTTGGTAAACCAGGAAGCACCTTTAACTCTGGAGAATAGATCAGAAATCAGGGGTAACGGATACTGATATTTAACAGTAATTTTGTTGAGGGCACGATAATCAATACAAGGTTTTAATGATCCATCCTTTTTGGCTACAAAAAAAACCCGGCACCTAAGGGTGACGAGGATGGTCTAATATGACCCTTCTCCAACGTCTCCTTAATATAGGATCGCATAGCCTCGTGCTCGGGTACAGATAAATTGAAGAGGCGACCCTTGGGAAATTTACACCCCGGGCTCAGTTCAATTGCACAGTCATAACTCCTATGAGGAGGCAGAGACGCAGACTCATTCTCACTAAATACATCATAAAAGTCCGCCAAATAATCAGGAACATCATGCGACTGAGGAGAGGTGGAAAACACCGGAGCCTCACTAAAGGCACACCGACAACCCCAACTCACCACAGACACAGATTTCCAATCCAAAACTGGATTATTAATTTGTAACCAGGGAAACCCCAGAACAATAGTATCATGCAGATTATGCAACACCAAAAATCTGCAATTTTCTTGATGGTCTGGGGCGACCCGCATTACCACCTGGGTCCAAAACTGAGGTTTATTTTTAGCCAAAGGAGTAGCATCAATCCCCCTCAAAGGGATAGGCGTCTGCAGAGGTGTCATTGGAAATCCAAAACGTTTAGCAAAATCCAAGTCCATTAGGTTTAGGGCTGCTCCCGAATCCACAAAAGCCTTGGCGGAAAATGTGGACAGGGAGCAGATCAGAGTAATAGCCAGAAGAAACTTAGGTTGAACACCACCAACAGAAAACGTGTGTGCAAAGCATTTCTCTCGTTTAGGACAGACAGAAATAATATGCGAGGCATCTCCACATAAAAAACACAACTTATTACGCCTTCTGAACTCCTGACGCTGCTCTCTGGAAAAAACTCTATCACATTGCATAGGTTCAGACATTTGTTCAACAGGTGGCAACACCTCTCGTGCAGCTTTGCGTTCGCGCAAACGCCGATCAACCTGAATGGCTAATGACATAGAATCGTCAAGACCAGAGGGAACAGGAAATCCCACCATAGTATCTTTTACGGCTTCTGACAACCCCTTCCGAAAGAGAGCAGCCAAGGCATTATCATTCCAGGTAGTAAGTACTGCCCACTTTCGGAATTTTTGACAGTACAATTCTGCAGAATCATGACCCTGGTTCAATGCCAGCAGGGTCTTTTCAGCCTGTTCAATGGCATTAGGTTCGTCATACAACAACCCCAAAGCCTGAAAAAATGCGTTCACATTAGTCAGAATAGGATCATCTGGTTTCAAAGAAAACGCCCAATCCTGGGGATCGCCACGCAGCAAAGAGATGACAATTTTAACCTGCTGCGCGGAGCTCCCTGACGAGTTAGGCTTCAAGGCAAAAAATAATTTACAATTATTTTTGAAATTCAAAAATTTAGACTGATCCCCAAAAAATACATCAGGTGTAGGAATCTTTGGTTCAGCAGCATGTGAATGAGCAAGGTAGGTGGAAATTCCCTGCACTTCCGCAGCGAGCTGCTCCACACGATCAGACAATTGCTTTATCTCCATTGAGAGAAAAAAAAAATTCCCCCTACGGCCTCAGAGATATAGAGGAAAAAATATACACTTTTTTTTTTTTTTTTTTTTTTACAATTCTTTCCTGCTATTGAGTACCCTAGGATCTGCGGTATGGCGGGTGATTCTGATATGATTGAGTCACCGTAGGAGGCAGACACAAAAATAGAAGCTACGTCCAGAAAACCAGAGAAGTTGGCAACTATCAGATTGCAGACCCCTGAACCTATCAACACAACTAGCAGTAGCCGTGGGGGGTTCCTACGATGCCCTAGACCCCTCGATCACAGCCGGAGCACTAAATAGCCTAAAGACAGAAAAGGAAATCTAAACTGCCCCAGAGCAGACCCCAAAGTAAAAGGCAGCCCCCAACATATAATGACGGTGAAGCAAGGTGAAAAAACACTCACACAGATAGAAAGATAGGCTGAGCAAACGATGGGGCCCAAGCTAACCAAACAGAAAAGGAAAGGAAGGTTGCTGTCTGCAATCTGCCAAAACCCTATCAAAGACATAAGCCAACAGCCGATATGGAAATAGACCCTGAAGCAGCTAGGCTTCAAAAACTGAATCAGCACTCAGGTATTTTCAGAAGACAGAGCTAAAGGAATTCAGCTCACCCCAGCAGGGAATGGCAGAAATCCAGAAAAACAAAGCAAAACAAAGTCAAGGCACCAATGCAAAAAGCCGAGCAGAAAACTTAGCTTTAGAAGAGCAGGAATTCAGACTGGTCTCCAAGGATCCAACAGAGAAATCACCCGCAGGGCAGAAGGGCGTCGGCAGCCTTATATCCAGTCAGTAACTCCACTCAGCCAGTCATCATCATCAAACTCAGGTGTTTGATAATCAGGCTCACTACCTTTCTCTACCAGAAGAGGGAGTTCCTCGGGCCTCAGTAGTGAAGGCGAAAATGAACTCACCACAGGCTCTGTCTGAGGACATGTGCACGGCCCCACTGAATAACATTGGTCCACGTGCGACTGCATGAGTCCTTACTATCAGGTTTCGGATACTCACATCTGTTCTTCATAGATTGTGTCCATCTTTGTATATACTTTTATCCAATATAAATTTGACTATGTCATTTACATGTACTATTACTATTTACTTATTTACTTGCTGCAGGGTATTTGCTCATTTTGTTTTTTGTTTTTTTCTTGGGTTTTGCTGGTAAAATGTCCACAGTGTGAACATGCTCCTATAGTCCAGCTCAGTTTTCTTGCTTTTACTGCACAATGAACGCAGCCAAACGATCTCGACATACGATTCTCCACATCTGTGCGATGACAGCGATAACAAACATTTATAGGTTAGTGATTTAAAAAAAAAAATTGCAAAAAAAAAAAATGAACAAAATTTGAAACGTGTCACTTTTTCTGAGACCAGTAACTTTATTTAACTCTCGCGAGCTGGTTTATTTTCGTGTCTTCTTGTGTTTTTTTGTCTTTTTATTGCATTTTTTTTTTTTGGGGGGGGGGGGAAGGTATTACGACCCAGAAAAAATGCAATCATTTTATAGTATTTTTTTTGTATCCCAGACATGACGCTTGATGATTGCAATACCAGACACGACCTATGAACAAGAGTGGCGCTCTTCTCGAAAAACAAAAAATTCTAATCTCGTTAAACCCCATTAAAATACCAGAAACATGTAAGGAATAAAATCAAAAACAAAATTGAAGTCGAGCGCTTCCTAAACTGTAAGAAAACTTTTCTGTCTGAGCCGTCTGATATGATTGCCGTCCTTTTATAATGCATGCTCCTCTCGTCGGAGGCGTACTTATATATGCCATCTTTTCTGGAGCTTCTTAGTGTCCCAGTTAGAACCATTTGAAATCATTCTCAGACGCGTCGAGTTTAACTCCGTTCTCCTGGCACATTCCACCCCCGGCGATGCCCGAGGCCGCGCAGAAAATTACTTTTTCTTTTCAATATCTAAATTTGTTCTTTCCACATTCCTCTAATATCCGCCATTGACATTTCTCGAGCTTCTGCCTTTGTCTACTATAATTAGATCACTCCGCCCTGTCGGGTTTTCCAAAATGACTTCACCGTTTTGTTTGCAAGAATCTGGTTGAGCGGTGCTGTAAATGTTGTAGACTGTATAGCGATCTACACGGGCCAATAATATCCCTCGGGGGCCGGCTAAAAATTGGAAGCCAATTAAACCGGAATGTTTTGGGGGCTTTGAATAACTGGAGGAAACCAATCACGTATGCTCCATTTTCTCATACTTGCCATCTCCTTGTATTGGTCTTGCCGGAATTTGCCAAAATTTTTCTTTAGCCACAACTCCTTTTTACAGCCACTACCACAATCCTGCCCCCTGTTGGTGCCTCTGGACACCAAAACTCATTCCGTTGACAAGACATCCAAGGCACCATGCACAGGAAACCATCAGGGAGCAGCGAAGATTGGAAAGGAAAATGGAAGAATGGCCAACTCATTCGAAAGGTTTCCGCTTTTTTGGCACATATCATTTTTGCCAACAACATAAAATAGCTAAAATCTAAGTTGCTGTTTTACCCCCGCGTCTTTGAATTATTTGGCAGAAAAACTGTTGGCCTTGTAGCCCCTAACACAGAAACATATGCCCCGGTACCACATGCCTGTTTGCACAAATGCCCACTACATTCAGTTGTTTCTGCACTGAAACCCATTACCAGTGCCCCATTATACCCTGGGTATCTTTATGATCTATTAGAACCCAAAATTTGGGGGGAAATTACATTTTTTAGGCAGTTACACTTCATGCTTAAG